>NC_045769.1:63347891-63962057 GCF_008692025.1 Phocoena sinus
TGTTTCATAGTCCTGGGCAATCAATTACATAAAATTGGAATAATACCATTCTATTTATGTGTTTCTAGTCTCATTTAGTTAAAAGAAAAATTGAAGTAGGCAGGTCAAATACTGTCCCCATTTTACATGTGAGAAAAACTACAGCCTAGGAAAATTAAGTGATTTACCCAAGGACTAAAAGATAACAAATGTTGGGAAGTGAGACCAAAACATGGCCTCATAGACAGTTATGTTCTCACAAATTCTAAACTGAAAATTAGCAAGACCAACTTCAAAGGTCCCTGGTCAAAAAATGAGTGTTCTCTAGAGATGACTGATAAGCTACATGGAGTTCTGTGATAATGAAAATATCACTGTGAATAAATCAGAACTATAATATTCTTGCCAACCAGCATTCTAGGAAATTCTTTCCACTATTACAGGTTAGATTTCCTGAGATTCTTTAAAGAATATATTCCAGGACTTCCCTGGTGGTGCAGTGGTTAAGAATCCGCCTGCCAGTGCAGGGAACATGGGTTCAAGCCCTGGTCCAGGAAAACTCCTCATGCCACGGAGCAACTAAGCCCATATGCCACAACTACTGAGCCTGCGCTCTAGAGTCCGTGAGCCACAACTACTGAGCCCACACACCACAACTACTGAGCCCGCGTGCTGCAACTACTGAAGCCCGCATCCCTAGAGCCCATGCTCTGCAACAAGAGAAGCCTGCACACCACTACGAAGAGTAGCCCCCACTCGCCACAACCAGAGAAAGCCCACATGCAGCAACGAAGACCCAACGCAGCCAAAAAATATATAAATATTTTTTAAAAACACAACTAATATAAACTACAGTAGTAAAACTAGATTTTTAATTTCAAGCTTTTTACAACACTATTATATATTACAAGGTGAAAAGACAAGCCACAGGCTAAAACAATGAAGTGAGGAATCCAAAGATCAGTATCTAGCATACATTAAGACTCAGTAAAATAAAATTTAAAAACCCAGTAGAAAACAGGCAAAGAATATGAACCAGCAGTTCACAAAAGAAGAAACTAAATGGCCTAAAAACAAATGAAAAGATGTTCAACTTTACCTAGCAGTCAGGAAATGCAAAATTTTTAAATATGTTTATAACCAACAGACTGGCAAAATATTATATATAGAGAGAGAGAGAGACAGAGAGATACATATATATATATCACCAGTTTTGGTAAGTAGAAAAACAGGAACTCAAATTCCTAGTGGAAGTGTAATTGGGAGTAAACTGGATAAACCAACAGAAGGCAACTCTTAACTATCTAGTAATGCCGAAGAATAGAATGCACACTCTATGATCCAATGATTCCTCTCCTAAAAACATTCTGGTATATCTATACAAGGAGACACATGCAAAGATGTTCACTACAGCCCTTTTAGAAACAATGAAAAATGTAAAGCATCTAACTGTCCTTCAGCAAAGAAATAGGTAAGCAAACTATGGTTTAATCATACTATAGAATGTTTAATAGTAGTTAGAAATGAATGAACTAGTCTATTTTAGCAACATGGCAAATAAAAAAGGCAAGCTGCAAAAGGATTCATATAATGTAAAATAATTTATGTAAAATTTTCACATAAATATTGTTTAAATGTAGTACATTTAAGTAAATGTAAAAAGTAAATATAAAAGTAAAACATAGGGCTTCCCTGGTGGTGCAGTGGTTGAGAGTCCGCCTGCCGATGCAGGGGATGCGGGTTCGTGCCCCGGTCTGGGAGGATCCCACATGCCGCGAAGCGGCTTGGCCCGTGAGCCATGGCCGCTGAGCCTGCACGTCCGGAGCCTGTGCTCCGCAACAGGAGCGGCCACAACAGTGAGAGGCCCGCGTACCGAAAAAAAAAAAAAGTAAAACATGCATGGATATGACACAGGAATTTCAGGAGAATGGTAACCCCTAGGGAGGGAAAGAGGAAGGAAGGGAGAAGAGGATGATCTTTGCTTTTCTGATTGAAAAAAGCTCTAAGGAAAATATGACGAAAGGTTGACCTCTATTAATCTCAGTGGTGAGTACAAAGGTATTTGTTATATTATTTTTATACTTTTATGTATACTGAAAATGTTTCATAGTTGAAAATAGTTTTAAAGAATTTAATATGAAATAAAAATGATGAGAAAAAAATTACTATTTAACAACACTTCTAAATTGCTCTGTTGTAGTTAAACCTCATAACTATGAAGATGACTAGAAACTACACTTCCAGCTCAAGGAGAATCTTCTCCACTAAGTAGAATCTGTCTACATTATTTCTAGTAAATTAGCAATGACAAAAAGTACAATGAACACAGAAAAGAGAACACAGATTTCTTTAACTCTTCTTCCTCCAAGCTCTCAGAACAGGAGTGTTGTGCTCTTTTGTTTGAATTTGTGACTTGAGTTAGATGGATACTGCTGTAGAGAAAATTCCAGATTCATAGGAAAGAAAATTTCACAAGTAATGCATGTAAACACATAGATAACATACTAAAACTCTGAATATGTGCAAAGAGAATATAAATAAAAGAGATAAATATGGCACAGGTCTTCATCATCAAATCTTTATTGAAAGTTTGTTACTTGTAGCGATATAAACTAGAAATGAAAAAAAACTGTTAATTCAGAAAATCAAATCCTGCAGTATGGTTTCACACTGTACTTATGCTATAGAAGTGTTGTCCCTACACATGAGCTCCACAGTGAAGATAAAACTCACCACTGGACTTTGCAACATGAGACTTTGAGGACAGGAATACATACAGTGAGCTAAAAAAAAATAACAAGAGAGGATGCCACTGCAAAGGAGATGATAAGGTTGGCAACATAGGTAGAGGCCACGCTGTGGAAAACACTGATGCCAGGCTAAGGGCGCCAGACTCTAGCTTACAAAAAATGGGAAGCCTTTTTTTTTTTTTTTTTTTTTTGGCTGCGCCAGGTCTCAGTTGCAGCCCGCGGACTGTTAGTTGCGGCATGCAGGATCTTTTTAGTTGCAGCATGGGGGCTTCTTAGTTGTGGCATGCTTGTGGGATCCAGTTCCCTGACCAGGGATCTAACCCAGGCCCCCTGCATTGGGAGCACAGAGACTTACCCACTGGACCACAAGGAAGCTATTTTAAGCAAAGTAGTCACATATGTAAAGCAGAATTTTATATGAGTGAAGGTTAGACTGAACTGTGAGATTATTACAGGCAGGAAAACAGTAAATTATCATGGAATAGGTTATGATGTGATAAAGGCTTGACCTAAGGTAACAGCAGAGAATGAAAAGAACAAATCTAAGAGAAAACAAAAGAACAGGTCTTGGTACCAAGCATGCAAGGAGAGGGAAAGGGAAGAATCAATAATGACACAAGGAGACACTATTAGATATCTACCCAAAATCCATTCCTCTGTTTTTCCCCAGACATGAGACAACAAAGACCAAATGTAAACAAACTAAGTGATGGAACAAAAGTTTATAAAAAGCCTGGGTCCCCAATAACACTAATAAGCTGCTGAACTAGTCCTGAGATGCAAAACAGTAAATCTCTTCAAGGTTTAAGCCACTAGTAGCTGGGATTTCTGACTGGGGGAAAAATGATACTAATTTTAAAAGAAACAAAGGGAATTCTCCAGCAGTCCAATGGTTAGGACTGTGCTTTCATGGCCAAAGGCCCAGGTTCAATCCCTTGTCAGGGAACTAAGATCCCACAAGCCTCACAGCACGGCCAAAAAAACTAAAATAAAAAATAAATAAATAGGAAAATAAAAAAGGAAAATCTACATGGAAGTATTTTAGAGAGCGATATAATTGATTCAATTTTAGACATGCTGACATTAAGGTAATGGGAGTGTATTCAAGTGGCCAAAAGTTCCCAAACTGGTATGACTCAAAATAACAGCTTCCTAGATTTAACCAATGAAACTTAGATTATTCAAAGTTACAGATTTCTTTACTACAGGATTTCTTTAAGATGTTACACATTTCAGACAGTCAAGAAGATACGACGTGAAGTGTTTCCCAAATTTGCTTGGCCACAGTACACCCCTCTGTAGTAGAAAATCTCTGTAAAACATGTCTAGAGAAATAGATAAAGTATAGCTGATCCTTGAAACTTTAAGAATAGCGTATTCTAGGGACTTCCCTGGTGGTCCAGTGGTAAAGAATCTGCCTTCCAATGTGGGGGACATGGGTTCGATCCCTGGTCCGGGAACTAGGCCCGCACACCACAACTACTGAGCTCGCGCACTGCAACAAGAGTGCCCGCATGCCACAAACTACAGAGCCCATGGGCCCTGGAGCCCGTGCGCCACAACTAGAGAGAGAAAATCCACATGCCACAACTAGAGAGAAGCCCGCACGTCAACAAAGAGCCCGGGCCACAACGAAGGATCCCACGTGCCGCAGCTGAGACCAGACTCAGCCAAATTAATTAATTAATTAAAAATAATAGAGTATTCTACAAAGAACTCACTAATACATGAAAAGATAATACAATTAGAATATCACCATTTTGCAGCCCCTAATAAAATAATAGATCTAGACAATGATAATCGATAGCTGCAAAAATCTTTAACATGATAGGGAACTTCATGACAAATGGATTGGGCTGACAAACCTGAACCCACTGATCAACCTAACATTTACTAAAGAATAGACAAGGAGACATTCTGTGGCTCCAGCTATTATTCAACAGGAAGTATAAAACACCATGATAAAGTTTTCTTGCCCCCCTCCCCAAAAAAAGAGAACCTAAAATTTGATCAAGACTCTAGATCCAACTACTAGTATACAAGAAATAATGGGCAGAGGAACAAGTTACATATCACAGAGATGCAATCAGTAAAACCCAGAATGTCGGTTTCTTTAACTAATAAATTGCAAAGAAGGAAAAAAGAAGGGGGAGGGGGAGACTATAAATTAAGATTCTTAAGAGAAATAAAAACCAAATAGAACATTAGGACATTGTTTGCATCCTACTCCTAAATTAACCCTAAGAAATCATTTATGAGACAAGTGGGAAAATCTGAATACTCACTTGCTATTTGAAGATATTAAAAAATCATTGTGAATATTTTAGGTACTATAATTGTGGTAGCAGTACTGTAATTCTTTTGTGATAAAATACATATAACATAAAATTTATTATTTAACCATTTTTAAGTGGTATTAAGAACATTCACATTGTTGTGCAACCATCACCACCATCCAACTCAAGAACAGTTTTATCTTCCCAAACTGAAACTCTACCCATTAAACAATAACTCTCCATTCCCCCTTGCCCCCAGCCCCGGACAACCACCATTCTACTTTCTGTCTCTGTGAATGAGACTATTGCAGGTACTTCATATAAACAGAATCATACAACATTTGTCTTATTGTGTCAGGCTTATTTCACTTAGCATAAGGTTTTTAAGGTTCATCCATTTTGTAGCATGTGTCTGAATTTCATTTCTTGTAAAGGCTGAATAATATTCCATCTTATGAATATGCCACATTTTGTTTATCCATTCATCTGTCAGTGGACATTTGGGTTCAGTTTTATTTTTCAGGGTTTGTATCTCTTTACTGAGATACATACTTAAACATTTATAAACTGAATTATAAGATACCTGAGATTTGCTTCAAAATAGATAAAAAAGATATCACTTTTCACTTATCAGGTAAACAAAGATCAGAAAAACTGGTAACACCATATACATTGGCCAAGATGTGTGGAAACATGCTCATTCAAATACTGTTGGTGGGAGTGTAAATTAATCTCTTTGGAGGGCTCTATCAAAGTTTAAAATGCACATTTCCATTAACCAAGATATAATATAACTTCTGATAATTTATCCTCACAGATATACTCACACATACACAAAGAAATGTATACAAGAATACTGACTACAATAAAGCTTATATTAGGCCCAAGACTGGAAACAATTTACATGTCTATCAGTAGGGAACTGACTGAATAAATTACAGTAAAATACAAAAATACGAAAATGCAATAGAATACAATTTAACTTTAAAAAAGAAAATAAAATGGTTCTATGTGTACTAGTAAGAGACAGAATCCAATAAGTACGTTCACAGGAAAAAAGCAAGATTCAGAAGAGTATAACACTGTTCAACCAGACATTCACTGCTTTGATTTCTGGCATTGTCACACATCAAATAACCTAAAAACTTCCTACAACACAACATCTAGAAATGCTGAGTAAATTATAACTAAAATCTTTTAAATGTATAACTAAGCTCAAAAGTAAGGGAAATCTCTCACTGAGGTGTGGGATGGAGGAAAGAGGAACTTTTACTTTTTACTTTTCCACCTACTTTTATGTTATAACCAATAAGTATTACTTTTGAAATTAAAAAAGAAATCAGTCCTGAAGTACGCTGAAAAAAGATGCTATAAATTTAATAATCCATGCCACTCCCTGAATAACTAAAGCAATGTAATCTCAGGGCAAATTTTCAGGTATAACAGCTACTATTTTATCCAATTTAATTCAACATTTACTACTAAGTACAAGAGCCTTTGAAAAATAATAGCAAGATGAGGTTCCTATTTTTTAAGGAGTTTAGAATCCGTGAGGAAGAATAAGGAGGCAAAAGAAATCAATAATACACGATAGAACATGAAAATGGTCATCCTCTGCATCAAAATTTGAAAACTAAATGTTTAAAATTCCAATTTCTGGTTCGTAACATCAGAACCCCAAACCAGTCTGACATTAGTTTAGATTTTCCATTACTTTTTTTCTTTTTTTTCTCCATTATGTTTTTTGAACTCATCCATCCATTAATCATTTGTGACAATGACTGTACTTACATTAGTGGCAACATACAATTATTAATACAGTTTCTATAGGCTTTGTGATCTCTTCCCACAAATGAATTCTCAGTTGTTTTCTTCCTTTGATTCGTGTACCTGTTAATAGGCCACATTTATTATATCAGTACTACTAATCAAAAATAACTGAATTCCCTGGTGGCACAGTGGTTAAGAATCTGCCTGCCAATGCAGGGGACACGGGTTCAAGCCCTGGTCCAGGAAGATCCCACATGCCGCGGAGCAACTAAGCCCATGCGCCACAACTACTGAGCCTGTGCTCTAGAGCCCGCGAGCCACAACTACTGAGCCCGTGTGCCACAACTATTGAAATCCGCGCGCCTAGAGCCCATGCTCCGCAACGAGAAGCCACTACAATGAGAAGCCCGCACACTGCAACCAAGAGTAGCCCCCGCTCACTACAACTAGAGAAAGCCCGTGCGCAGCAACGAAGACCCAACACAGCCAAAAAATAAACTAATTAATTTAAAAAAAAAAAAAAGGAATGCTACTTGTAGAGGCAATAGAGAGAAGTACTGAACTGTCAGGCTCTGGAGCCAGCATGCCTAGCCAGCTACCTGTGTAATCCTGAGCAAGTTTCTTAAAACTCTGTGCCCCACTTTCCTCTTCTGTACAATGGGGATAATAACAGTAACAATCTCAGAGTTATTGATTAAGTGAGTTAATGTAAAGCAGATTTTAATATTTGACCACTATTTTCCAAATAGATGAATAAAACTCCAAAATTTTAATAGCACTCTGTTGTTGAGACTGGTGTGAAAGAGAGTCACATGTTCTGCTTACTCCTAAGCCTTCTGGGGGGCAATCTGGAAATCCCACTTTGAGAATTTATCCCTCTGATATTCTTGCACAGGTACGCAAAGAGAGGTATACCAGTTTTTTATTTCATACTGAAACCAAAATGTCCATCAAAAGTGATGACTAAATAAAGAATGGCAAATTTATGACATGAAACACTATGCAGCAGATTGTTTTTTTTAATAGAGTGAGTACACTGATTTACTGACATGGAAAGATCTCAAATAAGTGAAAAATTCAAGATGTATACAACAGTGCACATGATAGGTTACCTTTTGCAAAAAAAGAGGCTGAAATATCAAAATACATATTCATCCTTGTTTCTTTTTGCACTAAGAGGAACTAGTAACACTGTGAAGAAACTGAGCAGATGGGAGACAGGATGGGAGGGAAACTTCAAACTGTGTATCTTTTTATTTTATTTTTTTGCTTTTTTAGCTACACAAATATCTATTCAATTGTCAATTTTTACAGTATTTTTAAGTGTCAGGTATACACTTTAAGCTGGCAAATGTTAGCTGCAATTATTACTATTGTTGTTACTAGCAATAGCAGTATTATAAGTATTATTGTCATTAACAAGCTCAAAACAGCTCCTTTCTGAAGCTTTTTTCTTACTCCCTCTGCACAGAGCCTTCTCTGACTCCCAGACTATTTAAGGAATTTATCATTTTCTACTCTAGTGTAAGCGGCTTAAGGGGCAGGTCAATGTCTTGTTCATTTTTAATATCCTAGGAGCCTTGATTGTACCTAGTCGATACAAATATTCTGGAATAACAGTAACCTACAAGTACTCCAAAGAAAATAGTGACCATTTCTAACGGGATTAGACTCTATCATTAATTATAAGACCAGAAAACTGAAAAACTTGAATAACTGGATTTGCTAACATTCTTTTGGCTACTGACCAGCCAAAATCTCCTCTCTTTGACTAAGCTTTTCTTTCCCCGGGACTTCCCCAGACACTGACATCATGTCCCAAGCCAAGACACAACATGCACCAACTCTTTAACTCACTGCAATCTCTGAAATGTCTTTTGTCCTAAATCCCAACACCCTGGTACATCATTCCTATCGAAAAAGCATTTGAGTGTTTCCTTTTAGATAGAGGTTCACATATTAGTCAGGGCATAAAGTGCCCTTTTAACTGGAGAAGACCTAAACACATGATTCGTAATTCGCTCAGTGTTTTGTTTGTGCTGGTATGGAAGGTATTCTATAATTGACTGCTCGCTCGGTAGCTCAATTCTAGATGTCATTCCAGCACACCAAATACTCCACTGACAGCTCAACAGTCACTTTTCATACAGGCCCCTCCCCTTCCCTCCTCCCTCAACCCCCATCAGCTCAAGAGCTCCTTCCCTCATACTGACACACTGACAGTTCAGAAGTCCCTTTCCACAAGCTGTCCTCCCCTGCAGCTGCAAGACCACCTCCCCGAGTCGCATCATCCAGCGACCCAATTCGGTCCCCGATATCATCCCTCTCCCAGCCAATCCAAATCACATCATCAGTCTCTTCCCAAGAAACAGGCAGCTTTAAAGCCTTTCCCAGCAAGTACGCAATTGACAGCTCGACAACAGATTCCCCGAGTATCCTCTCCTCTTCTCTCCGCTCCTACCCCACGCACTGGCTCTTTTCTCTCAATCACTCGTTCGCCCTGGCTTCCCCGAAAAGTCACAGCCTTGTTCCCTAAATACGCTCTCCGCTCTCCCCCTCCTCCCCATCCCCTTCGCCGCTGACAGCTCAGTCACTTCCATCCCCATGTGGCTGCAACCTCCTGCCCCACTCCTTTCCCTTGACAGCTCTGGGTCGGCTCCAAGCTCCCCTCCCCAAGGCCTCCCCAGACCTCGGCCTGGGCCTCCCGCGGTGCCCCCCGCCCCGGAGAACAGCTCCACTCACCCACTCTCCCGCATCACGTTGCTGTCCCCGCAGTCGCAGGCACCGCCGGCCTGGCTGCGGAACATGTTGAAGTCGTGTCCGGTGTGGTCACCCTGGTGGAAGCACTCGGCGCACAGCGACATGCAGGGAGAGATGCCGCACGTCCGGCAGCGGTAGGCCACGAAGTTGGCTGTCCAGACCAGGCCGCAGAGCGCCGCGGGGTCGTAGGCCCGCACCGCCGCGCAGAACTCGTCGTAGCCTCCGCCGCCCGCCAGAAGGCACTTACACCACTCCAGGGCCTCCTCCTCGGCCGGCCCCGGACCGCCCCCGCCGCCGGCCGCCGCCGCCTCCTCGCCGTCTGCAGCCGCAGCCAGCGGCCGCTCGGCGTTCAGCACCCGCTCCAGCAGCGCCTGCAGCTCCTCGGCACCTGCGCGGTTGTCCGGCCGGCTGAGGGCCGCCTTCAGGTGCGCGGCGGTGGCCGCCTTGTCGAGGGCCAGCCCGGGCGCGGGCATCTCGGCTTGGGGTGGCTGCGGACCCCCGACAGCCGCCGCCGCCGCCGCCGCCGCCATGATGAGAGCTCAGAATTTGGAGAGTCCAGGGCCGGCAGCTCCTCCTGGGAGGGTGGGGGAATTGGCTGCTGCGATTGCTCGGCCCTCCCAACTCTCGCGATATCCCGGGGCTGCCGCGCACCTCTGCCTGTGTCCCCGCCCCTGCACACGCCCCCTCGCGCTGGGGTGCCTGCTTCCCGACCCTCTCGCTTGGGACGGACCTCCTGTTTCTTCCTCCGACCTCTTGGCTCTCAACTACAATTGAGAGCCACTAAAATAAGGGACCTGACTTTAAAATTATTTAATATGGAAAATCTTTAATATGGACCATTTTTCCTCTATTTACCTGGGCTACAGGAATACATACAGCATCTTTCAGCTGTTTTTTAGGCATCTACATTTCGTTCTGAGATGTAGATCCCCACTGTTATCAAACCCTTAATTACGATTGAATTACTATTATTATTGAAAACCCCTCCTAATTTTTCGCCCTGTATCAGTTCTTACCCTCACAGCTATTACCAGTTTAATCTTCTAAAGTACATTTTTTAGAGGATTAAAATATATTCTTACTATCACTCTCCTGTTCAAAATCTTTAGTGGAAACAAAAGTCAAAAACTCCTTCAATCTTCTGTTAATGCCCATCACCAACCTATCTTTCTATCATTATCTCCTCGCGCTACTCTCTTTGCCATTTGAAAGAGACCAATGGGACTCTTCAGTGTTTTCTGAAAGATGCTTTATCCCTGTAGTCTTTATTGTTCCTAGTTCCACCCCTACTCCACCCCATACAGTCGCCCCACACTCCCGTTCTTGCAATGTCTGCCCATTTCATTTCCCTTCTTCAAAAATGGCTCTGAGTTGGTCCGTGGGTCGGTGGCCTAGAGCTTGGTTCTCGGCTTTCATGTTCGGAGGTGGGAGGGACACGGGACAGGCCCGCACACCTGACCTGCCCGGAGAGGATCCCCGCACCCAGTAGGAGAAGGAGGAGACTAAGCAGGGAAAAAGACTCATAGCTTCTGATGCGAGTCACGTGCTGGAAGCTGCCCTGGGGCAGATGGACGGGATCATTGCCGGCACTAACACAGGGGTGGATATTAGCAATGGTACCTGTGAGCCTGCACTGGCTTCCGCGGCTTCCTACATGAACCCCTTCCCGGTGCTCCATCTCATCGAGGACTTGAGGCTGGCCCTGGAGATGCTGGAGCATTCTCAGGAGAGCGCATCCCTCCTGAGCCAGATCCCAGGCCCAACAGCTGCCTACGTAAAGGAGTAGTTCGAGAAGAGCTGGCTGCGGCTTTCCGGCTCACTTTACACCTGGCATGGGCGCCCATCCCTCCCTCCAGTCCTGCTAAGTACTACTGACTCAGGCTGCAGTGTTTACAGAAAACTTTATGAAGCTTCAAGAAAATGATAGGTCCATAATTCCTCAGTCTGAAATCCTTAATTCCTCAGTATGAAACCCTTGGGTCCACGTGCATTTTAGAACTCAGAGCTTATTAAACTTTAGAAAGGTGAGACAGTGCATGGGTACTGTACTGTATGTACCATCTCTAGCAGATACAGGGCAGGAAACACATGAACATTTCTTCAGCAAAACTTGTGAATATCTGCATGAAGTGGGATAAACAAAGACTACAAATAGATAATTTACAGTGACCATGTATTTTTACCTTGTATAGATGTGCCTGAATTTATGAAACCATTTCTCTAATATTGAATTGAAATTATTTTTAATCTTTCACTAATAATATGGCATTGCTGCGCACACACACACAAAAAAAATGGCTCTGAACTTATTTGATGATACAACATTTTGCTTTCGCTCTAAAAACCTCATCCCCACTGCACTACTAATTGGCAAATTTCTTGAGGGCAAAAAATGAATCTTCTTCATCATTGCCCATAAGTGTTCAAATATTTGCCTGATTATTGTTAAATGGAATATAATTACAATAGATCATTTTTGTTGCATATTTATTATGTGCCCCGTTCTTTATATATGCTATTTATTTTAACTCTCTCAATAATCATATGAAGTAAGGAAACTAAAACTTACAGAGGTGATTTATGTGTCCCCAAAACACACAGCTGGCAATCAAATGAGATGTGACTAGAACCCAGCTCCATCTGAATCCAAAGTCCTGCTCTTTCTACCACATCAATGCTTCCCAAACCTGCCTGATCCTAAGACTCACCTTAAGTTCTTACAAAAACAAATTCCAGAGCCCCACCCCAGACCCAGGGTATCAAAATCTCCAGAGGTTACACTGCCCTACCTAACAGAATCTGAACCTTGAAAAAGATTATCATTAATGATCTTTCCAGAACTAAAAATCTACAGCTTTTTAAGTTTCTATAGCTCACCTCCAGAGAGCTGGGTGTATTATTAAAAGTAACTTAGTAACACATTGCAGAGGACAACCAAGAATGAAAAAAACTGTAGGAGAAGCGATCCAAGGAAGTAGAATGAGTATTTCCAATCCATAACCAGTGATGTAAATGAACCTAACATAACAAAAACATACTATATCAATTGTCTAGATTCTCTACATTAGTAAAGCATTTCACAATCATCATTTAACAGTGATAAATAATTCAAATATTGCTCAATAAGTCTCTTTATGAATCACCAAATTATAAACCAAATAAAATCCAGGAGCATTTCAAACTAAGGTAAAACTAGTGTGTATTCACTAATCAGTGTCTGTGGGTTCAGGCAGTTGGGGAGGTGTGCTGGTATCTCTCCAGGATTGCTTTCCTGTGGAGAATAACAAGGGCGCCTGCTCTGCTTGACCACGATGATGCATGCTGCACATGCAGCCTTTTCAGCATTCCTTAGTGGTCTCTACACGCTCTGTGAAATTCCTACAAATTTCCACAAAATTCCACCACTTGTCACCAGTGCCTCTTTTCTTCTGTAACAAAAACAAACAAAAATACTTCAAATGCCACCCCCTATTTCAGTTACCTAGACATTGCAGTGCACATACAGAAATCTGGACATTTGCCACATTTCCCACCAACTGTGTCCATGAGGATATCAGATATGTTCAAAATCAGAGAACCATTAAAAATAACTGGTAATAACAAGAATAGAAATAACCCAAGTGAAAAATGGGCCAAAAATGTGAATAGACACTTTACCAAAGAAGATATATAAGCGGCAAATAGACATAGAAAACATGCTCAGCATCATTAGTCATTAAGAAAATGAAAGTCAAGGAACTTCCCTGGTGGCGCAGTGGTTAAGAATCCGCCTGCCCATGCAGAGGACACGGGTTCCATCGCTGGTCCGGGATGATCCCACATGCTGCGGAGCAACTAAGTTTGTGTGCCACAACTACTGAGCCCACGTACCACAAGTGCTGAAGCCCGCATGCCTAGAGCCCATGCTCCACGAGAAGTCACCGTAATGAGAAGCCCACGCACCGCAACAAAGAGTAGCCCCTGCTCACCGCAACTAGAGAAAGCCCGTGCGCAGCAACAAAGACCCTACGCTGCCAAAAATAAATACATAAATTATTTTTTTTAATGAAGAAAATGCAAGTCAAAACTATGAGACAGGGCTTCCCTGGTGGCGCAGTGGTTGAGAGTCCGCCTGCCGATGCAGGGGACACGGGTTCGTGCCCCGGTCTGGGAAGATCCCACATGCCGCGGTGCGGCTGGGCCCGTGAGCCATGGCCGCTGAGCCTGCGCGTCCGGAGCCTGTCCTCCGCAACGGGAGAGGCCACAACAGTGAGAGGCCCGCGTAACGCATAAAAAAAAAAAAAAAAAAAAAAAAAAAAAAAAACTATGAGACACCACTATACACACTAAAATGGCAATAATCAGAAAGAGAGACAGTAACAAATGTTGGCAAGGATATGGAGAAACAGGACCCCTCACACAACATTGACGGGAAGGTAAAATGGTACAGCCTCTTGGGAAAACAGTTTGCCAGCTATGTACTTAAAATGTTAAACATAAATTTACCGTAGAACTAAACAATTCCACCCCTAGGAATCTACCCAAGAGAATTTAAAACATATACCCACACAAAGACTTGTAGATGAATATTCAGAGCAGTATTATTCATAGTCAAAAACAAAAACTAGAAGTGATCCAAGGGTCTATCAATTTGTAAATGGATAAACAAAATGTGGCATATTCATATAATGCTATACTATTTAACAATAAAAAGAAATGAAGTACTGATGCATGCTACAACATGGGTGAATTTCAAAAATGTTATGTCAGTGAAAGAAGTCAGACACACAAAAAAGTGTATATTGTATTATTCCATTTATCCGAACTGTCCAGAAAAGGTACATTTATAGAGACACAAAATAAATTAGCAGTTGTTTGAAGCTGGGGGTTGAGAACAGGGAGTGCCTGCAAATGAGCACAGAGATCCTTTTAGGCTGATAGGAATGTTCTAAAGATGGAATGTGGTGATGGTTGCACAACTATGTAAATTTACTAAAAATCATTTATTTCTACTCTAAAAACAGGTGAATTTTATGGTATGAAATTATACTGTAATAAGACAGTTAATAATAATAATTAATATACTTGCTATTTGAGATGAGTGAAATCATCAAATATCTGTCTAGGTAGAAACTATATTACTGCTTTAGCTTTCAAAATCAACATGACAGGCTCTCAAATCTTAGCCTCTCCTAGGATGTCTGGGGCTTGTATCATTTGAATCCAGAAAGTCTGACATTTTTCTTTCAACTCATTAGTGTAATATAAAAACTCTTCTTCTAAATTACCTCTCAAGTCACCGTGCTGTGTCATGGGGAATTCCTTCAATGATCACATTTCCATGAGGGAAATCCAGATTGAAATTCAACTGCACCCATTTAAATACATTTAAAGGCTATACCTCACAAAATTACATTGAATCATTCTGTTACTCTATGGAAGACATTGAATAAATAATAATACAACATACTGCTGTTAAAGAAAGCCACAAAATACCATCTAAAACATTATGTGCATTTATGTACTGCATCTTAATTTATGTGAATAGGAATCTTGTGATATTTCTAAATTGGCTTTTCAAATTGAAATAAAGCACACACAGAAAAGGTAAAAGCTATAAATGATAAATAACATAATTGCTTCCAAAATTAGAGACCCTTATCAGAGAACTTATAAATGAATGTAAACTCTCCAAAGTTGGTGTTTTTTGTTTTTGCTTTTTGTTTTTGGCTGCATGGCATGTGGGATCTTAGTTCCCCACCAGGGATCAAACCCATGCCTCCTGCAGTGGAAGCACAGAGCCCTGACCACTGGGATGCCAGGGAATTCCCTCCAAAGTTGTTTTTGTATTTATCTGGACTCCCTTGGTTTCAAGAGACAAAAACCTGACTTAGCTTAAGCCAAAAAGAGGATCATATTAGATCATATAAACAACTAGGGGAAGGGAGAGGTGAACCTGGATGCATCTCCACCTTTGCTTTCAGTGAGCATTGGCTCCATTGTCCCCAGCTCCAGGTCACATCTCCACAACCCCACAACAGAGAAAAAGGGTCTGTTCTCTGCCAGATCCACTTAAAACCCTGGGGAAGAATTCTGACTGGCCCAGCTCAAGGCCCAGGCCACCTCTATCACCAGAAGGAAGAGGAGGAAATACCTGCTGGGAACATAAACATACAAGATACCTACAACTGTATTAACTGCTGAATTTCTGCCTGGCCTCCAAATACGCACCAAACCTATGTACACAGCAAGCTCACCAGTTCTAATGGCAACTGTTGAAATTCACACCATAAGAAACATTGTTCCTACTATGTACAAGGAATTCTGCCAGATGATCACATTTAAGATTCATGACAACCCTGAGAGGTAATTATTATTATCCCAAGTTTACAAGTAGCAATGATATCCTTCAATTCATGGCCTTCAAAACATAAGAAAGAACCCTGGAAGAGAATTCATTCATTGTTCCTATGTGTGCCTGTCTCTCTTTCTCCTCTCTTCCTCCCACTCTTTCTCCCTTTCCCTCCTCTCTCCCTCCCTCTCCTTCCTTCCTTCTTTCAAAACTGAGTCATTTAAGACCTTGCAACTATACTTACTGTGATTCTCTCATTTGTTTAATATTAAAACAAGGACATTTTTAGTAAGTTTCTCAACTCGTGCTTTACAAATATTTGGGGGAAAAAAGCATGACAGTACCTAAAGGACTTGACCTATATTAGCTCCTCTACAGACTGGTCTGTGCAACTTTTCCAAGGTTATAAATGCTTAACAATGCTCTGGGAACTTTTTTATTATCATTTAGTACTGTTACAAGTTGTCCTAACCTAATTTTCTCCCCCCTTCCTTTTTTTTAAACAGAGGAAATTTTCCATCTGTGCATCTCTACTAAAGACTAGAAGATTTTCACCCACTGCCTTATTCATGCAACAAATTAATTAAACTCATATTTATTGAACCCCTACTAAGTTGCTCTCTGCAAGAGCTGAGGATAGCACTGTGAACAAAACAGACATGGTCCATGGCATGGTCTGGCATGGCACAACTCCAGGGGGCACCATTCACACAGAATACAATGCTCCTGACATGGAATTTACAGACTGATGGAAGCATATTATGAATTGTAACCTAATCTATAAATACATTATTACTGTTGCTACAATTATTACTTCTGATCTTGGAGTGAGAAAACATTTTTTTAATGGACACAAAAAGTACTAACCACAAAAGAAAAGGCTTACTAACAAAATGGTCACAATATTGTAACTTTCTGTTCATTAAACGACACCATTAAGAGTTAAAAAAAAGAAAAAAACAGGAAAAAAAAGAGTTATAGAGTTTCTGTTTGGGATGATGAAAAAGTTTGGAAACAGATAGTAGTGATGGTTGAATATTATGAACATAATTATTGCCACTGAATTTTACCCTAAGAATAGTAAAAATGGCAATTTTTGTTATATATATTTTACCATAATTTAAAAAAATTAATAATATACCAAAAACTATTGAATTGTACACTTTAAATTGGTGAATCGTATGGCGTGTAAATTATGTCTCAAGAAAGCTGTTAATAAAAAGTAAAAAGGCAAGCTAAAGAGTAGGAGAGAATATTTGCAACGTCTGACCCAAAAAGGATGTTCCTCTAGAATATATATTGAATTCCTACCAATCAAAAAGGAAATGAGGGCTTCCCTGGTGGCGCAGTGGTTGAGAATCTGCCTGCCAGTGCAGGGGACATGGGTTCGAGCCCTCGTCTGGGAAAATCCCACATGCCGCGGAGCAACTGGGCCCGTGAGCCACAATTACTGAGCCTGCGCGTCTGGAGCCTGTGCTCCGCAACAAGAGAGGCCGCGATAATGAGAGGTCTGTGCACCGCGATGAAGAGTGGCCCCCGCTTGCCACAACTAGAGAAAGCCCTCACACAGAAACGAAGACCCAACACAGCCATAAATAAATAAATTAAATTTTTTAAAAAAGGAAAATAACTAAAAATTGAAAAAAAAAAAAAGGAAATGAATCATCCCAATAGAAAATTGGACAAGCAACTTCAATGGACATTTCATAAAAGAAGATATCTAGATGGCAAATAAACATGTGAAATTAGTAATCAGAAAATTGCTAACTAAAACCATATTGAGTGTACTATACATTCAACAGGATGGCTTAAATTTAAAAGACTAATAATACCAAATATTGGTGAAAATGTGGAGTACCTAAAACTATCAATTAGTGCCAGAAGGAGTGCAAAATGGTTCAGCCACTTTCGAAAAAAGTTCAGCAGTTTCTTATAAAGTTAAACACCTACTCTATGATCCTAAAATTACACTTAAGGGAAACAAAAAGATATATATCCAGAAAAAAAATTATACAAGAATATTCATAGTAATGTTATTTATATTAGCCAAAAAGTAGAAACAATCCAAATATCCATCAACAGATGAAGGTATAAACAAATTGTGGTATATTCATACAGTGGATACTGCTCAGCGATGAAGGGGAATGAATGACGTACATTAAGGGTGAAGCTCAAAAACCCTACACTAAGTGAAATAAAGCAAACACAAAAGAGTATGTTTGCATGATTCCATTTATATGAAGTTTTATAATAGGCAAAAGTAAGCTATGATGATCAAAATCAGATCAGTGGTTGCCTGTGGGATGGCAGTAATTGACTGGTAGGAACAGAAGGGAAATTACTGTGATGAATGGAACTGTATCTTAATTGGGGTGTTGTTTACATGGTACATTTGTTATTCGCATTTCATCAAACTGTACATAAGATTTGTGCATTTTATGTAAACTATATCTTAATTTTAAAAACTGAAACTAAATATCCATAAACAGTAGAATAAATATAGTATATTCATATAATGAACCACTATACAATGAAAATGAGCAAACATGGATGAATCTTACAGACACAATGCTGAGCAAAAGAAATCTGACATAGTGAGTATGATTTCACTTGTATAAAATTTTTAAAAAGGCAAAATTAATCTATGATGTTAGAAGTCAGGAGAGTGATTACTTTCGAAGAGTGGGGCGGGGGAGTGATTGGAGGGGAACCTGAGGGGGATGTTTCTAGGTGTTGATAGTATTCAATCTCTTCTCTTCTATGTCTTCTTTTTTTTTTAAATAAGTAAATTTATTTATTTATTTATTTTTGGCTGGATTACATCTTTGTTGCTGCGCGCGGGCTTTCTCTAGTTGTGGCTAGCGGGGGCTTCTCTTCATTGCAGTGCGCGGGCTCCTCATTGCGGGGGCTTCTCTTGCTGCAGAGCACAGGCTCTATGCGTGCGGGCTTCAGTAGTTGTGGCACGTGGGCTCAGTAGTTGTGGCGCACGGGCTTAGTTACTCTGTGGCATGTGGGATCTTCCCGGACTAGGGCTCGAACCCGTGTCCCCTGCATTGGCAGGCGGATTCTTAACCACTGCACCATGAGGGAAGCCCCTCTTCTATCTCTTGATGGTAGTTATACAGATTTGTTCACTATATTCACTTGTTCAGTGAGCTATTCATTTATAATTTGTGTTTATATATGTTATATGTCAACAAAGTTTTTTAATTAGTACTACTGGTGAGGAAGATACATATTTTGCACTTAATAACTTATGAATAAGTAAATGAGTCTTCAGCACTGAATAAGAAACATTCCAGGGACTTCCCTGGCTGTCTAGTGGTTAAGACTCTGTGCTTCCACTGCAGGGGACACAGGTTCGATCTGTAGTCAGGGAACTAAAATCCTGCATGCTGCGTGGTGCAGCCAAAAAAAAAAAAAGAGAGAGAGAGAGAAAGAAACATCCCAAATTTGAAAGTTAAATGTGATTATGAATTTACTTAAATTGAAATATTAGGAAACATACTTTCTAATATTAGAAATATTAGAATAGTTCATATTTAAATTTCAGTGAGCCTCTTTGCCTCTCTTTCACACATATAAAGGAGAGACTATAAAGGTCATTTCCTGACAACAACACAATATGATCAAGAGTCAGAGTGAAAATTCAAAAAGAGTTCCTATCTCCAATGTGCCCCTGCAGAACACATGCATAAATATACTTAGAACACATATTTTTGCCTGCTACAGAAAGCAGGTAGAATTCCCTAAAAAGAGAAAAAGGAAAGAATATTAAATTATTGAAGTAGTGTAGAAAGAGAAAAGGAAGCAACTAGGATATGTAGAACAAAGCCTGAGATAAATATTCATAGAAGGATGTTTGGGTAATGATCAGGAGGCTTTCTACTATAAGAGTCCCTGAGGTTATGCCCCGGGCCCCTAGCACAATTGAACTGTGTTTGGACAATTCACACTACTTGTCCAATCACACTGACTTGGGCAGTTCATCAAATATGATTTGATAATGTAACTTGAGTTTCTTGAGAACCAGGAAGCATGTCTTTTTTTTTTTTTTTTTAGGCTGTGCCATGTCTTAGCTGCGGCACTCGGGATCTTCCGCTGTGGCATGCATGCAGGATCTAGTTCCCCAACCAGGGATTGAACCCCAGCCCCCTGCATTGGGAGCGTGGAGTCTTACCCACTGGACCACCAGAGAAGTCCCAGGAAGCATGTCTTAATTAAATATTTTCCAGAACTTAACACAGTATCTTACAAATTCCAAACATTCAATATTTGAAAATTTACTAATCAATTCTCAAAATATGGAGTGCAGACTCTTGAGGGGACCGAGACCCTTGCAGGAAGTCAAGATTATATTCAGAATAGTAATAATACATTATTTGCTTTTTAAACTCTCATTATTTCAGGAGCATACAGTGGAATTTTCCAGATGCTACAGGATATATGATGATGTCATCATTCTGGCCATGAAATGTGTTCTTTGTATTCTTATGTTTTTTAGAATTCTCTGAGGTAGTAGGATTAGAATTTAAATGTGTATTTTCAGATATTAAGTTTTTCCTCAGTACTTCTATCATATTCTTGCTGGCTTTATTCAGTTATTTCTGCTATAGTCTCTGCAATCTCATTATCATGGACTAAATTGTTATTTTGAAATTATTAATTTATTGCACCTATGCAAACAAAAAAAACGTTAGTACTATTTGTTCTCATTTTTCACAATTTTTCAAACTTGAAAACATTTCTAAATTTTTTATTTTATCTAAAACTGTTGCTTTTAAGAAGTTAGAATTAATATTGTTTTCTAAAATAGAAGACTTAACATTTAAGAATGACTCTTTGGCTTAAAAGGGGGAGATTAAATCTACAAACATGGCTAGACCTGCTATTTTCCTCGTATTTGAGCAGATTCAGTGCCATATAATCATCAAACAGGATCTTCAATGTGAATGTTAGACAGTAAACACATTCTATGTTGAAACACTCTGAGTATTGAATAACTTTCTTGAACCTCATGGTGTATCCTGGAACAACTGCATTGACATTTGCACTGATGTTGCAAAAGCCAACGATGGACAAAACTGTAACTTAATATGAATCAAGGCAATGGCACTAAACTATCTAGTTGACATTACATTTGTCTCTGTTAAATATTTGCAGAAAAACAAGCCAGCTTCCATTTAAAATGGCCTCAATAAGGCAGCAAAAAACATTAATTTGATTACATTTTGATCCATGAGGATGCATCTTAAAATTCTCAATGACTTAGTGATTTCACATAAAGCACTTTTATTGCATACTGAAATATCCTCATAGTCTCCAGGAAACAGCACATGTGCAATGCTGTAAGCTGAACCAGCAGCTTTAAAAAAAAAAAAATGTGGCAAAATATACATAACATGCAAATGAACTTATCTGCAAAACAGAAAGAGACTCACAGACACAGAAAACAAACTAATGGTTACTGAAGGGAAAGGGGGGTAGGGGAGGGATAAATTAGGAGGCTGGGATTAACATATACACACTACTATGTATAAAATAGATAACCAACAAGGACCTACTGTATAGCACAGGGAACTATACTCAATATTATGTAATAACCTATAAGGGAAAAGGATCTGAAAAAGAATAACTAAATAAATAATTTATATATATATATATATATGAATCTCTGTGCTGTACACCTAAAACTTACACAATATTATAAGTCAACTATATTTCAATTTCAAATTTTTTTTAAAAATTGTGGCAAAATACACATAACACTATTTTAATCACCTTAAGTGCATAATTAGGTGGTATTAAGTACATTTACAATGTTGAGCAACTATCACCACCCACCTCCAGAACTTTTTCATCAGCCCAAAAAAAACTTTGTACCTGTTAAACAATAACTCCCCATTTCCCTCTTTCCCTAGCCCCCCAGTACCTCTATTCTACTTTCTGTCTCTATGAATTTGCCTATTCTAGATATTTCACAGAAGCAAAATCACACAATAGCTGACATTTTGTGTCTGGCTTTTTTTCATTTGGCATGTTTTCAAGGTTCATTCAAGTTGTAGCAAGTATCCAAATTTCACTCTTTCTTATGGCTAAATAATATTCCATTATATGTACACCACATTTTGTTTATCCATTCATCTATTATTCACACTTGTGTTGTTTCCACCTTCTGGCTATTGAGCATAATGCTAAAATGAACATTGGTGTATAAGTGTCTGTTTGGGTTCCTGCTTTCAATTCTTTGGGGTATATATCTAGAAGTGTGATTGCTGGATCTTATAATGACACTATGTTTAACTTTATGAGAAGTTAATTGGTGTCCACAGCAGCTGTACTGTTTTACAGTCCCACCAGCATTGCATAAGAAATCCAATTTGTCCATATCCTTGCCAACACTTGTTATTTTCTATTGATAATAGCCATCCTAACGTGTGTGTGAGCTTATTGTGGTTTTGATATATATTTCCCTAATGACAAATGATGTTGAACATCCTTTCACGTGCCTATTGGCCTATTATATACTTTCTTTGGAGAAATGTCTACTCACATCCTTTGCCCATTTTTGAATTGGCTTGTTTGTCATTTTGTTATTGCGTTGTAGGAATTCTTTACATGTTCTGGATAGTAATCACACAATTTTACTTGCAAATATGATTGACAGACTAACTATGGTTATTCAGACTTGGTATTTGACAGCCATTTTCTGAAATGGATGAAGTAAGCCTTTACTTTCATAGAAAACACCTGGAAGTATTTTTTGCCAATGAAAAGAATTTCAAGCAAAATTTAATATTTTGGAAAATTTGTATACACCACCATGAGCTTGACAGTGTTTCTAACACTTAAAAATTTTTTTCTGGGGAGATCAGTGGTGATATTAATAAATGAGATTTTTTGATATTGTATAAAAAAACATGTCAGAAGACTTGGAAAATTCAGTGAACCAATATTTTCCAAATGATTGATACATGTTACTAAATTGGGTGTGAGTAAAAAAATCTATTCAAAGTCCAAGAAAGACTAACGGATTGAAACTTACTAGTATAAGTTCCTCGATACGGCTAAGGTTTCCACAACTAAACCTCAAGAAGTTACCTCTTTCAAATTGTGTCACAACAAAGAGGAATATCTACAATCATCTGAATAGGCAATGAAAATACTCCTGGTTTCTCCAACTAAATATCTTTGTCAGGCTGAATTTTCTTCAAGTACTTCAACCAAAACAACCTATCACAGCAAATTGAATGCAAAAACAGATATGAGAATCCAACTGCATTCTATTAAGACACATATTACAGAGATTATAAAACAAGGCTTCTCTTCTCACTAATATTTTTTGTTTTGAAAAACAGAGTTATTGGGGATTCCCTGGTGGTCCAGTGGTTAGGACGTCACACTTTCACTGCCAAGGGCCAGGGTCCAATCCCTGGTCAGAGAACTAAGAGCCCACATGCTGTGCAGTGCAGCCAAAAAAAATTTTTTTTTACTTTCTCAGTATTAATTTCCAGTAATATAAATATATCAGTAAATAGATATATCAGCATATACAACCCATATAAACAAAATATTTTTTGAGATCCTTAATAACTTGAAAGAGTATAAAACTGTCCTGACACCCAAAAGTTTGAAAACTCTAAGAATAATGTATAAATAACAGGTTAGATATTGTCATAAACTTTTTTGTAAAATTAAGTTTATTAGTGTATAATTTACATGTAGTAAAATTTACCCTTTTTAGTTACATTCTATGAATTTTGGCAAATGAATACCCATATAATCACCAAAGTCCATCATCCTCAAAAGTTTCTTCATATCCCTTTTATAGTCAAGCCCTCCCAAAGCCAGTCCCTGGCATCCACTGATCTGCATTCACTTCTGATAGTTTTGCCTTTTCAGAGCATCATATACATGAAATTATACAATATGTAGCTTTTTGAGTTTGGCTTCTTTTACTTTTTTTTAAAGTTTTTATTTTATATTGGAGCATAGTTGATTAACAATGTTGTTTTAGTTTCAGGTGTACAGCAACGTGATTCATTTATACATATACATGTTATCTATTCTTTTTCAAATTCTTTTCCCATTTAGGTTATTACAGAGTATTGAGCAGAGTTCCCTGTGCTATACAGTAGGTACTTGTTGGTTTTCTGTTTTAAATATAGCAGTGTGTACATGTCAATCCTAAACTCCCAATCTATCCCTCCCTACCTCTCTCCCCTCAGCACCGCTCCACCCCCCCACCCTGTAACCATAAATTCATTCTCTAAGTCTGTGAGTCTGTTTCTGTTTTGTAAATATGTTCATTTGTATCATTTTGGCTTCTTTCACTGAATGTAATGCTTTTGAAATTCACCCACATTGTTGCATTTATCAGTAATTAATTTTCTTAACTGATGAGCAGTATTCTATGGTATGTATGGATGTACCACAAATTGTCCATTCAGGGATTTCCCTGGTGGTCCAGTGGCTAAGACTCTGCACTCCCAATGGAGGGGGCCCAGGTTCAATCCCTGATCAGGGAACTAGATCCCACGTGCTGCAACTAAGACCCAACGCAACCAAATATTTTTGAAAATTTATCCATTCACCAGTCGGTGAACATTTAGATTCATTTTTTTTCCTTTTTTTTTTTTTTTTTGTGCTGTACGTGGGCCTCTCACTGCTGTGGCCTCTCCCGTTGCGGAGCACAGGCTCCGGACGCGCAGGCTCACAGGCTCAGCCGCTCCGCGGCATGTGGGATCCTCCTGGACCAGGGCACGAACCCGTGTCCCCTGCATCGGCAGGCGGACTCTCAACCACTGTGCCACCAGGGAAGACCCCTTTTTTCCAATTTTGAATTAAGCTGTTATAAACATCTATATACAGGTGTCTACGTGAACATGTGTCTTCATTTCTCTGAGGTAAATACCCACAAGTGAAATTCTGAGTCATGATAAGTGTATGTTTAACTTTATAAGAAACTGCCAAACTATTTTCCAAGGAAGTCATTTTGCATTCCTATACGCAATGTGTGAGAATTCCAGGTGTTCTGTATTTTCTCCAGCACTTGGTATTGTGAGTTTTCTCTTTTTCCTCCTATTTTATTTTAGCCACTCTAATAGATGGTAATAGTTGCTGCTAAACTTTTCAAAGATTTATCTTTGGTTTCCTCAAGTAAATTATTAACTGTCTAGCGGAAGGAGTTACACATCTATGTAGCTCCCAGTTACCATTAAAAAAGTGTCTATTACATAGAACCAATGGCAGATTTTACTATTCCATCAAATAAATTTTAAGCGAACGGGTCTCCTGTTGGTGTGGGGAAAGTATTTGCTTGTTAAGTCTTGTGGTATCCATTTAAATTACTCTTTAATCCTCTTTATCAATGTCCTGTACAAATCAATCTTGCTCCTATACTTTTTTAAAGTCAGCAATAGAAAAGCAGCTTTCTTCTACATCTCAAGATCTTGTCACCACTATGGAGAGTTCAACGTCTGTGCAGATAATATACCGGACACTGATCTTCTCCCTCTACTCCCCTGCAGCCACCCATTCTCATGGACTCACCCTCAGCTTTGTCATTTCTTAGAACTGATTCACATATTAATGTATTTTGTACCCACATTTTAGTGACTAACTTTTTTAAACATTCAAATTATTTTAAGTAAATTTAAAGAGATGTGCAAACATCACCAAAATCCAGTTTTAGAACATTTTCATCATCTTAAAAAAGATCCCTCGGGCTTCCCTCATGGCTCAGTGGTTAAGAATCCACCTGCCAATGCAGGAGACACAGGTCAGAGTCCTGGTCCAGGAAGATCCCACATGCAGTGGAGCAACGAAGCCCGTGTGCCACAACTACTGAACCTGCGCTCTAGAGCCCACAAGCCACAACTACTGAGCCCATGTGCCTAGAGCCTGTGCTCTACAACAAGACAAGAAAAGCCACCGCAATGAGAAGCACACGCACCGCAACGAAGAATAGCCCCTGCTCGCCGCAACTAAAGAAAGCCTGTGCACAGCAGCAAAGACCCAACACAGCCAAAAATAAAATAAAATAAAAAAAAAAAAGATCCCTCATTCTCTTTCCAGTCAATCACTGTTCCTGTCTCCAGCCCCATGTGCTATTTACAAATATTAAACCTCAATATTCCCTTATTTGAACTCAACCTCTATTATTCTAGATCTCTTACTCCTTTTCTTCCATTAAAACTATTACTGGGCTTCTCTGGTGGCGCAGTGGTTGAGAGTCCACCTGCCGATGCAGGGGATGCGGGTTCGTGCCCCGGTCCGGGAAGATCCCACCTGCCGCGGAGCGGCTGGGCCCGTGAGCCATGGCCGCTGAGCCTGCGCGTCCGGAGCCTGTGCTCCGCAACGGGAGAGGCCACAGCAGTGAGAGGCCCGCGTACCGCAAAAAAAAAAAAAAAAAAAAAAACCAAAACCAAAAACTATTATTAACTTGATTAAGTCCTTACCCCTATATTACTGTCTCCCTCAATTTCATCCCCTTCCTTGTCCCTTTTTTCTCCATCTAGCCACGTACTCCCTGGTCCATCACCACAAACAATGTCCTGCCAGTTCCACCCACACTCTCACCCCTCATGCTTCTGTTGTCAAAACTACTATCCTGAATCTGTTCAACTTTAAGGCCTCCCTTGCCCCTGCCTCAATATTTCAGGAGAAAAAATATATAACTTTACAGAATGGTGCATTAGAGCTATTGCCTTTGAAGAAATTTCTTCAACCTGATAAAAGAGCATCTGTGAAAAACCCACAGCTAACACCATGCTTAATAGTGAAAGACTGAAAGTTTTCCCTCTAAGATGAAGAAAGCCTACTTTCACCACTGTTATTAATATTGTATTAGAGGTTCCACCCAGAGTAATTAGACAAGGGGGGAAAAATCAAGATTGAAAATAAAGAAGTAAAACTATTCCTATTTGCAGATGACAGGGCATTATATATAGAAATTATATACTAAGCATTATATACTAAGAAATACACATACACACAATTAGAGCTAATGAGTTCCGAAAAGTTGCAGGACCAATAACAAAAATCAATTGTATTTCTATACACTAGCAACGAATGATCTGAAAATAAAATTAAGAAAACAATTCAATTTACAATAGCATCAAAAAGGATAAAGTACTTAGTAATGAATTTAACAAAAAAGTACAAGACATACACTTAAAACTATAAAATATTGTCAAAAGAAATTAAAGAAAGTCTTAAAGATTGAAAGGCATCCCATGTTTATAGATTGGAAGATTTAATATTATTAATTGATCTACAGATTCATTGCAACTCCTGTCAGAGTCCCAACTGTTTTGTTTTGAGGGTGTTTTTGGCAGAAATTTACCAATTTGTCTTAATATTCATATGGAAATGCAAGCGATCCAGAGAGTTGAGACAATCTTGAAAAGGAAGAACAAAGTTGAAGGACTAATACTTCCCATTTCAAAACTCACTACAAAGCTATAGTAATAAAGACAATGTGGTATTGACATAAGGAGACACATATAGATCATGAAATATAAGTGGGAGTCTAGAAATAAACTCATACATCTATGTTCAATTGATTTCTACAAGGCTGCCAAGATCACTCAATGGGAGACAACATAGTCTTTTCAATAAGCTGTGTTTAGTTAACTGGATATCCACATACAAAAGAATAAATGTGTATCTCTACATCATACTATATTAAAAAGTCTACTCAAGATCAAAGATCTAAATGAAAGAGCTAGAACTATAAAACTCTTAGAACACATAGGTGTAAATTTTCATACCTTGAATTGGGCAACAGTTTCTTAGAAATAACACTTAAAAATAGATTCGATATCATCAAAATTTTAAACTTTTGCATGTTAAGGGAAAGGTAAAACACAACCCACAGAGTGTGAGAAAATATTTGCAAACCATCTATCAGATAAGGATCTAGTATCCAGAATATGCAAAAAACTCTTACAACTCAACAATAAAAACAATAATAATACAATTTTTAAATGGGCAAAGGATTTGGATAGTCATTTATTTGAAAAAGATACACAAATTGCCAAGAAGGATATGAAAAAAAAGCTCAATATCACCAGTCATCAGGAAAATGCAAATACCACTTCACACCTGCTAAGATGGCTATAATTTAACAAATAGAAAACACGTGTTGTTGACAATACAGAAAAAATTGGAATCCTCATACATTGCTTGTAGAAAGGTAATGCAGTGCAGCCACTGTGGAAAAGTTCGGTGTTCCTCAAAAAGTTAAACATAAAATTAACATATGACCCAGCAATTCCACTCCCAGATATATAGTCTAGAGAAGTGAAGACATATTCATGCCAAAACTTGTGCATTAATGTTCATAGCAGTGTTATTCATAATAGCCAAAAAGTCAAAACAACCTAAATGTCTATCAACTGATTAATGGATACACAAAAGTGGTATATCCACACAATGAAATATTATGCAGACATAAAATGGAGCAAAATTCTGATACATGCTACAACATGGATGGACCTTGAAGACGTGCTAAATGATGAAGCCAGAAACAAAAGGATGCATATGACTTCATTTGCATGAAATGTTTGGAACAGGCAAATTCATAGAAACAGAAAGCAGATTAGTGATTGCCAGGTGCTAGGGGAAGAGGAGGAATTGGGAGTATTACTAATGGGTGTGGTGCTTCTTTCTGGAATGATGAAAATGTTCTAGAATTAGTGCTGTTGGTAATACAACCTTGTAAATCTACTTAAAAATCACTGAATTTTATACTTTCAAGTGACAAATTTGACCTCAATTAAAAATATACATATATGGCCTATAATATTTCTGCTTCCAGGAAGAGAGAGTAGATGTACTTTTCTTTATTCACCCCTGAGTACAACTGAAAACCCTGGACATTATATATAAAACAAACATGAAAAAACTCTGAAAGGGGAGAGAAAAAGGCAGACTGGCTCGGGCCCTAAGGTCAAAGGAAGAACACAGTGGGTAAGTTCCCTGAGTGTTCTTTTGGTCTCATATAGTCCAGATTTGGAGCTGAAGAATCCAGCAATTCATAAACACCAATAGATGCAGACAAAAAGAGCAGTCTATCAAGAAGGAAAACTTTCAGACAATAATCACTCTATTCCAGCCAAACACCACAGAAAACACTGTGGTCCCAGCCACATCCACACTAGTAAAGGCCAAGTGGGGAGCCTAGACTTCCACCTTACTCAGGTTGTGCCAAGGTCCCCATCCCCTGCTCCTCCCAATCCCATTTTTAGTGGAGACCACATAGGGAGATGACACTTCCATCCCCATTTGACAATAATAAGGAATATAACATGGGATATCACTATAGCTCTTGAAGGATAATAAGGAAATCTTAATAAACAACTTTACAAACATAGATTTCACAATTTAGATAAAATGAACCAATTCCTTGAAAAATAGAAATTACTACAATCTAATACGAAATAGATAATTTGAATAACGCTATAGCTAATAAGGAAATTAAATCCGTAAGTTAACACTCCCTCATTTCCAGGCCCAGATAGTTTCACTTGAGAATTTTACCAAACAGTTAAAGAAGAATTAACACTAATTCTATGCAATCTCTTCCAGAAAAAGTAATAGAAGGGAACATATTCCATTCACTTTATGAAGCTAGTATTACCCTGCTACTGAAACCAAACAAAGCCAGTACAAAAAATGAAAATTACAAATAGTAATCATAAATATAGATGCAAATATCTTTAATAAAATATTAGAAAATAGAATTCAACAATGTATAAAAAGAATTTTACATCCTGACCAAGTAGGATTTCATCCAGGAATGCAAGTCTGGTTCAATACTTGAAAATCAATCAATGTAATCCACCATATTAAAGGATAAAGATGAAAAAAAAAAATCACATGATCATATCAATTGATGTAGAAAAAGCCTTTCATAAAGTTTAATACCCATTCATGATCAAAACTCTCAGAAAACAAGGAATAGAGGAGAACTTCCTCAGCTTGATGATAAACATCTACAAAAAACCTACAGCTAATGCTATACTTAGTGGTGAAAGAATGAATGCTCTCCCTGCCAAACTGGAAGTAAGGCAAAGATGTCCACTCTCATCTCTAGATGTTCAACATAACACTAGAAGTGCTAGTCAGTGCAGTAAGGCAAGCAAAGGAAATGTAAGGCATGTAGATGAGAAAGGAAAAAATGAATTTGTCCCTAGTTAGAGATGACATGATTTTCTACATAGAAAATTACAAGGAACCTACCAAAAGCAAAACAAAACAAAACAAAAAGTTCCCAGAGCAAGTGAGTATAGTAAGATTGCAGGATACAAGATAAACACAAAAATCTATTATATTGGGTCGGCCAAAAATTTCCTTTGGTTTTTAAATAAAAATAAAACCCACATTTTTCATTGTCAACAAGAACTTATTGAACAACGTACTCACCGTTTTGTTCCACTACCTTCTGCCATTTTTCAGGCAACTTCATAACTCCATCTTTCCAAAACCTTTTATCTCTTTGAGCAAAGAACTGTTCCAGGTGTCTTATACAATATTCCAGGGAACTGAAATTTTTTCTGTTAAGAGAACTTTGTAAAGACCGAAATAAATGGAAATCCGAAGGTGCAAGGTCTGGTGAAAACGGCAGATGGTGTTGTATGAAAGGACAGAAGGTTAGCACTCCCCTTGACAAGGATGGAAGAGGCCTTCGGGCCTAACAACACGCATACAGTTAAGGCATTGCCATTTACTTCGTGGCATCTAACCACTGTTTTTACCCATTTATGATAAAAACTCTCCAGAAAGTGGGCATAGAGGGAAACTACCTCAACATAATAAAGGCCATATATGACAAACCCACAGCAAACATCATTCTCAATGGTGAAAAACTGAAAGCACTTCCTCTAAGATCAGGAACAAGACAAGGATGTCCACTCTCACCACTATTATTCAACATAGTTTTGGAAGTCCTAGCCACAGCAATCAGAGAAGAAAAAGAAATAAAAGGGGGCTTCCCTGGTGGCACAGTGGTTGAGAGTCCACCTGCCGATGCAGGGGACACGGGTTCGTGCCCCAGTCGGGAGGATCCCACATGATGCAGAGCAGCTAGGCCCATGAGCCATGGCTGCTGAGCCTGCATGTCCAGAGCCTGTGCTCCGCAACGGGAGAGGCCCCAACAGTGAGAGGCCCACGTACAGAAAAAAAAAGAAATAAAAGGAATACAAATAGGAAAAGAAGAAGTAAAACTGTCACTGTTTGCAGATGACATGATACTATACATACAGAATCCTAAAAATGCCACCAGAAAACTACTAGAGCTAATCAATGAATTTGGTAAAGTTGCAGGATACAAAATTAATGCACAGAAATCTCTTGCATTCCTATATACTAATGATGAAAAATCTGAAAGAGAAATTATGGGAACACTCCCATTTACCATTGCAACAAAATGAATAAAATACCTAGGAATAAACCTACCTAGGGATACAAAAGACCTGTATGCAGAAAACTATAAGACACTGATGAAAGAAATTAAAGATGATACCAACAGATGGAGAGATATACCATGTTCTTGGATTGGAAGAATCAATATTGTGAAAATGACTACACTTCCCAAAGCAATCTACAGATTCAATGCAATTCCTATCAAATGACCAATGGCACTTTTTATGGAACTAGAACAAATCATCTTAAAATTTGTATGGAGACACAAAAGACCCCGAATAGCCAAAGCAGTCTTGAGGGGAAAAAACGGAGCTGGGGGAATCAGACTCCCTGACTTCAGACTATACTACAAAGCTACAGTCATTAAAACAAAATGGTACTGGCACAAAAACAGAAACATAGGTCAGTGGAACAAGATAGAAAGCCCAGCGATAAACCCATGCACCTATGGTCAACTAATCTATGACAAAGGATGCAAAGATATACAATGGAGAAAAGACAGTCTCTTCAATAAGTGGTGCTGGGAAAACTGGACAGCTACATGTAAAAGAATGAAATTAGAACACTCCCTAACACCATACACAAAAATAAACTCAAAATGGATTCGAGGCCTAAATGTAAGACCGGACACTATAAAACTCTTAGAGGAAAACATAGGAAGAACACTTTGACATAAATCACAGCAAGATCTTTTTTGTGTGTGTGATACGTGGGCCTCTCACTGCTGTGGCCTCTCCTGTTGCAGAGCACAGGCTCCAGATGCGCAGGCTCAGCAGCCATGGCTCATGGGCCCAGCTGCTCAGCGGCATGTGGGATCCTCCCGGACTGGGGCACAAACCCATGTCCCCTGCATCAGCAGGCAGACTCTCAACCACTGTGCCACCAGGGAAGCCCACAGTAAGATCTTTTTTGATCCACCTCCTAGAGTAATGGAAATAAAAACAAAAATAAACAACTGAGACCTAATGAAACTTCAAAGCTTTTCCACAGCAAAGGAAACCATAAATAAGAGGAAAAGACAACCCTCAGAATGGGAGAAAATATTTGCAAATGAATCAACAGATAAAGGATTAATCTCCAAAATATATAAACAGCTCATGCAGCTCAATATTAAAGAAACAAACAACCTAATCCAAAAATGGGCAGAAGATCTAAATAGACATTTCTCCAAAGAAGACATACAGATGGCCAAGAAGCACATGAAAAGCTGCTCAACATCACTAATTATTAGAGAAACGCAAATCAAAACTACAATGAGGTATCACCTCACACCAGTTAGAATGGGCATCATCAGAAAATCTACAAAAAACAAATGCTGGAGAGGGTGTGGAGAAAAGGGAACCCTCTTGCACTGTTGGTGGGAATGTAAATTGATACAGCCCCTATGGAGAACAGCATGGAGGTTCCTTAAAAAACTAAAAATAGAATTACCATATGATCCAGCAATCCCACTACTGGGCATATACCCAGAGAAAACCATAATTCAAAAAGACACATGCACCCCAATGTTCATTGCAGCACTATTTACTATTGCCAGGTCATGGAAGCAACCTAAATGCCCATTGACAGACGAATGGATAAAGAAGTTGTGGTACATATATACAATGGAATATTACTCAGCCATAAAAAGGAACGCAATTGAGTCATTTGTTGAGACGTGGATGGATCTAGAGACTGTCATACAGAGTGAAGTAAGTCAGAAAGAGAAAAACAAATATCGTATATTAATGCATGTATGTGGAACCTAGAAAAATGGTACAGATGAACTGGTTTGCAGGGCAGAAGTTGAGACACAGATGTAGAGAAAGCGTACGGACACCAAGGGGGGAAAACCACGGTGGGGTGGGGATGGTGGTGTGCTGAATTGGGCGATTGGGATTGACATGTATACACTGATGTGTAAAATTTATGACTAATAAGAACCTGCAGTATAAAAAACAAACAAACAAACAAAAGACAACTAAACTTTCTTTGGGTTATTTGTATGGAAATATGTTAATATAAATGTTTCAGACATTACATGAAATTTCTAAAGATCTTATATGTTCTGGTATAATGCTATAAGTCATAATTCTAGTTATTACTTTAAAATGTATATCTCAGAAATTTTAAAAAATAAAGAAAAAAGGAAAAAAAAAGAAAAAGAAATAAAGAAAAAAATATAAAGAATAAAAGGAAAACGGCAGATGAATGAGAACTTCCCAGACAAGCTGTAATAGTTTTTGCCTGGTCATCAAACAAACATGCAGTCTTGCATTATCCTGATGGAAGATTATGCGTTTTCTGTAATTCTGGATGTTTTTCGTCTAGTGCTGCTTCCAGTTGGTCTAACTGGGAGCAGTACTTTTTGGAATTAATCGTTTGGTTTTCTGGAAGGAGCTCATAATAGAGGACTCCCTTCCAATCCCACCATATATACAACTTCACCTTCTTCGGATGAAGACCGACCTTTGGTGTGGTTGGTGGTGGATCATTTTCCTTGCCCCATGATCTCTTCTGTTCCACATTATTGTACAGTATCTACTTTTCATCACCCGTCACAATTTGTTTTAAAAACGTAACATTTTCGTTACGTTTAAGTAGAGACTCGCATGCGGAAATACGGTCAAGAAGGTTTTTATTGCTTAACTTATGTGGAAACCAAACATCAAAGCGATTAACATAACCAAGCTAGTGCTAATGATTTTCAACTCTCGATTTGGGTATTTTGAGTATGTCGGCTATCTCCCGTGTGGTGTAACGTTGATTGTTCTCAATTAATGTCTCGATTTGATCGCTATCAACTTCAACTAGTCTACCCGACCGTGTAGCATAATCCAGTGAGAAATCTCCAGCATGAAACTTGGCAAACCACTTTTGACACATTCAGTCACAGCACCTTCTCCATACACTGCACAAATCTTTTTTTGTGTTTTAGTTGCGTTTTTACCTCTCTTGAATTAATAAAGCATAATATGCCGAAAATGTTGCTTTTTTTCTTCCATCTTCAATATTAAAATGGCTACACAAAAATTCACCAATTTTGATAAGTTTTTTTAAAAATGCATGCTGATATGACAGCTGTCACAATGCAATCTAACAAAATTCAAAAACAAAACTTTGAATGAAGTTAAAGACAACTAAGAGATACTAGCGCCATCTTATAGAAAAAACTGAACTCTTTGGCCAACCCAATATTTCTATATATCAGCAATGAACACACGGACAACAAAATTTTAGACGCAATACCACTTACACTTGTGCAAAATAAAAATTAAATACTTAGGTGTACGTCTAACAAAATATGTAGAACACATATGCAGAAAACTACAAAACAATGATGAAATAAATCAAAGGCTTAAATAAATGAAAAGAGACTGTGTTCATGGACTGGAAGATTCAATGTTGTTAACATATCAATTCTTCACAAACTGAAATGCAGATTTAACCTAATTCCTATTAAAATACCAAGAACATTTTCTGTAATATAGACAATACTACTCTAAAATCTATATGGAGGGACTTCCCTGGTGGTGCAGAGGTTGGGATTCCACGGTCCCAGTGCAGGGGGTCTGGGTTCAATCCCTGGTTGGGGAACTAGATCCCACATGCATGCCGCAACCGAGAGTTCACATGCCAGAGCTAAGGAGACGGCGTGCGCAACTAAGGAGCCCTGGAGCCACAACTAAGGAGCCAGCAAGCTGGAACTAAGGAGCCCGTGAGCCGCAACTGAGACCCGGAACAACCAATTAATTAATTAACTATTAAAAAATAAAATAAAATCTATATGGAAAGGCAAAGGAATTAGAATAGCTAAAATACTTTATAAAAAGAAAAATAAGGACTTCTCTGGAAGTCCAGTGGTTGATACTTCGCCTTTCAATGCAGGGGGTGTGGGTTCGATCCCTGGTTAGCGATCTAAGATCCCACATGCCTCACAGCCAAAAAAACAAAACACAAAACAGAAGCTATATTGTAACAAATTCAATAAAGACTTTCAAAAAATGGCCCACATCAAAAAAATCATTAAAAAGTTTTTTAAAAAAGAAGAAGAAAGTGGGAAGAATCAGCCTACCCAATTTCAAGGTGTATTATATAGCTTCAGTAATCAAGACTGTGTGGTATTGGAGGATGTACGAATACACGGAACAATGGAACAGTCTAGAAAACCCGGAAATGGACCCAAACAAATACACTGAAATGAATTTTCACAAAGGTGCAAAAACAATAATGGAGAAAGTATAGCCCTTTAAACAAATGGTGCTGAAGCAAATGGACATTCATAGCGAAGGGAACAAAATCCTCTACCTAAACATGACACTTTATACAAAAAAATACCTCAAAATGGATTAAATAGAAAATGGAAAATTATAAAACCTTTACCAAGAAATAAAAACATAGGTGTAAATCTTTTTTGGTTCTGAGATTAGACAAAGAGTTCTTAGGCTTGACATCAAAAGCAGTGTATGTGAGGGACTTCCCTGGTGGCGCAGTGGTTAAGAATCGACCTGACAATGCAGGGGACATGGGTTTGATCCCTGGTCCGGAAAGATCCCACATGCTGCGGAGCAATTAAGCCCACAACTACTGAGCCTGCGCTCTAGAGTCTGTGAACCACAACTACTGAAGCCCACGTGCCTAAAGCCTGTGCTCCGCAACAAGAGAAGCCACTGCAATGAGAAGCCCGCACACCGCAATGACGAGTAGCCTTCGCACCGCAATGAAGAGTAGCCCTCGCTCACCACAACTAGGGAAAGCCCGCACGCATCAACGAAGACCCAAGGCAGCCAAAAATTAATTAGTTAATTAATTTTCTAAAAAATCACTATATATGAAAAGAAAACTTGATAAATTGGACCTCACCAAAATTTAAAACTTTTGTTTTCCAAAAGATTCTAAGAAGTTAAAAGACAAGCTGCAGGGCTTCCCTGGTGGCGCAGTGGTTGAGAGTCCGCCTGCCGATGCAGGGGACGCGAGTTCGTGCCCGGGTCCGGGAGGATCCCACATGCCGCGGAGCGGCTGGGCCCGTGGGCCATGGCCGCTGAGCCTGTGCGTCCGGAGCCTGTGCTCCACAACGGGAGAGGCCACAACAGTGAGAGGCCCACGTACCGCAAAAAAAAAAAAAAAAAAAAAAAAAAAAAGACAAGCTGCAAACTGAGAGAAATACATATCTGACAAAGGTCTAGTATCTAGAATATATAAAGAAATCCCAAAGCATAACATTAAAAAACAAAACAAAACAAAAACACACCAAACAATTCAACTAGAAAATGAGCAAAAGAAATGAACAGATATTTCACCAAAATGGATATACAGATGGCAAAGTACATGAAAAAAATGTTCAACATTATTAGCCATTAAGGAAGTGGAAATTAAAACCACAACGAGATATCACCACATGTCTATATGAATAGCTAAAATTAAAAATAGTAGTAACGGGGGCTTCCCTGGTGGCGCAGTGGTTGAGAGGCCGCCTGCCGACGCAGGGGACACGGGTTCGTGCCCCGGTCTGGGAGGATCCCACATGCTGCGGAGCGGCTAGGCCCGTGAGCCATGGCCGGTGAGCCTGCACGTCCGGAGCCTGTGCTCTGCAACGGGAGAGGCCACAACAGTGAGAGGCTCACGTACAGCAAAAAAAAAAAAAAAAAAAAAAATAGTAGTAACACCAAATGCTGGCTAGGATGCAGAGAAACTGGATCATTCATATATTACTGGTGGGAATGTAAAATGTTATAGCCACTCTGGAAAACAGTTTGACAGTTTCTTGAAAAACTAAACATGCAATTACCATAGGGCAGTTGCACTGAGCAATTGCCCTCCTAGGCATTTATCCCAGAGAAACGAAAACTTATGTTCACACAAAAATTTTACAGAAGTTTCCATAGCAACTTTATTTGTAATAGACAAAAAGCTGAGGCAACCCAGATATTCTTCAATATCTATCTTCTACCAGTTAAACAAACTGGTACATCCATACCATAGCAGTAAAAAGGAACAAACTATTGATACACACAACTTGGATCTCCAGAAAATTATGTTGAGTAAAAAAAAAGCCAGTCCCCAAAGTTTATATACTGTATACTTCCATTTATATCAAATTCTTGAAATGACAAGATCCTAAAAATGGAGACTAGATTAGTAGTTGCTAGGAGTTAAACAGGGAGTGGGGGAGCTGGAGTGAAGTGGGTGTGGCTACAAAAGTGCAACATGAATGATCTTCAAGGTGATGGAAATGTTGTCTTGACTGTATTTGTCAATATACTGGTTGTGATACTGTACTACAGTTCTGCAAAATGTTATTGTTAGGGGAAACGGGGTAAAAGATACACAGTATCTCTGTGCTGTTTTTTACGATTATGTATGAATCTACAATTACCTCAAAAAAAAAAAAAAGCCTTTGCCTCAGATGGGTCAACTGTCCTTCCATATACTCGGCTAGTCTGGATCATCCATTTAGCTCAAACTGCTCACTCTAGCTCCTTCCTCTCAACGGATACCACCACCACCAAACATTTACTGGGCATTTGTTATGTGACAAAGAACTTTATGTACTAACTTCATGCGCTAAGAACTTTACATGTACTAACTCATTTAATCCTCATAACAAATAACTTTGAATTCTGTTTTTCATAGGACGTAGCAGCCTCAGACACCACTCTACTTCATCCTCACCCATCCACTCCTTTTTTTCCCCTTCCTTTGATAATGAAAAGAAGGGTCCATTCCCCAAATTGAGGGCAATCCTTTCACTTAAGCACTGGATCATTCCTTCTCAGGATGCTAACTCCATCCAATATCCTCTTTCTTGCGTTTTGAACCCCTGCCTTTCAACTACCTCTATTCTGTCTGAATTTAGGTATGTTCACAAATCCTTCTATCAGTTAAAAGATAAATAAAAAACTTCCCCCAACCTTACTAAGCATCAGCCATTCTGACTCCTCTTAGCCACTTTTCTTAAGAATTGTTCCCATTTACTCTTTCTAATTCCTTAACTTCCATTTAGTTAACTTCCATTTAGTTCTCCAACCGCGACAACTCAGCTTCTGCTCCTACTCTATGAAAGCTTCTAACTTCTTTCCAGCATTTGACACCACTTCCCATTCCTTAATCTATACTCTCTCTTGCTTGGGCTTCTCGGACATCACCACGCTGTAAGAGCTGAGGTAAGTGACACAGTTGACCTAAAAAGAGGGAAACAAAGTAGGGCATGCGAATGGCAAAGAAAGCAAAGGTGAGTGGAGGTTGCTGCTCTTTGAGAGGGAGCTTAGGAGACAGGAGGCAGAAAGGACCACAATGGGCATTAAAACAAATCGACCGTGACTTTCACCCTCAACTTCACCCTCTTTCTCCCCACTTCCTTCAAGGACCTGACGGTACTCAAGGAAACACTAGACGGTAGTGGCCACGCGACAGGTGGCAGGGGCCGGCCCCTGCGGGCGAGAAAGGCGGGCTTTCCTGCGGGTGCCGACCGCACCGCTGTGGAAGCGAAGGAAGCGCTCGGCTGCCATCGGAACCCGTGCGCGGGCCCGCGGTTGCAGCTCGGCGTGGGGCCGCTAGATGGCGGACGCTTGTGCGCGTGCGTGACGGCGCTTCCGGTCCCGGGCGAGGCGAGAGCAGCCTGTGGAAGGGCGGAGACGCGGCATGAGGATCCCTCGGCGACTCCAGTCCAGTATCGGCGCGGGGTACCCTGGAGGCGGACCGAAGGCTGGTCGAGGACTCTGCCCACCGCTGGCCCGGGGAGGAGAGCGAGAACCGCCTGAGTCGGGTGTACCTTTCGCGCCCTGCGTTCCCAGCCTGGCCCTCAGCCCGCGGCCCTGAAAAAGGGGCGGGGGATCGGAGTTGGCGGGGAGATCCAGGTGAAGTAGGTTTCTCTGCAGATCCAGCGCCGTTAAACCCTGCGAACGCACACTTTTTAAAACATGAAGAAATTAAGGCTTAAGGAACTAGAGAGTCGCCTGCAACAAGTGGATGGATTCGAAAAGCCCAAGCTCCTTCTAGAACAGTATCCAACCAGGCCGCACATTGCAGGTAGGGCGGCAGCTGACCATGCCCTTGTCTCGCAGGTTAGTCCTGTCTACCCACTCCATTGTGAAAATAGAACAGTTATTTGGATACAGAGAAAGTCTAGAGGAATTCTGCTCGAAGATTTCATGTTGCGTTAGAGGGGACTTCCTTGACATTGCACCTGAAAACATCCCAAGCACGAGACACTCTATCGTTTTACTGTTTGTTTTTCTGCATACCCCTCAACACTGTCAGACACTTTTTAATGTGTTTGTTAATCTTATTACACTATTAACTCCTTGAGGACAAAAATGTGCTGGTCTTGTACACACAATTCCCAGAGCCTAGAAGAGTTCCTGGTACCACTCAGGAGCTCAGTAAATACTTGCTAAATCAGGATCCATTTCCCGGTGTAACGAATTGCCAGTACGAGGATTCCTACGCGTTATACTCTGCCCTGGAAATGAATTACTAGAGTTGGTAGTGGAAGGACTGAGTTTTAACAAATCCATAATAGGTGCTATATTAAAGATGAGGATGCATTTCAATTTTAACAAATGATCAGAGAATCAACAGTGTTGCTTGATGTGAGAGATTGATACTGGAAGTAAAATAACACAGGAAAAACCATTTACATTTAATAAACATATTACCAAAGTCATTGAGGGAGTCTTAGGAAAATTAATTTTGTTGGGAACATCTGCAAGGAGGAGTCCTCCTAACTTCAACATAGTTCTGTTTCTAAGCTGCCAAAGAAAGTCAAGGAAAAAGTATACCTGCACTTACATATTGTCATAATTCCAACCAAAATTCCAACCAAAAATTGCACAAAATTGTGTCTGAGGTAAGACCAGTTTTCTCAATTTAGATAATGATTTCTTTAATGTCTTCTGGCTGCAGGGTTTCTTAGTGGAATCCTTTTTTCTTTTTCCCCAAATAACAATCAGTTGTTTCAAAGCCAGTGTGTAATATACACATGGTTGTGCTAATTCTTTGAGATACTAGCTTCAAAGTCACTAACACCTGCAGCAATAATCAGAACAGCACAGTCAGCCTGACACATCCCTGTAATTGTGTTTTTGATAAAACCTCTGGATCCTGGGGCATCAGTGATGGCCAGCAGCCCTTGGTGGGTTCAGATATCCACAGGGAGGTATCAGTGAAGTTACTCATGCTTAACCTTCAGTATAGCCCCAACCTTCGTGTATTTGAAAGATCCCTTTCTCATCTCAGCAGCTTCTGTTCTGCTCCTCAATAGTTCTCTTATCAGGTCTCATTAGTAGATACATGTGTCTGTAGATCATGAATATATATGTGTGAACATATGCATCTAAAGGCTATATTGTGGATAGGTCTTTTCCTTTCCCATTCTAGCTTGAACTTACAGTACCTGTGTTATGGTGACAAACTTGCTGCAAAAAAAGTTCTGTTTTAATGTTAATGCTTGTTCAGTATTAGTGGTTCCCAGACTTACAGATTTCAAAGATCAGTAAAATTTCACAACAATTTTGGAAACTGACGTAGGGTTCCCAGGTCTATATTTTGACAAGGAAAGATTTTCTTTTTTTTTTTTTTTTTTTTGCGGTACACGGGCCTCTCACTGCTGTGGCCTCTCCCGTTGCGGAGCGCTCCAGATGTGCAGGCCCAGCGGCCATGGCTCACGGGCCCAGCCGCTCCGCGGCATGTGGGATCTTCCCGGACCGGGGCACGAACCTGCGTCCCCTGCATCAGCAGGCAGACTCTCAACCACTGCGCCACCAGGGAAGTCCAAGGAAAGAAATTTTTTAAACCTATTTACTCTTACCATCCTTTCATAAAAGTGAAATTTCAACATCAAAGAAAAACTGATATATGTATATGTGTATGGCAATGTTTTGAACAGGTTGAGAAAAAATAAAACATTTTGACCTTATTTTTCTCATTTTACCTCAAAGTTTTGGCATTGTCAGCAGAGACTAGTTTGGTGGAACCACTGGTATGTGTTATTATCCTTACTACATACCAAGTTATTATACCTTACTATTTTTTTAATAATCTGGAACACGATTTAGGGGAGGTCTAAATAATGAAAGATAAGAAATTGTTTTACAAAGAGTCATTTGCACAAATTGGATTTTGTTCATCAACTTGCCTACTTATTCCTTAATCTGTTTTTTTTTGATCATTCAGCATGTATGCTCTATACAATTCATAACACATATGATGACATTGAAAATAAAGTGGTTGCAGATCTAGGATGTGGCTGTGGAGTGCTTAGCATCGGAACTGCAATGCTGGGAGCAGGGTATGTGATCCAGTACATACTATTTGGGTATGGGATGGCTTTAATAAGAAGAGTAAATAAAATCAACTGACTTATATTTATGGGACTCTATAGTGTGAGATGAGAGGAGCAAGAATCTAATACTGAGTACATTTAGAATGGGCAGAACATCAAAACAAACTAAAAAAAAAACAACAACAACAAAAAACAGTAACAGCAGAAGTCATATGCCCCTCTTTTATATGAACCTGAGTTTCCAACCCTTGACAGTTTGGGAAATCATGCTGTTAAAAGACAACACTCACTGTCACTTGGTCAGTTGGGTTTAAAAGGTACATGGTTTTGGTTTTGTTGTTGTTTTGACTGGGGAGCTTTAAGTAGTAGTCACTTTGTGTTTTATATTTATAGGTTGTGTGTTGGATTTGACATAGATGAAGATGCATTGGAAATATTTAGTAGGAATGTAGAAGAGTTTGAGTTAACAAATGTTGACATGGTTCAGTGTGACGTGTGCTCATTATCTAACAGAATGTCCAAGTCATTTGATACAGTAATTATGAATCCTCCCTTTGGGACCAAAAATAATAAAGGTTAGTAAGAAGAATCATGTGTACTGGTGTCTTTGTGGAAAAGCAAGTTTTAAAAACCATTTTTTCATTGATTGTTTGGGTTAAGTGATTTTATCACTGTTTATTAAATAAACCAATCTCTTACCTGTATAGTTATTACAGTTTGAATTTCAGTTTGTTTAATGCATGGCTAGGGAATTGAATTTTTCAATCTTTGTTTTCATAAGTTTGTGCTAAGTGAACAAATTTATCCACTTATTACTTATTCTTCATCTGCTTTCTAGAATGATTTACCTAACCCTTATGAATGAGTATGAATCCCATAAAGGCTTTTATATTTTTAGAACCTCTTTTTAATGTCTCAACATTTGAAGGTTTCAACATGTGTCCATCAGTAAGTAACAGTGATTCACTGTGGCTATTTATTTTATGTATTTTGGGGGCAAGGAGGGTAAGAAGTCAGTAAGAAGAGGAAAAGACATGCATAGTTTAAAAAGTCCTCCCTCCACCTGCCCCCACCATTCTGATTACTACTTTGTTTGCTTCTGCCCTCTTTGAAAGTTGTTAATTTGGAATATAATATTTAAAATTTTTACTTTAGCCTTATTTAAATGGGACAGTATAATTCTGGTTTTATTCCATCAACCTTAAAATATATTTAGATATCTTGGTTATTTGTACTCTGTCTTGTTACAGAATTTGAAATGGCTATTTTGGAGTTTGGAAAAAAATGTTTCTAAATACCTAGTATTCCTTTAATCTTCTATTTTGGTAACAGGTATATAATGTAAATAGGGGCTTTTTCTACTCTTAACAGGGACAGATATGGCCTTTCTGAAGACTGCTTTGGAAATGGCAAGAACAGCAGTATATTCTTTACACAAATCCTCAACTAGAGAAGTAAGTTCAAATCATCACAATATTCTGTGTCATTTATTTTTAAATTCATGACAGTATTTTAAGGATTTACTGTGAATACTAAATACCAGGGTATCTAATTCTCCTGAACTTTTAAAACATCTGGCACTTAGAAAATAAATTTTCCCTTTAACTAGCTAGCATTTGTGATTAGCTTTATTTTGTCAAAGGTTTGTTCAGGCAGGAGCTGTTAACAGGAGAGTGATTATATAATTCAGGAATAGAGGAGTAGGTGTAACAGTGGTTCCAGTATGTCCTTGTTTGCCTGCGTAAGCCCTGGTTGGTGCATCCCAGTGTCCTGGTGTGGCCTGGTGTGCATAAGGGAGGCAAGGGTGGCCTGGTTTTTCAGAACACTGAGCCTGGGAGGCTAAACTGATCTGAGTTCAGAACCCACTTCTTCCATTGTTCTTCACTGTCAGCACATAGCACATAAGGCTGTGTAGGATGTATTCCAGAAAATTGGGGGTGGTGCGGTACCTTTTTTTAGTGTCAGTTTAACATAGTGATCAAGAACACAGACTATAGAGCCAGCCTACCTAGATTCAAATCTGAACTCGGCTGCTTCCCAGCTGTCTTCTCTTGGTCAAGGTACTTGAGTTCATTTTCGTCACCTACACTCACCTATACTCTTACATCATGAGGAACTAAGAGCACCTTATACTTTGCAGGGTTGGTGTGAGGATTAAATGAGTTAATATTTATAAAGCACTTAAATAAGTGTCTGGCAATTGTCATGTTAGCTGTTATTTTAAATCAGACACGTATTAAGAGATTTTAAAGTAGTTTTGTAGGAAAAATATTTTATTTGTATAAATGCAGTGTACTTGAATTCAGCTGGAAACAAATTATGAATATATGGTAATCTACTAACCTTTAAAAATATATCAAATTACATAGCTAAAAATATATACAGGCATACCTTGTTTTATTGCCATTTGCTTTATTGCATTGTGTAGATAATGCATTTTTTACAAATTGAAGGTTTGTGGCAACCCTGCATCAAGCAAGTCTGTCAGCACCATCTTTCCAATAGCATTTGCTCACTTTGTGTCTGTGTCATGTTTTGGTAATTCTTGCAGTATTCCCAACTTTTTTATTATATTTGCTACGGTGATCTGTAATCTTTGATATTACTATTATAATTGTTTTGGCATTATTTAGCAATAAAGTATTGCACACTTAATAGACTACAGTATAGTGTAAACAGAACCCTTATATGCACTGGGAAAGAAAAAATTCAGGTGACTCACTCTTGTGATATTCACTTTATTGCGGTGGTCGGGAACCAAACCTGTAATATCTCTGAGGTATGCCTGTATACTGTTAAACAATTAGTAGTGGTACCTGCAGGTAAGGAGCAGAACACAACATGACTTTACTGGTAAATAAATCCCCATTCAGTAAGTGAAAACAAACACCAGGAATGATTGGTATCTAAAAAGCCTGTGTTGAGGAAGTCCCCAAGATCATCTTCAGGTTTGATGATTCACAAGGAAGTCTCATAGGACTGAGCATATCATCATACTCTTGACTGGGATTTATTATAGCTAAAGGATACAGAGCAAACTTAGCAAAGGGAAAGGTGCATTGGTCACAGTCCAGGAGAAACCAGGTGCAAGCTTCTAGAGTTCTCTCCCAGTGAAGTCATACAGGATGCACTTAATTCTTCCAGCAAAGAAGTTTTGTGACAAGGCATGTGAAATGTTGTCACCCAGGGAAGGTCACTGGAATCTTGGTGCCAAGGGTGTTTATTGGGTACTCATCACATAGGCACCCCCTGCCTGGCACATACCCAAATTCCAGACTCCCAGTAACAAAACAGGTAGTCACCATAAACATTTTAAGCACAGTGAGCCACTATTATTAAGGGTTGGGGAGTGGAAACTCTCCCAAAATCTAAGTTCCCATACGCTAGCCAAAGGCCAAAGTTAACATGTAGACCTTTCTAAGGATAAGCAGTCAGGCCTGCTATGAACTCTTCTGCAGTTTGGCATAACATAAATTTTATATTACTGATATACAGTTCATGCAAACCAAGTAAAATATGCCAATAAAAAGTGCAGTTAAGCAGCAAAGTCTAATTAATTGAATGAATTCCTGTAGTCAAGGAACTCCCATCTTCAGTTTGGTATTGCCATGTTCCACCACCAGGAGGCAGCAGTATCAGCATTGTCCTGGATCCGCTTAATAGAATTTTAAGCAAATATTTACTTAAGTCCATTTTTATTTTGGCAGTGTAGAAGTATTTCCATTAGCACAGCAACTAAATAATTTGAGAAATTAATCTGGTGTGTATTGTGCATACTGTGAAGGAGGTATGATAATGAATGAACTTCTAATACTAAGACAGTCCTTAGTTTATGCTGTAGATACATCTGCTCTAAGCTTTGTGATAATTTTGCTTGTTTTAAGTATTCTATGTAACTAGTAACACTGTTATTGAAGCTTACCTCAGACCCCTTAACTGTAGACCGTTGTCTTTTAAAAGTGCTTGGCCCTCTATTCATAATAGAGGTGCATTTGATAGAATTTTTTGATAGAAATACTTAGGTAAAATATAAGCGTATCTTGGCAGATATGTTAATAATCTGGATGACTCTTAACGGCTGTTGCCATATCTTCTTTCATTAGGCATTGTGAGAATTTAGTTCTTGGCTTATAGTTAAAGCAAAGTAGGTAGGCCAGGCACTGTTCTTTCAGTGTTTATCCCAAGCTTACCCCATTTATTCTTTGACATCTCTGCCAGAACCAACCACATTCCATTGTATAATCTAACATCTAAAACCTCTTTCACTAATCTTAGGGCTCAGATAGCAAAGAAATGTCATCATACTTTATTTCTCAAAAATTTACCAAGATCCTAGTATTCCATTAAATTACAATATTATTTGTATTAAAGTCTGTATCCTTATACAGAAATTTTAGATCTCAAAGTAGGGGGAAAAATATGCCCAGAACTGGGATTATTTATTAAATACAAGAACAGACTACAAGCACAAACATATTGTCAGTGTTGTTTATAATGGAAATATTTGAACCTCAAACATACGGATAATTGAGTATTTTATCAATCAGTTTGAGTACTGTGAACACTACCAACATGAACAAAATGCTTATACCAAATATTGCTATCTCTACTATGGTAGTTCTAGAAAATTATGCATAAAATTTACTTAGGGGATTATGGGCAACTTTTTTTCCCATTTTTATTAATGTTGGAGTGTTGTGTATATATTTTAATTCATAAAGCAATTTTTATAACAAATTAGTAATCAAAAATTTTATGAAGTGGTTCAAAATTCTTAGACCTATAAATAGCTAACATTTAGTACTTGCTCTGTATGCCACCACAGTTCAAAGCACTTTTCACATTCTGCAACAATCTGATGAGATATCATTATCATCCTCATTTAACGGATGAGGGAACTGAGGCACACAAAAAATGCGTAATTTGCTCAGGGTTACATAGCTAATAGAGCTTCAGTTCAAATGCAGGCTGTCTGGTTCCAGAAACCATGTCCTTAACCTCTGTACCATACTGCCACTGAATTGCTCATGGACATAGATCTCTGCTGAATGGTTTCTAGGATACCTGTATATATTGATGAAATAACGCTGCAGAAACCATGAGTACATTATTTACTTTGATGCACTTCTGAAATAATAGCTTTATTACTTGACTTTAATTATGTAATTTGGCTCAGATCATTAAATGGCTTGGTTTTGTATTTTCAAAATATTCATCCAGTTGAAAAAATTTTAATGAAAATTCTAATTTAAATTAAATTCTAATGAAATTTTAAAAGCTTGAAAATCAAGTATTAGTAAAAAGCAATTTTTAAAAAACTTTAAAGATCAGCTCACATTAAAATGTTATTTTATGTTCAGCATATTCAAAAGAAAGCTGCAGAATGGAAAATCAAGATAGATATTATTGCAGGTAAGACAATTATGTTTCTCATAAACAAATCTCAACCCTAATTATCTAAGAAGGCCAACAGGCATTAGACTAACCAGAATTTTTACATGTGCTGAGAAAAGATATTGTAGAACATGTATTTTAGTGTGGCAAAATGTGTGTGGTTGGTAGTGGGTTGGAAACGGAGTAAAGGCAGGGTATCAATGTTTGCCCAAGACTGTCCCAATTTATGCATTTTACTGAAAATTTTTAATGGCACCCAAGTATTTGTTCTTTCCAGGCTCAGACAGAACCTTATAATCATCACAGTGACTTAAGAGCTTGGGCTTAGAGTTTGTCAGGCCTTAGTTTGAAATTCATTCCTGGAAAATACCACCAGATTATGCCTGGATTACCCTTCTATTTCAACTTTCTAATTGTCCCTGGAGTCAAATAACATGAAGCTTTTAATTTTTTTAGTGGGGGATAGAATATCATCAGCCACATGATGTAAATCATGTTTGATACATTTTTATTAGTAAACTGGATAATATTCACAAACATCAGAATGGGAAAAGCATGTAACTAGAAGCTAACTATAATCCAAGTAATTCTGAAAAGCCTGAAATAAGAGTACAATAAGGGGGAAATTATTTTACACAATAATAAACTGACTGGATTAGTACTAATAGTGTTAACCACATAACTAGATCTATTGCCTTCATAATAATTAGTAATGTAATGTGTAAAAGTCTGTCTTCCTAGTATATTCAGTATTGTCACTCCTTACCTAGTTTAAGGTATTATAATATGCAACATGCAGACCTTAGAATAGTTCCAGTAGTAGCACACCAGGCCAGAGCCTTGCTACTCCAAGTGTGGTCCTCAAATGTGGACCATCAGCATTGACATCCCTTGGGAGCTTGTCAGACTTGAAGAATTTCAGGCTGCACCCAGACCTACTGAATTATAATCTGCATTTGAACAGGATTTGATTTGATTTGAAGGTGATCTGATTGCACATTAAAAGTTGAAAGCTGTGATTTAGTTAGAATTTGTTGCAAAATATGAAGCATAGGTAGGTAGACTTACTGCCATCCCTCTAAAGTTGATCAGTGCTAAGTTTTGAGAACCGACATTATCCTTTAGAAGAAAAGAATATGAAAAGTGGTTTTTCATTTGAGAGCTCAGTAGGAAAATAATTAGCTACTTACTACCATTACTAAAATCCAAACCAGAAATTTTTAAAATAAGCATGGTTGTTGTGCAATTGGTAGCTATAGATTATTTAGGAAATTAAAAATAGGAAGATACTATCATATTTTCATGGGATACACTGTGACCACTTGTTAACCTTCTATACTCTTCCCCATAATCTCAAATTTTGATATAAATGACCAAAACAAATGCCAGGCTGTTTGCCATGGCTTATTGTGGGAATATATCAAATCAGTCCTGGATAAATTAAGTGACAGCTCTGAAATGTCTGGCTTATCAGCATTTAGTACTTCCTTAATTTTTTTCTTTTTTTTTTTTTTTTTTAAGTCAAGGGTGGTAAATGTTTGGAAGTATAATTTTTACCCTTAGGTGGCTTTTGTTTTGTAGAGCTACGATATGACCTGCCGGCATCATACAAGTTTCATAAAAGAAAATCAGTAAGTCTCTTGATTCTAGTTTATCTACATTCAGTACTGAAAAACTTCACAGTAAGTAAATATTTCTAATGTTATCAAGTTGTTTGAGTGAATACAGAAAGCCAGCCTAGAAGATAAATACTTAACTCTGGGATGGGCCTATAACCACAAAAGCCAATATGCTGGTTTAAGATAAATTCTCAAATACTTTGAGCACAAAAATAAAAAATAAACTAATTTTATTTTTATGCAGTATACATTTTATTACTTTGTACTAATACACTCTCATATTACAAAGGCAATTTAGTGGAAGGATGTTTCTTTTGATATTTGAATAATCTGAAAGAACACAAACAGAATTATACATAAAAAAATACTCATTTTGATAACAATAACAACCACAAAAAAAGACAAGTTAAACAACAAAAAAGTTTTCCTTTCTTACAGGTGGACATTGAAGTGGACCTAATTCGGTTTTCTTTTTAAAAGCCTCCAGAGACAAAAGCAGCTTAAAATCTAATTAAAATGAATAAAAAATGTTTACTAAATTACTGGTCTCCGGCACCATTTTCTGTTTTCTGTTGTTTTGATGCAGGTTCTTCTTCTTTGTCTGTTTCTTCTCTTGCTCTTTTCACTGGTCCTATACAATGACAATTAATTTTCATTAAGTTCACTGTAAGCATTACTCTTAATACTAAGCATAACTATAAAAAATAATTGTTTAAACAGATTAGCAACAACTTTCCTACACCAATGAGAAAACGCTTTTCCTTTAGTATGGACCTGGCTCTCTAAACTTAGCTTCCCAACATCTTTTCCACATGTAAAATAGCATAACCAGGGTCAATCACAATCTTGAGAACATCACTTACACAGAAGTTGTAAAACCACATTGCTGTTCTCTCCCACAAATAATTTCTCATCAAAGTACCAAAGGACTTAAAAAAACTTACTAGATGCACCATTTTCATCATGTTCATCATCACTGTCAAATTTAGTTTTCTTGCCCTGAAACTGTACTTTTCCTTTAGCAGACCCAACCTGGGCAGCTTTATTTCCCTTTCCTTTTCCTTTAAATCTGCGACCTGTAGAGACAAAATTGAGAAATCCGTAATGTTTTAAACCTCTCGTCAATGTCTTTTACCACCAATTAAAATTTTTACCCAAGCAAATGAGTTAAATAGTCAAAGAAAATCAGAATTAATGACCTTTTGACTTCCATTTGTTTAGGGATTCTTGTTGATCTTCTATTATTTTTTTCAATGCTTCTTTTTCCACATCTCCTTCTAGTACTTCCCACGTGACCTCTTTGTTCCTTAATTGTAGGTTATCATTATTTGCATCTTTTGCTTTATCCAGTGCTTCCTTAGCTTTTTCTTTAAACAGAATTATTCCCTACACCAAAGACGGAAAACAAAGGCCAGGGAATTTTACTGAACATCAGGAAGTTATTAAAAAACTTGAAGTCACTAATTCCAACAGTTATTTATAGCACAATTCAGAAAATATCAGACATCACATCCAGTTACAGCAATAATAAAACAAAGTAAATAACCAAGTAGAAACTATTTTCATAAACATACTAACAAAAATTTGCTTTCTTCTACTAATGTCATCTTCTAAAAGATAAGTTTCTATGAATTTTTAAACTGAGTGGTTAAGAGCATATGAATATTTCCAAACCTCTTTGGCTCCTCTGACAAAGTCTATCCATTTTATTTCACCATGATTTGAGAAAAGGATATGCAAATCTTCTCTACACGTCTGATCATCTAAGTCCCCCGAGAATTTCAGCAAGCAGCCAATCTTTTCTTCTAGAGATTTCTATAAAAATATATAAGGTGATAAGTTTCTTAAAAGCAACCACAAACCAGAAATGGCATATACCTCCCTCCCTCTCTCTCTATACATACATATATATATATATATATATACACACACACACACACACACACACACACATACAAGGAATAAGCTAGAAACTAAAATGCTATTTTGAAGTAGTATAAGTTTAAATAGTTTAAGTAGTTGGTGCATTTTCCTTTATCATCCTTTGTTCTACAATGGCTTCTGATTTTAACTTCTCCAGCAAATAATAGTTATTATATAAATCTTACTGCGCTGAATAAGTAATAATTTTAGGCAATATTTGGCTAATACTTAAGTGCTATGACAACTGTAGACTTGCTTACATATGTTCTTTAAAAAGTCCCCAGGTTTTTTATTCTCCTAAATTTGAATTACAGATTTCTTAGTAATATATACGTACCATTTCAGCATTTTCTGCTAACTTTTGTTTTTCTTCTTGCTCTCTACAAGTAAAAATATCATTAGAACATTTCCATTTACTTCATGTATGAGAAAATTAAACCCTGATAAAGTTAACCTTAAGCATGATGACTAAACTACTTAATAACCAAAGCCAGTCCTTAGGCTTTCTGACTGTCTGATGCTAGAGTGCAACACAATGTGGCCCCAAGATTATCAAGGCAGCTTAAGACCTCAATGTTTCATTAGCAAAAGAAAGGCCTACTGTACTCATTTCAGAGCTCATCATCAGCCTCACCTCCCAGAACCAATAACTTTACCTGTCAAAGCTTTAAGGAACTAAAATGTTATGATTAGCTCAACATACTTACTGTTTAGCTCGTAATTTAGCTTCGATTTTATTTTGCTTTCTTTCTTCATTTTTTTTTGCAAAGTAATCTTCCCTGAAGGACACAAAATATAAAGGCTAATAAGTTCATGAGAACAAAGAGGACTGCAAATTATATTGAATGATTTAAGACATCACACAAGAATGAATGTTACACTCTCTATCAACAAAATTACCTATAAGTTCAAAATACATTATTTTTTAAAATAACAGCTTTACTAAGAAAGAATTCACATGCCATAAAATTCATTCTTTTAAAGCATATAATTCAATGACTTTTAGTATATTAAGAATTGTACATCATCACTACTAATGAATTTCAGAACATTTTCATCACCACAAAAAAGAAACCCTATATTCGCTAAGAATCTCATGCTGATTTTCATTTTTCATGTATAGAAAAAAGAAAATATACCAAAAGTTATGCAACTAATTTGCTTCATAGTTTTTTAGTGTTAATTTCACAAAAGCAAAAATTCTGAAATCCGAGACCCAAGAATAAGAGCAGTTATGAAAATCACAAGTTAAAAAAATCTTTGAGAGTTTAATTGACAGCATGATTTATCACTGTGCATCTCTAAGTCCATCAGATTTAGTATACAGCATTTAGAAGACTGTGCAATGCAAAAGTAGGGGATTATGGCCCCACAACCATATCATGAAAATGTCCTGGTTTGTCCTAATTTTTAGACACACACACAGGTGCGCACACACACACACCAAGAATGTGATTCAAATCTCTATTAAATAATCCTTTGTACTGTATAAAAATACAGGCATATATAGATTACGAGAATAGATAAAAAAATTGTACAGTGATTTATTCTCTAACCACACCAAAAGCTCAGATTTTATCATCAAGTTTAACTATAAGTTTCACATGCAAAATAAGTACTAAAACTTAACCTCCCTTATTACGTGCTTGAAAAGGTCCTAACACTTCCTTATAGTCTCAAAGGACTAGTAGTTCCAGTGAGCAAACTTCAAGCATTTCTCAAAGGATGCCTAAGGATACTAAAAATACTGATCTTACTGTAGGGAATGTTATGCTATACTCCTTACCCCAGTGTGTCAATTCCAGACAACTAAGTGGCCAAAAAAAAAAACATCAGCAAGTTGACTTACTTGAAAAGTATTAGCAGGTCTGTGTCTTTGTACTTCTGGCCAGTGGTCTCAACAAACTTCTTAGCAGATTCAATGGTATCAAATACAGCAAATATTGATCCCTATTAGAAGTGGAAGAAAAGTTGGGGTTTTTTTTAAAGTTACATCCCAATTATTTTTCTACTAGAAAATATCTGTTACATCATACAACCATACCTTAAATGCTTTGTGCAATGTTCTTCTCATCTGAATATTTAGTACCTGACCTTTATCTTCCAACCATTCTTTTATGTCATCAAGGGTTGCATCAATTGGGAAGCCTTTCTGTGAAGAGTAGGAAGAAATGTACAAATGACAACTCAAGTAAACGATTTGTCAGAAATTCTGATTTATTTTGTCTTGAAATGAAGCGAGGATATATATATCTCTCTTTCTCTGTCTCTTAAATGTTTAATAGCTCTGGTTAAGAGCCATTGTTGACCAGTGCAATAGAAGTGACTCATTTATCTGGGATTCACTTCAAAATAATCCAGATAGGCCAAAGATAAGACAAGATTAATCACGTTAGTAACTGTTGAAGTTGGATAATGGTACATTATATATTCAATCTACTTCTGTATGTCTGAATTTTTGCAGAATAAAAAAATCTACTTAAAAATTAATGTGCTAAAGAAAACAGCTAACAAGTTTAGCTGTTGATAAGTAAGAACAGTTGATGTGCACTGGGTACTTACAATATGTATGTCAAAAGATTTTGTCCAATGTTATATGGGTTTTTTCATTTAATTCTCACAACAGTTCTATAAGGTAAAAAATATTATCCCCATTTATGAAGATAAAGCTTACAGAGGCTAAGAATATTGCCCAAGGATATACAGTAAGTGGTGAAGCTATGATTCCTGAGCCCTTATTCTTATCCACCCTATGTGCTTTCTAAATAAATTTAAGATACAATTAAATGCATTAAAGGCCCACTTACAATATAAACAGATCTGTTTTTTACATCATTTTTATACTCATCAGTCACTTCAGGGAGGGGTTTGCTTGGAGATCTTCTAATTTTAGTTTTATCTTCACTTATTTCCATAAGTTCTGCCTTTGATTTGCTCAATGCTTCTACTATTACATTAAAGTCTGTTGTTAGACGGTTTAACCTGCAAAAAAAAATATATAAAAGCATTGTAAAACTTAGTAGTAGCACTTGCTGTTAGCAGAAAATCTTATAATTTAAAAAAGGTTTTTACCTATTAAATTTTATCATTATCTCCAAAGGTACCCAGCCTTCATCCAGTTTGATCTGTTCCTTTAAAAATTTGTCGCGTGGCAAATTGAAGTCACCAAAATAATACTGCAAGATAATTACAGTATGTTGCAGAGCACTGTATAATATTGAGTATAAAAAATTACCATTACATCACCAAGTCCTAGTCTTAAAAATACATGTCAAAACTTAACTGGTGGGACTTCCCTGGTGGTCAGTGGGTAAGACTCCACGCTCCCCATGCAGGGGGGCCAGGTTCAATCCCTGGTCGTTGCCACAACTAAGAAGTCCCCATGCCACAACTAAGACCCGGCACAGCCAAAATAAATAAATATTTAAAAAAAAAAAAAAACTGGCGGGCTTCCCTGGTGGCGCAGTGGTTGAGAGTCCGCCTGCCGATGCAGGGGACACGGGTTCGTGCCCCGGTCCGGGAGGATCCCACATGCCGCGGAGCGGCTGGGCCCGTGAGCCATGGCCGCTGAGCCTGCGCGTCCGGAGCCTGTCCTCCGCAACGGGAGAGGCCACAACAGTGAGAGGCCCGCGTAACGCATAAAAAAAAAAAAAAAACTGGCAATAAACATTTTCTCTTAAATACACTGTAATATTTATAATACATATTAACAGAAAGATAAAACTAAAAATAATTATTGAAACAATATATTTAGCAGATGTGACAATAGATTAGAAAGCCTTAAAACAAAAACATATTTAAGGATTTGGTATATGAAAAGCCTCTTATTTCAAGTCAGTGTGAAAAGAACAGATTGTTAAATTTAAGAAACTAGAATAATCTGATTAATCACTCTAATTTTTAAAAAAATAGAAAAATTTAAAAGTTAAAAAATTAGGTAAGCTGGGACGAAGTGAGAGTGGCATGGACATATATACACTACCAAATGTAAAACAGCTAGCTAGTGGGAAGCAGCTGCATAGCACAGGGAGATCAGCTCAGTGCTTTGTGACCAGCTAGAGGGGTGGGATAGGGACGGTGGGAGGGAGACGCAAGAGGGAGGGGATATGGGGATATATGTATATGTATAGCTGATTCACTTTGTTATACAGCAGAAACTAACACACCATTGTAAAGCAATTATACTCCAATAAAGATGTTAAAAAAAATTGGGTGAGTATTTACCTAATTTAAGCACAGAGGCACCCTTCCTTAGTATAAAAACAAAGAAAAAAGTGTACATGAAAAAACCCAGGTGTGACTACTTGGAATGCCAAAAGTAGCATAAAAAGTAAAAGACAAACACAAAAGCTTATTAATACTTCTTATAAATCAACAAAGAAGAAAAAAAACCTCTGAAAACCCTAATAGAAAAATGAGTAAAGGACACTTTTGTTTTGGCCACACCACACTGCATGCAGGATCTTAGTTCCCCAACCAGGGATGGAACCTGTGCCCCCTGCATTGGAAGCATGGAGTCTTAACCACTTGTTTGCCAGGGAAGTCCCAGTAAAGGACATTTTTTTTTAATTACTAAAAATAAAAATGTACTATAAACATTAAAAAGTTCAAGCTCACTATTAACCAAATAAATGCAATTTAAAGCAATGAAAAGCATTTAGCCAAAACTCTAAAGACAAGAATACCCAGTATTGGCCTGAACACAGAGAAATGGTCATGCAGGTAGAGATGTTAACTGGCAGTAAGTATCAAAAATCAAAAGTTCTGGGGGCTTCCTTCCAGTGGTTGAGAGTCCGCCTGCCGATGCAGGGGACACGGGTTCGTGCCCCGGTCTGGGAAGATCCCACATGCTGTGGAGAGGCTGGGCCTGTGAGCCATGGCCGCTGAGTCTGCACATCCGGAGCCTGTGCTCCGCAACAGGAGAGGCCACAACAGTGAGAGGCCCGCATACCGCAAAAAAAAAAAAAAAAAAATCAAAAGTTCTAAAAAAACATGTATAACCCTTGAGGCAGTACATCTCCCTCTAGGAATTTTATCTTAGAGAAATCAATAAACATGTTTAGTAACATTTATATATAAAGATATTCATCGTAGAATTACTACAGCTAAAAAATTGGATATGTCCTACATATCAAATAGGGGACAGTGTAAATTACTGATGATACAAAACTACTCCCCCATAATGCATCCTATGTTTGGTGGGGGGAAAAGGGAAAAAATTATGTTACTGTGAGCACTGACCAATTTGTGAAAAGGTATTTATCAGGCTTTTAACCTTGATTACCTCAAGAGGGTGAGATTTGAGAGGTGGCAGGTTGTGGGACATTATTAACTTTTTCTATATACAGTTTTCTTCACAATTATAAAGAAATTAATAAAAAAAAAAAAGCTGTAACACAGGAAATTTAAAATAACAGAGAAGTGCAACTTTGAAAAAGTTCTGAGAGTTGCAAAAAAAACACCAAACAATATGATCTGAAGTTCCTCATTAAGAATATAAAACATAAATTAAGAGATAATTTCCCATGTAGCCATTACTGATACTGTAAAGCACCAACTTAAATACAATACCTAAATTCAAAAAAAATGTTAAGAGAAAACAGATACTCTTAAAAGTTACAACGGCTGAGACTTCCCTGGTAGTCCAGTGGTTAAGACTTCGTCTTTCAATGTAGGGGCTGCAGGTTCCAGCTAAGATCCCACATGCCTCACGGCCAAAAAAACCAAAACATAAAACAGAATATTGTAACAAATTCAATAAAGACTTTAAAAATGGTCACATCAAAAAAAAAAAAAAAAAAAAAACTACCAAAAACAGAAAAACCCAAAAAACAAAAAAACACCTTTAAAAAGTTACAATGGCTGAGAACACCTAATTGGGCAGGAAAAACTACTAGGACCTGCAAGAATAAAGTGCTATTTAACAGGGAAGGTATTTTACAAAGGATTTTAAAAATTATTTTACTATGTGCTAGGCACTATTCCAAATGTTTTACATTTTGTGAACTAATGTAACCCTCACAACCACCTTATGAGGAGGGTACACTATTATCCTCGCTTTACAGACTAGGAGAAAAAAGTTAACTAACACTATAGTGTTACCTTTTGAAATGTCTTTGTTCTTGGGTTTCAGAAACAGGCTCCACCAATATAAAACTGTATACTACTGTATGTTTATCTAACTCCAAGAATCAAAGACAAACCAAAAGTTCAATAGGTCAATATACTGAAATTAAATGGTCTATCTGTATTTTTTTTGAGGCCCTAAATTTCCTCTCAAAGAGCCTGGTTTTGCAGTGTAATACCACAGGAATCATACCTCTATTTGATGACAGATTTTGGCCTCCAGAGCAGCCATTTTTTCATTACCACCATTTTCTGCCATTCTGGCTATCTGTAAAATTTCCCAAATTGGCATAAAAAAGTTATTTACTTTTTACGTAAAACTCAAGACCATTAAAAGAATGTTCTAAAATTATCAATATCCCACTGTTTTCCTAAAAATCAGTAATTTTTAATTTCATGGGTTCAATTTCTCTACTCAATTCTCAAATTTCAACAAAAGAAAACTTTGAAATTAGTGATGAAAATCTATGGATAATCCACACCCCTTCCAGTAAATCACTGTTCCATCTTCTATAACAAAGTGAGTGGTTATCTTCATTTAGCTGATCTAGAAAGCTTTGAGGGAAAAAACTCCATTCAACCACTTACCAATCATTACCAGGTTTAAGTAGATCATCATCTGTCAGTATATTACTGTGGATCTCAGTCTTGTTTGGTGTGGGCCGAATTTCGTTTACAATTAGTCATAGCTGACTTACCAAAAACTTGTTATCAACAAGATTATGTATCAAAACTTTAAGGTAAAAAAAATTCAAACACTACATACAGTCAGGGTTAGAGTAAATAAATGCTAATGGTAAGGAACATAGGAAAATGATCATTTGAGAACCTGAGGACACTAATACAACATTAAACTGGGCGTATGCCTACTAATTCACTAATACATTGATTAACCTTACAGCCAGTTTCCTGTTTCACATCCCTGACAATAGCATTGTAGGAAAAAATAAAGCTGTGAAGTTGGTTTGCTAGGGATAACAAAGTCTCCTGACTTCAAATTACTTGCTTCTAGTGCTCCGTTAAAACCATCCAAACACCGTGTACAACAGTATATTTAAAAGAATTCATCAAGGATATATCTGCCATTAATTAACTCTAGCGATGAACTATGACTGGTACACTTCTTGGAGGCATGGCTTTACAATTTTTAATTGCTATGCAATACAACCTGGATGCACACTGGAAGCTCTCCTATGGTGCAACATCTCACTACAAAATTTGGCCAATCTTACGCTTTGGCTGTCGATCATAATTCCTAAGTTATTACTGTGATCTAGGGCCCCCTATAAAACAAAGGGTGAGATAAAAGACCTATTTAGTCTTTGTAAGAGTTCTTTGGCCTACCCAATTTTGGAACTTCATGAGATACTTTCTCAGAATGTACATACAACTAGAAGTGAAATATTACCCTCACTTTCCAATTTCTCTCAGAAGCCTTGATGTGAGTGAATGAGGACCATTAAAACCCAAGAGAGTGACGCCAGGGGAACACCTGCGGCCCCGATTCCCCGGCCTCCAATCTGTCCCACACGATCCAAGGAACACTTCGGCGTTTAACCCACGTCGACCTCTCCAGAAACATACACAGTCTGACAGAAACATCCGCTTTCGGCGACACTGGAAAGCGGTGGAGGTACGAAACCTTAAAGACGCAGTGGGGATGCGGGCAGCCTGGGTCCAAAGAACCCGCCACAGCCCGTCCCAAAGCAACCCCTCGGTCGCCTGTGCCCCAACCACGTGCGGGGGAACCCTAGCTCCTGTGAGGAACGCAGAGGCCGGCTCCCCACCTCGCGGCTGCCCGCGCCCCTCACTCCCCAGCCCAGCGCGCCGCCTCCGGCTGCGGCCCACGAGGCGCTCGCCCCGAACGCGAGGAAGGCGAGGAGCGCACGCAACCAGCGTGAGGCAGCAAGGAAAGGGAACGCGCCGTCGCGCACCACGCAAAGCAGACCCTTTTGTACCTTCTTTTTAGCCGCCTGGAGTTCCTCACCTTCAAGTGCCCGGTCCCACAGAGACGCGCCAGAGGGTCACTAACAACGACACCGACGTCTCCTATCCCTAGCGCCGCCAGCTTGCCCAACGCGCCTAAAGAAGATGGGGGTTGTCCCGGCAGCCCTTGCGGCCAGGGTGGGCGGGGCTTCGGGCGGCCCGAGCCGGCTCCGCGCTCTGAGCATGCGCTGCGGCCGCGGGCTCCCAAGGCCGGAGAAGTCCCGCCCTCAGTTCGAGGAGTTTGGGTTGAAATGGCCAGCGGGACCTTGGAGGATATTACGTTAAATATTTATTTTTAAGTATTTTTGGACAGAACTTGTATTTCCAGCCCTTCCTTAGGCTGTCCATTCACATGAAGTGGTTGACTTTTTTTTCAGATTATACTTTAAAAAAAATTGTTTTAATTATCCGTAATAGTTCCCCCTCAAAAAAATGACAAGTAAAATTTTTAAAAAGTGAAAAATTCATGGAATCTTAGAGTTGAGAAAACAATACAGTAGATCGTTTAAGAGCTGGAACTCTGAGGACTTCCCTGGCGGTCCAGTGATTAAGACCCTGCGCTCCCACTGCAGGGGGCACGCGGTTGGATCCCTGGTCCAGGTAAGATCCCGCACGATCCGCAGCCCCGCCAAAAAAAAAAAAGAGCTGGAATTCTGAAACCAGACTGCCTGCATTCAAATAACGGCTCTCCAGTTTACAGGCTGTGTGATCTTGGGCAAGTTACTCAACTTCTCAATCCCTCACATATAAAATTGGGCCAATGCTAAGTATCTTATACCTCGTACCGTTGTCGTGAGCATTAAATGTGATACAACATATGTACCTTGCTGGGAACTGTGCGTGGCATATAGGAAGAGGAGCAGCATATATTAATTTAAAACAAACAAAAAACGTCATTTTAAAAAACTGAAAGGCCATCTAGTGCAGAAGCCTGTTGGTCTGCTAGAGACGCCTTCTTTTTTTTTTTAATTTTAATTCCCCCACCAGGGATTGAATCCCGGGCCAACGGCAGTGAAAGCGCGGAGTCCTAACCACTGGACCTCCAGGGAATTCCCAAGAGCCCTTTTCTATTAGTATACTTTTTGCACAATAGTTTTAGTCACTTAAAGGAGGTTTTTCTTGTGGTGAGGCAATCTTTTATTTTCCCCTGAGTTTTCTTGAAAATTTAAAATGGTATTGGTGAAATAGCCTATTAAGTGATTTCAGAGTTTTTTGGCAGTCCCAAAACAGATCAAATGAATTTATTTGGAAAAAAATTCAGTTATAGGTTCAATCCAGACATAACGTTAAGCCAATGAGAAAAAATTAATAGAGTTATGCTGAGGTAGTTTAAATTCAAATGAATCATGTTCTCTTTTATCCACTCAACAAATATTTATCTAGTCTCTACTTTGTACCAGACAAAATAAAAACTTAATTCACTTTTTGATCAAGTCAGTGAGAATATAGGTATTTAACAGGGCAAATCATATGCATGTCAGCGTATGCCCACTCAGCTGTTCAGCATAGTATTTACTACATGCCTTCTAATGTCCCGGTGTGGAGCTTGACAGTGGGAATGAAAAGACCCAGACTCTGCCTAGAGACAGTGACACCTAAACAAATGACCCTGCTCCTTTTATGCCTGCACAATGTCTGGGTAGAACCACAGATACAGTCTGTTACCAGAAACCACTTACTGCAAAACATTTAGTGTTCCTGTCAGGTCCCTGATCCTTTACTTTCTCTTTCTTTTCTTCTCCTTTTCTTTCTCTGTCTCTGTCTCTATCTCTGTCTCTGTCTCTGTCTCTCTTCTAGGAGCCAAGCTCCATGCAGCCACCACCCTTTAGGGAAAATGGATTCCTGGCTGCATACCAGGAAGGTTCTTTTTTCAGATGAAGCATCAAGAAGACTCTCTCTCATGCTGATGTCCATCTCTTTAATAACATAACTTTGTAGGATAATATACTAAAAGACCTTCTCTTTGAGTGTAGATTTAGTAGAACTATTTTAGAGAGCAACTTGGTAATATCTGCTAAAGTTTATGATATGCATAGCTGGTGGCCCCAAAGTCTACTCCTAAAAGTATATTCTAGGGAAATTTTTACATCTGTGCATAAGAAGACATGTTCAAGAATATTCATAGCAGCATAGTATATAAATGCAAAGAATTGGAAATCCATTAAATGTCCATCAAAAAAGAATGGGTAACTAAATTGCGGTGTAATTAAACAATGAAATAATAAACTATACAATGATGAAAACAAATAAACCAAAACTGCATGCATTAACACTGATGAAATTCACAAACATGATGCTGAGTAAAAAAAAAAAAAAGTTTTAGAAGAAATATAAGTAGCACCCCTAGCCACTGTGGCAGTGAAAAATCCCCTTACATTTCTAAATACTAAGAGATGGTTATTGCTGCCCTTCCTCCAATATTAAGAACAATTAGGATAATGGCATTATTCTAGCTTAGTTAGACATTTAGTTTGAAATACTTGTTAGCCATCCAGGTAGAGATGTCAAGTGGACAGTTGGTAAATGAGTTTGGAACTTAGGGGAGAAGTCAGGGTTGGAGATACAAATTTTGGAGTTATTAGCATATAGGAGACATTTAAAGCCATGGCATTAGATGAGCTCTCCTAGAGAGAGTACAGACAGTGAAGATAAGAGGGCCCAAGACTGAACCCTCTAGCATTCCAACTTTTTGGATACTGGATAAAGGAAGAGAAGCATGTACAGGAACTAGAATAAGCACAGCCTGAGAGGTACTAGGAAAACATGGTGCCATAGAAACTAAAGGGGGAGGATGTTTCAAGGAAGAAATAATCAACTGAGTAAATTCTTCTGAGAAGGGTTGCAGCCTGACCAATTTTGTCATTACGGCAGAGACTGTTACTTATCCCCCAGTATTGGCTCTCCCCTTCCTCTGTAATAATATCACCCCTGGGCTTCCCTGGTGGCGCAGTGGTTGGGAGTCTGCCTGACAATGCAGGGGACGCGGGTTCGCGCCCTGGTCTGGGAGGATCCCACATGCTGCAGAGCAACTGGGCCCGTGAGCCACAATTACTGAGCCTGCGCATCTGGAGCCTGTGCTCCGCAATAGAGGCCGCGATAGTGAAAGGCCTGCGCACCGCGATGAAGAGTGGCCCCCCCTTGCCACAACTAGGGAAAGCCCTCGCACAGAAACGAAGACCCAACACAGCCATAAATAAATAAATAAATAATAATATCACTCCTGATTTTTAACCAAACGCATGGCCAATCAGAGATTAAAACTGCATTTTTTCCAGTCTCCCTTTCAGCTAAATAAGACCATGTCTGGTCAATGAGATGGAAAAGTGATGTGTGCAATTTCTAGGTCGTTCTTAAAGAGACTGAGTTTGTTCTTTTCCCACTAGCTAGGTGTGGATGTGGTCATGAGCAAAATTGGACCAAGAAAATGAAGGCAACACCATAGGTATGGCAAAGCAGCAATAGAAGGGAGCCAAGTCCCTGACAGCCTAGAGTGTCATACCAGCCCTGATGGCCTCCTAGAATGGACTTACCATTAAACGAGATTTAAAAATAAATAAATAAAAGCAATATTGCTAGATTTTTGGTCACAGTTAGGCAACAGATCTGTCACTAAGTGGCAGAATACTCAAATAAATCAAAGCTCCAGGCCGAGAGCACCACTCTGAGGCTGCTTGGCTTGTGCTAGACTTTTCTATTTTTGTGTGTGTGTAAGATGAATGTCAGAGTGCCTAAAAGCCAGAAATTCAGTGTCTCCCTGAGCTTTGGGAATGGGTTGTAGGACCGGTTTTTTGTCTTCCTGCTAATAGATATTCAAATGTATGACAGAATCTTGTCTGAGACCTGCCTTCATTGTAACAGATCACCTGAGCATGAGGTTCTTGAGGGGAAACCTAGAGCCCAATCCTATATCTGACAACTGGAGGCCTCTAATATTCCCCCCAATTATCTAATAATTGTGAGTAACCAAATTTTCTTGGGTCAATTTGCCACATTTGACCCAGTGAACAGGTTGGTATATACGTAAAGTATAAGCAGACCTTTTATAGGCGACAACAAGTGGAAATTCATAAAACAGCACAGGTTCTGTACTAAGACTTTGTCTAAAATAAAATATTTGTGACACATAAAGGGAAAAGAAGGAGTCTTTGGGGGATAAACTTTAAAAAAAAAAACTTTAAACATTGAATTATAACATACAAACAGTGAAGTGCATGAATTTTAAGTGTATGGCTTAATGAAGTTTCACAAATGAACACTACTTTGTAACCACCACGCAGACTGAGATAGAGAACATTTTCAGGACTCCAGAAAGTTCCCTCTTCCAGTCAATAGCCTCCTTAAAAGTAACCAGGATAGATTAGCTTTGCCTGTTCTAGAAGGTCATGTAACTGGAATCATGTAGTAAATATATATGTCGTATATGTTTGTACCACAGTTGACTTACCTATTCTTCTGTTGATGGACATTTGGCTGTTATGAATAGGCTTCTCTGAACACTCTTGTGCATGTCTTTCAGTAGATACATTCTGTGTGAACAAAATGAAATACACTCATTTTTGTAGGTGTATAGTTAAGAGTGAAATTACTGAGTCACAGGGCAGACATGTGTTTAGCTTTACTATGAACTGCCAAATAGCTTTCTAAAGTGGTCAGATCATTTTTCACTTGCACCAGCAATGTAACTGCTAAACATCCTAGACAACATCCTATCATTCTTTTTATTTTACTTTACTTTTTTGGCTGTGCTGCACAGCACGTGGGATCTTAATTCCCTGACCAGGGATTGAACCCAGGCCCTTGGCAATGAAATCTCAGAGTCCTAACCACTGGACCACCAGGGAATTCCCCTTACATTCTTTTTAATTTTGACCATTCTAATGATGGTGTGGTGATATCACATTGTGCCTTTAATTTGCATCTCCTTGATGATTTCTGATATTGAGCACTTTTTATATGCTTACTTTCCATTTGGACATCCTCCTTTGTGAAGGGCCTATCACGTGTTTTGCCCGTTTTTAAAATTGATTTTTAGGAGTTCTTTACATAATCTAGATACAAATCCTATGTCAGATATATGTATTGTGAATATCCTCCCCCAGGCCATGGCTTGCTTTTTCACTCTCCTATTGATGTCTTTGGATGATTATTGCTTTTTATATTTAAGAAATTATTGCCTACTCCAAAGTCATGACAATATTCTCCCCTGACTTCTTTTAGAAATTTATTGTATTATTTTCACATTTAGTTCTGCCATTCATCTCAAGTTAATTTTGAAATATAGTATAAGGTACATGACCAAGTTCCTTTTTTTCTATATGGATAGAAAGTTAATAGCTCTAGCATCATTTATTGAGAAGATTGTTACCATGACTAGTCCTAGAATGGCTATCCAAATGTATCCAACTTTTTTAAAAAGTCAAGACGTAAAATAGCCACTTAAAAAATCCAGATAGTACATTCATGTTAATAGCAGCATTATCCACAATAGTTAAAACAAGGAAGCAACCCAAGTTTCCACTCACTGATGAATGGATAGGCAAAATGTGTAATATACAGGCAACGGGATAGATTCCAATACATACAATGGAATTCACATTGAAAAGGAAGGAGGGACTTCCTTGGTAGTCCAGTGGTAAAGAATCCGTCCTGCAATGCAGGGGACGTGGGTTCAATCCCTGGTCGGGGAACTAAGGTCCCACATGCCACGGGGCAGCTAAGCCCGTGCACCACAACTGCTGAGCCCGCACGCCTCAACTAGAGTCTGCGTGCTGCAAACTACAGAGCACACGTGCTCTGGAACCTGCACTCCACAACTAGAGATGAGAAAACCCATGCGCCACAACTAGAGAGAAGCCCACGTGCTGCAGCGAACCCAAGCGCTGCAACAAAAGATCCCGCATGCTGCAACGAAGATCCCGTGTGCCGCAACTAAGACCCCACGCAGCCCCCCAAAATAATAAAATAAACAAAATTTTTTTTAATTAAAAGGGAAGGAGATTCTGCAATATGCTACAGCATGGACGAACCCTGAGGACATTATGCTAAGTGAAACAAACCAGTCACAAAAATACAAATACTATGTGATTCCACCTATATTATAAAAACAGAAAGTGTAAATGTGGTGGCCAGGGGCTGGAGGCAGGGGAGAATAGGGAGTTATTGTTTAATGGGTGTAGAATTTCAGTTTCACCACAGGAAAAGAGTTATGGGGATGGATGGTGGTGATGGTTTCACAACAGTGTGAATGTATTTAATACCACTGAACTGTACATAATTAGCTGGAATTATTCTACTTAAAAAGATTACCACGTTCATGTTTTAGTTTCCTTGATGTACAGCTCATACAGGAAAGGCAGGATATACGCTTGATTTTTTTCTTCTCTTCAACAATTTTCAGCATAATGAGTTGGTTTCTTAATATTCTTCAAGAGTAACCAATTAGGGCTGCAAGGTTTGAGATTAGGTTCCCCAAAGCAAGTCCTACAATGCTGAAGATGGCACTAAATGGCATCATCTGAGAAGGTAATTGGCCCCTGACCCTACCCAACTGATAAATTCCACTAGGTAGACATGAACCACTCAGCCAGCGGAGTAGGGAGGGCAGCAGACAATTTCTCACACACTATCCAACAATTAATTGACTTTTTGAAAAACTGCCAAAAATAATCCTCATTAATAGACAATAGATTTCAAGTGGTAACTCTTCTGGGAAACCCAAAATTTTTAGAACAGCCAAGAAGATAGAAATCCAAGGTTTTAGTAACCTTCGGTGAAAAGTAAGGCAACACTGGAAATAGTCGGGGGCAAATCAGGGAATTTGGGGCAGCAATGGCCAGAACCTCAGAATGAATAACTGGAATCGATGTTTGGGGGCAAATTTTTTTTTAATTGGGAGAAATAAAAGTTCAAGATTTTATGGTTATAGGGCATGCTAAATAGTAGTTTGGTAGAATTCCCTCTGTAAAGTACCTAGCTCAGAATGAGGAGAGAACTGCAGCCCTCATTTACCTACTAGAGGCTACTGATATCTACAAAAGAACCTAATAATTGAGAAAGATCAAATTTCACAAGACCTCCAGTAAAATGAGGAAAAAGAAGTGTTTATGGAATTTGGCAACATTAAAGTCATAGGTGACTTGCTAACAGTTTCAGTGATGTGATAGGTATGGAAGTCCTGGAGTGGGTTGTAACAGTGAATGGCAGGTGAGGATTTGGAAACAGAGAAGTACTGACAATTATTTTAAGAAGATTTGCTATGAAGGGGAACAAAGATAAGGGCTGCTAGGAGGAGATCTAGAGTTTATCATAATAATAGAGGGAGAAATTGGTGATCCATGAGAGAACAATTATAAGAGTGATGTCCTCGAGAAAGCAAGAAAAGACAGGATCCAGAATATGAAGGGACTGGCCTTTGATAGAGCAATGGTGCTTGTCTTGTACCAAGTGGGAAGACAGAAAATATTGGTAAAGATACTGGAAGAGTTGGTGGTTAGAGGAATAGAGTCCCTCTTTAGTTGCTAAGATTTTTCAGTAAAGCATATGGTAGGTCATTATCTGATAGTAAGGGAGGGTTGAAATTTTTAGGATTAAAAAAAAAAAAAGAAAATATAGTTGACTCAGACAGTGAAATACTGACTTTACTAGGAAAACCTTTTGGGATTATGGAACAGATACTGAGTGCTTGTTTCAACTCTGTGGTCATAAATTTAAGGCACTGGTTCAGTGTTCAGCTACTCTGCTGAAGGCCCAGAGAATATCTGGAGTTATACCCAGCAGGGCAGGCAAGTGTATAAGAGCTAGAGTTGCTTTTCATAATGATGGATCAAGGAATCAAAGATAGACAAGGGGAGGAAGAAGACAGGACAAACATAATGGGCAGTTTAAAAAAAGAAGTAGTGGGGTCACGTGGACTGGAGAACCCAGGGTGCTGGATATGAAACTATTTGGATAAAAATAATAAGAGTAGGGCTTCCCTGGTGGCGCAGTGGTTGAGAGTCCGCCTGCCGATGCAGGGGACATGGGTTCGTGCCCCGGTCTGGGAAGATCCCACGTGCCACGGAACAGCTCGGCCCGTGAGCCATGGCCGCTGAGCCTGCGCGTCCGGAGCTTGTGCTCCGCAACGGGGAAGACCACAACAGTGAGAGGCCCGCGTACTGCAAAAAAAAAAAAGAAAGATAAGAGTAGGGAATTCCCTGGCGGTCCAGTGGTTATGACTCGGAACTTTTACTGCCGAGGGCGAGGGTTCGATTCCTGGTCTGGGAACTAAGATCCTACAAGCTGCGCGGCACAACCGGGAAAAAAAAAAAAAAAAAGACGAGTAGGGATGAAGAGGAAGACAATGAGCAGCTGTCAAGTCTTCAGTGAATGATGGGGAGTGACTGGGAGATGGGAGGTCATTCGATTGTAGAAACAAGGAGCTGGAACTTTTGAAGAAAGAGGAAGAATAGTTCGAGTGGAATGGGAAGCAAAAAGAAAAAACAAGCATCCTTCATTCAAGCCTGGAATTATATAGGATATGAGAGAAATACTTACTTCACTTGAAAAGGCTATAGAGGAACCAGTGTCCTCAGGAGATCAACAGGTCATGCACAGTAAGGTCAAGGAGTCAGAAGCAGCATTGATGAGGGAGGTTAAGGTTAGGGGGCAGAGCGTTTACCACACATCTGGAACTTCAGGGTTCTCGAAGGCACGTAGAAAGGTTTTGGAGGGCCCGGAAGGGTGGGGAGTTTGGTCAGACTGGGAGCTGTGCTGAGCAGGATGAGCGTGACCATACAGAGGAGGTGACCAGGGAGGCTTGGGCTTCCAGTGACTGTAGAAAAGAGGGAGGTGGGGTACAAGGGGATTGCTGGCTGGGTGGGAGAACAAGTCAAGTCAGTCATCTTCAGGTCATAGTCCAGACGTTAGTTCTGTGCTGCCACAGCGCCCCACACTTCCCCAATTGGGGCACTTCTTCCTGTTTCTGTATATGAATTAAGATTCTAAGTCCAAGTTCGATCCTTTGTACCGTATCAGAACCAACACGTACGTGCTTCCTCATCTATTAAAGGACACTATGTCATATGCTAGGACAAACACAGTCGGGTTCACTCGGTATAAACCCCTGAGCTTTCCTAGCTTGATGACGCTTGTTCCCATGGGAGGGGTGCACGCTGTCTCCCCACTCTCCTAACCCTGGAAACCGAGACTCTGGTTCTCATCTCCGTGAGACCTCTCATACCATATCCAGGCCACGGGGACAGCTTAGGTTGCCGCCTGGGAAAAAGAGAGAACCCACCCGTACAAGGTGACCAATGAGCCACTCACTGCAGGCACCAGGGCAAGGTTAAGTACAGTGGCCTTCTGCCCCGACCCCAAAGAAATATTGGAATCAGAGGTAGAAGTGTGTGGTATTGTGGTATGCTCACAGAGGTCTAGTTTAGATAGATTAAATAATTCCGTACTGGATAATCTTACGTTTTAAAATTCTATTGAAAATAAGTAATTTGAGAAGGTAGGTTTACACACTATTACATTCAATGGAGTGAATGAGCCATGGTTCATCATAGGTCTCAGCCCCCATAGCTTTGACATGGCTTTCAATGGTAAAGGTTTTTATACTTTTTGTCTCCCTCACTGGAAAGTGAGCTCTTTCAGGGCATAAGCCTATTCCTCTAGTTTCTCTTAAAATAATACTCACTGTGCATAAATTGTCATCTTTTATTAAATACGTTTACTGTAAAAACAGAGCTGGATGATATAATGTAAGCTGAAAACTGGGCCATGGAATCTGGTCTGGGTTCAGGGAATGGAGAGAATAAATACTTGGCCTCTACTCAAGTTGATATTACCTTGGTTTTGTTCTGGATAAGCTAACAAGCAGAGCGAAGGATATAAACAGGATATACATGCCGGAGGGTGAACGTGGCTCCCCGTAGCCTCCCTTGAATCTTTCAGAGTGCACCCAAAGTTTGCCTTTCTTAGCAATTCTGTAGGGTGGGCTGTCCCTCAAGTCAAAGCCTCAGGAACAACTTAGGCTACCATAGAAGGTGATTATTCTGAGACTCAGCGAGCCATGCCAGCCAGGTCCCTCAGGTTCTGGGCCTTGAAATTCTTGTGATGCCCACAGTCAGGCAGTCTCCCATTTTCTCTGAGTACGAGGCAGGGCCTGGGAGTTCTCCATTTCATCCTCTTGAGTTTTTCGTGAGCAGGCCTTTTGAAAAACAATGAGAAACCCTTATATCAAATTGAACCCAAGTATCATCAGGCAGTGTAAAAGAATTATGGTTGCTATTGCTTAGTTTAACGTTAATTATTAACTCCACAAATATACATGGTGTGCCTACCATGTGTTTGGGCCTGAAGATACAAAAGTAAATAAAACAGGCTCTGCCTCCTGCCTCAGGAAAGCTCAGAGTCTTGTTAAATTCATCAGCCTTTTCTCTAATGACCATTTCTTTACTGAGGGTGGACAGGATAAAAACAGGATACACTTTTTTGAAACTTTTTAAAAAGTTTATTGTCATTAATTCCAGGTTGTTTAATCACCCTTTGATCTCTTTTGGTTTTCCCCTATCCCTCTGTCCTCTGCTGTTTCCCTTAAAATAATACTCAGTGCAAGTACACGGTCTGTTTTGATTAAATGGATATGTTTACTCTAAAAACAGAGCTAAGAGTTACCAACTTGAAGGATTCTTCCTCCTTTGTCTCTGGATGAAACAAACTTTGGGAGACGCACAGGAAGATTCAGAGGTTTGTTCTGGTTCTGAGTCAGACAGCTAGAAAGGACCACAGATAAAAATAGTGAGAACTTCAACATTTTAGGATTTCAGGAGTTCATTGTGGGAGATCAAGTGCAGACATGTGAGTCCGCCAGTATAGGCTTTGTACAATCTTTTTTTTTTTTAATTAGTTAATTTATTTTTTGGCCGCCACACACAGCTTGCGGGATCTGTTTCCTGACCAGGGATCGAAACTGTGACTCCTGCAGTGGAAGCGCAGAGTCCTAACCACTGGACCACCAGGGAATTCCCAGCTTTGTACATTTAAAAAAAATATTTATTTATTTATTTGGCTGCACTGGCTCTTAGTTGCAGCATGAGGGATCTTCGTTGCCATGTACGGGATCTTTAGTTGTGGCATGTGGGATCTAGTTCCCTGTCCAGGTATTAAAACCTGGGCCCCCTGCATTGGGAGCTCGGAGTTTTAGCCACTGGACCACCAGGGAAGTCCCGAAGCTTTTTACAATCTTAACTTTCAGATTCGTCTGAAGAAAATGAACGTGTTTTCATGAAAATTCACCCTTTGTATTTCTTATGAATTTACTGCTTAATGCGTACATGTACTTATTAATATAATTGTTCCTGGTTATTGGAGATGTAAAATATTCTAAAAGAAGTAACTAAGCCTATGAAAAATCCTTTTACATAATAAGTATACAGAAGATCTCACAGTTTACATGCCTCAGGGCCTTTGCACTTGCTGTTTCCAAAAGTCCTAATCCTTCTTCTTTCATGCCTGAGCACAAATGTCATCTTATCAGAGGCCTTTGCTGACCACCCTATAAAAATAGTACCTCTCTCACAATTATACCACTCCATCTTCTTCATGCTGATTTAGTTTTTTCATAACATTTATCACCACTATCTTTTTTTCCAGTTTTATTGAGATATAATTGACATACAGCACTGTAAGTTTAAGGTGTACAGCATAATGATTTGACTTATATATACCATGAAATGATTACCACAATATGTTCAATTAACATCCATCATCTCATATAGATACAGAATAAAAGAAAAACAAAAAGTTTTTTTCCTTGTGATGAGAACTCTTTGGATTTACTCTTAACTTTCTTATATATCATACATCAGTGTCAACTATATTCATCATGTTGTACATTACATCCTTAGTGCTTATTTTGTAACTAGAAGTTTGTACCTTTTAACCACCTTCATCCAATTCCTCCTCCCATCACTCCCTGCCAATGGTAACCACAAATCTGATCTCCTTTTCTATGAAATTTTTTTTTTACATATAAATGAGATCATACAGTATCTCTCTGTCTGACTTGTTTCACTTAGCATAATGCCCTCAAGGTCCATCCATGTTGTTGTAAATGGCAGGATTTCCTGGGTTTTTGGTTTGTTTTTTACAGCTGAATAATATTCCATCTTATATATATATACTTTTATATATATAACTTCTTTATCCATTCATACATTAATGGTCACTTAACATTTCTTCCATGTCTTGGCTATTGTAAATAATGCTGCTATGAACATGGGGGTGCAGATATCTCTTTGATATAGTGTTTTTGTTTCCTTCTGATATATTCCCAGAAGTGGGATTGCTAGATCTCACTTTTAATTTTTAGAGAAATCTCCAAAATATTACTACTGTATCCTGTGGTGGTTGTACCAATTTACAATCTTATCAGCAGTGCACAAGGGTTCCCTTTTCTCTACATCCTCAATAATATTTATCTCGTCTTTTTTTTTTTTCCTCCTAGCAAAGGCTCCAACACCATGGGCACCCCAAGCCTTTTGTCCTTCTAAATTTTATAATTTATTTATTTATTTTTGGCTGTGCCGCACGGCCTGTGGGATCTTAGTTCCCTGAGCAGGGATTCAACCCAGGCCCCCTGCAGTGGAAGCGCAGAGTCCCAACCACTGGACCGCCAGCAAATTCCCTTCTCCTTCTTATATATGTTGCTTCATTGGTCTTTGGAGTCTCATGTCACAAAACAACAAAATGAGCACAAGGCAAATAGGGTTGGACCAGGAGCACACCTAGAACATTCTACAACCCTCAGCAATTCCCAGCCTTCCCTGGGGCATCGTGGTAAATCTGACTCTGCGTTTTACATATTGACTTGATTACTTATTGTCAGTCCGCCTCAACAGAATGTCATAAGCTTTTTGAGAGCAGCAACAGTGTCTTCTGTTTACTGCTTTATGACCAGTGTCCAAACACAGTCCTTGGCACAGAGAGGCATAATATATGTTTTTAATAAATTTTATCCACCACCCACAAATTACCTTGGGAAAAATAATACTTCTTCTCCCACTTTAGTCACTCTGTCCTCTTGGCTCTGCTTTATTTTCTTTTAGCACATGGCTTTTTAAAAATTATCTGCTTGTTTACTTGTTTATTGTCTGTGTGCCCTGTTAGGGGAGCTCTACTAAGAATAGGGACAGTGTCTTGCTCGCCTCTATCTTCCCAGAGTTTAGAGCAAGGCCTGGCACAGAGGAAGCTCTCGGTAAGTAGTTCCTGAATAAATGAAAATAAACAGATAAGTAACTTTTCATGATGAAACTTGCCAGATAGGACAACTCTTCATGTACCTATGTTTTTATTCTATTTACTTGAAAATTTCATTTAGGTTCTCAGTTACATGTTGATTTATTCAAAGGTAAATTAAGTTTTTAAAAAAAGTCAAATTGTAACAACTGCCTCAGTTTTCATGATTAAATAAGTACAACTGCATTCTGATTGGCTGAATGACTGAGTGATTGATTTAAACCCATCTTCTAAATAAATAAGATTTGAAAGATGTATAGGTACTTAATACTGCTTTGTGACGTATGATTTCTGCTTTCAATTTGTACTTACCCATTATTTCTGTGACTTTAAGAAGCAACAAATATGAAATGCACCTCGCTACTGAGTCCCTTTCCCCTGAGGGAAAGTAAGTAAATAAAGTCACCAGTTTCTTGTATATCCTTCCTGAAGTATTCTGTGAATGCACTAGTAAACATTTTCTTACACAATAACACATTATACTATAGCTCTGTACCTTGTTTTTGTTTTGTAGCTTGTCTGTTTTTTTTTTTACTTTATATTGGAGCTTGCTCAAGTATTATGGCTGTATAATACTCCATTGTGCAGTGTGTTTTAATTTATTTAAATAATTTTAATTTATTTAAATAATTCTACAGGGACATTTAGATTGTTCTCAATCTTTTCCTGTTCCAAACAATCCTGCAATGAATAACTGTACACATGTCATTTCACACATATGTAAATACATCTGTAGGATAAATTCCTAGATGCGTCTTTAGCTCTTAGAGCAATAAATAACACTTTTCACCCTCATCCAGCTTCTGAGCCAACTGGGAAATAAGACAAAAGAATTAGGCAGATAGTTGATCAAAAGTATGACCTGTATCACTGATAAAAGCTGATACTGAAGAATGTGACTTACATTTGCATATAAGAGGGCTTCCTAATTCTAAATCTCTCTCCATTTAATCATAGGCAATGTTGGTTAGCTATAGGCCTCTCAGTGCAGGTGTTGGGAAGAGAAGGGGCTGAGTGGAGTTTATTCTTTACAAATGTAATTATTAGAAAAGTCATCTTCGGTGCAGCCACTATGGAAAACAGTATGGAGATTCCTCAAAAAATTAAAAACAGAACTACCATATGACTTATCAATCCTACTCCTGGGTATTTATCCAAAGAAAATGAAAACACTAATTAGAAAAGACATAAGCACGCCTGTGTTCATAGCAGCATTATTTACAATAGCCAAGATACGGAAGCAACCTAAATGCCCATCAATAGATGAGTGGATAAAGAAGATGTGGTGCATATTAAAATAATGGAATATTACTCAGTCATAAAAGGAGTGAAATCTTGCCATTTGCAGCAACATGGATGGACATAGAGGGCATTATGCTAAGTGAGATAAGTCAGGGAAAGACAAATACTGTATGATTTCACTTATATGTGGAATCTAAGAAACAAATGAATAAATGTAACAAAACAAAAATCGTAGATACAGTAAGTCGCCTCCATACGAACGATTTCCATTCTGAGAGCACGTTCGTAAGTCCAGTTTGCTCCTAAGTCCAACAAAGCCAGCCTAGGGAACCAACTAACGCAATTGGCTATAGTACTGTGCTATAATAGGTTTATAATACTTTTCACACAAATAATACATAAAAAATAAACAAAAAATAAAGAAAACATTTTTAATCTTGCAGTATAGTACCTTGAAAAGCGCAGTAGTACAGAACAACAGCTGGCATACAGGGGCTGGCATCGAGTGAACAGGCAAGAAGAGTTACTGACTGGAAGATGGAGAGGAGCTGGGAGGTGGTAGAGCTGAAGGGTAGTCAGCAGTAGGAGATGGAGGGCAAGCTGCAATTTCACTCACGCCTGACACTGGTGGCACAGGTTCTGGTTCCTTGCTGGATTCAATTCTACCTACCCTCTTGAAAAAAAGATCCAGTGATGTCTGGGTAGTGGCTCTTTTTTTCTTGTCATAGATGACATGGTAACACTGGATTGCATTCTGAACGGCTGCTGCAACCTTCATGTACCGGCCTATGTTCAGGTCCTGTGCCTCAAAAACTAACAGTGCTTCCTCAAATAAAGAAAATCCCCTTGCCATTTCCTGTGTTGTGAATCTCTTCAGTTCTTCAGTTACTTCTTCTTCCTCTTGTCTCTCTTCATCCTTTCTTGGCACTTGGCGCTTGTTAGCGATACCAGCTACATCACCGCTGCTTTTACGCTTGCTTCCAGACATCCTGGGCTTGAAATAAAGATCCTGTACTCTATACAGTACTGTAAAGTACACAAAAGCACAACCACTTGTAGAGGATGCACGCCAGACACGTAAGTGAACTAACTTACGTGATTGGACATTTGAACGCACCTTCGCATCTTTGAAAGTTCTCAAAGGCTCATATGTAGGGGACTTACTGTATAGAGAACAAATAGGTGGTCGCCAGAGGGTGGGAAAGTGGGGGGAGGAAAGAAATAGGTGAGCGAGATTAAGAGGGACAAACTTTCAGTTGCAAAATAAATGAGTCACAGGTATGAAATGTACAGTGTGGGGAATATAGTCAATAGATATAATATCTTTGTATGGTGACATATCATAACTAGACTTAATGTGATGATTATTTTGAAATGTACAGAAATATGGAATCACTATGTTGTATAACAGGAAGTAACACAGTGTTGTAGGTCAATTATACTTCAACAAGAAACAAACTCATAGAAAAAGAGATCAAATTTGTAATTACTAGACGAGGGGCAGAGGAAGAGGGAATTAGATGAAGGCAGTCAAAAGGTACAAACTTCCAGTTATAAGATAAATAAGTACTAGGAATGTAATGTACAACATGATAAATATAATTAACATTGTTGTATGTTATATATGTAAGTTGTTAAAGAGTAAATCCTAAGAGTTCTCATCACAAAGAAAAAAGTTTTTTCTGTTGCTTTAAATTTTTATCTGTTTGATGATGGATAGTCACTAAACTTACTGTGATAATCATTCTATGATGTATGTAAGTCAAATCATTATGCTGTACACCTTAGTCTTACAAAGCGCTGTATGTCACTTATATCTCAAAAAAACTGGAAGAAAAAAATGAACAACAAAGAAAGGAAAGTCATCCCTCCTTCTCTAGGGAGAAGCAAGCGGGGGGTGGGTGTTAAACTAGTAGAGCTACTTCCATGTAGAAGGACACATCAGGAGAGGGGAAGAAGTGTTCCCACCCTAACAAAGGACTCTTCTGATTCAAAAGGATTTGCATTTATAGATCAGTGGAACAGGATAGAAAGCCCAGAAAGAAACCCACACACTTATGGGCAATTAATCTACAACTAAGCAGGCAAGAATATACAAAAGGAGAAAAGACAGTCTCTTCAATAAGTGGTGCTGGGAAACCTAGACAGCTACATGGAAAAGAATGAAATTAGAACATTTTCTCACACCATACACAAAAATAAATTCAAAATGGATTAAAGAACTAAATGTAAGACCAGATGCTATAAAACTTCTAGAGGAAAACACAGGCAGAACACTCTTTAACATAAATCGTGGCAATATTTTTTTTGGATCTGTCTCCTAAAAGCAATGGAAATAAAAGCAAAAATAAACCAATGAGGCCTTATTAAACCTGAAAGCTTTTGCACAGCAAAGGAAACCATAAACAAAACGAAAGCACAACCTATGGACTGAGAGAAAATATTTGCAAACAATGCTACTGACAAGGGATTAATTTCCAAAATATACAAACAGCTCATACAGCTTAATATCAAACAAACAAACAACCCAGTCAAAAAATGGGCAGAAGACCTAAATGGACAGTTCTCCAAAGAAGACATACAAATATCCAACAGGCATATGAAAAAATGCTCAATATTGCTAATTATTAGAGAAATGCAAATCAAAACTACAATGAGGTATCACCTCACACCAGTTAGAATGGCCAGGATTAAAAAGTCTACAAATAATAAATGCTGGCGAAGGTGTGGAGAAAAAGGAATCCTCCTACACTGTTGGTGAGAATGTAAACTGGTACAGCCACTATGGAGAACAGTATGGAGGTTCCTTAAAAAACTAAAAAGAGAGTTACCATATGATCCAACAATCTGATCCTCAGGTTTTTAACCTTGCTTCTTTACTTTGAAATATAGCACACCAGATTTTTAATATATGCTCATGACTCCTGGGCATATATCTAGAGGAAACACGAATTCGAAAAGATACATGCACCCCAATGTTCATAGCAGCACTATTAACAATAGCCAAGACATGGAAGCAACCTAAATGTCCATCAGCAGATGACTAGATAAAGAAGACGTGGTATATATACAATGAAGTATTACTCAGCTGTAAAAAAGGGTAATGCCATTTGCAGTAACATGGATGGACCTAGAGACAATCATATTAAGTGAAGTCAGACAGAGAAAGACAAATAGCATGATATCACTTACATGTGGAATCTTAAAAAATGATGCAAATGAACTTATTTATAAAACAGAAATAGACTCATAGACATGGAACACAAACTTATGGTTACTAAAGGGGATAGCAGTGGGGCGGGGATAAATTAGGAGTTTGGGATTAACAGATACACACTACTACATATAAAATAGGTAAACAATAAGGACCTACTGTATAGCACGGGGAACTATACGCAATATGTTGTAATAACTTATAATGGAAAAGAATCTGAAAAAGAACATAAAACTGAATCAATTTGCTGTACATTTGAAACTAACACATTGTAAATTAATTATATTTCAATTAAAAAAAGGTAAAAGAAGTATTTGCACTTGTAACTTTGATACATTTTTCCCGGTTGCCCTGATAAATGTACCAACTTAAACTTCCATACACCTGAAACTAACACAACATTGTAAATCAACTATACTACAATAAAAAAAAAAAACTTCGTCCATGTGAGTATGAATATAGACCCAGACACATATGAAAATGTAATATAAGATAAACGTTTTCTGATGATCTGTTTTTCTATTCACGTCTCAGTATCTCAGGTTTTTAACCTTGCTTATTTTGAAATATAACACACCAGATTTTTAATTTTAGTGGCTTTATAGCATTTTAGTATCTGACAGAGACTGTTAATGGTCTCAGTATCTGTTAACCCCTTCTTCCTGTTTTTAACAAGACTCTGAGCTTTTACTTTAGCACGTGGCTATCCATTTTTGTGTCCCTCTACAACAGCACACATGCATACTATTGGAAGGACTTGGACTTTAAATAAGATGGAGAGACATCACAAGGAACTGCACAGAGGAGTGACATGATCACAGTGTCTTGTAGACTATATTGTTTCTGTAGTCAGCAGGGATTTATCTGCTCATCAGCAAAGGCATTTCTCAAACAGAAATGAGTGCAAACTATCCTCCAAGACCAGAACTAAAGCTGCTCTACAAGTTGAAGAGAACAGGACACTGGAGAACTTAGTGGGCAGCTCTCCTTTCCCTTAACTTAAATTATTCTAAATGTTTAGTTTTTACAGAAGGGAAAGGGGAAAGAAAAGGGAAGGATCCTGATGAGAGTTTCTGATCCTAGATTTATGAGACGGGATGCTGTGCTACTTCCACAGATGTTTTGTTACCTTTTCGCAGTTGTTTTCTCATAAAACTTTGAGTTTCCTTATTGAAAAAAGACTTCAAAGCTTCAGCTCATTCACTGCAATGGCCAAGAACATCTTTATTTATAACTTATGGAGTAAAAACACAGGTTCACAGAAGGCGGATGTCATTATGGAAAGAAGCCCAGTTAGAACTACTTTTCAAAATACTACAGGTGCACAGATGAAAAACACAAATAGGAAATACAAGGCACAAAACGCACTGGAAGACTGAACTTATGTCCAGCCAAGAGGATAATGATAATTTATATTGGGCACGATTTTGGTTTAAACTTTCTAACAATTTTGTGAACCAAGTGTGTGCTGTGATTTTGGTGGGGCTGAGGCAATGCATGGACACAGTGGGGCTTCTGAACTGTGGGCAATTCCTGCCCCAAACCTTTTTAGAGAACTTTCTTCTTGATTAAGAGACAAAGGTTATGGACTCCATCACATTGCCTTCCTAACTTCTTTTAAAAGCAAAGATAAAAAAGACCATAAATACATTGTTAAACCAATAACTTTGGGTTTCCATTCCTACTTAACAACACTGGAGAATAATTGTATGTGTCTTTTGTGTCCATTGGACCTGCTATTAGGCTAACAAGGGGGAAATGTTATCTGAAAAAGTCTTCTTATAAGCTCTTGGTTGAGCCTCCAAAAATAAATGCCTTTTGCTAGAAACTGTAGGATGGAAAAGCAGAAAGAAACTCTTAACAAGGATGGTATTTCAAAGACTTTCAAAAATTATGAAGAACAAAATGCTCTATAACTTTATTTTTTATGTATGTTTAGAGTTCCTGGCTGGGATTCCTTACCATTCTTTCCTTCTGTCTGATGTAAAGTCTCAGGTGGTAGTTAGCCAGTTTCAACCTCACCTTCCCATCTACTTTCTATTTGGAATTTTGAAGAAGTCCAAAATTATTGAAAATTCATACCCAAACTGCTTGTTGGTATTGTTATTCTGAGAATGGTGTGTGTGTGTGTGTGTGTGTGTGTGTGTGTGTGTGTGTTGGGGGGAGATAGAGAGACAGAGAGGGAGAGGAAAAGAGAGAAAAATGGAGAGAGAGATGTGGAATAAAACAAATGTTACAAAGTGATTTCTTAATTTTATTTTCCTAGGTAACTGTGAGAACCAGAATACTTTCTGTGGGAAAAGGGGCTACAGATATTGGGATAGAAGAGATTAGGTGAATACCCTGTGGTGCTTTTACCACTTCCTGATGATGCTAGGACCTTAGAAAAATTTAACTCTAATTATCCCTCTTCTGTCTTTAGTATTTTTATTGTTATGTATTTTAATTTTATGCCTAGAAACGAGAAACAATCTAGTAGCAGTAAGCATCCCTAGCATCCAGACGATGGTCTTGAAATACCATTTTTCCCTAAAAGAAATCAGGGCTGCTTGGAGAAATGGCTGATTCCAGGTTTGAGGCGGGAAATGCACAAGATGAGCCAGGAGTATCTGGTCATACCAGACAGCAAAGAAGCTATCAAAAACTACTGGAGCTGTGCCAAAAGGGAACAACTCTGGGAAGCACTCTGCAGAGCCTTTCACTGGTTCAAGATGATAAACGGAGCAACAGTAAGAGTAACTGCAATGGGCTGAAAGACGCCAAGTACATTTAAATCCATGAGTTCAAAACAATTTAAAAGAAACAATAGGGACTTCCCTGGTGGCACAGTGGTTAAGAATCCGCCTGCCAATGCAGGGGACACGGGTTCGAGCCCTGGTCCGGGAAGATCCCACATGTCTCGGAGCAACTAAGCCCGTGCGCCACAACTATTGAGCCTGCGCTCTAGAGCCCGCGAGCCACAACTGCTGAGCCCATGAGCCACAACTATTGAAGCCCGTGCATCTAGAGCCCGTGCTCTGCAACAAGAGAAGCCACTGCAGTGGGAAGCCCGCGCACCGCAATGAAGAGTAGCCCCCGCTCGCCCCAACTAGAGAAAGCCCGTGCGCAGCAACGAAGACCCAACGCAGCCAAAAATAAATAAATGTTAAAAAAAAATAAAAAACAATAAATCTAATAAATCACCTTTGAAGGATGCTAACAACTATTCATTTTGCAAACTGGTACATAAAGTTAGGAATCAAGCACTTCTTCTACCTTTCCTATACAAACTATACACCTGGGTAAACAACTAGTAAGTGAAGGAAGGTTTTTCTTTATAGAAGTATTTCAACAAATACACCAAGAAGAGAGAGCATTGGAAATCACCATTTTGCAATCCCTAGTGAATTAAGGATCTGGGTGTTGAGCATCTATGGCTGCCAACATCAGAAAGAGACAATTATGTCTTTTGATGAATGAACACACCACCACCTGTGAAGTAATTTTGACCCAAAAAAAAAAATCAAACCTGAATCTGATTAAGCTTCTGGCTCTAACTACCAACTTATAGGAAACACAGGGGACAGAGGAACGTGCTAAACTACACAATAGGAACACAATCAGTAAAATGTCAACTCTAGGAAAGCAGAATGAATGATCTAGCTTCTTCAACAGTTAAATTGCAAGGAGTTAAAAAAAGAAAAGATGGATGGGGAACTTATAGATTAAGAGACCTAAAAATTTTTTCTATGCATATGAAAATAAAGGGTAATGTGCCTTTAAGCAAGTACCCTAGATATTGATCCTATTTCAGTTATAGCTAAAAGCTAAAAATAAGACTTGTGAGAAACAGCAACTTTCAAAATGTGGACACTTGGAGTCCTCTTAATTAAGTCATACTTAAAATCATCTTCACAACTTTAATTATTTTGTAAAATAGTGTTTGCCCTCCCAAAGCAATGGCCTGCATTTAATTATAGTAAAATATTTTTCATTCATACAACAGTGATTTGGAACTTGGAATAATTCTGACCGAAATGTTTACCTTTCTTAATTCTTTCTTGTGTGCATGTATCAAGAACAAAAAAAGAATTTTATAGAAAATAGGAGCTGGAAATTAAATGCCTGAGATCACAAACTATTTTCAAGCTCCTTAAGAATAAGATGGGATCCATGATCTCAAAATTAGCCAAGAGACGTAACATGCATATATAAATGTTAAATTCTTTAAATGTGACAATGCAAGTTTTACTGTGGCTGAAACAGGAAAGAATTTCCAGAGGCTGGACTTTTATAGGACCTAGATAAGCTGAAAGGAGGCAAAAGTGATTGCAATTGTTCTCATCCATTCATAAAAGAGATCTCTAAAGCCCTACTGGATAACATATTACTGGTTCAGCATTAAATGCAAATGTTCTTGAGAGCAATAAAATATTCTGTAATTCAAGTACAGATTGAAATACTCTGTAATTCAGTTGCTTCACTAATTCAGAAACTCAATTGTCCTTTAATTCAACTGGCCCAAATTCAAGCAGCTTTACCACGTATGCAGTGATTTATTTATTTTTATTGAAAATACAAAGTAATATTAAAGGAAAACATTTAAATAATTTAAAAATCATTCCATATCCCCCTACGCTAACACAATGAATTTCACTTCTGCATATTACTTTCCACATGCATAAAGATTTTACAGACACAATGATAGTGTTCATACCATTTTATATTGTGCTTATTTTACTTACCATATCACAGACATGCCCATGTTTCTACAGTCTTCCAAACAATTTTTTTAATGGCAGTATAAGGCTTCACTCTTTTTATTAGCCCACTTTCTTCTTTGCCATTTAGATTATTTCCAATTTTTCGCTATTGTAAATAACGCAGACATAAACAACCTCATGCATTTACCTTTTTGTTTGTTTTGTTTTGTTTGTATGCTATTCTTTAGGTTACAAATCAAGGAGTAGAATTTATGAGGAAAAAATATGGTCATTTTTATGGCTTTCTATGCAGTGCCATATTGTGTTCCCAAAGGGTTGTATCTGTTTAAGATGCCTTCTTAAACGAATGTATTAAACAGGTTCTTTCTAAAATTTAAAAATAACTCAGAAAAGTTAGGTAGTTTTACACTTACATACTTAAAGTTAAAAATAATTATTGTCTCTTAAAAAATTAAGAGTGTGGGTAGATGATCTAACATTACTAAAAGTTTAGATGAGTTAGCTTAAGCTACGCTTCTTAACTTTTCTCAAGTTATGGCACACATGGAAAGTGATATGGTAGGCACACTGGAGAAAATGAACAAAGATGTTTCTGGCCCTGAAGCTTCAGCTACCCAGGCCACCTCTGGCTACTCCAAGAGCTGTGGGGATCCATATCTAGGCACATCTATCACCCAAAGAGCCAGTGTACATGGGAAGGGAAGTTCTAATTGAGGTTAGGTGACTCAATCCAAGTCACAAAATCTAGTTAGTGGAAAATGAATTCAAATTTCTTCTCATCAATGTATTTTCTACTATATCACAATGTTCTACATGCTTTCTGGCTCTAAATTTCAATTTCACATGCAGACAAGCACCTATACTTATGAATAAAGAGGATTTTCTGATATGCGTAAAGACACCTAAACTAGCAATTTACATCAAAGCTGAAAATTAAAAATAGCTCTTAGGATCAACAAATATTCAACTCTTTCCTCTGAAATTTTTCGGATTTTCCATTCTTTTAAATTTAGTTTGTAAACTCTGAATAGTAATAATCTTTTGCACAACATCTTGTATATCTCTGGTAGTCAGTAAATAAAGAATCATAACTATAAATAATACACACTACAAAGGAAAAACACTAGACTTAAGTCCATTCTAAATAATTCTAAAGGTAAAAAAAAATTTTAAGTATTGATTTTGTAGAGGTAGAGAATATTCCCTCTTTATATTTCAAATTCCTTGTTAGCTAAATGGAACCTTAATGTACACTATTACATTACATTAATGTACACTATTACACTGTCATAAGAAATATTTCACTCCACAGAATGATTTTGACCTACACCCAGTGTTGATGCTACCAGGAGATAAATTCACTGCAAAGACGTTTCACCTTTTACCAAGTGTCCAGTGTTCCAGATTACCTTTGATGAGCAGAGATTAAAGGTAGTAACCCCACTGACTCAACTGTAAATATACATGTTTCTTGACCATTAATCACAGGGTTGGGGTGTAGAGTGGGGTTTAGGCATGAGAATTTACCTAACTTGTGCCAGGCCACAATAACAAGTAAGACACTCCAAACCCTACATTCTTTTTCACTACACCCTGAAACAGTGATTACCTGGTCATTTCTGTGGACTTAATCAAACATTATACACACAAACACACCCATGGGACCGCATGGCACTTGGAAGATTACCCACGATTTCCCACTTATTAAGATCTGGATCGTATTTCTCAACGCTCTGAAGATATGTCCCCTTTGAGTAGGAATACCCCCCAGTGACATAAATACATCCATTCATGATGACGGCACCACACTCCATCCTCCTTTCCATCATGGGAGCGATCTCTCTCCATTCATTCTGTTCAGGGTCATAGCATTCTGTGATTGTAGTTTGTCCACCAACTAGATAGAGCTTATTTTCAAATGGAACTGAACACAATCCATATTCTATTAAAAAGAAAAAAGCATATTTCTATTAGGATAACAAGCAAAAGAGATACCTTAGGGTGGTGATATAATAATGCTTTACAATTTAGCATACAAAAATAGAGTAGTTGTGACATTTTGATTCCAGCACACACTACCACAACACAGAGCCTTAAAATCCACTCCCAATCACCAGACTCAGATTACCTATTCCTGCCACTGTCTTTCAGGTTATCCCTAAACTGGCTTTGCAGGATGCCAGGAGGAACTCATCCTCCGACCACTACCCTTCCGGAAACTTCCCAGCACAGGCACCTTTTTCTCTACGCCTATGTGTAAAAGGTGGTAGCAGCAGAGTCCCTCTGCCATGAAGACGTCCCAGGTAACTGGTGTAGGGTCCTTCGGGTCTTAGCAGCTAACCCTGTACAGTATCTGCTGCCACAGGCGCTTGCCTCTCTCACATTGCCGGTCAAGTTAAAGACACAAGAAGTTAGAGAAATATAAGCCAGTTTAGTGGGGAACTACAGTCTGTGACCTTAAGAAGCTGTGGAAGGTGCTCAAAGGCCAAGCGCTGCCGTGTGAGGTCTGCGTCCTGGGGCCGGGAGTCCACCTCTTGGGGGTCAGCTTTCCAGGCCATTTAAATTTTTTTCCATTTTATCTCCCCCTCCACATCCAAACCTGCTGGCTCTTCAAGGCACCAGGATGTTTGGCAACTTCACTTCCTCTCCCTTCTTCCCAGGGCTGTGACTAGGGTAAGGCAAGTGAGGTGCCCAGAGCACAAAACAGGAGACTCTTCCACCTTCTGAGCAACTCCTTCGGTTCTGTGCCTCGAGGGCACAGGTCACTCGCCTGACCCTAGTCCCAGCCCTGTTTCTTCCACGCCCTCAGTTCTAACATCGCTCCCAGCCTGTGAGTTCTTTCTCTGGAAGTATCAACCATTAGATTACACTTAAATACTTCTAGCTGCAGACCTGAAGAAAGAGCGGGAGTTGTCAGTGGCACTAATACTATGGCGAATAAATGAAGATTTAGCTTGCCATTGCTGAGCTGTTCCATCTGTCTGGAACACCTTCTTTTCCCAGGTCCTTGCACAGCTACCTTCTCCATGTCATTCAGGTCTCATCTTACTCTCACCTCCTCAGAGGGCCTTCCCAGATCATCCAACCTGAAGGAGCTGGTCAGGCATCTCTACCACATCACACTCTTTTAATTCTCTCTGTAGCACTTCTCATAATCTGACGTGGTTCCTGTTTAGTCTCTCTCTTCCTTCTGACAGTACAGGAACTGTGTCCTGCCCACCACTCCACTCCCAACTGAAGGATGGCAAGTGTCTGGCATCTTGTAAGGACTCAATAAAAGTTTGTTGAATCGATGAATGAATTGTACCTTGTAGCCTCTGTGCCCAAATATGCGCCCCCATAACTTCGTGGAGGAAAAGCTTATAAGGCCTTCTTTAGAAAGAAAGAATGGACAATCAGAAATGTGATTTCCCCTTTAAGTAGGGAAGACAAATTCTTATCAGTAAAGTTCTTACTATTTAGGTTTCAAAGCCTAAGGAAAAGTCTGAGAAGACTGGTATTTCTGCTTTGAGTCCCCATATCGTTGTTCTCTGGTTTCTGACATCCAAGAAAAAAAGAATTCTCCTACCTCTGAAAACCCATTTATTACCTTTCAGTTATACACATGCAGAATTTTTATAGGATTTAGTTGTTTCTGAGTACTGGTGACACATTGTTTGTATAAATTATGAGTCATTCTGTCAAATGGTTATTGTGAAAATTAATGATGATTCAAAAACATCAGTTGGTATAAATGATTCAACAATGAGCTTATTAAACTTTTCTTAACTTATTCAAATCTCACAAAAAATCCTCAATTTGCAACTCTTATGTTAAGAGAAGTATCTCAATCTTTCTGTAGCAGTAAAAATATTTAAAATAAAGTGACTCCTGGGCTCTCTATTCTGTTCCATTGATCTACATGTCTGTTATTGTGCCAGTACCATACTGTTTTTTTGTTTGTTTGTTTTGTTTTCTTTTTTGTGATATGCGGGCCTCTCACTGTTCTGGCCTCTCCCATTGCGGAGCACTGGCTCCGGACGCGCAGGCTCAGCGGCCATGGCTCTCGGGCCCAGCCGCTCCGCGGCATGTGGGATCCTCCCAGACCGGGGCACAAACCCGTGTCCCCTGCATCGGCAGGCAGACTCTCAACCACTGCACCACCAGGGAAGCCCTACCATTACTGTTTTGATTACAGTAGTTGTGTAGTATAGTCTAAAGTCAGCAATTCCTCCAGCTCTGTTCTTCTTTTTCAAGACTGTTTTGGCTATTTGGGGTCTTCTGTGCTTCCACACAAATTTTAAAATTATTTTTCCTAGTTCTGTAAAAAATACCCTTGGTATTTTATTAATCAATTAATTTATTTATTAATTTTATTTATTTTTGGCTGCGTTGGGTCTTCATTGCTGAGTGTGGGCTTTCTCTAGTTGTGGTGAGTGGGGGCTACTCTTCGTTGTGGTGCGCAGGCTTCTTTTTGTGGTGGCTTCTCTTGTTGCAGAGCACAGGCTATAGGGCACTTCAGTAGTTGCGGCACACGGGCTCAGTAGTTGTGGCTTGCGGGCTCTAGAGTGAAGGCTCAGTAGTTGTGACACACAGGTTTAGCTGCTCTGCGGCATGTGGGATCTTCCCGGACCAGGGCTTGAACCCGTGTCTCCTGCATTGGCAGGCAGATTCTTAACCACTGCGCCACCAGGGAAGCCCTACCCTTGGTGTTTTGATAGGGATTGCACTGAACCTGTAGATTGCCTTAGGGTAGTGTGGTCATTTTAACAATATTAATTCTTCCAATCCATGAACACAGTATGTCTTTCCATCTGTTTATAGCATCTTCAATTTCTTTCATCAGTGTCTTACAGTTTTCCGGGCACAGGTCTTTACCTCCTTAGGAAGGTTTAGTCCCAGGTATTTTATTCTTTTTGATGCAGTGGTAAATGGGATTGTTTCTTTAATTTCTCTTTCTGATAGTTCATTGTTAGCATATAGAAATCCAACAGATTTCTGTATATTAATGCTGTATCCTCATGATCAATTAATCTATGACAAAGGAGGCAAAAATATACAATGGAGAAAAGACAGTCTCTTCAATAAGTGGTGCTGGGAAACCTAGACAGCTACATGGAAAAGAATGAAATTAGAACATTGCCTCACACCATATATAAAAATAAAACTCAAAATGAATTAAAGACCTAAATGTAAGGCCGGATACAATAAAACTCTTAGAGGAAAAGACAGGCAGAACACTCTTTGACATAAACAGCAGCAAGATCTTTTTCGATCCACCACTTAGAGTAATGAGAATAAAAAACAAAAATAAACAAATGGGACCTAATGAAACTTAAAAGCGTTTGCACAGCAAAGGAAACCATAAACCCTCAGAATCGGAGAAGATATTTGCAAATGAAGCAACTGACAAAGGATCAATCTCCAAAATATACAAACAGCTCATGCAGCTCAATATCAAAAACAACAACCCAATCAAAAAATGGGCAGAAGACCTAAACTGACATTTCTATAAAGAAGACATATAAATCGCCAACAAATACATGAAAAGATGCTCAAAATCACTAATTATTAGAGAAATGCAAATCAAAACTACAATGAGGTATCACCTCACACTGGTCAGAATGGCCATCATCAAAAAATCTAGAAACAATAAATGCTGGAGAGGGTGTGGAGAAAAGAGAACCCTCTTGCACTGTTGGTGGGAATGTAAATTGGTACAGCCACTATGGACAACAGTATGGAGGTTCCTTAGAAAACTAAAAATAGAACTACCATATGACCCTGCAATCCCACTACTGGACATATACCCAGAGAAAACCATAATTCAAAAAGACACATGCACCCCAATGTACACTGCAGCACTATTTACAATAGCCAGGACATGGAAGCAACCTAAATGTCCATCAACCGAGGAATGGATAAAGAATATATGGTATGTATATACAATGGAATATTAGCCATAAAAAAGAACAAAATAATTCATTTGTAGCAACATGGATGGACCTAGAGATTGTCATACTGAGTGAAGTAAGTCAGAGAATGATGAATATTATATGATATTGCTTATATATGGAATCTTAAAGGGTACAAATGAACTTATCTACAAAACAGAAATAGAGTTACAGAGTAGAAAACAAACTTATGGTTACCGGGGGTAAGAGGGGGAGGGATAAATTGGGATATTGGGATTAACATATACACATTACTATGTGTAAAACAGATAACTAATAAGACCTACTAAATAGCATAGGGAACTCTACTCAATACTCTGTAATGGCCTATTTGGGAAAAGAATCTAAAAAAGAGTGGATATATGTATATGTATCTGATTCACTTTGCTATACACCTGAAACTAACACAACATTGTAAATCAACTATACTCCAATAAATAAATATTTTTTTAAAAAATGATAAAGCAAAAAAACCCCAGATGAACAGATAAAAAAGATGTGATATATATATAATACGCACACACACACACACATACACAATGGAATACAACTCAGCCATAAAAAAGAAATTTTGCCATTTGCAACAACATGGATGGACTTGGAGGGTATTATGCTAAGTGAAATAAGTCAGACAGAAAAAGACAAATACTGCATGGGATCACTTATATGTGGAATCTAAAAAATATAACAAGCTAGTTAATATAACAAAAAAGAAATAGACTCACAGATATAGAGAACAAGTTAGTGGTTACCAATGGGGAGAGGGAAGCGGAGAAGGGGCAAGATAGGGGTAGGGGATTAAGAAGTACAAACTATTATGTATAAAATGAATAGGCTACAAGGATATATTGTACAACACAGGGAATATAGCCAATACTTTATAATAACTATAGAGTATAAAAAAATTTAACTATAAAAAAATTTAAAAATTATAAACCACTATGCTGTACCCCTAAAACTTATATAATATTTTACATAAACTATATCTAAATTTTTTAAAAGTATAAAAATAAATAAAATGGGCTTCTCTGGTGGCACAGTGGTTAAGAATCCACCCGCCAATGCAGGGGACACGGGTTCCATCCCTGGTCCAGGAACATACCACATGCTGTGGGGCAACTAAGCCCGCAAGCCACAACTACTGAGCCCGCGTGCCACAACTACTAAGCCCACATGCCTACAGCCCATGCTCCACAGAAAGAGACGCCACTGCAACGACAAGCCCGCGCAGTGCAATGAAGAGCAGCCCCCGCTCACCACAACTGGAGAAAGCCTGTATGCAGCAATGAAGAACCAACGCACCCATAAACAAACGAACAAACAAATAAATAAATAAATTCCTGGTAGTTCTTCCCCTGTTACCCAAATGCAACATAATGTTCTGTTATAGTTGATGGAAACTTCCTCAGCTATAACTGCCTTTTTTCTTGTTGGTCACTCAATGAAGCTACTGATGCTAAGGGACTGTGTCTTGTTTATTGAGCTCCTAGCACTGTACATAGCAAGCAGGAAGCACTCAGCAAATATATGTTGGACAAATGAATGAATGAACAATTTCAAACCAAGTATGAGGAATAGCACCATCTGTCATGGCTCAAAAGAGTTTACACACAAATATGCACTATAAATACATGGCAGTCTGTATTCAGTGTTACATGAGTGATAGGAACAAAGCCATGCAGGGATTCAGAGACAACCACAATATTTTCAGGTATTCAATATCCATTGAAATACTTTAAGATTTTTACCTAAGATTTTTTTCTCACTGAAAAGACCTGTAAAGCTTATCTAATCTAACTTCCTTATTTTGCTAGAAAGTAAGACCCAAGAGCTTAAGCTGCTGCCCAAGATTACACAAGTAAATAAATAGCAAAGCCAGGAGAGAATGTTGTTCCCACTGGACACAGCTCTCCACGGATTTTCCCTCTCTATCACTTACTGCTTCTCCCGGGTTCTTCATGCACTCTTCTTCCTCAGCTCATCCTTTAACTAATGCTGTTTCCCAAGATTCTGCTCACTACTGTGTTGTTGGTCCCAACCTCCCAAGGCATCTCATTCACCTCCACACATAGTCATCATCTCTAAGCAAACAATTCACAGATCTCTGTATTTAGCTGCATTCTTCCTCCTGAGCTGCAGAACCACACTTCCCATCGCTTGCTGGACGGCTCTTCTGAGTTATCTAACTGGTCCTTGACATTTCACTACAAAACTGAGTTCATCATCTCTCTTCTTCTCCCCTCCCACTGGTTGCTACTTCAATGCTCCTAGTCAATCAGCCAGAGAGCCTAGAATGACTGTCAATTCCTTTCTCCTCCTCATCGCCAATGTCCAATCACCCAAGGGAGCAATCACTACCATTCAATCGATGGTGAATCTGTAACATTCCTCACACCTGCCTGTTTTCTACTCCTACCACTTCAGGCTTTCAGTATTTCTCACCTGGTTTATTACAATAGCTTTAGAAGATCTCCCTGCCATCTTTCTCCCAGTCTATTCTCAAAGGAGTTCTTTTCTTGAAGCTAGAACTGATCATGCATCATTCTCTTGCTCTGAAAACTTTAAGCTCTCTATTTTAAAATTCTCCAGACTGCCATTCAAAGCCCTCCATGACATGCTCTTCAACTGAACTCTCCTATCCAGTCTCTCATCCTACCCTCTTGCATCTCATTAATATACTTTTACTCCCAGGAACTGGAATGAACCTGGAAATTTCCCTTCAGCCTTCCTTCACTGGCTAACTTTCTGCCAGAGCACTCTTCCTCAAAAACTACCTTCCTCAATTGTAGCTATTCCTTAAGGCCCAAATCATAACAGCCTACGCCTGGAAGCCTTCTAAGATTGTCAGGGTCCCCTTAATTAGACTGAAGCTCTCTCTACCCTCAATTTCAGTAGCACTTATTTGTAAGACTGTCTTGTATTCCTGTTATGTATGTGTATTTACTACTAGATACTGAGTTCCTCTGGCAGTAAAATTAATCATCTTCGATAGAATGGTATCTTTCCCAAGGTAAGGTCTCAATAAATGTTATCTTGAATTTAATGGGATTATAGTCCCCTGTTTTTCAACTATACAAAGCAACCACCCTTAAAAGCATTAAGAGAAAAGATAACATTTAGATTACCTTTTAAAAATAACAGTTAAAAAATAAATAAATAAAAATAAAAATAACAGTAGTCATTTCTTTGTGGTCTAAGCTACATATCTATAAGGTAGACTCAAGACTGACATTTACATTCTTCAGGAGGTGCTCCTAAAATGCATAAGAGGCATAACTTGCTATAATTCAGAGGATGTAGGTCTAAATGCCTTCCAGGGCCAAGGAGATAACAGACTATCTGAATGAACCGGGCTAGGGGTAAGAAAAACAGCAGCACAGGCCTCCCAAGTCTATGATGTGATGAGAATGGAAGAGACTGTGGTGAAATGGAGCATATAAGCCTCATCTAAAGGGAACAGCCACTACTTGGCACCAATAATTGTTGCCTGGAAGGAATATGATCCAAGGTTTCCAGATCTTGCAATTTTTCTAAAGGCCAGAAATCATGATTTTTATTTGAAATCTCCTGAATTTTAAATATTGGTAACAAGCCAGTTAAAAAATATTTTGAACACTGTGAGAGCCAAATAGAAGATACCACGTAGGGTGCTAATTTGATAACTTTGTTTCTCACATTATGTCAGGAAAATGTCCAATGTGAATCAAAATGCTCTATATGGAATCCTAATACTCATTTCTAATTGATTTTTTGATTTCCCATGGCTTTACATACTTTGGCTTAAGTCTCACTACCTTTTAAACTCTCTTTCAAGCAGTTAACAAGCTATACCCAATTTAAGTATGAGACCTTCATTTCTATATTTACTTTTAAATTAATTAATTTACTTATTTTAGTTTTGGCCGCGTTGGGTCTTCATTGCTATGCACCAGCTTTCTCTAGTTGCAGTGAGTGTGGGCTTCTCTTGTTGCAGAGCATGGGCTCTAAGCACACAGGCTTCAGTAGTTGTGGCTTGTGGGCTCTAGAGTGCAGGCTCAGTAGTGTGGTGCACAGGCTTAGTTGCTCCGCGGCATGTGGGATCTTCCCAGACCAGGGATCAAACCCATGTCCCCTGCATTGGCAGGCGGATTCTTAACCACTGAGCCACCACAGAAGTCCCTCGAGACATTTATTTTTAAAGGAATCTCTTTATGAAATATAAATTAAGTTTGTAATGTAAACAACTGCCCTCTGATTTGTTAATCTGACTTTTCACATGTTAAGATTTTCTTTGTAAAGATAAGTCAGAGAAGTATCTAACTCATAAGGTTAACACGAGGATCAAATGAAGTAACAGTGTAGTTGTTAAGAGCATGAGCTCCCAGCTAGACTGCCTGGATTTGAATCTCACAACAAACCCTAGCTAGCTGACCTTGGGCAATATATTCACTCTCTGTGTGCCTCAGTGACCTATAAAATAGTAGCAGTACCTAGCTCACAGGATTGCTGTGAGGTTTCAAAGGATTAATACAGATAAAAGTATTGGAATAGTTAGTGCCTGGTACATACTTATTGAATAAATGTTAGCTATTACAGGCATACCTTGACGATACCGCAGGTTGGGTTCCAGAGCACGGTAATAAAGTGAATATCACAGTAAAGCAACACACAAATTTTTTGGTTTTCCAGGGCATGTAAAAGTTATGTTTATACTATACTGTAGTCTATTAAGTGTGCAATAGCATATTTTTTATGTCTAAAAAAACAATATACCTTAATTTCAAAATATTTTATTGCTAAAAAATGCCAATTCAATTACAATAGAACATCAAAGATCACTGATCACAGATTACAATAACAAATGTAATAATAATGAAAAAGTTTGAAACACTGTGAGAATAACCAAAATGTGACAAGACACAAAGTGAGCAAATGCTGTTGGAAAAATGGCACCGATAGAATTCTCAAGGCAGGGCTGCCACAAACCTTCAATTTGTAAAAAATGCAATATCTGCAAAGTACAATAAAGTGAAGTACAATAAAACAAGGTATGCCTGTACTCAGTATGACAGTTATTATTATTTTCTATTATAATTTCATTAGTTATCACAGAAAGTTGCGGGGAGTCTGGGATAATACATCTGAACTACTTGGAGACGAAAGTCTACCTCTAAGGTGTCTTCAGGGCCAGGACAGCATATGGCTGAAGTCCCTCCTTGTGTAAGTCCTGTGGTATATGGAGACACAGCACCAGATTCAGGTGTGCTCCCCCTGAACCGTGAGATGACATATATGATGTATGGTGGAACTAGCTGCATTGGTCAAAAGTAGGAGAGCCTGTTCCCTTATGGACAGGCGGATTGCTTATCGGTCATAGCACAGGTCAATGCAATCAAACTGCCTGACTTTGAATCCTGATCCACCACTTCCAAACTGTGACCTTGGCAAAGCTACTTATCCTTTCTAAGCCTTTACAAATATGTAAAACAGGGGTAAACAATACTTACAGGGTGTAGTTAGAATTTAAGGTAATATTACATGCAAAGCGCTCAGTCAGTACCTGACTTATGGAAAGTGCTCAAGGTTACCTATCATTATTATTCTCAGACGGTTCAAGCTCGTGAATTCCAACTATGCTCTCCAGTGACTCACACAGAAGCCGGATGCTATATGGAAAATGATTCGAAGTAGAAGGGTGATATGGTGATATGAATCTTTCCTAATGAAAAAAACCTTAATCAGATGGCTTAACCTTAACCAGGTAACTATAACAGGTTTATCCTTCCCCCTGAGCTCTACCCAAAGAGACAAGTCAAAGAACAAAGGACACCACAGAAAGCAGGCCATTCTTTGTGGGTAGACAACTGTTAAGGCCAACACAGGGCCCTGCACATCACAGGAGTAAGTGTTTAATAGCTATTGAAACCCAGAAAGAACATGCTTCTAAAAAAAAATCATTTCTTGCTGAACTGAATCAACAGGTATCCTTCCCAACTATTTCAGACTAGTGGTTTTTAACTGTCAATAAAAATTGTGTTTTATATAATGCATGTAGTAAATGAAAGAAAGCATATAACTAAGGAATAGGAAACACAAAAATAGAATCTCATTAAAATAATTTATGGGGCTTCCCTGGTGGCACAGTGGTTGAGAGTCCGCCTGCCGATGCAGGGGACGCGGGTTCGTGCCCCGGTCCGGGAAGATCCCACGTGCCGCGGAGCAGCTGGGCCCGTGAACCATGGCTGCGGAGCCTGCGCGTCCGGAGCCTGCGCTCCGCAGCGGGAGAGGCCACAGCAATGAGAGGCCCGCGTACCGCAAAAAAAAAAAAAAATTTATGAAGAAACTAATTCTTTTAACCACACAGGCCTAAAATATGTGTCATGTAAAGACATTAGGGAAAGTATTTGTAGATGTCATCGAGTTGGAATAGCTAATTGTGATTATTGTTAGATGAACACGTGAATATTTTGAGCCTTTAATTATACCCATGTGTAGCCTACTACAAATTTAGCACTTTCTACTTCCAGCCCATTTTTAGCCATCTCTTATGCTGATAAGATGCATCACAACATTATGTACTATTTGAGACAGTAATTTGTTACCTGGATGTGGACTGGAGGTGATGAGGCTCCATTCATTGATATCTGAATTGTAGCTCTGGACCTTGTCATAGGTGCAGCTTCCTCTGTATCCACAGTGGCCGCCAATGACGTAGATAACTTCATGTAAGACACAGGCAGTAGCATTTCCCACGCCTGTGTGTTAATTAAAATCACATCTTCAGATTGCTCTTTCATTTGGTTTTGGAATGAATATTGGACTAAGATTATTATTGCTTTTGTTATTATTGACAGTAGATGCAAGGCATTGTGCTAGATGCTATGAAGGATAGAAGAATAATAAAAAAAAAGGCTCCCTGCACCTTTTCTTAAAAGGGGTGAGACATTTACACAAATAACTGGAACACAGGGTAGAGAACTCCTATGAACGTTCAGAGCAAGGAGACACTGCTTTGACTAAGGGAATCATGGCAGGCAGTGGCAGAATTTGTCCTGGGCCTCAGTAGGTAGCCTTTGGCAGGCACAGGTGAGAGGAAGCCATCCTAGGCAGAGGGAAAGGTGAGTGCTTATTAGACAATGTCATGTAGCCAAGTTTGATTCCCAGCACTTGGGCAAGGCAGGTGGCACACCTGGGGCTGTCGTGTGGGAATTAAAGCTGACATGGTAAACTGAAGCCACACGGCAAAGGATCCTGATGCCCAACTAAGAAACACGGACTTAATTTAGCAAGACTTTTAAGGATTTTTCAAGAGAGGAAGGGGGGGACTATAGGAGTAGAAGGGCAAGAGTCAGAAAGAGCTAGGTATTGGCCCAGGTGCGAAGTACTGAGGGCCTGACTTTAGACTGGGCCTTGAGTCAGAGGGAAGGATACCAAGGTAAGAGACACCGGCAGAACAGATGGGCCTTGATGACTGACTGTGTCCAAGACAAACAAGACTCATTCTGAGGTCCTGAGCTCGGAAAACTGGGAAACACTGATGCCACAGAAAAATAAGGAAGAAATGGATTCAGCAGGGGAAGAAGACGTGAGGAAGAAAGATGAGGAGGCTCGTTTTAGTTGAAAATGTCAGTTTTAAGTCTTTCAACCAACTTTTTACTTAGCCTATTAGATGGGCCGGTGCAGTTCAATCTCCCTGTGCATTTCTACTCCAAAACAAGAGTGAGTTTATAAGCAGGGCGGTTATGATGAGGGGGAAAAAAAGTTAGGACTTTCTAAACAGCCGAGTATTTATTTCTTCTCTGTATACCCGTAAACTGAAAAAGGAAATGAATTTGAAATTTGACTCTGCCCAATTTAGGTGCTCATTACCAGGGAAAGCTGCTAGTTCACTTTATGGCTACAAAATAAAACAAACTGGGGAACATAGTGTTATCCTTTCTAGAGACAAACGGGAAACTTAAAGTTCAGCATGAGTCCACCCATCAGAACCAGTACTAGCAAAAAGTGCACATAACTGACAAAAGTGTTACCCTTCCCTGGGATGGTCAGATATAATCAGGAATCAAAACTTAAGTTAAAAGTATAAAACTCTGGGGCTTCCCTGGTGGCGCAGTGGTTGAGAGTCCGCCTGCCGATGCAGGGGACACGGGTTCGTGCCCCAGTCTGGGAAGATCCCACATGCCGTGGAGCGGCTGGGCCCGTGAGCCATGGCCGCTGAGCTTGTGCGTCCGGAGCCTGTGCTCCACAACGGGAAAGACCACAACAGTGAGAGGCCCGCGTACCGCAAAAAAAAAAAAAAAAAGTATAAAACTCTGGAATTTCAGACCCAGCTAGGGAGTAGGGGAAGACTTCAGCATACGAGGGTCTTCCATTCCACTCAAGGCTAAGGCAAGAACACGTGTGGCCTTCTTTACAGTGGATACACCATTGCAGCATTTTCTTTTCAGGAAGCACTGTTTCACACATGATTTAACAACATTTCAGTAAAGTAATACATTTCAATCCTCAAAGAAATATACTCTAAAGTGCAGAACCACTGAAATTGTGATCTTATCATTAAGAAACAGAGGCAGAAATATATCCAGGTTTACAACAGCTGCTAAAATATTTGAACTTTCCTTGCTTCTTTTGTAGGAAAGGAGTCAGGACATTAAGAGCCACCCTGGGGAGAGGACTGGGGGAATTAGTAAATTGGGGGGTCAAGCTCTGGCAGAGTCAAAAACCAGAGCAGTTATTGCAGCAGGCATTAAGCCACCTTCTCCCAAGCTGCCAACTACTTCGCAATCTTCGGACGTGCAGGAGAGCGGCTGTAATTGAATATGAAAGATATTTCTGCCCTGTCAAAGCTGACATGTTCTTCTATAAGATGTTCATGACTATAATGCCTAACACTTACTGAGTGCTTACTCTGTGCCAGGCACGGTTCTAAGCACTTCACATGAATAAACTCAATTAATCCTTTCAGAACTAAGCTATGTAATATTGTGACCCCCACTGTACAGATGGCAAAACTGGGGCACAGGGAGATTAAACCATTTGCCCAAGCTCACCAGCAAGTGAGGTGAAAGTCAGGATTTGGATCCAGGCAGTTTGACTTCAGAAGCAGCATGTCTGGTCACAAGGCCATTCTGCCTCTCAGGCTTCCTGTTCTCATCCAAGAATCACACCGGGTCAGATTCCTAGACCAGGTCAGATTCCCACACCCCCACTAGCATTAAAAAAGAAACAGAAAAGCCTGGGAAGAAACATTTGGAATAAAATGACTCAAATTTGGTAACAACGTACCAGTTTGTGTGCACCTCCCCAGCACCAATGAATAAATGTACTGAAATAAGTGAGATTCTAGCCTAACTTTTTTTACAGTGGGAGAGAAAGACAAGGCTAATCTAGTACCAAACACAGCAGAAAATACAGTGTTTATCAGACAGATGCTGAGATCCAATAGCCACTGTGTGGGCCACATGTGGGAGGTAGGGGACCTGCCCCTCTCCTTTTCCCTCTAAGACAAGACTGGAATTCCAAAGAGCAGAGGTTGTCTCTCTCTAGTTTTTGAGAGAATGTAAGTTGTTACACCCTATAGGGACCAAACCTTTCAAGGTTTTAATGAAAGACCTTTTAAAAGACAGATGATCAGATGATGAGAGGAAAAAAAGCTGAATATTTAAAAGCAGAATCAAAAAGGTTCAATGTCAAGAGCAAGCAAAAAAATAGAAAATTAAACATGAATAAAACTACCCAGCTTTCTCTTTTCATTTAGCCTTTGATTTAAATATAAATTCTTAAGACTCAAAGCAAGATGTAGATTCAAAACAGGCTGTAGAATAAGAAGAATGAATTATACTGTTTTCTTATATAAATAATATTTCTTTTCTAGCCTGGGTAGCATACTCTGATCACATAATTCTCAGTCAAGTTGGGGACTGCTATACTATATTTTCACTTGGAACATTCTGTGTAACATTATTTGTATAAGCCACTATAGTTCCTAGGTAGCATTCCAAAGTGATAAATTCTTTTTAACGTTATCTGTGAGAGAACTGAGAGATCCTTGGCCTAACCTCCAACACCTAAAAATTACAGAATAAACACAATCTGCACTTACCTTTAATCATGTTTGCAATAGGAATCCATTTCTCTTTTAATGGATCATAGAACTCGGCCTCTTCTGCTGGAGCCCCTTTTCTGTAACCACCTAAAGCATAGACACAGCCACCCAAGGTGACTGCACAGTGGTAATACCTGGCATTGAGCATTGGCAAACCTTCTGTCCATTCATCACTTTCACTGTTATAGATCCACACTGTGTCAAGAGCTTCTATGTTATCCGTTCTGTAACCTCCAGTTACATAAATATTGGGTCCCAAACATGTAACACCATAGCTCTCCCTAGTGTAATCTGGTATTTCTGCTCCCTGGATCCAAACATTTGTCAAAGGATCCCATACGTGCACCTCTGATAAAGGATGCCAGTAATAGCCTCCAATGATATACATTGTGGCTGTGGACCTCTGAGAAATCTCTTTATGCATGGGATTCAAAGCATTGTATATGAGAGATCGGATCTTATTTTCGGTTAACAGGCAGCTTCTTTGAAGGCCCAAAGCTGTTTTTAAATACACTGGATCTATATCTATGTTGATATAGCTTAGTAGATTATACAGGCATTCAATTCGATTTTCTACATCATGAGCAGTCCACTTGATAACTGGCTCTATGACAGCTTCTTCTTTCCAAACACTGAGATTCTTTCTGGACAAGATAAAGAGAAACTTTTCAAGGCTTATTTCCAGAAATTCTTCTTGTTGCCATACTTCCTTAAACCTTGAGCATAGAATTCTTCGAGATTCCTTCTCTAGTTCTGGACACACGTGAAATTCTGCAAAGGAGTGCATTCCAATACAATTATCGATATCCAAGTGCCTTACCAAAAACTGCTCACATGCTTTCTTTACTGAAAGGAATTGTAGCAGATCTGCTGCTTCAAGCAGGCTTTGAACATTTCTTTTAGTTATCTCAATTTGGGACGTGTACGCATAATTTACAAGGCCTTCCAAGATATCATGTTGGATGCCAGAGATTTTAATTTTATTTTTAAATTTTTCTTTCATGTCAGCTGTGAACATTGCTTTAAAATAATTGCTGCAAGCAGCTAAAACAGCTCGGTGACAATGGAAGATTATGCCTGAAGGACACTGAAGGGTAATATCAGTAAATAATCCATCCAAGTAAAATGTTTTGAATGCATCCAGAAAATCCACTGGATGCGTCGAATCCTTGAAAAGGTAAATATAATCTTCTTGTCCTTTTAGAGCCATGGCTGCAATAAATATGAAACAATAAACGTGTTTTCAATTGTGCGCATTACCTCATAATCAATGCTAAATATTCCTGTCATTATAATGATTGATTAGCATCGAATATACAAAACTAGACTAAATTCAGCACTCTGTCACAAATTCAAAATGTGGACACACTATTTCATAATTTATATGATGGTCAATTTCAATGCAGGGTAGCTCGGAGTCTGATATGAGGCCCCCGGATTGCTCAGGGGTCCTTTCGAGAAGAAATATTGATTTGCTACCCCATTCACCCAGTCTCCGAAATCTGCCCCGAGCTGCCGGTCCTACAGAGAGCCCCCACTTGGCAAACCAAGTGTCCAAGAGGTCACCCCACTCGAGGCTGGACCTTGGCCGTCTCGGCTCGGCCCCAACTCAACCTTTTCCCCGAGTTCCGTCTCCCTTTCAAGTCGAATCGAGATGCCAGGAAAGGGACGATCGAAATATAACTGGATAGAAGAAATCTCGGAAAAGGGAAATCCTGTGCCTTTCTGCTCAAGGAAGGACGGAAAGGAAAACGGCCGGACTGCGGCCCCTCCATCCGCGTGCCTCCTCCCCGGCTGCCGCAGGGCTTTCCGCGCGCCCGGCCCCCGGCCCGCGTTTCCGCCCGGAGACCGCCCCGCCTGGGGGCCTGGCATGGGGACTCGCCTCGAGGGCGCCGCGCGCCGCCGCCGGGTCGGGCGCCCGCGTCCCTCCACCCCGGGACGCCGCACAGGTGTGGGGAGGGCGCCGCTGACGGCCCCGCGCTCGGCCCGGCCCGCCGCCCGCGCGGCCATTGTCTCCGCGCCTCTGCCGCGGGCTGGCCTCGCTCCCCCGCGCCCGGCCCCGCTAGCTCCCCGCCGGCTGGCCTTGCCCGCACTCACCTCCCGCGGCGGCTCTGGGTTGCGCTGCGGGCCCGCGGGCTAGCGGCGAGCGGGGGCGGGGGCGCCTCCGGACCCTCTGACCATCTTTGGAAGAGGCGCGGCGGAGGCTGCCTGCTAGTGCAGCTCCAGCCCACAAGCGGCTCCTATTTTGGTGCCCCGGCTGCTCCCCGCCTCCAACCGAACGGCCCCCCACGCGCCTGGGGCGCGGGGCAGCTCGCGGGAACTCCCGGCTGGAGGGGCCGCGCTGCGGGCAGGGGCGGGGTGGACGCGCGGGTGCGTGGCTGCGGCCCCTCCCCGGCGGGCTCCCAGGCAGCAGGTGGGACGGCTTCCCCGAGGAGACCGCCCGCGCTGCTAGCTTCTGCCCTTCTCCCGGGACCTGTCCCCCATCCCCACCCCACACACAGACACTGCCGAGCGTTTTCTCTCTAGACAAACGCTCTAAGTCCTGAATTAGGACCATATATGGGGGCTGGGGGGCCCCCTTTTCCCTCTTTCAGTAGCTCTCCGCAGCCCAGGCCCTAATGGTGGAGTGGAATTGGGGGTCGGGGTTGGAGAGAATGCAGCAAACTTAAAGGTCTGGGGTTCAGGTTGCCTTCAAAATGCTAGAAGTAGTTGCCGGTTTCCCACGAACTCCATCCCGCCCCCATCAGAGCACTCTGGAGGAGTGCTGGGGAAGCCCCTGGGCCTGATGCGTACACTGTGGGTTAACTTGGAGCTTTGAGAAAAACTGAGAGCAGCCAGGGCCAAGGATTCAGGTTACAGTATTTAGAACAGAGTAGCTGGAAGGAGCAGCCTCCAGCCTTTCTTCCTGGTGGCAGTCAGTCCAGTCAAGACGTACATATGCTACACCAGAAAGTTCATGTTCTTCCTACAAAAGGCAATATCAAATATTTTCATTTACCATTCATTCATATGCAAGATTTTATTGAGTGCCTAGGCACTGGTAATAACGTGGTGAAAGATGGTCCATAGCTCGCGCGGAGTTTATAGTCTAGCCAGCTTAAGGGAGGAAGGAGACCAGGATGAAAGGAATACCAGAGGCCCAGTGTGTTTCTCAGAATATGGTCTGAGAGACAATATACAAACAGACAATGGCCAGACTGTATATGACAAAAGAACTCTGAACAACATAAGAAGTCCAGAAAGCCAAACCACAAGTTCTGCAGCAATTGCACCAGAACAGTAAGGAGGTGGTCAATGACTGCCAACTTCCCTATTTTTACCCCTACTTTCAACTTGGGACCAGTCAGAGAAAGCCAAATATGCTCCCCATACCAATCACATAAAATACTCTCTGATTCTAGTAGCTGGACTCCAGCTTTCCCAGGCCAACAACCTCCAACGTATACCTGAGACCTTCCCCTTTTTTCCACTTTTATAAAGCTTTCCCGCTCCCCTATCTGCCTTTGAGCTTCTATCAAAGGCAAATGATGGTCCTGACTCTCTTGCTGTAGCAAGATCTGAATAAATGGCCTCCGTTCTCATTTGGGTGATTTTATTTTAATTCCACATGTCAGACTACCTCAACTGAATTATGTGGGATACTAGAATCTGCATTCCAGTCAAGGGCATCAGGTGATTCTTTCACACAATTAGAAGAACATACTGTTGGGGACTTCCTTGGTGGTCCAGTGGGTAAGATGCCGCGCTCCCAATGCAGGGGGCTGGGGTTCGATGCCTGGTTGGGAAACTAGATCCTGCATGCATGCCACAACGAAGATCCTGAAGTGCCACAACTAAGACCCGGTGCAGCCTAAATAAATACATATATATTTAAAAAAAAAAAAAAAAAAGAAGAAGAAGAACGTATGTTGGACCCAAAATGGAAAAAAAATGAAAGGTTTACTATCTCAACATCTGGTAAACAGTTTAGTAGAGAAGAAAAGTATATGAGATTTTGTTTCAGGGTTAAGATTCTTCTCTGCCACTTATCTAATCATGTAGCTTAACTAAACTTCTCTGATCCTGAGTTTTCTGACTTCTTGTAAAACAGAAAATATCAGTACTTTCTCAACTAACATAAGGATATTGGAAAGATAAAATTATGACAGTGAAAGCACTTAGGATGTGGTATATAAATGTTAACTATTATAATGAAAGGATATTTACACTTAATTCTCCATTACAACCTCAATTTGGAAATTAATATCTTATTAACATTTCTTCAAAAATCATGAACTTTGTAGTTAACTGTAATTACAGACACTTTGTCCTTCATGGACAGTGATGTTATTGTTGGTGTTGTCATTCAAGGACACAATTGCGATTGATTGAAGATGCGGCATTCTTTCCATGGTTGTCATTGAAGTGTGGCAATGGCTGTTTGTGGCTATGGTGCCAAGTTTGATGTATAGTAAATATAGGCTCTACCTAACTCAGAGGAGGGGCTTCTAGAATCATAACAGCATGTAATAAATGATTCTCGAATAACAGAATTCACTATATTGTCATTTGTTCTGTTATTTCAGATTGCTGCAGAGCCCAATTCATACTTTTGCTTCCATTACCTGCTGTTCCCTGGTTGTGAATTATTACTTAAAAGTGTATATGGGCTATACGTCAATTATATCTCAAAAAAAAAGACCCCAAAAAGTGCATATCAGTATGTATTAGACTGCTTCAACCTGCCAAGAGAAGAGCAGGTCCTGAAGGGTATGGGCAGGAGCAGTTCCTCTTTACCACATGCTTTATCAAAAAGACCACCGCAAATGCTAATAGATTCGATGCACTCAGAAACATGTAATTAGCATTCATAAGTTAAATAAATTAATGACACTGTTCAAGAAAACAAGTGTGCCATCTGTGAATCCAAGTCTTTGGGAAATAAAGAGCCACCGTGGAGATGAGACATAATGACTCTTGACAGATACTGAGCTTGGCATGGAGTTGGAGTCCTTTTGACATCATACTGAGCTTTTCAAAAGACTTGGTTTCTAAAACTAACTATTTTATTTGTTGTTTTTACCTTATTAATACATCTTTCCACTAAGTATTGCTATGTCATTAAATGTTCAGTACGCTAATTGTGGTAATCATTATCAATATATGTAAATGTGCCAGTATATACAGAAAATTTTGTGTACTTCATTTAACGTACTGGATAGAACAAGTTGGTGTTAAGTAAAAAAAAAAAATAGGTGTAATTTATAAGGCCACCACATACAGCTGTGTTAAGTTGTGCACTGCATAATTCCAGCTCATTCCATTCAAGTAGAGTGCCATGTGAACACTGTCTCAGGAGTTGTACAGTATACAACCAGCACAGGTAGGTATATGTGACTGCCTTGGAGTTGCTATGTCTTGGCAAAGCCTTTTTGGTATGCTTCTGGGAAAATAAAAGAACATTCTGATGACTGGGTAACAAGTGCCTTCACAAGTCAGAATGTTTCCAATTCCTTGTTTTCAACAAAAGTTAAAGAGCATTTTTGACAAATAACTTGGAAAGAATCCACAAAATGAGTGGCACTGCTATAATAAAATTCCTCTCATTCCCATCTAGTTGTCTTTGTGAACACATTTTCTCAGGGATTATATCTATAGAAATGAAAAACAGGAATATGTCTGATCCTAAACTCTGTCTCGTGCCAGCAGAAAACAATAATCAGCCAAAGATATATGGTCTCAATGAAAGGAAGATAGCCCAATTCATCAGGCTGAAATAATTTTTGATAAATTTTTACTTTTGATTTAAACATATTTATGTTGTTTGGTCAATTATAGTAATAATTGTAATGTTAATCAGCTCAGAATTTTTTTTACTACTTAAGAATAAAGGACATAAAACAGTTAAAATTCTAATTTGTGTACTTTTTTGTTGCAGAGAAGCTTAAGAGGTGACTAATAAAAGATTTTCAAGTATAAAAATACATGGACAATCCTTTCTTTGAATGTTTCCAATATGCATGAATTTCAGTTACCACCATTTTGTTAACTAACACCAATCCTTCAGACAGAGTTCAGATTTCAATTACTATGGTAAATTGTGAATAATTGCATAAAATAGAAATTTCGCCCTCTAGCTCTTCAGTCCACAAATCACTACATAAATAACAGATGAGCATCAAGGTCAGTGACCCATCATGTCTCTTCTTTCAAAGTCCTTGGTGATTGGTCACTGTGCATCTGTTATTCAGTTCACATTCAGACAACAAAGCTTGTGGTTGTCTTACCTCCTGTCTTCCAGTGATAAATCTACATAGTATTTTACAAAAATAGATGACTGAGAGAGGGCATTGGCCAACAAAAATGAAAATGTAGCAAAGAATTAAAAGTGATAATGCCAAAAGCGGAATTTGAGTTGAACAGAATGAAGTTCTAGAAGTAGATGAGCATGGGAATGTTGACAGTGCCACCAGTGAAGAGACTCTAGATCTGCAGCCAGCTGACTTTGGTGCAGGTGAACTTTGTGACTTAAAAAGGACAGTGGTTGTTGACAAAGCAGATAATGGTGTCCCAGAAGAAGTAATACTGGCAAAAAAATTTCATTTTAAAAGAACTCTTGGAGGACTTCCCTGGTGGCACAGCGGTTAAGAATCTGCCTGCCAATGCAGGGGACATGGGTTTGAGCCCTGGTCCGGGAAGATCCCACATGCCGTGGAGCAACTAAGCCCATGCACCACAACTACTGAGCCTGCACTCCAGAGCCCGCGATCCACAACTACTGAAGCCCGCGCGCCTAAAGCCCGTGCTCCGCAATGAGAGGAGCCACCACAATGAAGCCCTCGCACTGCAACGAAGAGTAGCCTCCGTTCACTGCAACTAGAGAAAGCCCACACACAGCAGCGAAGACCCAACGCAGCCAAAAATAAATAAATAAATTTATTTTTTTTAAAATGCAAAGGATAAAATGTTGGAAGCTGATCCAAATTTAGAAGTATGACAATTCACTAAGTCATAGAAAGATGATCATTCTGTATTGTAAGTTACAGGACAAAAAGAAGACGGTGAAAACTGCTCACTCTTAATAAGTTTTTTACAGAAAAATAAAATACTTTCATTTCCAATGTTTCTAACTGCAGTGTACTAAGTAAATATTGGTCTTACTGTTTTTCATTTTCCTATACATTTATAACTGGCAGTAAGACAGTTTTTAATGTTCTGACAAAAAATTTAAAGGTCACAGGACAATCACAATTGTTCCTACTGATTTTTTTTTTTTTTTGTGGTACGCGGGCCTCTCACTGTCGTGGCCTCTCCTGCTGCAGAGCACAGGCTCTGGACAGGGAAGCCCTGATTTTGTGTTTTGATCATGGTATATCCCCAGTTCATTCTAATATTCCTAGAACAGCGTCTGCCACATAACAGGCACTCAACAAATATTTTTTTATACCAGTGAAACTACGAGTAGATTAAAAGTAAGACTTTCAGGAGCTTCCCTGGTGGTGCAGTGGTTAAGAATCCGCCTGCCAATGCAGGGGACACAGGTTCGATCCCTGGTCCGGAAAGACCCCACATGCCACGGAGCAACTAAGCCCGTGCACCACAACTATTGAGCCTGTGCTCTAGAGCCTGTGAGCCACAACTACTGAACCCACACACCTAGAGCCCGTGCTCCACTGCAATGAGAAGCCTGCGCACTGCCACGAAGAGTAGCCCCCACTCACTGCTACCGGAGAAAACCTGCGTGCAGCAACGAAGATGCAACGCAGCCAAAAATAAATAAGTAAAATAAATGTTTTTTTCTTAAAAGTAAGACTTTCAGAATTTTCTTTAAAAACTTGCTCAGGGCTCATAGTTCTCTAAGACATTATATAAATAACTTAAACTGCAGACACTGCCCTCCTGTACCACATGATCTAAACGTTTTGTGCTTTTTTTCATTTTCAAATTCAAAGCATCCGGTTTATCTATCCCTTCCTTTTCGTTCTCTCTGACAGCACGCTTATTGGGTCTTTATCACTTCTCACTTGGCTTACTGCAAGATTTCTCTGTGTCAGTCTCTCCCCGTTCCTCCCAAGCTGTACAGTACCTTTCATCCTCCCCAAACAGCATTTTCTTGACATCACTTCCCTTTACTTGCTCCTAAGAGGTACCTGGAAGAAATTCAAATTCCATTGATTAGCTTTCAAACCCGTCCATAAATTGGCCAAATCCTACTTACAAAGCTTGATTCCACTACTCCCCAGTTTAAACCCTTAACTTCATCAGGCCAGCCACATCATCACTATCTCGAGAACACGCTGTGCTCACCCCCACCTTGGCTCCCATTATTCCCTTCATCTGGGAAGCTCTATCAAGTCCTTTCCATTTTCCCAAGTCCTTTCCATCCCTTAAGGTATAGATCACAATCTACCTCTTTCATAAAGCTTCTCTTATATGACAATTAATCAATTGACTGAGTACACAGTACAATACTATATGGTCATCTAGTCCTTCCTTGACTTAAGTACTTTTTGTTTATGCTGATTACTAATATGCTTTATGAATCTTACTTGGGAATTATGAATTACATATGTATATGTCCCACCTCTTTAAAAGCATTTGTAAATGCTTTGAAGGACATCATTGTTTGTAAGACATAGCCCTACACTTATACTTCCACAAGTTTTTGTTTTGTTTGTCTTCTTGCACATAGTAGACCCTCAAAATATTTGTTTAGTATTTTTATCCCCCCAAATTGTGCAATAGGATATTTTTTCTGGATTTAAACCTGAAAAGGGCTAAATTGTTAATAAATCCCTGAAAGAACATACTCTCATATTTAACTGAGGATAACAAAATATTGCATGGACCAAGCTGTGAGAACAGTTGAGATTCTGATATGTAACAAAATCCTGAATATGACTGTAAAGTGGTAGAAATAAATGTGAAGGAGCAAGTTTTCCAGTTTGCACTGATTATAAAATCCTATGCGGCAAATGGTAGTTTAATTGCAAATATTTTTTTACTAGTTGTTTAGACATACAACTGAAAATTTATTTTTGAATATAAAAGACTAATTTTTTACTAAGTAACATCTTCCATAAACAATGGGAGTTTCTAAGAATTTCTGTTAGGAAACATTTACATTAATATTTTGTTTCCATGTGAACTATCATCACACAGACATCAGTTTGTATGACATAAGTAAGATAGATTTAGTTTTTGGCCCAGAATATATTATTCCATAAGTCCTTATAAAGCACATCAAAAAATCTCTCTACAACAGAACTATCACATTGTCCACCTGAAAAAAGAAACCCATCAGGGAGCACAAAATGATAGGGTATAATGTAAAAGAGTTAAGGCAATTAATTATTATTTATATATTCCCTACAACTGGTCTCATCTAAAGATGTACTGTGAGGTTATTAGGTCAGTAAAGGACTCTCCCCTCTAATCTTCTGGAAAAAAAAAAAAAGCATATCTCATAATAGGGGCAGAAAGTGGCTATAAATTCCAGTCCCATTATCACACTATTAACAGAACTACTGTGGGAATGTAAATTGATACAACCACTATGGAGAACAGTATGGAGTTTCCTTAAAAAACTAAAAACAGAACTACCATATGACCCAGCAATCCCACTACTGGGCATATACCCTGAGAAAACCATAATTCAAAAAGAGACATGTACCACAATGTTCATTGCAGCACTATTTACAATAGCCAGGACATGGAAGCAACCTAAGAGTCCATCAACAGATGAATGGATAAAGAAGATGTGGCACATATATACAATGGAATATTACTCAGCCATAAAAAGAAACGAAATTGAGTTATTTGTAGTGAGGTGGATGGACCTAGAGTCTGTCATACAGAGTGAGGTCAGTCAGAAAGAGTAAAACAAATACCGTATGCTAACACATATATATGGGATCTAAAAAAAAAAAAGGTACTGATGAACCTAGTGGCAAGGCAGGAATAAAGACGTAGAAATAGAGAATGGACTTGAGGACACGGGCCGGGGGCGTGGTAAGCTGGGGCGAAGTGAGAGTAGCATCAACATATATACACTACCAAATGTAAAATAGATAGCTAGTGGGAAGCAGCAGCATAGCACAGGGAGATCAGCTCGGTGCTTTGAGATGACCTAGAGGGCTGGGATAGGGAGGGTGGGAGGGAGACGAAGAGGGAGGGGATATGGGGATATATGTATATGTATAGCTGGTTCACTTTGTTGTACGATAGAAACTAACACAGAATTGTGAAGCAATTATACTCCAATAAAGATCTATTAAAAAAGAAAAAAACAGAACTACTCTTCTCAGTCTGGTGCCTGCCTTCAGTTGCCCTATTGATATATCAGCTGTCCCTTGGAAGCTGCTTATGAGACCATAAATGAAAATCTTCTCTAACTCTCCTTCAGGGCTAGTATTAACCAGGAGCTAAAAAATGCAAATGCTATAAAACTAAATGAATATGTAGGCATATCAGACATAACATTTTTTTTAAAAGTAGAATAAAGATGTAATTATAACTTGTTCTGTAAAAGACTACAGTTGCACTACGAAAGCAGGTTTAAACTAATAGATTTGTGCCACAGTACATATGATACCTGGGTAGGGAAAGAAGTCTAATATGTATCTAACACAGGAAGGAAGTGATTGAGTTAGGCATCAACAATATTTATTAAACACTCAGGTGGTGATTGCTATGATGTGACAAGGCTGTGGACTTGGTGATAAGGAAATTATTACCTGGGGGGAAATATTTTGGATCTGTGGCTTTAAGAGTAGTGGTGTTCTGTACGTAAAATATCTCTTCACTTGATTCACAAATAAAACATATGGAATTTTAGGCATTAAGTAGTTCTCAAACAGGGATTATTGGCAAAGTCTAGAGATGTTTTTGGTTGTCACAACTTGCCAGGAGAACTGCTAATGGCATCTAGTGAGTAGAGGTCAGGAATGCTGCTATCCTACAAAGCGCAGGAAACACATATTCCTCCCCCAGCCCCCAGCAAGAAATTATCCAGCCTAAAAGTCTATAGTGCCAAAGTCAAGAAAGCCTATACCAGGTCCCGCTCTAGCAGTTAATTTCTGTGTCCAGTAATTCCTCTTTGGTGATCAAGTACATAGGAGCTGGGTTAGGCTATTCTGTGGCAAGTAAGTCTGCACATCATCACATTTTGGCTGCTCATTTAGAGGGCCAGGTCGGACTCAGTTTTAGGGGTTGAATTGACTTTCAGATTATTTCTATGGCACCCAGACTTGACCTATAAGCCAGTCAAGATTGCTTTCTCGCTTTTATTGTCCTTAAAGGAAATGGTGCTAGATTCAGCAGGTTAGGCAATCAAGAGGCATCTAAATATTTGAAGTATTTCATCTTTGAGTGTATTAGAAAAGCGAATCTCAAGTCCCACCCCAGACCTATTGAAAACAATTTGCATTTTAACATGATCCACAGAGAATCACTGTTCTAATATACATTGAGGAAAAAAGGAAGAGAGAAGAAAGACAATGCTTATATGAGCAAAATGAGATAGATAATCAGTGTCTTGATCCTTGAATATAGTACTGTGTCCAGTTCAGGGACAGTCTTACAGAGGACCGTCAGTAGGTCAGAGGAGAGTTATGAAAATAAAAACTGCTTTCTGAGGATCAGATAAGGAAATCATAGTTATTTAGCTCAAAGACAAGAAAACTAAGCAACATGAAGAGTTCAATCCTGTGATCTATTAATATGCTAAAAATTAAAAGGTTGACCCCCAAATGGTTTTGTGGTAAAATGAAAACCTCCTTCTAAAGGCCTTAAAAATAGGAATGACTTAACTTTACTTAGAGGATAGATTTTAAAAGCTCTTTGTAGCGAAACCTAGAAAGCACTTAAATTCATAATGATTTTAGAATAACAGAATTTTAGAACTGGAAGGTAGTTAGGGATAAAACTCACTCAGTCTAGTCATTTTACAGAAAATAAAATGAATTCCAGAGAAGAAAAATAATTCACCAAAGTCACAGAGCAACTTAGCAGTTAGAGCTGGGACTAGAATTCAGGTCTCTTGACTCAACATCACCTAGTTTTGAAGAATTCTTTTATTACTTTGTTCTGTGACCTCACCAAGCTTGTTTTCTTATATAAAAAATTGGAGAAATATTCCTATATTGAAAGATTTTAAGATAAAATGAGTTTATACTTAAATTATGTATGTAGTAATGCTTATCCCTTCCTAATATACTAACCATGTCACATTTCAGTACTGTCCTCTTATTTTACTATAGGAGTTCCTTAAAGGACAGGGATCTTTCCTCTCTCCCTCCCTCCGTTCCTTCCTTCCTTCCTCTTTACAATTCTATCAATTTTTTACCTCTTCATTCCATTTAAATTGCAAAAAATGTGAATTTAGGTTTAAGATTTTAATCTTAAACAATATTTATTAATACAGGTAAATACTTATAGTTTTAAGTGGCAAAAGCAATATAACAATTATAAGAATAATCCATCTACGTCAAAGAGCACATATATATACATAAACACCTATATGCATATATACACAGACACACACACACATACATATACACAAACACCCTTGGAGAAAATTCTGAAAGGATTTGGTGTATGGTGACATTATGAGCAATCAGTTTGCAAATGTTACCCAAGCAGTGAAGAAGCACTGGGGCCTTTGGACTGTAAGCAGTTCTTGGTAAAGCTTTTATCTGGAAGTTGCTGGAGAAGGTCTGGGCACAGATCTGGCTTCATGTGTGACCCGTGCAACCAGAAGGCCCCACTCTTGGTTTAATGCTTTGCTGTCTTGAAATTCTTAATAATCTTTGAACAAGAGGTGCCTCATTTTCACTGTGTTCTGGGTCTCTCAAATTATGTGGTCAGTCCTGTCTGAGCAGCTCAGCTCTGGCCCATTCACTGGTAGATGGTTGCAGGGTGCGCTCTATCTCTCAGGAGGTCTTGATTTCTTTAAATTTGTTTTTCTTTTTAAAAAAGTACAGTCATATTATAAAAAATTAGAAAATGGATTAGCAGAAAAACTTAAGTCATCCTCGAAACTCTCAAAGGCAGAGACATTTTCATAAGCATCTCTTCATACATCAACGATGTTCAGTGTCTAGTCAGAAGAATAAAAAGCGATTCATTACTTTAGAGTATGAATTGCCAAACATAATTACAAAATAGGTATGTGTATGAAAATTAGGCAATTCCTTGAGATTAGCTTTTGTGTTCGTTTTTTATTGCTATGTAACAAATTACTACAAATTTAGCAGTTTAAAACAACACAAAAACATTGTCACAAATATCTGTAGGTCAGAAATCTGGGCATGGTGTGAGTGGGTTCTCTGCTCAGGGTCTCACCAGACTGAAATCAAGGTGCCAGCCTGGGCTGTGTTTCTCATCTGGGGCTCACAGTCCTCTTCCAAACTCAAAGAGGTAGAGTTTTGGTGGTAGAATTCGTTTCCTTGCAGTTAATTGTAGGATTGTGGTCCCATTTTCTTTGCTGGCTGTCAGCCAGGGGCTGCTCTCAGCTCCAGAGGCTGTCAGCATTCCTTACTATATGCCTTCTTCCATCTTTAAACCAACCATGGCACGTTGAATCTTTCTTGGGCTTTGAATCACTGACTTCCTTTTCCGCTACCAGCCAGGAAAACTCTGCTTTTAAAGGGCTCGTGTGTTTAGGTCAGGTCCACCAGACAATCTATTTTAAAGTCAATTGTGCCATAAAACATAACCTAAACATGGTAGTAAAATACATCTGATTCACAGTACTGGGTATTATGCTCGGCATGTACACAAGGGTGTGGGAAATCTCAAGGGACCGTTTTAGAATTCTGCCTACCACGGCTATCCTAGAATCTCGTGTGAAGAACACGAGGTTCCTCTACCTCTCTATTCAATAGTCTTCTTCAATTCCCATTTTTAACTCTAGCATCTCTATTTTATAAGTTCACAGTTCAGCACAGTAAAACTGGTCACAAAGAATTTGCTTAGATATGAGGGGAACACAAAGATTCTTTTGTGGAAAGAAAAATTTTAGAGAACAAGAGTCTTACATTTTATTGTAAAAAGCCTAGTTAGTGTGTATCAATATATTTGTTTCATTAACTAACATAATCTAATGAGACAATAAGGCACATATTAATTTAGATATGCTCACATTTTAAAATAAAGATTAAGACCAGATTACCTAGAAATAATAAAACATAAGATTTAGAAAAGATTAACACAATTTAATGCCAACATGTTTGTATCTTCCATATATGAAGTACTCAGGAAAACAGATAAGCAGAACACAAGACCCTATAGATAAATGAGCAAAGGACATGTTCAGACATTTAAAAAGAGGAAACGGAACAGACTAAAATTTGGACTTCAGTGAACTAACACTGAGTGCATCGTATGTGTGTGAGGTGCTGGCATATATGACAAGTACAGGGCTGCTATTCAGACACAGGAACTGTTATGTCTGTGGCCAGAATCCATTCTTGTTTGGTGCTTCTGTTCTGATTGGTTGGTGCCTGTATTGCAGTGGTTGCATGTCGCAACTAAAGATCCCACATGCCGCAGCGACGATCCCAAGTTCCACAACTAAGACCTGGCACAGCCAAATAAATAAATAAATAAAATTGAAAAAAAAAGAAACTTGGGGTGTTGAGAGGCTAGTAATTTACCCAATCCAGGGCTAGAATTCAAATTCAGGTCTTTTAATCTAGAGCAGAGCTTTTAATCACCATGTTACATTAGGAATGAAAAATGAGACACTACAATTTCTTTTCCTGGAGGAACTGGGACTGGACTAACCATTCCACTGTAAACAATAAGAAAACTGGACAAAATATAAGAAATAGCAGTTTTCAGGCACTGGACAACAGGCAGTGCAGGAATGTGATCCCTGAGAGAAGGGAAACAGATGAAGTGAGCCTTATAATTGCCTGCATTTCTGCCTGGAGACATTTTCCAGCCTGAGGTACAGGGAGGGAGAATCCCAAGCCGACCATGGTAGTCTCACCGAGTTGAGGAGATGGAGATAAGTTTGGGGAGGCACAATTGGCTTTTTGTAGGACAGAGTACAAGAGAGGACAGAGCTAAATGGAGAGAGAGTTTCAGAAATCTGTAAGAGGGGTTGTCCCCATGAGTCTATGGCTGGATACTAAGACACATGAATAGAGTGAAATACTGTAAGTCTGGGCAAAGAATGATCCCAAGAACTGTAAATCAAATAATTCCCAGAGTTCACATAGAGCTTGAGGATAACTGAGTTCCAATCAGAGCCAGAGAAGCACATGGTTTTATACACTGGGGAACAAAGAAGGAAAGGGGACAAACAATGCTTATGTTAAAAAGGCAAAAGAAAAAAAAAAAAGACAGATAGATAGAGGAACGGACAGGTATGTGATAAAACAAGCAGAGTAAAATGTTCTTTGGGTTTTTAAAAACTATTTATTTATTTATCTATTTGGCTGCCTTGGGTCTTAGTTGCGGCATGCGGGCTCCAGAGTGCGCGGGCTTGGTAGTTGCAGAACGTCAGCTGTAGAGCATGCAGGCTTAGTTGCGCCACAGCATGTGGGACCTTAGTTGCCTGACCAGGGATCAAACCCGCGTCCCCTGCATTGGAAGGCAGATTCTTAACCACTGGACCACCAGGGAAGTCCCCAGAGTAAAATGCTAATGGTAAAATCTAGACAGTAGATATCCATGTGTTGACTGCAAATTAAAGGATTAATACGCGAGTATTATGAAAAACTTTATGCCCATAAATTTCACAACTTACGTGAAATGGGCAAAGTCTTTGAGAGACACCATGGTGGTTTAAAAGTATGTCCAACACCATGGTGGTTTAAAAGTACCTCCACTGAAAGGTAGAGCCTAATTCCCCTCCTTTTGATTGTGGGCCTTTGTATTGTCGTGGTTTTTTTTTAAAGATTTTTTTTTTTTGATGGGGACTATTTTTAAAGTCTTTATTGAATTTGTTATAATACTGCTTCTGTTTTATGTTTTGGTATTTTGGCTGCGAGCCATGTGGTATCTTAGCTACCCAACTGGGGATCAAACCCACACTCCCTGCATTGGAAGGCAAAGTCTTAACCACTGGACCGCCAGGGAAGTCCCTGTATTCTGTTTTAGAATACAAATAGAATATAGTGGAATGGATGGTGTTTGATTTCTGAGACTAGGTCACTAAGGCATCATGGTTTCCTCTTTGCCCTCTCTCTTGGATTGGTCACTTGGCAGGAAACCATGTCTTCAGGACATTCAAGCAACTCTCTAGAGATGCCCATGTGGTTGGAAATTGAGGCCTCCTGCCAGTAATCAGCAGTAAATTGAGATTCCTGATAACAATCAGTGAGGAACTGAGGTCTCCTGCCAAAAGCCATGTGAGTCAGCCACCTTGCAAGCAGAGCCTTCAGCTCTAGTCAAGCTTTCGTATGACTAGAGCCCTAGCTGACATCTTGCCCTATTAGAGATCCTGAGCCAGAACAATCCAGTTAAGGGCTCTTCAATTCCTGAGCCACAGAAACTGTGAGATAATGAATGCTTAGTTTTAAGCTGTTAAATTCTCAGGTAACTTACTATGCAGCAAGAGATAACAAATACAGTCACAAACTACCAAGTCTTACTCAAGAAAACTATACAACCTTTACCTATAATCTACAAAAGAAATCAAACTAGTAGTTAAAACCTTCCAGCAAAGAAAACTCCAGGCTTAGATGGCGTCCTTGAATTCTATCAAACATTTAAGAAAAAAATAATATCAGCTGTTAGTTTAATTGTTGCTCCTTCAATGTCATCTTTTTTTTTTCCCTCTAGCTATCTGATGCTTTTTCCATCATTGGTTATTGGCAGTTTTACAAGAATGTGATTTCATGTGGTTTTCATTTTATTTTCCTGTTTGGAGTTCATGAGGGCTCTTGAATCTGTGGTTTGATGTATTTCGGCAACTTTGTAACGTTCTCATTATCTCTTAAAATATTGCTTGTTTCATTTTCTTTCTCCTCTCTTTCTGGGACACCAATTTCCTATGTTAGATCTTGCTATATCTTCTATGTCTTAATTTCTCTTCTGTATTTTCATTGTTTTGTCTCTTTCTGCATTATTCTGGATATTTTCTTCGAACTTGTGTTTAGTCACTAACTCTCTTCAGCTATGTCTGTTTTATTGTCAAATCCATCCATTAAGATTCTAATTTCAGTCACGTTATTTTTCAGTTCTAGTATTTCCATATTGTTTATGTAATTTTCAGTTCTTTGCCAAAATTCTCGTAAGTTTAGTTTGTGTCTGTAAACTCCAATACTTGGAGGTCACGCAGATCTATTTAAATAAAAACTTCTGCTGGTGTTCATTTATATCTCTTGGTGTAGCTACTTTTTACTATGTGCTTTACAATGTACTTACAAAACTGTTTAGATTTTGAGGCCTATTGCATTAATTTTCTATTGCTGCTAACAGTTTTACCACAAACTTAGCATCTTCAAACAACAGACATTTATTATCTCATGGGTTCCGTGGGTTAAGAGTGCAAGCACAGCTCAAAGGGCCTCTGTTTCAGGGTCTTACAAGGCTAAATCAAGGTGTCACCCTGAGCTGTGATCTCAGCTGAGGTTCCACTATGAAAGGATCCACTTCCAAACTTACATGGTTGCAGTATTCAGTTCCCTGCAGACTGTTGGACCAAGGACCTACTTCTTGCTTTTGGCTAGAGACCACCCTCAGTTGCTTGCCATGTGGCCCTCTCTGAAGGCCAGTTCACAACATGGCAGCTTGCTTCTTTAAAATTAGCAAGGGAGCGAGTTCCCTAACAAGATGGGCGTAAGGACCTGATGTAATATAATCATATACACATAAATGATACATCCCATCATCTTTGTGGTATTGCATTAATTAGAAGCAAGTCCTAGATCACCTTCTCCACACATACACTTCCCCCCCACACACACACACAGAGAATATGAGCTTATAGGGATCATGGGGGGTTACGTTAGAGTCTGCCCACCATACTAAGGATATTAACTTCCTCTAAGAGAGTTCAGATTTGCTTTAGTCAAGCACCTGGGAGTTCTAAAAATCTTAGATAACTTCAGTCCAATTTCAGGGATTGAGAGTATTCAAAGGTGAGCTGCCTGTTCAAGCTCCTTCCCTCACATCAACTTTCTGACCAGCAAGGAGGACAGTGAGAGAGAAGGTTGCACCCTCATTTAAATTTCACTGGCCAATACTTAGTCACAATGCTCCCTCCTAACTGCAAGGAAGGATGAAAAATATAGCTTTTACTTCAGATGGTCATATGCCTGGGAAAAATGGAAAGAAGTAGAGTACAAAATTGAGGTAAGTGCAACTAGTGGACTCTACCAAAGATGGTTAATAGGTAGATTATATTTTTAAATTTATTCCCCAAGAGATTAGTCTTATATTTTACTTTCTTTGGTATTTATTTCCAAAGTATGTCTAGCAGTTACAGATCTTCAAAATAAGCCTAATTCTTAGTTCACATAAGAATACACTACTTCCAAATCAGTTAATTTTAGAGATAGGGATGCAGTATCTATTGCCCAAGTGTTCATTAATTTCACACTTTCCTTTTGAAATGAAATACAAATTAATGTTCTTCAAGTATTTTAAATTTATATCATTATTACAGACTGTAACTCCAGAATGCTGATTTAATCAGTATGTTATTTCTGTTTGGCAATGAAATATTGAGTGATACAATATAGTTTGTAGGAATACTCAACATTTAAGAAACTGTTTCATATAGGGATATTAGAAAAATATCAGCTGACCTAGAAAGTTGTACAGTACTGTGTTAATTTCTAGGCTCACATGTTTTAGGCATAAATATCCCTTACGTAATAATGTTAGGATTTTCTTTTCCATATAGAAAGCTCCAGAAATAAAAATGTTCAATGTAATTTTATGGGAAAAAAATTGGTACTCTAGTTTTTTCCAGGTTGAAAAAGTAAACTTTGTTTTGCTTTAAATTAATAGGTTAGATTATGTTGAAACACTTACTCTTTTTTTAAATTTTATTTATGAAACTTACTCTTATACATTGTGATTTCTCTCCAAGTTGAGGCCAGTAACAAATTATAAATTATGCAAGCAAAAAAAAAATAATACTTTCATTTTTAGTAGTTGTAAATCAAGTAATTTGGACCAGGTCTTCTACAGAGTACATCGGGAAAAGCTGATAGCTGAACACAATTTTTAAAATATCTGCTTAAAGACATGAGAGAGCTGACAATAACTGTCGGCTAAGGAAGCACAGAAACTTAGGTAGGTGAGCTTCTTTTCCGTGAAAGGGTTGGCCAATTCTGTAAGTGGTATCTGACATACTGAGTGGCTATCTTGACAGTCTTCGTGGGACCCAGGTGAAGAGGTATTGGAGTATGAGGCCTGCAGTGATAAACCCTTCCCCTTACTTTGAATAGGATCCCAAAAGGCTGTCCATCATGAGTAAGAGTGATTCAGAAGCAAACAGGCCTTCAAAAGCCTGTTTATGAATATGACCACCTGAAATAAAAGCTATATTTTTCATCCTTCCTTGCAGTTAGGAAGGAGCATTGTGACAATGTATTGGCCAGTGAAATTTAAATGAGGGTGCAACCTTCTCTCTCACTGTCCTCCTTGCTGGTCAGAAAGTTGATGTGAGGGAAGGAGCTTGAACAGCAATCTTGGATCATAAGTTGGAAGTCAAGTGCTGAGGTTGGTAAAGCAACACAGAAACTTTGAGATACTTAACTCTGAAATTCTTTTAAGTGAGAGGGAAAACTTTTTTTCTTTTTTTAAAGCCACTGTTATTTGGGGTTTTAGTTTTATGCTGCTGTATTTAATCTTAACTGATACACATTTCAATTATTGGCATATTACTCCTTTATTAGAAATTGTAAATGAGAAATTATTTCAACACCTGAAGACCAAGATACAACAGAAGACTCCATAGGCTCAAGATTTTGAGACATCCTAGAAAGAGTTTTCTGTAAAGTATATCCTTTCCGTGGCATGGCAACATCATTCTTCTTTAAGAAGGTTACTGGACAGACATCGTTTCCGCCATCACCTATATAAACAATTCGTGTATAATTCACTCCTCGTTGTAACTGTTTACCTACAAATTCTACCAAAACTACATTTTTGCAAAGATTTGGGGGGCACCTAGTGCAAGAATGAGCATGATAATTTTCCACAGTGAGACGACCATCGCTGTCAAAAGCTGCTGGATTTGTAAAGACTTTATCAAACACGTCATGAACATTGCTAGCTTCTAAAACCCAATCTATGAAGACTGAATTTGAATCTGAAATAATGATGCAGTCAAATTTATCCTTGTTCTTTCTTATAAAGTTTAAAAGCTCCACCATCCCTGGAGTGAAAGGCATTGATATCATTGCTCTTTTCATTTCATCTTCTCTTACACCTTTATCTCCCAAATACTTAAAGACTCTGCCCATAAATTCTGTCCAAAATCCTTTTTCATAAGAATCTTGTAGTTCAATAGGAAGCTTTTTCTCTGGAGCACATTGTACAATCCAGGTATCACTATTATCATCTATGATTGTATTGTCAAAGTCAAAAACCAACAAAATTTTCATGGTTCCAGAAACAGATTTGGGTTAACCTGGAAAAGAAGAAATATTATTCCCTAAACATACTCGGTTCTACATATCTAGCTATAGTATCTATTTAACAAAATTACTCTTAATCTGCTGAAACAAAGGGTGAATATAAACAAGCTAAAATGACTAAGCATTCTAAGACTACCATTTAAGCACTTTTTCCTAAGAAGCAAAGTTCATATTTGAGTATGCTAAATGAATGGAAAACAGAACATATAAAAAGGATACTCAGGGTATTATTGTGTTCCTGAGGGGGTGATTCTTTGAGCACTCAGAATTAAACTAGAGAGCAATCTAATGAGAGAAGTAATGAAACAATTATTCCCTTACACTTTAATTTAGAAAAGTTATAAAATAAGACAGAAAAAAATGTAGGCTAGTCATTCTTATTGTCTTTAAATTATCAATCACAAACTTATTAGTTTAAAATGTTTACAATGAGCCTCATTTTAAATAATAGGTCATGTACAATACATATTCTCTGTGAACTAACCAAAACTCTGACCAAATTTAACATAATGTGAAATCTTGCAAAATTTAAATAATTTTTTAAAAGAGGTTTTTAGCTTGAAATCATCGTTGTCAATGTTATAACCAAATGGTTGCTTGATGTTGTACTTGAAAGTCTAAACAAATTACTTGAACTGGAGGTCAGTTAAATTCTTCCACACTAGAAGTAACTTTTGTTAACAATTTTCACATTTATTTATATTTTCTCTAGATAGTTTAGCTCTGGAGTACCAAATAATCTGGATATATGTGAATAATCACACTGCTTTTGATATGACAATTACTCAAGTCTCTGTTTTCATTAATAGATAATGAAGATCATTAACTTAAATCTCAAGAGAAAAGGAATGAATCAACAGATGGTATAAATGAGAATTATCATGTAAAAAAGATAATTATACAGAATTCCCAGGAAAAGCTACAATTAGTGTCTGTAAACAACAACAAAAATTTTTTTTAAAGAGTAACTGATATTTTTATAGATATCACTATATGCCAGATACTGGACTAAGAACCTTACAATCTCATCATCTGTCATAAACCCATTTAGTAGGAATTATTATTATCCTCATCTTAAAGATATATAACAAAAAAAAAAAAAAAAAAAAAAAAAGATATATAACTGGAGCTTAAGTATTAATTAAGTTGGTTAAGTATTAGTTAAATGGCAGAGCTAGAATTTGGACTCAGGTCTGCCTGACTCCAAAGTTCACGCTTTAGTAATACACTCTAGTGCCTAAGAAATAGAATAACGACTATTAATCAGTTTAAAAATAAAATATTAAGTAGGTCACTTTGACGAAAAGATGTTTAATAACATGAAAACATTCATTAATCTCGAAGTACACACTAACCATCTGTGATCTACTTTACAACCATTCTGAAGTTTTAGCAAGAAATCCTAAAATGAAAAGTGAAGAACCCCACCAATAAGAAAAAGAAGAGATCAATTAAAAATAGAAAACATGGGGGACTTCCCTGGTGGTCCAGTGGTTAAGAATCCACCTTCCAATGCAGGGGATGCAGGTTCGATCCCTGGTCGCGGATCCCACATGCTGCAGGGCAACTAAGCCCACGCACTGCAACTGCTGAGCACGGGGGCCACAACTAGTGAATGCACGTGCTGCAAACTATAGAGCCCAAGTGCTCTGGAGCCTGTGCACCACAACTAGAGAGCCTGTGCGCCACAACGAGGAGCCCACGTGCTGCAATGAAGATTCTGAGTGCTGCACATAAGACCCGATTGACACAGCCAAAAAAAAAAAAAAAGAAAACATGGCGTTTATCTACATGTATTCTCTGGTTTATAATGATAGATATCCAGCAGGTGAAACTGAGAATGAGCTCACAACTCATTTAAGAGTAAGTATTTTTTGCCTCTCAATTTAGAATATCTGGAGAATAACAAACCTAGAGGATGTATCTCCTGTTGTATGAATTTAGATGGTATAATGGTATAAAGTATTCTGATACCCTGGATCCATGAATTGCTAAATGTCTATTCCAGGTGTCCCTGATTGGCTTCCAGAGATTTAAGTGCAGAAATCACTTTCCCATAGAAACAATGTAATAAATAGCAATAAAGCGCAGTTGACAATCACGTTGGTAATGCACCTAAGCACATTTTAAATTAAAATGCTTTTTAGGCATTCTGAATTTATACATAATTAAAAAAATTTTTTTCAAATGTAACTCATTGTTGGTTGAAAAGTGTTTCAAACCTAGACTTAATCAGCCACAAGTTACTAAAATTCCTTCAGTATTAACCTCCAAATAAGCTGTATCATAAGCCTGAAGTTAACAAAGTTCCAACTGTTAACTTAATTCCACTGTTGACTATTAATTTCTATCTACAAGTGTACTTTTCTTAATTTCAGATCTTTTTCCATTAGTTTTTTCCCACCACTCAACATAAACCTATATTTAAAATACTTACCCAATTTAGTATTTCCAAGACAATTAATCTTACTTCAGCATGGAGCTTAGGTTAAACAGTCATGACAATCTTCAGTTTTAAACACCAGCCAGTTTCTAACCAACATTACTCCTACTCTATATGCAGGGGAAAAAGTCTTCTGATTCCAAGCAAAGGAATGGAGACTTCTTAACTCCTAAAATTAATAAAAGTATTTAAGATATTTAAAAATTTACATTTTCTAATATGTTTTCTCTTACATCAGAAAAGCACCTATGGCAATGGGAAGAATAAAATTTTGTTTAAACAAAAACCTTAAATACAAAACAGGGAATGTTATGTGAATATAAACTCTTATTCAGTGGATAAAATCACAGGTGTTAGGCTGATTATGTTAAGATTTTCAGATTCCAGTTTTTCTTTTTACTTATTAAATAATAGACAAATACCACATTCTGTTGTCAATAAACTTTCAAAGATTTAGTGCTGTACTTGAAATAAAAATGTCTCCAAAAATTAAGGATGTGTAGAAAGATTTAGTGAAAGTGAATCTATTTTGAAATCAGTTTGTTAAAATGCCAGAAGCAGTTATTAACTGTTCTCTCCAGAAGCATGAAAAGTATATATTTTGTATGTCTGCAATGTTTCCAGGGTCTAACAATAGCCTATGTGCTTTTTTACAATAATGAAAACTAGAAACTACATAGACATCCAAGAACAGGGGATTGCTTAAATAAGATATGTACATGATAGCCATATAACAGACCATTTATTTAGTGAGTAAAAGGTTAAGATGTTCAAATTAAACAAACAAGTCACAAAACAGTGTTTACAGTATAATCTCATTTTTGCTTTTAAAAAAGAAATGTCTGTATACAGTGGTAGCATCAATTGCAGTGCATTCTTTTCCTACGCTGATTTTGTAATAAAATATTCTCCCCGGAATAATTTAAGCTCTGTTTCAGATCAAAGTGCATATGCTACCTTCTCAATTTCACAACAAAGAAAAAAAAATGAGTGGTGGCCATAGAGGGTAAATAACTAGTTCTAGATACACTTGGCTGTAAAGATCCATGGATTAGAGTTAGAACCAGGTGTTGTAAGTCAAATGATACCTGAACACTATGCCAAACTGGCAAATTACTGACACCAAATATTATAAGATTCAATAATTTTTGTAACCAATTTAGTTAAAATTCCGCAGAATTTTTGTTAGGAGGTAATCTCCATGGGTCTCTAGTGGCTCTGCATATCTTACAAGGTACTCACTGCCCTTTGCTCTGGATATTGTCTTAAAAATGTATGTAAGGGCTTCCCTGGTGGCGCAGTGGTTAAGAATCCACCTGCCAATGCAGGGGACACAGGTTCCAGCCCTGGTCCTAAGAAGATCCCACATGCTGTGGAGCAGCTAAGCCCATGAGCCACAACTGCTGAGCCTGTGCTCTAGGGCCTGTGAGCCACAACTACTGAGCCCACGTGCCACAACTACTGAAGCCCGCACACCTAGAGCCCATGCTCCACAACAAGAGAAGCCACCACAATGAGAAGCCCACGCCCCACAAAGAAGAGTAGCCTGGCTCACTGCAACTAGAGAAAGCTTGCGCGCAGCAACGAAGACCCAATGCAGCCAAAAATAAATAAGTAAAAAAATAAATTTATTTTTAAAAATTCATGTATAGTGAACAGTCTTGAAAGGCATGCTTAATGTCCATTATAATAAAGATCTGGATGCCCTAAGCTCAGGGTTCCTGTCCTGTAATGCAACACACTCCATGTGCAGGTGACTTCTGGCACTCTGCATCATCCTGTGGCAACTGGGGCAAAATTACTGATATTCTGGCTACTCCTACTGCTGTAATTCATCACTGTTCTAGGGGTCTGCATCTTCTACAGAACGGTGGCAGCCTAAGTTGTCAGCATGCAAGTAGGGTAAAATCTCTGACTCTTCCCAGTTCTTGACTTTTTTTTTGGCGGTATGCGGGCCTCTCACTGTTGTGGCCTCTCCCGTTGCGGAGCACAGGCTCCGGACGCGCAGGCCCAGAGGCCATGGCTCACGGGCCCAGCCGCTCCGCGGCATGTGGGATCTTCCCGGACCGGGGCATGAACCCGTGTCCCCCGCATCGGCAGGCGGCCTCTCAACCACTGCGCCACCAGGGAAGCCCAACATTTTTAAAACTATGATTCCAAAAAACCACCAATGTTGTATGTGCAAAAACTATATTTCTGCCAACAAATATTTTATTAATCCTTTCATACTTACCAGCATTATTACGATGGATCGATCATCTGATAGAAAACCTGAAGAAAAACAGTACAACTATGTGTTAGAACTTCAGTGATTAAAAATCTTACCTCCTTAAAAAAAAAAAAAAAAAAAAAAAAAGGGCTTCCCTGGTGGCGCAGTGGTTGGGAGTCCGCCTGCCGATGCAGGGGACACGGGTTCGCTCCCCGGTCCGGGAAGATCCCACGTGCCGCAGAGTGGCTGGGCCTGTGAGCCATGGCCGCTGAGCCTGCACGTCCGGAGCCTGTGCTCTGCAGCGGGAGAGGCCACAGCAGTGAGAGGCCCGCGTACCACAAAAAAAAAAAAAAAAAAAAAAAAAAAATCTTACCTCCTTTCATATTGAGCAACTCCAGTTTGATGCCTAATGTGTATGTGTCATAGCCAACTACCTTGTAATGTAATCATTTGTACCTCGACGTGTTAGAAAAGGATCTTTTGAAACGTAGCCCATATTCACTCTTAACAGGGTTTTGTGTCCTTAGAGGTCTGATTGGTCCTCCAAATACATTCAATTTACTATACTGTATTTACCGAGCAATTAAAGATATCTTAAAGGCTCTAACATGAATGGTATAATCCAAGTTTTAACATTGAGATTTAAAAAAAAAAAAAAGAAAACTAAGCCCCGTCTAGCCCAGATCATGCGTTAGAAACCAAAATAATTAAAAACAGATTTTTCTGTCAATTAATCCCTGAGTTTCCATAGTTGAGGGAGGAGGGCTTTGCCGTTCACCTTCCCCCGCGAGGTCTGTGGGTCACACACGCCAAGCCCAGGCCTCGCTCTCCCGCACACCTGCCAGGTACATCCAGAAGCCAGGGGCAGGGACCTAGTCGGGTGCCGTTTCCCGAGAGGCGCACGTTGGATGCCGATGGGAGCACCAGGCCGGGCCCAGCCGGGTCCAGCCGGGTCCCAGGGCTCGTCACTGACCCAGGCCACAGACCCGCAGCCGTTCTGGCCTCGGCGCCGCTTCCGAGGGCTCTGTCCTCCCGCCCACTCCGGACGCCTGCGCCTGCGGGGGAGGACCGCCCCACTCGCACTCCTGGCCTTGACTTCCCGCGCAGGCGCATCCTCCCTTCTCCGGCACCACAGCCCACAGCTGCGCGTTCTTCGTTCCTCCGCTACGACTGTTGTCACTTCCGGCGGCGTTGCTAAGCAACTGCGCGGTTTAGCGGAAACTTCGGCGTCGGAATCGCCTTTCCAAGTCTGAGAGCACCCTGGGTACCTCAGAGATGCTGGTGCGGCTCGGAAGGCGCTGTGGACGGGCCAAGGAAAGCACGGGTGAGCTAAACTGGTCCATCCCACCACAGGGATTGTTTCTGGTCTCCAGGCATGGAGTGAGAGGCGAGCGTGCCTTTCCTTCTGAAACGGGCTCCACCAAGTCAAAAACAGCACCGTGGGCACCGTCGGGCTCTGTGTAAATTATAGACGGTTTTGCCCTTGGATGAATGGGTAGGTGGGGAAAGTACAGAAATAAGGGTAGAGAAAAAGAAGTCAGAGACTCCCAGTTGACCAGCTGGCCCGATACTCAAGCTGTGCCGTTGCCGGTCCAAGAGTCTGCTGTTTGCTGAATTTTCTCGCACTTAAGCTTTGTTTTTCATTGAGTGAGTCGGAATGTATTTTGGAAATATCAGTGACCTCATTAGAGTCTTGGCTCTGCTGTGAACCTACTGAGTACTCTTAGGAAAGTGTCTGAAGGAAAATCTCAATTTCTTCAACTGTAAAATGAAAGTAAGGTCTCATCCTAAGGCGTATACTTTGATAGAGTGTGAAAATAATGCTACTTAAGGTATTGTAATTCACATGACCTTTTATAAAAATTTGATTTTGTAATAGAAGTAGCCTAGTGAGACATTTAAAGATCTCTTTATTAATTCCAGTGATTTTAGTTTCTTAAGATTGTAAATTCCCAATTAATGTTCTCATGGTGACAGAACCTTGGGAACTTGGACTATCTTCATGTCATCTCCTGAGTTTCTGTAGCAATAGAGTCCCTTGTGCCAAATGCTGAGTGAGAGCCAGCCAGTCTCCCACCAGTGGACACTAGTGGGTATTTATGCTGTGGAGGGCTTAAGAAGTAGCAGCAGAGGGTCATGACATGTAGGAGAGAGACAGTACCCATGTGGCATGTATTGAAAAAACAAAATTACGCTCACATATTCACTTTCCTATATATAAAGTGCTGCATTAAATCAAAAAGAACAATAGCAAAAATTGTCAAAATCAATTTTTGAGAACTCAGGAAACCAAAAGCTTGCAACAATTGGGGAGTGTTTATCAAGACAAATAACTGAATCTTGGTAAGAACAATGAGGTTTTTTGCATTTTAACTTGTTCTAGTCCCCTTCTTTCTCCCTGCCCTATGGTAGTCTAGAAAACCACTGCGATCGCAGTGAAATCCAGTGGCTTAGCAGCCTGTGGAGGGAGCAAAATAGCGTTGAACCCCTTCCAAATCCCATTTCCCAGATAACTTATTATTTGAGCTGTCTGACAGTTCCTTGGAAACTTATTATTTGACCTGTCTGGCAGTTCCTTGGAAAATCCCACTCGCAAGACTTGTCTTTATTTGACCTGATTCAGAGCTCACCAGTTACGTTTGTTAAAACAATCAGTGGCAATTTTTAAAAGTTTTAATTGCTTAACTTCTCCAACAGCCATTACTAGCATTGTGTGAAGGTCGCTGTGAGGTAGGAATCATGGAAATAAGACTGCCCTCTGAGAACTGAACTCTGCATCAATGGAGTAAAGCATGGATATGTGAAATCATTCATAGCTCGGAGGTCAATCAGGGCTCTCCTGATCCTCAAAGATATGAGGGAACTGGGACTTTCCTGGTGGCGCAGTGGTTAAGAATCCGCCTGCCAATGCAGGGGACATGGGTTTGAGCCCTAGTCCGGAAGACCCCACATGCTGCGAAGTAACTAAGCCCGTGCGCCATAACTACTGAGCCCGCGGGCCACAACTACTGGAGCCCGTGTGCCTAGAGCCCGTGCTCCGCAACAAGAGAAGCCACCACAATGAGAAGCCCACATACCGCAACGAAGAGTAGCCCCTGCTCGCCATAGCTAGAGAAAGCCCATGTGCAGCAACGAAGACCCAACGCAGCCAAAAATAAAAAATAAACATATTTATAAGAAAAAAAAAAGATATGAGGGAACTTGGCCCAACTTATGTTACCTGAGATAGTAAAAAGCCTTTCCCAAACCTTCCATGGATTGTCCTATTTTTCCTGCTGCTTTTGTGGTGGTTCTCTTGGTTCTCCTCCTGTATCAGAGTTCATGAAAAGTTCTTGAATAAAATATCTCATGAATGTAGTTACTCTACAGAAGATTAAGGTGTCATGAGGGATCACATTGTTCACTACACAGCTTTTTGGCATCTTGTTTTCCTGCCACTGCTGCCAAAGCTTGCTCACCACTGTATACTTTGTAAGGAGCAGCTCCTGCCAGTATGGGCTATTTGGTCTACCCAGCCCCTTTAGTATTTTGGAAAATTAAATTGTCTCCATTTTATTTCACATCTTAAAGAATTAGAATGACTCTTGGGTCAGAGAAAGAAAAACATATTTTTTTTCATAAATTTATTAATTTATTTTTGGCTGTGTTGGGTCTTTGTTGCTGCGTGTGGGCTTTGTCTAGTTGTGGTGAGCTGGGGCCACTCTTCGTTACGGTGCGTGGGCTTCTCATTGCAGTGGCTTTTCTTGTTGCAGAGCACAGGCTCTAGGTGCAGGGGCTTCAGTAGTTGTGGCACACGGCCTCAGTAGTTGTGGCTCATGGGCTGTAGAGCGCAGGCTCAGTAGTCGTGGCACACAGGCTCAGCTGCTCTGCGGCATGTGGGATCTTCCCAGACCAGGGCTCGAACCCGTGTCCCCTGCATTGGCAGGCCGGTTCTTAACCACTGCGCCGCCAGGGACGTCCAAGAAAAGCATATTAATATGCCTAACAATATGCTAATCCAAAGGCAGGTGGCTTAATTTAATGGCCTTTGTTTATGTAGCTTCTAATTGTAAGTAACACAAACCAAGTTGAGCCAGTTTAGGTGAAGCAAAGGAAAATTGTTACAAGGCTATAAGGATGTATTGGTCAGGACTCTTTGGTTACAAGTGACTGATCTAATTCACTGTAGTCAAAAGGGGAATATTTTGGCTCACATACCTGTGAATTTAGGTATAACTCGATCCAGGACACTATTCTACTTCTCAGCTTTGCTTGTCTTTATTCTGCATGTGGAGACTTGGTATATGGTAGGCAAGATGGTACCTGTGGTTCTAAACTCACATTTTAGGTTAACAACCAAATTCTCACTCCCATCAACTTTAATTCAAACTCCAAGAAGACTCTAATTGTCCTAGCAGCTTTTCTCTTAGTATCTTTCTGGAGCCACATGATTTCTTGCCTCTGCTTTTCTACTTCTGTTTCATTCTTCTAATAAAAGCAGTAAAAATAATAATAATTAATATTTATTGAGAACATATTGTGTGCCAGGCACTCTTCTAAATTCTTTACATATATTACTTCATCTAATTCTTACACCAGCTATATAAAATGAAGTAGGTACTATTAGTATTTCCATATTGCAATTAAGGGGTTAGATTTAGAGGGTTAAATAATTTTGTCTAGATTCACATAGTTCATATGTGGTGTGTTCAGAAAAGGTCCAGGTTGTCTGTCTCCAGAGTCCACACTCTTACCCACTGTGCTTTATTGCCTTTGTTAGACCTGTGACCACCCACCATTATTCAAATGTATTTCCTATTTTGGTAAATTCTTACAAGTTCTACCTCCTTAAAGCAGAAGGCATTTTTTTCTGCCTCCCTTGCAGCTAGGGTGCAGGCATAAGACCAAGACTCAGCTGGTCAATTGTATGTGTGCTAGATTTACATCCTGAAGAGAGCGTATGAGGAAAGAAACAGCATGTTGAATACATTTTCTGGGGAGAGTGGCAGCAAAAGTGTACCAATTCCAGACCACTAGTGAAGGTTCACATATATAGTGTCCAGTGGAGCAAGTTATAAGTGGGGCAAGTTGAGGTGCCTACACAATGCCAGTTGCTGTGAATCTTCACTGGAACCTCACGATGTGGTCTGTGTGATATTTGTATGTATATCTTCTAAGGGTAACTCTCTGGCTCTTTGAGAGATTCAGTAGGCTATCTAATATCCCTTAATGAATTCCTTTTCTGCTTAAACTAGCTAGAGTGAGTTTGGGTGTTTATAAGTAAGAACTTCAGTTGATTAAAAGGGTAGGAACATTTTTTAGAGAAGAGCTGTTATGAGCTCCATTGTGTCATTTAGGATGCTTGTGAATTCATTTCACTGAATACCCAGCTCAATCATGTTTAAAAATAAGGAAATTTATTTGCTCATATAACAGGAACTCCAGCCTTTGGGTCTGATTAATCTAGCAGCATAATGAAATCCTCATTGCCCCAGGGTCTTCCTTTGTTTCTTCTTTGTGTTTCACAGTTCACAGCTTCATCCTAAGGCTGCTTCCTCTTGTGGTCATAGGATGGCTGCTTGTCTGGCCTTCATGCTTCCTCGTTCGTATCTAGCCTGAGAGTCACTCTCAGATGTCTCTCCCAGAAGTACAAGCAAGAACTTTTCTAAAAGTCTCATAACTCTTGTCCTATTTATTTTCTTACTACAGGAATAATTATTGTCAAGGGAGATGCAAGTATTCTTAAATTAATGAGGCCCACCCTGAGACTGAGACTGTAGTCAGTTCTCCAAATTACATTGCTGCTACTCAGTTAGGAAGGGGTTATATAGAGTAGACAAGTGCAATGTCTACAACCCCAAAAGATGAACATTCCCCAAAGTTATCTACTTATAAACTGCTGCTTGATTAACTTTGAAAATGCTTTTATAACAACCTGTTGGGGTAGGTATTATTGATCTCAACTTTAAAGATGTTGATACTGAGACTCCAAGAAGTTAAATGACTTGCCCAAGTTACACAGTAAGGAATTGACTAAGTAAGGACTCAAATCTATGTCTTCTGATTTCAAGGTCTTGTATACTTTCCACTTATTCCCAGCTGTTCTTAAGATAACAAGAATAAAATTATTCTTTGAAACAACTTCCAGATATCATGCCAATATAGAAATGTGTGAGAAAAAATATCAAACTCTTCTCGAAAGTTTTTAATACTCATTTTAAAAAATTTATTAGAAGTAAAGAACTGTGAAGAAGATCAAGTCCTCTATCCACCTCTTCTGCCTAGCAAAGTAGATCTCCGGCAGGTCACCATAATTCCACACAATGAGTGGGAAAGGATTCGAGATAGCCTTGACAGTTTGACAAGAGAAGCAGCACACCTTCGTGCAGAAAGAAAGGCAAAGAAAGAAATGCATTTCCGATCCCAAGAAGTGGTAAAACATTGGACTAATACATATGCAGTAAGTATTAACCACCCAGGAGTACGTGTGCACTGAAGACTTACTCTTGTTTCTTAGTGCTCTTTTATAAATATTTTTAACATAGAAAATATGATTAAAATGCATTGAAACACATTTTCAACAGCCTTATTTAGGTATAAGTGACATACAATAACCTGGACATATTTAAAGTGTACAATTTAAGATTTGACATATTTATATAGCCCTGAAACCATTATTATAATTAAGATAATGAATATATTCATCACCATAAAAAAGTTTCCTCATACCCCATTTTATTCCCTCTCACTCCTCCCCATGCCCCCTCCGGTGTCTCCAGACAACCACTGATCTGCTGTCTATTATAAATTTCACTCAGCACAACTATTTTGAAATTCTTTCATGTTTTTGTATCAATTATTCATTCATTTTTATTGCTGAGTGGTATTCCATTATATGGGTATATCACAATTTGTTTATCTGCTCAGTTGTTGAGTTTGACATCAAGCAAATATTGACGTTTGAGCTGTTTCCAATTTTGGGCTATTATAAATAAAGCTGCTTATGAACATTTGTGTATAAGTCTATGTATGGACATATGCTTTCATTTCTTTTGGGTAAATATCTTGGTGTAGAATCATATGATAGCTGTACATTTAATTTTGTAACATTTAACTTCCAAGCTCTTTCCCAAAGTAGTCGTAATTTTACATTCCCTCCAGCGGTGTATGATAGTTCTAATTCATATTAGAACACATAGTTCTAATATGTATTTCCTCCACATATTTGCCAGATTGCTATGTTCAGTCTTTTTAACTATAGACTTTCTAATAGGTGTGAAGTAGTATCTCATTATAATTTTAATTTCTCTAATTACAGTGATGTTGAACATCTTTTCATGAACTCATTTTCTATCTGTATATCTTCTTTGGTGAAATGTCTGTTCAGATCTTTTGCTGGGTTTGTCTTCTTATTGAGTTTAGAGAGTTTTAAAATATATTCTGAATACAAGTCCTTTATTAGATATTTGATTTGAAAATATTTTCTTCCAGTTCATGGCTTGGCTTTATATTCCATTACAGTGTCTTTCTAAGAGCAGAGTTTTTAATTTTAATGAAGTCCAGTTTATCGATTTTTCTTGTATGGATCATCCTTTTAGTGACTTACCTAAGAAATTTTTGCCTAACTCAAGATCACAAAGATTTTCTTCTGTGTTTAAGTTTAAAGTTTTAGGTCTTTATATATATATATATATATATATATATATATATATATATATATATATCGTCTATATTTAGAAGTGAGGTATGGATTGATGTTTATTTTTTTGCATATGAATATCCAATTGTTTCAGCACAGTTTGTTGAAAAGACTGTTCTTTCCCCCACTGAATTGCCTTTGCACATTTGTTGAAAATCTGGTTGTCCATATATGTGCAGGGGGAATTTCTGGACTCTGCTGTTCCATTGATCTATTCATCTATCTTTATTTCAATAACACACTGATCTGAGAATTGTAGCTTTAATAATAAGTCTTGAAATCAGATAGTATTAGTCCTCCAACTTTGTTCTTTTTCAAAGTTGTTCTGGCTATTCTGGGTCCTTTGCGCTTCTACATGAATTTTGGAATCAGCTTGTCAATTTCTACGAAAAAGCCAGCTGGGATTTTGTTTGGGATTGTGTTGATTTTCTAGATCAGTTTGGAGAGAATTTACATTTTGACAGTATTGAATCTTCTGACCCATGAACACAGTGTTTTTCTTCCATTTGTATAGGTCTTATTTAATTTATGTCGGCAATATTTTATAGTTTTTAGGGTATAGGTCTTATTCATATTTATCCCTAAGTAATTACTATTTTTATGTATTATAAATGATTTTTTAACATTTCAATTTGTTATTCATTGTTAGCTATAGAAATACAGTTAACTTTTTCTACGTTGATCTTGTATCTTGCAACACTGTTAACCTCACTTATTAGTTCTAGTAACTTTTTTATAGATTCCATCAGATTTTCTACATAGACAATCATGATGTCAGAAAGTAGAGACAGGGACTTCTCTGGCTGTTCAGTGGTTGAGACTCCGTGCTTCCACTGCAGGGGGCACGGGTTCCATCCCTGGTCAGGGAACTAAGATCTCTCATGCCGCAGAGCACAGCCAAAAAAAAAGTTAAAGACAGTTTTACAAATTTTACATCCTTCTTTCCAATCTGGGTGCCTTTTAGTTCTTTCTTTTTCTTTTTGACTTATTGTACAGGAATGAACGTTAGATTTTTAAAGTGCTTTTCTTTTGCTTATATCTATTGAGGTAATCATGAAGTTTTAATTTTTCATTTTGTTATATGGTGTATTTCATTCATTATTTTCAAATATTGAACCAAGCTTGCATTCCTGGGATAAACATCTGCTGGTCATGACGTATTATCTTTTTGATGGATTCAGTTTGTTAAAATGTTAATTTTTACATCCATGTTCATGCAGGATATTGGTCTGTAGTTTTCTTGAAATGTCTTTGTCTGGTTTGGGTATCAGGGTAATGCTGGTTATTGTTATGATGGAGGATTGCACAAAAACACAGGATTTGAAACTGAGGAACCAAGGAGCTTCTTGAGGAATCAAGGCAGCTTCTTTTCAGCTGCCTTTGATTTGTCTCTCTTCCTATCTTTTTCTAGAACTACATATGTCTTTGCTGTGCCCTTCTTTGTGCTTCTGTAAGATTCTCTACCTAAGAGGTACAATAACCTGCAGTTTAGTTCCATGTACATGAGTGGGAAACTACTTCAAAGTGGGGAGGTGTCCTCTAACTCCTTTTACTGTCTCACCTGGAGGAAAATGCTGAGAAAAGGTGTTCTCATCTCCCACTACACTTTCCTATATCATTTGAGGAACTATAAGGCAGGATTTTCTCCTATTTTCTAGTAGAATTTTTAAAATTATGTGGAAGCATAATATCTGTTCAGAGAGTTCTCACCTTTTATTTTTTTCAACATTGCATATTTCCTTACTTTGTTGCAATGTACATTATTTGTCTTTGGGAGGGGACACAGAAAGCTTGTGTTACCTTGCTTTAGGAACAGTGTTCATAATTTATTAATTCTTTTTTTTCTAGAAGAGGGAAGAGTTATATCATGACTGATATATAAGTAATATATACAATATAATATATGACATTCTGAAAAAGGCAAAACCTATAGGGAAAGAAAACAGATCAGTGGTTGCCAGGGGGTGCAGGTAGTTGACTCTAACCGGGCATGAGGGAGTTTTTTGGGAGGATGGAACTGTTCTATAAGTGACTTTATGCATTTGTAAAACTGTACACTGAAAGCATATGTAATTTATACTCTAAAAAACTTGATTTTAGAAAAGCCCGTGGTCTATAAATAGATGGGGAGTGGAATATACCCCCTGTTTTTTTTTTCTTCCAGAACTACCACAGTATACCTAATACTTTACACCTCCATGGGTGTTAAAGAAGGAAAAGAAATGTAGTAAACATAGTGGAAATATAATAATAAAAACTGTACTATAGGCACAGAGATTGACAAAATGATACATCATCAGAGAGAGCCTAGAAGCAATCCTGTGTTATATATGGGAATTTGCCATATGCTAGAAATGTCACTGCAAATCAGAAGGGAAAAGATGGAAATTCAATAACAGATACTGAGATAATCGGCATATGGACAAGATGAAATTTTATCCCTATGGTACAGAATATACAAAAATGAATTTCAGCTGGATTTAGACCTAAATGTGAAAAGTGAAACAGTAAAACTTTTAAAATAAATCATAGGATATCTTCAAGAATTCAGGGTAAGTAAGATTTTCTTAAGACGTAGGAAGTGTGACCCATAAAGGAGAAAAAGACTTCTTCTGACATGGGACATTGGCTACCTCCTCAGGCGTGTAGAAGAACATGTAAAATATGCCATTGTTGATTTTTTAAAGGAACACAAGTAGTAATATATATATATATACATATATATTTGTTACTTAAATATAGAAAGGAACTATGGAAGTAAATGCAAGAAACTAATAGTGGTTATCTTAGAGACTGCAGATGGAAGTTAGGATTGGAGGGAGAGTTCCACTACATACTTTTGTAATATATATATATATATATATATATATATAAAATATGTGTGTGTGTGTATATATATATATATATATATATTTTTTTTTTTTTTTTGGCTACACCATGCGGCATGTGGGATCCTAGTTCCCTGACCAGGGATCGAACCCGTGCCTCCTGCATTGGAAGCATGGAGTCTTAACCACTGGACCGCCAGGGAATTCCCCATATACTTTTTTAATATTATGAATTTTGAACCATGTAAATGTGTTAACTACCTAAAAAATTCAATTAAGGATTAGCTCATAAGTGTAACTTCATATTTGTTAGTGATATATGCAAATACAATAAAGACTCGTAAGGAAAGCTCAAATTATATTATATGTTTAATTTTGTAAAGTTAAGTTAAAAAAAAAACAGACTACTGCTTTTGTCATTTTGTAGGGGATGAAAGAACAGAAACTTGAAGCCAAAAAGAAACGTGATAAAGAAATAGAGGCAGAAAGACAAATTCTTGATATGGAAGAAGCAATACACCAACAAGGAGAAAGGAAAAAGGCCATTGAATATGCAAAGCAATATCAATTTTACCAGACAGAAAGAGTGAAAAACTTTCATGTACTACTTGGGTTTTCTTATATTTATATATATATATATATTTAACATATCTATACATAATTAGACTTTATTTTCTTAAAATATTGCAATTTTTTTTTGTAGTCAGGACTTCTTCTTAGTAGAGTTTTGAAAGAACGTGATGCACAGATTGAATTCCAAAAGAGTAAAATAAAATCAGATAAAAAATGGGAGGAACAAGTGAAACTCAACGCTGAAAAAGCTTTTAAAGAAGAACAAGAAAAAGCAGAAAAACAACGCAGAGATAGAGTGGCTCTTGGCAAAGATCATTTAAAACAGTATGTATACATAAATTACCTTTTTTGTACTTTCCTCTTTTTCTCATAATGGATATAGCTTTTTTTTTTCCTGATTATAAAAGTAATATATGCTAATATACCTAGTAAGTAGAAAAAATAAAAAGAAAGAGGTTAAAATCACTATTACCACCTTACCCAGAGATAATATATTGGTTACCATTGTTAAAATAATGTTGCATAACAAACAACCACACAATCTAGTGGCATTCAGCAGTAAACATTTATTTCTCATGTATCTGTGGGCTGTTTGGGCCTGGCTGGGTAGCTTGTCTTCAAACTGTAGGACTGGCTGTGTTTCCTTGTTACTGTGAGAAAGGCTCTGATCCTGCTCCATGGGGACCTCATTCTGAGGTCCAGAATGAAGGGACAGCAAGCACCTGGGGAAAACTTTTCTCATGATATTGACAGATGCAAGAGATTGAGCCCAAGCTTGCAAGCACATGGCGAAACTCAAAGTCAAAGGGCAAGGAAATACAGTTGGCCCACCGTGAGTCTAAAGCAAGTCACGTAACCATGCTGACATCAGTGGGACAGAGGAGTGGACTCCCATGGAAGTGGGAGTGAGAGAGTCATTTTGAACAATAACCTAATCCAACACAATAATTTGTTATTATTTTGGTATGTAGCCATACAGACTTCTTTTTGGTGTTAGTGGTGGAGAGAGTCACATTCATTGAGGTATAATTTACATTTAAGAAAATTCACCTTTTAAAAAGCATATGGCTACAGCTGATTCACTTTGTTGCAACAGAAACTAACACAATATTGTAAAGCAATTATACTCCAATAAAGATATTAAAAAATAAAAATAAAAAGCATATTGCTGTATAACTACCCCCAAATCAAGATACAGAACACTTGATCGCCCCAGAAAGTTCTCTTGTACCCCTTTGCATGAAATTCTATCCCCTGCCCTCAGCCTGTGGCAGTCATTGATCCACTGATACAGACTTTTTTTCTGAGCATGTGTACTCACATTTTATAAAATAAAATTGGATCCACAGTATTATTTTTTCAAATATTTTTTTCACTTACCAGTATGTAATGAATTCTTGCCATGTTGGTAAATAGAAATCAAACCTGATCTTTTTTTTAAAGTAGCTAGTATATAGATGGGGGGGTGTATTTGTGTGTTATTTTACTTTTCTGAGTAACTGACACATGCAAATAGGAAAAGGCACAGAGGGGATTTACTGAAAAGTCTCTTCCTTGTCCATCAGCTACCATGTTTCTCCACTGTGAGACCAGTTTCTTCATACTGTAGTTTAAATGTATATATATTATATAAATGTATCCAAAAATTAAATTATACTCTGGTGGACGGTTTTACCATTTTTAAAGAAAAAAATATTTTCATAATTAAACATTACATCATCAATTCATGATCATTATAGAATTAAAAATATAATTAAGCAAAATAAAATATAAATGAAAAATCACCAGAAACACTGCGATCCAGATTAGGCACTGTTAACATTTGAGTGTACGTTCATCTCCTCTTCAAAATTAAAAAAAAATGTTACAAATAATAAATGAATATATGCTTATTGTTTAAAATTCAAGCAATACAGCAAAATTTGGAGTAAAATTTAGAAGCTCTTATTTCCACTCTATTCAATGTTTGTCTCTTTAAGTCCCATTTAACTCTTCAAAAATAGCTATTATTAAAAGTTTTTTTTGGCCACGTTGGGTCTTTGTAGCACACGGGCTTTCTCTAGTTGTGGCACGTGGGGGCTACTCTTCGCTGCGGTGCGCGGGCTTCTCATTGCAATGGCTTCTCTTGTTGCAGAGCACGGGCCCTAGGCGCGCGGACTTCAGTAGTTGTGGCTTGCGGGCTCTAGAGCGCAGGCTCAGTAGTTGTGGCGCACGGGCTTAGTTGGTCCGCGGCATGTGGGATCTTCCTGGACTAGGTCTCGAACCCATGTCCCCTGCATTGGCAGGCGGATTCTTAACCACTGCACCACCAGGGAAGTCCCTAAAAGTTTTATAGCTATCACTTCAGGATGTTTTATTGGTTACTGATACTTCTTATATTCAGGACATATTTAAGTGTGTATATATTTTTTAACATGGATGTTATATATTGTTCTGTGACTTTATTTTTTCATTCAACAGTATACCTTGAACATTTTTTAATGCCAGAAAATATGGATCTGTCACATCTTTTAAAATAATCATATTTTATACTAAACATGTACCATGATTTATTTAACTACATTATTACTGAGGGAAATTTGGATTCCACTCCCCCGCCCCATTTCTAACAATGCTGCAGTGAACATCCTTGAGCATATGTCTTTTGTGCAAAGATGTATTTATGTAGGATAGATTTCTTGAAATGGACTTTACATTTGGAGAGATACTGCCAAATTGCCCTTTGAGAAGGTTTTAAGTATGCGTTCATTAATGATGTCTGATACACTTTTCTTTATATTATAACCAATTCTGGATAGTATTTTTTTTGTGATTTAATGTGCAAAAACTGGTATCTTTTAATTTACATTTCTCTTAGTTTCTAGTAAGGCAGTGCATTTTCTCATGTGTAAATGTTCATTTGTTTTGGGTTTTGTTATCATGAATTGGTTACTCCTTTGTTCTTCTGTGTAAGTTGTTTCATACTGAAATGTATGTTTATCATTGATTAATTAAAACGTGATTAATAAGTGTTTTTTACATATGACATATCGCATATTTGTGTCACCTTTTCTGAATGGTTTTCAGTATTTAGAAAATATTTATTTTTATGTGCTCAAATCTGTCTTTTTTCATTACTATGAAAAAAAGGTTTTGGTTTTTGTATATATATTTATTTGTCAAAATAACAAATGTCTAAGTGAGATAGACATGAATTCTCAGGATACATGTGTTGCCAAATTATGTATTCTTCATTTCTTTTAACCCTTAGTAAAAAGAGAAGGGAAATGTTGGATTTATTGTAAGTTTTTTCTTTGGTGGTATAGTGACCCAAGGGTTAGTGCAAGTTAGGGATAGAGCTGTTGGCAGAGGGAGGCAAATATTTGACCAGTGATTCACCCTTGAGAAATCTCTCTTCTTATATTGGCTGTTGCAGCTCAGGTGTAATTACAGGTAGCAGCCTGATAGTCAGCAAGCTACCTGACCAGTGCTAAAACCTACAGGACATCCTCCCACTTATAGCCTTTGTATGTGGGCTGTGTTTGGGCCCCAGGATCCCCTTTCATGTGATCTTTGGCAATAGGGTGGAGGTTCAGGCAGGTTTAGGATTTGTTTTAGTTCTTTCTTTGGATTATCTTCAGTATAGTCTAGGAGATTTTCCATTAGGCTCTGAGGTCAGCATAAATTCCTTTACTTACTCTTCACAGTGGGCTCTGTCTTTGCGAATGGTGGCCAAGTGTTACTTATTCTCATTGCATTCTCAACTGCCCTATTTTTCCCTAAAATTTCTTGAAAATTCAGGTACGTGGGTAAGACCTTGCTTTAGTTTCTAGTAGTGGTATAGAATTTTCCCCATTCCATTGGTTGCACTGTGGGGAATTAGGAGGGGAATGATATGTGACATGTGAGCTTGGTTTGCCAGTTTGGTTCCAGAAGTCCTACATTTTAAATTTATTAGGAAACATTCATAGAAAGTAGAGTAGTGGTTGTTAGCAGCTGGAAGAGGGCACAATGGTGAGTAATACAGGGTCTCTTTTTTGGGATGATGAAAAGATTCTCAAATTTAGATAGTGGTGATGGTTGAAAATATCTATAAATGTTCTAAAAACAACTGAATTGTACACTTTAAGGGGTGCATTTTATGGTGTGAAAATTATATCTCAATAAAGCTGCCATTAAAATCTAAAAAAAAAACAGGAAAAAGAAACATTCCGGGACTTCCCTGATGGTCCAACGGTTAAAACTCTGAGCTTCCACTGTAGGGGGCACGGGTTTGACCCCTGGTCGGGGAACTAAGATCCTGAATGCCACGTGCTGTGGCCAAAAAGTAAAAAGACAAACCAAACAAACAAGAAATTCAATTACAAAATTATCACCATGTTGTATTCTGTTGAATGTTGATGCATGTGTCAGTTACATACAACTCAGAATGCATGTTACTTTAAAATATTGTTAGGAATGGTGATGAGCCAATAAAAAGCCTCTTTAAGACAAAAGTAAAATTGGAATCATAGCACTGGTATTAACCTGAGTGGAAACAGAGGACTATATGGTAGAAAATGGAGGAGAAGAAGAGGAATTTTTTCCCCTTTTCTTGAATAATAAGAGTTTATTCCAGAGCAAAATTTCAAGAGAGGCTATTTATTTATTCATTCAGTCGTCATTCATTGTTACATTTATTGAACAATGTTTGCCATCCACTATTCTAGTCACTGAGAATACAAAGATGAATACAATAGTCCTTTTTCCTTAAGAAGTTTACAATCTGGGGAGGAGGGTATAGATATGGAACAAATAATTAGACTATGATAGTAAATACTTTGGGAAATATATATACAGAGTGTATGGAAGAATATAAAATGGACAACTGATTCAGTCTAGAGAAGGCTTTTCAGAAGAGATCAGCTCCTGTACTTAATTCTGAAGAATGAGTAGGAATAAGCCATGCAAAGAGTAAGGGATGTAAAAGTATTTTAAGCAGAGGAAATAACATGGGTGAAGGTCCACAGGTGAGACAGAATATGGTGGATTTGAATAACTACAAGATGGCTGTTATATAGAGGACTAAGAGGGCAATGTTAAAGATGAGATCGGAGAGACAGGCAAGGGCCAGATCATGATGTGCCTTGTAGGCCATGTGTCTTAAGGGCTCCCCAAATTTGGGATGACTCTCCTCTTTGAGCAGAGACCAAATTTTAATTCTTTTAATCCCTAAGAAATGGGAATTGCAGGTTCCAAGAGGCAAGACTCTTTTGCATGCTCTACTAATTGTATTACCAAGTGCTACCCAGGTGTCATCTGGTGGTGATTTAAAATATATCCACACGGATTTGATATTCCTCCCTTCAGAGGGTAGAGCCTAATTCCTTTCCCTCTTGAGTGTGGGCCATACATAGTAACTCATTTCCAAAGAATAAAATGAGGTAGAAGTAACGGTGTGTGACATCCTGAGATTAGGATATAAAAGGCATTGTGGTTTCTCCTTGGCATCTCTCTTGGATTGCTCATCCTGGGGAAGCTAAGTGCCATGTTATAAGATATTCAAGAAGCTCTGTGGAGAGGTCCATGTGTCAAGAAGCTGAGGCCTCCTGCCAATGGATATGTGAAAATTGGTTCTCCAGACTCTGTCAAGCCTTCAGATGATTACAGCTCCAACATCGTGACTGTACTCTCTTGAGGACAACCCAGCTAGGCCACTCTCAGCTTCCTGAATCTCAGAAATGGTATGAGATAATAAATGTTTATTGTTTTAAGCCACTAAATTTAGGGGTAATTAGTTATTCAGCGATAGATGACTAAAACACCCTGTACAGCTGCAGGCCCTGTACCTGAAAGTGAGATTTTTCACACGCTTCTTAAACAGTCTCTAGGCTGCAGGCCTGGAGATTGGTGATCTTTGAGCAGTATAAGAGTCTGCCTGTGACTCACAGTGGGCATGATGAGGATAGGGCAAATAAGGGACTCTAGTGACACCAAAATCCCCCCAAAGAGGGATTTTGACCAATAGCCTTAAACATCATTATTGAAAAGACACTTAAGAGTATAGACAAGGAATAATTCTATTTCCTTCTATTGATAGGTAAGCCTTTCTCTAGGAAGAGGCCCATAGACCTTGCTTAAGAACAACTCAGTTACTGTTAATCTCATCAGCTTCCCAAGAAAAGGAAAAATCATCATAGGACAGCTTGCATCACTTTCTCCTGGATAAGGGAAGAGGGCTTAAGTGATCTTATTTATTCCTACTGATTAAAAGCCATCCTAAATCTTGTAACTTCCAAATTTGTCACTCTAGTCCAGACTCTCCCTTAAGTCCCAGTTTCACATATCTCACCACCTTTAAGACATCTCCATTTGGACATCTCTTACGTACCTCAGATTTAAAATGTCTAACACAGAATTATTGATTCTCCACACCCACAGTGGACTTCTTAGTGGCATCCTTACCAGTCAGTTGTTCAAACCAGAAACCTAGGAATCCATCTTTATTTTCCTTTATTTCCCAAGTCAAATTTATCAGCAATTCATGTTGATTTTTTTCTCCAAAACAAATCTTGAATTTATTGCTGTCATCTTAGTCCAAGCCACCCTCATATCCCATGGATTATTGCCTCAACCTCTTAACTGGCCTCCTATTCTCTCTTCCTAATCCCTTCTCCTTTCATCATCCAGAGAGATTTTATTAAAATGAAAATTGATTTTATTCTCCTACCTAAAACATTTCAGTGACTTTCCATTCATTTAAGATAAAATGGAAACTCGACTATCTCTGGCAAGGCCTTGTGTCAAAGGGCCTCATCTACTTTCCAAACTCCTTTCCCACCACTCTTTCTCCTTGGTCATTATACCTCCATTACCCTGATCTTCCAGGCCTCAGGCTCCTGTCAGATCATTGCTTGCCACATGGCCTTTTCACATGCCTTTTCTTCTGTCAGGAATTTTACCTTCCCGTTCTTCATCTGTGGGCTTCTCATCAGCTCAAAGAGGTCTCCTTTGTCTTAGGGAACAGCTCTGTCCAAACAGCTTTCTCTGTTATGTAAAATAAATAACTCAATTGTTATTCTTTTTCTTGTCCTGTTATTTTCTTTTATATATATATATTTTTAAAATTTATTTATTTTCTTTATTTTTTTGGCTGCATCAGGTCTTAGTTGTGGCTCACGGGATGTTTTGTTGTGGCACATGGGCTCTTCGTTGCAGCACGGGGGTTTCTCCCTAGTTGAGGCGTGCAGGTTTTCTCTCTAACTGTGGTGCACGGGTTCCAGAGCAGGTGGGCTTTGTAGTTTGCGCCATGCGGGCTCTCTTGTTGAGGCGCGTGAGCTCAGTAGTTGTGGCGCGTGGGCTTAGTTGCCCCGTGGCATGTGGGACCTTAGTTCACCTACCAGGGATCGAACCCGCATCCCCTGTATTGAAAGGCGGATGATTCTTTACCACTGGACCACCAGGGAAGTCCCTTGTTCTGTTATTTCCTTTACAAGACTTACCTGGATTTGTAATTACATTATTTTTCTATTTACTTGCTTTTGTTTGCTTGTTTTTGCCTGTCTTCCCACTGGAATGTAAGCTTCTTGAGGTCAGGAACCATGTTTGTCTGTTTCATGATTGTAGTAGAAATTCAATAAATAGTTGTTAAATAAATGAATGAGAGGTCTCAAGATTACAGAAGAGTTAAGTGTGATTCTTAAGTCTCTAGAATAGGCAACAGAAAAGAAGTTGGTACTGTTCACCAAGATAAGGACAAGAGACCAAAAGGATCAGTTTAGAAGAGGAGGAGGATGAATTTGCTTTTAGACATAGTGAATGTACCTATATAATAAAATAGTCAGGTGGTGATGCCTCTTGGGTTGTCTCTTCAAGAATCAAGCATGTCTATTGTAATAGAGACCTCATTTTTTTAAAAATAAAATTATTTATTTATTTATATTTTTGGCTGCGTTGTGTCTTCGTTGCTGCTCATGGGCTTTCTCTAGTTGCGGTTGAGCGGGGGCTACTCTTTGTTGCGGTGCGCGGGCTTCTCATTGCAGTGGCTTCTCTTGCTGCGGAGCACGGCTCAGTAGTTGTGGCACATGGGCTTAGTTGCTCCGCGGCATGTGGGATCTTCCCAGACCAGGGCTCGAACTCCTGTCCCCTGCGTTGGCAGGCAGGTTCGCAACCACTTTGCCAACAGGGAAGCCCCAGAGACCTCATCTTTTTGAGGGGGTGCTCTCACTGTTGTGGCCTCTCCCGTTGCGGAGCACAGGCTCTGGACGCGCAGGCTCAGCGGCCATGGCTCACGGGCCCAGCCACTCCGCTGCATGTGGGATCTTCCCAGACCAGGGCACAAACCCATGTCCCCTGCATCGGCAGGTGGACTCTCAACCACTGCGCCACCAGGGAGGCCCCAGAGACCTCATTTTTGATGTTGGGCTGCTGACTTCTTGTTAGGCCCCACCCTCCCTTCCCCTTTGGCCTTATAAGAAGGCCCCTGGGCTTGCCTCTTCCTTCGTTGACAGTAGGAAATTAAAATCTCCTGTGCACAGGAACTTTTCCCCAGTTTCACCCCTCAGTCACAATAAAGACCCAAACTCACTTCCTCTGCTTTGCCCAAGTCAATCCAGACCTACTTATGCCTACAGCTCTGTTGGGTGTCCCTTATGTGATAATACTTTCTCTCAAATTCTCTTGGTGTGTGGAGGGTCATCTGAACCACATTTTGGGTAGGGGTCCCTTCCACTTTTATAGGAATTCTATGTAACATCTATATAAAGTCAAGTCAGATCTGGGCTAGATCAACACAGATTTGGGAGCTTCAGAATGTAAATCAGGGGTAGCAAAGAGGTTTCATGACAAATTCTGCCTTGATGGTTTGGCAGAGGCTGCCAGTTCATTGGGCTGAGCAGGACCAAGATTTTTGCATTGTTTTTTGTTTTGCATTGATTATTGGTGTCTGCTATGGTCATGGGTGTTGGAAGTAAAGATATAAATGTTGGGCTTCCCTGGTGGCGCAGTGGCTGGGAGTCTGCCTGCCGATGTACGGGACGCGGGTTTGTGCCCCGGTCCGGGAGGATCCCACATGCCGCGGAGCGGCTGGGCCCGTGAGCCATGGCCACTGAGCCTGCGCGTCCGGAGCCTGTGCTCTGCAACGGGAGAGGCCACAACAGTGAGAGGCCCTTGTACTGCCAAAAAAAAAAAAAAGATATAAATGTTATGTATTTCTTCCCTGAACTAGAGGATATCGGATTTCCTTCAAAATGTTGACTTTGCATTAAGCTAAACCTATGGCAGATAGTTGAGTAGTCTACCCAAACTAAGGTAAAAGTCTTTATTGACAGTCTTTATTTAATAGTTATATAAATCCTTGTCAATATTATCTCTTCACTGACACTAGAGACATTTTTTTCTTATTCACTCTCAGAATAGGTAAATTTTTTTTGGCTGAAACAATGAATTGTCCAATACGTGTATAGGTATAATGTTAGTGATTTCCAGATTTGCTAAGGAATGTTAAAATTGCAAATGTTTTATATCTTGTTTTCCCTTAAAGTAGCAATATTAAAACTTTCTCAAAATTAGATACATCTCTTTTTATAATGTCCTTTAAATCTTGATTATTGACATGAATTTGCTTCTAAGAGATTGGTATACTATTAAATAGTTCTAACAAACTAAACAAATAAATAAAAATTTGAAAACCTAGTATTTTTAGGGCAATCATAAAGTTGATTTAGCTGTGGCCAACGGTGTCTTTTTTCTTAGCTCCTCCTAAAGAGAGTGACTGTGACTCTACGTGGCTGCTTACTCACCTGTTCTGACTTGGCTTAATAATACCAAAGTGAACTTACTGGCTCACTTAACTGTAAAGTCCTCCGTGGCACAGGGAAGGGAATTTTCCCCCTCCCTGAAACCAAGAAAAAAATGTTATGATTGGGTGCATATGAAAGAAAGGTTTACTCCTCAGTCTTTTTGTCTATTTAAGTGGGTTGTTTACCCACTCTGTATCCACCTGTTCAGGAAGAAAAAGAACGGGAGACAACTGATAGAGAGCACCAGTGGAGCAGCCTGCACACGTGTTGATTGGCTGACCGGGATGCGTGGGCACACAGACAAAGATACCGGGGGGGCTTGAGCTGTTTTGCCAGTATGCTGAGGATTGACTGCCAGATGTGGTCGCGGAGAGTCTGCAATAAACTACTGATGGTGGATGCTCCTGGTTGTGATGGTGGTGGGGTGGGGGTGGTGTGGGTTGTAGAGGTAGAGCTGGAGCTAAATGCAGATCAGAGCTCTGCAGTGAGGACACTGCTCAGGGAACTCTGAAGAACTCACACATAAGCCCTGTGAGACAACCAGCATTTAATGGCTAACCACTCAGAAGGCACCAGTAGTTAGTCAATGTTGGCTAGAGAAAGAATAACAGCCAAAGTGGCCAGCTGGGTGAGGGAGTTGTTGCCCTTCTTCCATCAAACCCCAACTCCTGAGAGGCCAGATCCATAGCTTAGATAGCATCTTCTAGTGCTGAAATTGAAAAGCAGTAGGGATTAGGGAATTTTCTGTAAAATAATGTCACCATTTCAGCATAGTGTCTGTCATTCAGTTAACTGGTTCTTTCTAAAGGAAAGGAACATTTGAATCTACTGTAGGACTTAACTTTGGTGAGGAATGAAACAAATTTTGAAGAAAGGAAGATATTGGCAATACTGGGTTAACCAAGATTGGATTTGTTTTTGTATTTTTAAAAATTTTTTTCTACAGTTTATTTGTTTGAATCAGATTCCAACTAAGGTTCATACATTGCAATTGGTTCCTATGTCCTTTCTTTTAAAAAAATTATTTATTTATTTATTTATTTTGGCTGTGCCAGGTCTTAGTTGTGGCATGCAGGATCTTTAGTTGCGGCATGCGGACCTTTAGTTGCGGCACGCATGTGGGCTCTAGTTCCCAGAACCCAGGCCTCCTGCACTGGGAGCACAGAATCTTACCCATTGGACCACCAGGGAAGTCCCTGGATTTGGTTTTAATCGCTGCTCTTTACCTATCTGTTCTTGTCCCAAAAGAAATCCACAAGTTCTCCTTTATAGCTTCAAATCATCCCAGGTAAGACTCTAATTCATTTCTTTAAAATATATTCTATTTTTCTGTGTCGCTCTCAGTTATAATTATGTTTTTTTCTTCAGAATAAAGGAACATGAAGAGGAAGAAGAGAGAAGGAGAAAAGAGGAAGAAAAGGATGCTGAGGAAATAAAGCGACAGAATTCATTATATGAAATAGAAATGAGAAAAAAAAGAGGAAAGAAAAAAGAAGAGATCAATGAAAGCAGGAGACTATTTTTTGTAAGTTGAAAATACTTCAAAAATGTATCTCTTCAAAAAATGTAGAGTCCAGTGCCAAAATTTTAATATGTTTTTTATAAATAATAGTGGTATAGAAAACAAGTTTCCTATTAAGTTGGGTTTTTAAGTGTACTTTGGGGGGAGCTATATTTGCTGTTATTTCATTTGGATGTGCTCTCATTCATGAACAAGAATTAAGAGAATGAGACTTTTTAAAAATGAATTTTGTTATCCTAAAAATGAGAGTTGTAATGAGCAATGAATGGGGTGATATGTGTTTGGTATCTCCTGCACTATTAATATATGCTGAATAAATGGTAATAATTATTTTATGGTAATTGCAATTTATTTTGTAATTTTTTATATTCATTTCTTTAAAGTTATTTTTTTTTTTTTTTTTTTTTTTTTTTGCGTTACGCGGGCCTCTCAATGCTGCGGCCTCTCCCGCCGCGGAGCACAGGCTCCGGACGCGCAGGCCCAGCGGCCATGGCTCACGGGCCCAGCCGCTCCGCGGCACGCGGGACCCTCCCGGACCGGGGCACGAACCCGCGTCCCCTGCATTGGCAGGCGGACTCTCAACCACTGCGCCACCAGGGAGGCCCTAAAGTTATTTTTTATTCTTAAGTAACATATACACAGATTTAAAACATCAAACATCACCCAAATGCTTAAAAGAAGAGTAGCAGTCATTGCTTCACTCCTTCTGCTTCTTGGAAAATTATATTCTAAATAATCTATGTATTTTAGGGACTTCCCTGGTGGCACAGTGGTTAAGAATCCGCCTGCCAATGCAGGGGACACGGGTTCAAGCCCTGGTCTGGGAAGATCCCACATGCCACGGAGCAACTAAGCCCGTGTGCCACAACTGCTGAGGCTGCGCTCTAGAGCCCACGAGCCACACCTACTGAGTCCGTGTGCCACAACTACTGAAGCCATGCGCCTAGAGCCCATGCTCCCAAACAAGAGAAGCCACTGCAATGAGAAGCCCACGCACCACAATGAAGAATAGCCCCCGCTCACTGCAACTACAGAAGGCCTGCGTGCAGCAACGAAGACCCAGCGCAGCCAAAAATAAATAAATAAGTAAATAAATTTAAAAATAAATAAATAATCTATATATTAAAAAAATATATTCAGTTTTAAAGATATGTATCTTGATTTATCAATTTTAAACATTTTCTGTCTCTCTGCCCTGGTAGTTGAGGATTTAGCTCTTTTCCAATACTGTCCCCTTCCCATCCACCTCTTCCCCCCAAATCATCATGGCATAATTTTAGTTTAATCATTATTATGATTTTATAAATATTGTTCTCTGAAGAGCTAAGAAATATACTACGATCATAATTTTTTGCTTCCATAAATGTTTTTCTGTGGTTAAAATAATTCTCATTGTTTGCATTTGCTTTAAAGCTCTATACCTCAATTTTTTCCATATGTTCAGTATGTTCTGCCAAATGGTTAATGATATTAGTTTTCAAATGTTCACCTAAGTAATATTAAATTATCTATGGTTTTCTTGGAGCTCTCCCATCCAGAGTCCTCCGTCCTTCTCTTCCTTTTGGACTGTTTGCTCTCTAGGCCTGCTGCTCAGCTGTCATTCTGGAGCTTCCCTGGGCCACTTTCCTGGGTCTCAGCTCCCATTTCCTGAATCTTATGCCTTCCTCTTTCTTGATTTATTCCCTCATCTTTCTGAAATACATCTTTTTTTTTAAATATTTATTTATTTGGTTGCACCAGGTGTTAGTTGAGGCAGGTGGGCTCCTTAGTTGCACTCCGGGGCTCCTTAGCTGCAGCACGTGGACTCCTTTGTTGTGGCAGGCGGGCTCCTTAGTTGTGGCAGGCAAACTGTTAGTTGTGGCATGCAAACTGTTAGTTGTGGCATGCATGTGGGATCTAGTTTCCTGACCAGGGATCAAACCTGGGCCCCCTGCATTGAGAGCACGGAGTCTTATTCCCTGCACAACCAGGGAAATCCCCTGAAATACATCTTTGAGTAGCTTCTGAAGAAAGGGTATAGAATCCGCCTGCCAATGCAGGGGACACGGGTTCGAGCCCTGGTCTGGGAAGATCCCACATGCCGTGGAGCAACTAAGCCTGTGTGCCGCAACTACTGAGCCTGTGCTCTAGAGCCCATGAGGCACAACTACTGAGCCCGCAAGCCACAACTACTGAACCCAAGAGCCACAACTACTGAGCCTTTGTGCCACAACTACTGAAGCCCACACACCTAGAGCCTGTGCTCTGCAACAAGAGAAGCCACCCCAATGAGAAGTCCATGCACCACAACAAAGAGTAGCCCCTGCTCGCTGCAACTAGAGGAAAGCCTGCGTGCAGCAACAAAGACCCAATGCAGCCAAAAATAACTAACTAAATAAATTTATTAAAAAAAATAAAGTAATGCTTGCTTTATAGTTTGGATGTAGAGTTCTGGGTTCAGAATTCAGAGTTTTGGATTTATGTTTTCATAATATTCTAGCTTTCAGTATTGCTATGGAAAAGTATTATGCCATTTATGGTATTCATTCTATGTATGTGATCTGGTGTGTTTTGTTTTTACTTCCCTTGTCTCTCTTTCTCTGAAAGCTCTGAGGGTCTTTATCTCTGCAACTGTAAGATTTAACAGGGACATACCTTGTTTAGGTCTTTTTCATTTTGCTGAGCACTCAGTTGATGCCTCAACCCATAAATGCATCAAGTTTTCTTATTTTATTTCTTGTATAATTTTGTCCCTTTCTATTTTGTTTCTTCCATTCTAGAACCCCTCTGATTTATATTGGACTTTCTGAAGTGATGCTCTAATTAAAAAAAATATTTTCTCATATTATGAGTTAGGGTAAGACTCAAAAGTTTATAAAAGAAAACCCAAAATAATGTAAAAAATTACAAAATAAATTGCAACAGTACCTTTATCTGAAGTGCAGAGGTGGTCATGCCAAGGCTGATGTGGTACCTCCAGAATCAAGGGGGAATGAGACAGCTTCTCTTTTTTTGCTTTGCTATTCTTGGAACATAGGTGGCTTCTGTCCTCAGGATTGCCTCATGGCCTTGAATAGCTGCTGGAGCTCCTGGCCACATTCCAGGCAGCAAGAAGGAGAAAGGATGAAGGACAAAAAAGGATTTCCTAACTATCTGTCCTCCTTTTAAGGAACTTTTTCAGAACTCCCACTTAACAATTTCCATTAAATCTCATTGGTTGTAATTTAGTGACACCTAGCTGAAAAGAAAGCTTGGAAATATAGTCTTCTAGGTGAGCATATTGCCACTCTGAACAAAATCTGGGTCCTGCTACTAATGCAGAAGAGAAGAAAGACTCTTGGGTAGGCAATTAATTGTTCCTGCCATTTTTGGTTTTTGTTTGACTTTGAGAGTTATTCTCAACTTTGTCTTCTAAATCTTCTATTGAATTTTTAACTATCAAAATTTTAATTTCTAAGAGTTTTACTTGTAATATTATTATTCCTTTTGCATAAAATCTTATTCGTGGTTCATGGAGATAATATTTTTATCTTTCCATGTCACTTTGGAATAGGACAGACCTTGTTTTGTGTGCTAACACTGCTACTTACTAGCTAGGTGACCTTGAGCTGAGGCTTTCAATTTTTAAAAATCAGGATTAACTTTGTGTTAACTCTGGGCTTTTCTTTTTTTTTTTTTTTTTTTTTTTGCGGTACGTGGACCTCTCACTGTTGTGGCCTCTCCCGTTGCGGAGCACAGGCTCCGGACGCGCAGGCTCAGCAGCCATGGCTCACGGGCCCAGCCGCTCTGCGGCATGTGGGATCTTTCCGGACCGGGGCACGAACCCGTGTCCCCTGCATCGGCAGGCGGACTCTCAACCACTGCGCCACCAGGGAAGCCCATGGGCTTTTCTTATTATAAAAAATCTGTATGAACATTTACAATAAACTTAGAAAAAAACAGTAAAATAAAGTTTTTAAGAAATAATTCAAAACAATCACTTTTAAGAGTTTGATATTTTCATTACCTTTTCATGTCAACTAATATATCTTGTAACCAGATTACAGCTTTGAAAAGTAATATCCCATAAAATAAAAGAGTACTTAAGAGTAGTAGGTACATAGTAGACCCTGAGTTATAAATATAGTGGAATATTAAATATTATACCTAATAACTTTTACCTTGAATTGATTTCTACTTATAGTAACAGAAAGCACTGATACATCTATGTATCCAGGCTGTTGTGTTCAAAGACACCTATTTTTATGATGGCAAATGCAGGTCAGGTTGTAGAATTGTAGAACCCCTCTGATTTATATTGGACTTCTGAAGTGATGCTCTAATTTAAAAAAATATGCTGATATGAACAGATTTTTATTCTTTGTTAAAAAACTGACCTATTAAACATTTTTAAATTAGAATATACATCTGTATAATTTTTTGTATATGCACAAAAAGAAAGTCTGGACAAGAAAGTAGTTTCACAGTAATTGAGTCTGGTGGGTGGAATTAGGAATGGGCAGATGGTGGATGTGGTAGGAAGGACGCTTTACACTGTGTGTTTTTAAAATATTGTAAATTTGTGTAGCATATGACTATATTAACTATTCAAACATTAAATGAATGTATACATATTTACTGTATTTTATCTGATTATAGAATTATTTTAAATTCATATTTGTAAAGAAATAAGATATTTGAAAAGAAATACAGAAAATTAATATGTGAAAGTCACCTATAATCTCATACCCTGGAGATAACTACTGTTAACATTTGATACATTTCTTCCAGTTATACATTCATTATAAACTTGTATTTATATATATTTGCAAAACTGAAATACTCCATGGTAGTGTTTTATATTCTGCTTTTTTCTCCTACTTACTGATTATGTTATTTGTATCTTCCCATGTCTTTGAGAGTGTAATTTATTTAACCATTCCTCCATTATTGACTATTTAGAGGTTGTTTCCAATTTTCACTGTTATAAATAACTTGGAGGTGAAGTGCGTGGTAGGTACATAAAACGTAATGTTCAGCTCTGATTATCTCCTTGAGATATTTCTCCAAGAGAGAAATAATTGTATTAGAAGCTGTGACCATTTGACATTTAATATCGTATTAGATATCTATATGTTGAAAGATACTTTTCTTTGTGATAGAATAATACACAGTTTTTTCCTCCAAGGAACATCTGAATGATAAAAATACCATCAAAGCTGTAGAACAGCAGCAGCAAGAGGAAGAAGATGAAAAGATTAGAAAATTTATCAAAGCGAAAAAGCGTCTTACACAAATGGGGAAAGAAAAAGAAGCTGAAACACACAGGTCAGCTTCTAAAATAATTTTTGTGATTAATAAAGTACTGTCTGAAATTATTTTAAATCAGAAGTTGTGATATGAGAGTAGTCTTTAGGAAAAAGGTTTCATTATTTATGTCAGGGCGTTTAGTGACATGGTGATTTCAGCTTGGAGCACATGAGTTGGGGTTCCCTTGGAATATTGATGACATCTGTGTGGTAGGTGGTTGGAAATACTGAAAATCTCTGCTTTAGGAGAGGGGTATGAGCTGGAGATGGCTTCGTGAGCCATTGATGTACAAGTGGGAATTGGAACTGTGGATACAGGTGAGCTCACCTGGGGGAGTAGGTAAGAAGTGAAGGTGACATAGTCCCTAGGGAAATCCATAGTTAAATGTCAAATGGAGAATGAAGGTAATATGAAGACCAAGGAATAGTTCCCAGAGAATGGAGGAAAAGCAGAAAAACAGCACAGGAGGGGGGATGGAGACTCAGTAAGAAGAGAGCAGTCATCAGTGTTAGATCACTAGAGGGATTAAATGAGATTTTAAAAATGAAGCACCCATCAGATTTAGAGGTCATTGCTTACCTTAGTGAGCAGTTTGGGGTGAGGTGAGGTAAGAGACTTACAGTACATCGTGTTTCTGTCTAGACCATGCTTTTCACTTGTGCAAAACCCTCTGATGGCTTTACATCACACTTAGAGTCTTGACTATGGCCCATAAGGCTCTACATCCATCCTAATTCCCAGCCGACCCCAGCCTCCTCTCTCAAACCTCATCTCTTACTGTTCTCTCCTTCTTTCCCTCTTTGTCACTCACACTGGACTTCTCCTGTACCCTCTTTGGGGAATGCTCACCTCCTTTAACTCTTTCAGATCATTACTCAAATATTGCCTTCTCATTCAGGCCATCCCTATGTTATTTAAAATTACAAGCCCAGGGCTTCCCTGGTGGCGCAGTGGTTGAGAGTCTGCCTGCCAATGCAGGGGACACGGGTTTGTGTCCCGGTCCGGGAAGATCCCACATGCCGTGGAGCGGCTGGCCCGTGAGCCATGGCTGCTGAGCCTGCGTGTCCGGAGCCTGTGCTCCGCAATGGGAGAGGCCACAACAGTGAGAGGCCCACGTACTGCAAAACAAACAAACAAACAAACAAAACTAATATAGTAAAATTACAAGCCCACACCCGACATTGCTTATCACTTTAACTGCTTTCTTTTTCTTTGTTGAATGATACAGCACTATTTTAATTATTTATTTTGTTTGCTGTCTCTCTACCCCAACTATTGTGAAAGCTCCATGAAAGTAGAGATTTTTAATGTTTTTGTTTACTGTTATGCCCCAGTACCTGGAATAGTCCCTGGCACATAGTAGGTAATCGAAGTATTTAAAATATTGTTTTTGAAAGCCTAGATGAAATGTCACCTTTTCCATGAAGCCTTCCTTTTTTTTCATTTGCCCACATCATTTTCTAGCTTTCTCATGGCATTTATCACTTTTGCCTGCATAGCTATTTACATAATTGTCTTTTCTCCACTTTAGATTGTCATTCCCCTGGGGCATGTGCTGTGTCCTTTCTCATTGTTTCTCCCATGTCGCTTTGCAAATTCACTCAATAATCAGTGAATATGTCACAACTAAATTTAAAAGTATATTTTGCCCAATTTCTTTAATGAAAATGCCCCCATTCCTTTAACAAATATGTAGTTATTGTTTTGTTTTTTAATTCTATTTTTATTTATTTATTTATTTTTGGCTGTGTTGGGTCTTCGTTTCTGTGCGTGGGCTTTCTCTAGTTGCGGAGAGCAGGGGCCACTCTTCATCGTGGTGCGCGGGCCTCTCACTGTCACGGCCTCTCTTGTTGCAGAGCACAAGCTCCAGACGCGCAGGCTCAGTAGTTGTGGCTCACGGGCGTAGTTGCTCCGCGGCATGTGGGATCTTCCTAGACCAGGGCTTGAACCTGTGTCTCCTGCATTGGCAGGCAGATTCTCAACCACTGCGCCACCAGGGAAGCCCCTGTAGTTATTGTTGATGATGTGCCAGGCACCATGCTTGGCCCTGAACTAGAGAGAGGACTTACCCTGTCTCTGACCTTGGAAATCTCACAGTGTAAAAGGAGAGTTATTTATCTTCATATAAACAGATGAAGTCAATAAAGTGCTATGAATAAATTGCAGACAGGGCATAGTAAGGATGAATTTATTCAGGATTTTGATAGCTTTTTCTGTTTTTGAGGTTAAATTTAAAGAAAGTCCTTTGACTTATTTTTATAATCTATGTGTTCAATATTAGAGCAAGTAGGATAGTCTAATAAAGTATTTAAAAATATTTTTCATGTGGAGAATTTTACACTTTATTTCCTATACACATGCATACACAAGATCATACTATATGCATTATTCCCTTTGGATTTTTAGAATAGACTTTATTCTAAAAATAAAGTATAAAATAAAGTATTAAAAATAATTTCCACTTAATATATGAAAGGAGCGATGGGGCTCCCTTTCAGTCTTGTAAAAGACTATAAAATATCTGACTCTCTAAATAAAGTATATTGGCTCCATAAAAAATCCATTCATGAAGACTTGACAAGTGATGGTTATTTTGTTATAGGCTAATGGAGGAACGGAGAGAAAGAATAAATAACTTCCTGAGTAAACTAATGAAAGAGAAATTTGACAATAAAGATTTGATTATTGCTAGAGATATTGCAGAAACTGAGGCTGAATGGAAAAAAAGAGAAAGAGAAAAGTATGAAAAAAACAAAGCAGAATTAAAAGCAATTGCAGAACATAGAGCTCTTGTGGTAAGCAATTCAATGATGACAAATAAAAATCAAAAAACAAATTTGAGCCCTTTACACTGTAGTTTCTCCTTACTCCCTCCTAATATACTCCCTCTGCCTTCCTGACAAAAACTAGCAGATTTGAAAAACAATGTATAAATTATCTTCCTATAGTCTTGAAATCAGACCATGTTTAATTTCTAACAGAAGATGACATGGTAGACAATTACAAATAAGATCTTTATAGATGCAAAGTAATAATAATCTCTTCTGTTTCAGAAGAGATTTGTTTGCATCTGAAGTGCAAAAAGTTATTCATTTAATATACCTTTCGTTTGAATGTTTTTAAGATAAATCAAGTAAAAATTACCCCATTGTGTTTCTGTATATCTTAATCCTTCAGAATTTATCTCCTACGTGACTGACTGTCATAAGATATAAATTGGATACTTTATAAACATTGTAGCAATTAATTTTTTACCTTACAAATATTTCCCTACCCTGAGATGGTCTTTTCTGTTCCTGTATTTTTTTAAAACCAGTATCATTCTACTTACGTTTTTATTGTTTCTTGATATTAAGGAAATAGAACAAAATCAAAGTAAACTGGCCACGTGGGAATCAGTCCATGTGTGTCCAATTTTCTGCCCTTGCATTGCTCCTGGCTGACTTTCTGCTTAGAGCTTTCTAACTTTGTGCCTTATTGAAGGCTGTTGGTTGCTAAAAATGGTTTTAATTTTTTCCTTTGCCTTTTATCATCTAGATAAAAAATAAAGAGGAAGAAGAAAGACAAAGAAAAATAGAGGCTAAAGAACAATTGCTAGCTATCCTGAAAGCAGACCAGATTTTCTGGGAGCATGAAAAGGAGAGAAAACGGAAAGCTGATAAAGAACGTCGAGAAGTTCAAGATGCCCATATTCAGCAAATGGTAATTATTCCTAAATGTTTATACTTCTTTTAGCAATAAATATGTAATATAGAGTTCTTGATAGTTTTCTGTTTCCTAAAGCAGTTTCCTTTATCAAGTAAGATCAGATGGTCATTATGGTTATGACACAATAAAATGTATTAAAAATGTGAAGAGTTAGTTTTTGTTTTTATGGGTATTGAAGTTCTCACACTAGGTTTATGTCTTTTGCACAACTGTTTATCCTTCTTTAGTTTCTATTGTGTTTTGATAAATATTTAAGAAAATACAAATGCAAATGGCAGGCCATGATGCTTCCTTTACTTTTTCCCCGTTTAAAACCACTACCCAGAGAATATGTTGATTGGGATCACATAGGTTTCATATTTGAGGTGAGTGGGGGGTCCCAGAGATTTTACAACATGTATGGAGGACCTGGCAACCAATCATTTGTGTCTAAAAACTGTTTTCCAGAATAGCTGTACCATTTTCCATTCCTACCAGCAATGAGTGCAAGGACAAGTTGCCCCACATCCTTGCTAACACTTGTTATTGCCATCCTTTAATTTTTAACTATTCTAGTATAGTGTTATCTCATGGTGTTATTTTGCATTTCCCTAATGACTAAAGATACTGAACATCTTTTCATGTACTTTTTAGTCATTTGTGTGCCTTGTGAAGTGTTTATTTAAATCTTTTGCCAGTTTTTTAGTTGGGTTGCTTTCTTTTCTCTTTTTATTTTTTATTTTTGGCTGCATTGGGTCTTCATTGCTGCACACGGGCTTTCTCTAGTTGTGGCAAGCGGGTGCTATTCTTCGTTGCAGTGCATGGGCTTCTCATTGCGGTGGCTTCTCTTGTTGCAGAGCACAGGCTCTAGGTGCGTGGGCTTCAGTAGTTGTGGCACACACGCTCAGTAGTTGTGGCTTGTGGGCTGCAGAGCGCAGGCTCAGTAGTTGTGGTGCATGGGCTTAGTTGCTCCGTGGCATGTGGGATCTTCCTGGACCAGGCTCAAACCTGTGTGACCTGCATTGGCAGGCAGATTCTTAACCACTGCACCACCAGGGAAACCCTGGGTTTCTTTCTAATTGTTGAGTTTTAACTTATTTTTTTAATGTGGTGAAATATACATAACATAAAATTTACCATTCAAACCAGGGGTCCCCAACCCCTGGGCCCCAGACTGGTAGTGGTCCGCGGCATGTTAGGAACCGGGCTGCATAGCAGGAGGTGAGCAGTGCGCGAGCGAGCAAAGCTTCATTTGCCACTCCCCATCGCTCCCCATTGCTTGCATTACCACCTGAATCATGGCTCACATTACTGCCTGAACCATACCTCCCCCTCCCGTCCGTGGAAAAATTGTCTTCCACGAAACCGGTCCCTGGTGCCAAAAAGGTTGGGGACCACTGATTCTATTTTTAATCATACAGTCCAAGGGCATTAAGCACATTTACACTGAGGAGCAACTATGAATACTGTCCAACTTCATAACTTTTTCATCATCCTACTTTGAAACTCTGTACCCATTAAACAGTAACTCTCTGTTCCCCTTCCTCCCAGCTCCTGGTAACCAGTGTTCTACTTTTTGTCTCTGTGAATTTGCTTATTCCAGGTACCACATATTAGTGGGATCATACAATATTTGTCCTTTTTTGCCTGTCTTATTTCACTGAGCTTATGTCTTCAAGGTTCATTCATGTTGCTGCATGTGTCAGAGTTTCATTCCTTATTAATGCTGAATAATATTCCATTGTACATATATACCACAATTTGTTTATCCTTACATCCATCAATAGATATTTGGGTTTTTCCCATTTTTTGGCTATTGCAAATAATGCTTCTGCACATTGGTATATCTGTTTGAGTCCCTGTTTTCAATTCTTTTGCTTATATACCCACAAGTGGAATTGCTGGATCATATGGTAATTATATGTTTAAGTTTTTTCAGAACCACCATACTGTTTTCTACAGCAACTGTACCATTAACATTCTGACCAGCAAAGTTCAAGGGTTCCAGTTTCTCCAAATTCTCAACATTTTCTGTGTTTGTTGTTGCTTATCATAATGGATTTGAAATGGTATCTTATTGTGGTTTTCATTTGCATTTCCCTCATGATTAGTGATGTTGAGCCTCTTTTCATATGCTTATTCAGTCTGAAGACTTCCTTTAGCACATTTTATAGCACAGGTGGGCTAGCAATAAATTCTTTCAGTTAATGTTTTTCTGGAGATGTCTTTATCTTGCCTTTTCATTGGATATGAAATTATTGGATATCATTTGTTTCAGCCTTTTGAATGTTTGTTCCAGTGTCTTCTGGCCTTCACTGTTTATGACTAGAAATCTGCTATCAATCATAGCTTGTCCCCTATATGTGATGTGTCATTTTTCTCTTGAAATTGAAGTTTTTTCTTCATTTTTGGCTTCCTGCAGATTGACTATGATGCATTTTCCTTGAGTTTTTTCTATTTGGGATTTGTGGTGCCTCTTGGATGTGCTAGTTAATGTCACCAAATGTGGGGAGTTTTCTGTTATTTCTTCAAATATTTTTCCTGCTTCTTTATCCTTTTTTCTTCAGGGACCCAATTTGCACATACACAGAGACATCTGATATTATACCAGAAACCTCTGACAATTCTGATCATTTTTAGTCAATATTTTTCTCTTTGTTCCTCAGATGGGACAGTTTCTATTGATCTACCTTCAGATTCACTGATTCTGATGTTGAGCTCATCTAGTGAATTTATCAATTATTGAACTTTCAACCCTACAGTTTTCATTTGGTTCTTTATATTTTTTATATTGTTTCTATTTATCTGATTAGATTGCCACTTCACTCATTCTGAGCATATTTCCTTTAATTCACTGGATATATTCATAACTGCTTTGAAATCTAATTGCTAAAGTCAATACGTAGTTTCATTCAAAGTTTTTGTTTCCTGGGAATAATGTAACACGTTTCTATTTCTTTGCAGGTCTAGTAATTTTTGGTTGAAAACTTGACATTTTATAGAATATGTTGTAGATTGTTTTGTTCTGAGAGTTGTTGCTTTTTTAGTAGGCAACTGCTTTCCCTGGACACAAGCTATGAAATCTGTTTTCACCACGGAAGGTAGCCTCTGATGTCTTTGCTCTCTTTTATTTTTTAAAGCCTCGACTCCTAGGGTTCCTCACTGTACTGGTGTTGACAGTCATCCAATAATATGGGTAGAGTTTATGTTCAGACACCTTCAGCCAGTAATGTTTTTACTCCTACCCCTGCTATGCACGCTGTGGGCAGGTTGAGGGTGGTAGTCCAAAGAACACTAAATTCATAATTTCTCCCAGGCTTTTTTTGCCAGGCTCCTGAGGTATCCTGTGTGAATGTGTTTTATCAATTAGTCAGGGATGTCTGTAAATTTTATCATTTCAACTCTTCTGTCTCATTCCAGAATCTCCCCCTTCAATTTCTAGCTGCTTTGCCACTCAACCCAAATAGAATCTGACATCATTATCCAGTTAAATTGCAAGTTTTCACCTCCTGAGCTGGAGGGATAGCAATGCCCTCCAAAGAATGCCCGAAACTTGCGGTTCTTACCTCCTGATTGATTTAGTAGCAGTTTTTCATGAAAAAACACTTCTCAAGTAGTTGCCTGTACGTGGTCACTTACCAGTGCTCTGAAATGGTTGATTTTAATAATTTTTAATAATAAACTTGTTTTCTGTGGAGAATAATTGGCCAACCTCCTCATGTGGCCATTATCAGAAGTAGGATCTGCCATATTATTTTGAAGCAAATTCCAGATATATCATTTTATCAATGTATATTTCAGTATCTTCTCTCTAAAGCTCAGGGACTCTTTAGAAATTAACATAATCACAATTCTGTTAAAACATCTAAAACAATTAACATTCAAAAATATAAAACAACATCAGCATTTAAATTTCCCCCAGATTGTCTCATGAATATTTTTAGTTTTTGTTTGAGGATGAAACAGGGTCCATATATTCTATTTGGTTGACTGATATGTCTTTCAAGTTTCTTTCTATAACTCCTCCTCCACCCCCATCCTCTGTTTTTGTCTTAGGTTCTCCCTCCTTGTCTCCATTATGTTTATCTTGCAATTTATTTGTTGAAGGAACAGGGTTTCTTATCTTTTAGAATTATTATAGTCTGCATTTTGCTGATTGGATCTCTGCAGGGTAGTATTGTTCCTCACATTTCATGTAAAATCTAGTTTAGGTCAGATTCAGGTTCAATTTTTTGGTGAAAACTCCTCATAACTGGTGTTGTGTATTTCCATTAGAAGGCATGTAATGACTGTTGTCTCACTTTGTGATACAAACAGCCTTTGATGATTGTTACCTAGATTTAATTCATCAGGTGGAAAAATGTTAGTATTTTCTGCTTCCTTCTCATCGATTTGCTGAAGTTTTCAAAGAAATTTTCATGATCAGCAGTTTCTCTGCAGTACAATTTTAAAAGAAAAGACAGGATATTTGATTCTTTAACTGCATTTTCGAGTTTTCAAAATAATTAGCTCTCTAGCATCCTCCAAAGGTATTTGTTACTTTACCCCCATGTGTTATAATTTTTAGGATTTTAAGTTTCTTTACAAATCTGTATTTATGCTTAATGTATATAAAGTTTAAGGTACCAGTCATGTATTCCATTATGGTTACCTTTCCTTCCATTCTCATTTCTTTTCTGTACTTCAAATATTTCTCCCTGTTCCCTCAATATCTTTCTACAAATCTGCTACCAAACTACAGTATATCCCAACTGCTCCTTGTTAAGATCCCAAATTACAGCATTTTACCATTGATGAGATAGTTCTTAGTCTCTCTGATTTTTTCCTAGTTATTGAATATCATTTTCTATTTTTCAAACTCCTAGTATCCTATCCCCTATTCAACATATAGCATGAAAGCCTGTTTTGAAACATAGCACTAACAAAAATTTGCTATTTTGTATTCATATGGTTGTTTTATTTCCTCACAAATTTCAATTCCTGGTAGATATATCAGGTTTAAGCTACTATTTTACGCTGAAGTGTTGGTTACTGAGTTTGAAATATATTTTCATGAATACTATATTCATAAGTAGACAAAATCTTAATTTTTGATAAACTCAGCATTTCTTAAAATGCTTCTGAGAAGACACAAGGAAAAGGTGTCAACCAAAACTTTATAGAAATCTTAAAAAACCCATTAGTCACCTCATATAAGCAGTTAAAAGAACAATCGTTTTGTAAATTATAAAGTTAAAAGAAAAAAATTATGGAATGTTAGTAAACTGGCTTTTGGTAGGTAGATTGCCTATTTCTACCTAGCTCCAATATTGATAAATGTCACTTGTTCCAACTTCAAATTCTTAGGAAAGAGAATGTAACTGGTTTAACCACTTAATTCAGATATTCATTGCTGACTTAATCTTATGTGGCCGAGTCACATGGTATATCTGGCTGATTTGGGACAGTGGGTTTGGGTGCATTCCTTCAGAATAGTGGATGGATGGGGACAGCGATTGATTATGTCTTCTACACTTGTCAAAGTACACATCCTCTAAATGGTAGAAACGGGATTTTAAACTTGGTTATTTGATTTTTAATTTCATGCTGCATTGTTTGAAGATGTACCATCACATAATGCTGAGCCACTACTTTGAACATGATACTGTTGTGAGAAGCATGGGAGAATTTATGAAATAAATTATAGTATATAGTAGTTAAGTCAGGACTTGTCAAATATCGAGTTTAGAAAGCTCTATCTGCAACTTCAAATGCTACATATATTTAGAAAATTGATTTTTTTTTTTACTAATACAAAGTGTATTTTTTCTTTCCTTCCCAAATAGGCCAAAAATAAATTTAATGCACTGCAAGCAAAACAAGCAGAATTAGAGTACTGCAGACTTACTGAAGCTCTTGTGGCTGAAAAAGAGAAGGAATTTCAGGATTATGCCAGAGAAGTAATTGAATCTGAGTCTGAATCAACAAACAAGTATATTTATCCTCTTGTAAAAGCCGTACAGGAAGGACCTGGAGGTGGTCGTGGGCCAGTTTTTGTGGACAGAGGTGTATTAAGACCCAGCTATCAGGCAAATGATATCACTGGAGTCCAGCTCCCTTTTTATACCTCTCAGGGATCAAAATATAATAATTTTCAAAAGTCTAAGGGAAGGCTAGGTTTTACATGGTAGAAAAAAGTTTATTTTTAAGAAGACTAAGTCATAGCTCATATTATGAGCTACAAATTCAAGTGAATTATATGCTTATAATTTGTTAATAAAGCTGCTTTTCATAAGTACAATTATGTCTGATCTGATTCTTCCCCATTCAAGATTAAGTCAGATTCCAGTTTTTATTTTGATAAAACACATACACAACCAAATGTATAATTTTAGCCATTTAAGAATATTCAGTGGCATTAAGTATATTCATAATATTGTACAACCTGCACCTATTAGTACACAACTGCTCTGATCTGCTAATTTGATAAAAGAAACCATAGCTAAAATTTGTGGCAAAGATGTAAACTGGAACTAGGACGTTTTGGGTATTGAGAGGACTTGGTGGGGTGGGGGAAGTGTAAAAATTATGAATCCACACTTAAAAAAGAAACACAGTACTAGGTTAGGAAGTATGTTTAGGAAAGAAACCTAGAAAGCAATGAAAATAGAAAAAGCACATTGAAACTAAAAGTATTTTAATAACAAATTTGCACAGTCCATATGAAGCACTCACATTTTACATATTCTCCTGGCTTAATAAAATGTTTAAAAACACTCCAGAATTTGAGAGTTTAATAATATTCACCTGCTAACACATATAAACCACTGAATGGTCAGAACGTTTTTACTTAAGCATATATATTTTCAGTGACTAACTCTCAAGTTAACTAGGTTAATTTTCCCTAAATATGTCTAATTTAAATAAAACCAAAAATAAACAAGAAACCAAAAACTAGACAATCTGTTTTACAAACTCAATTAACATTTATATGGCTTTACAATGGTAAATGTTATATTAAAGCTGGCAGGCACAGAATATAATACAGTGTTCCTGCTGCTGAGAAATTTGGAGGAATTAAAAAGCAAATAGTAGCACTCCAGTTGACAGAAATGCAAATTCCATGTATAACCTTAAAAGTCTGCTGAGGCAAAAGACACCCTGCAATGTGAAGCACTATGATTAAACAGTTACACTAGAACTTATTCCTAAACCTGGAAATTGTCACTGCTGGCTAAATTCTTAAAAGAAGTTCAACATTGTTAAACTCTTTGCTCAGTTTTTTCCTAATACAATTTCTGTGGGTAAAATAAAAGTATTATTTTAATTGATTTATCTTCATTATTTAGCTTTTAATAAAAATAAAGGCCGAATAAGCTAATACAATGATTTAAAAAATACAAAAACAAACTGTTTATGATAGTATAGTTTATTTTATACAATGTTTAACTATAAAAGTTGATAGTTTCAGAGTTTAAATTCTGTAAAATGCAGTTTGCAGAAAACAGTTTAACAGTTACTAGACTAATGATAAGAGAAGCAGCATTTTGAAACTAATTAGACAATTGCAACAACAGCTTTATTCCTAAATTTCATTAAAAAAATATACATCACAGTGACTTCTGAGCTAGGAAAAGAAGTGCATTAACTTCATTTGTTTTTCCCTTCTGTAAAGAGAGCAGCCATAACTTTTAATATACCCACATACAAATACCCAATTCATTTATCCTTCAAAATACTATAAACACACAAAGGGGGAAGAAAATATACAGCATGTGCTTTTGGTAAACATAGGAATTTGCTTGAAAAAGGGGGGTGGGGCAGACACACAAATCAATCCCACCACTCCCCCCAGTACATAAAAACAAACAAAACCCCTCAACAACTCCCTTCTCCAACCTTGCTGATGGAATTTTTCAAATTCCATAAAGGTTCAAAGTGTGATGAAAAATACTGCCACCCAGAGTAAAGCAAAATCAACTACTAAAACCATACTAATTTGTTCCACACACTAACCTGAAAACAAATTAGAACTGTCAGTAATTACTACTACTGAAAACATGAGAAGCCCAGTGTGTTCCCGTCCCCAATATTAAGAAATTTTTACTTTTCAGCTTCATATCTTCCACTGAGTACAGAATCAAAGGCCATTAGGCAAAGCCAATATGAATCAATATTACACTTGTGCAAAGATGGATTTATAAGACAAATTCTTTGAAACTTCTGTGAGGGATCTGATTAAGAAACTTAGAAACTACAATGCTCTATGAACTCACTACCTATAGAGTAATTTTAAAATGTTTTAAAGCAACCTAGTAGCTTCTCTACAAGCTCTTTAACATTAATCGCTCTGCAGTGTCAATTTCTGTGGCAGATGGTTTACCCAGAAAAAGAATTCACATGAAATAATCATGAAAAAATTTCTCATATATTGCCAATCAAGCAATAAAAACAAACTAAATATCTTTAAGAGGATATTAAATCAAACACACTTTGAGGTAAACTGTAAGCTCAAACGTAACTATTATCAATTTGGCAGTAAAGAATTAAATAGTTGACTTTTAGGAAAACAGTTGTTCAAAGTAAAAACTAAAGGTTGCACAACTATTAAAAATGTAATGAAAGGATCATTTGATTGGTGTACTATTCAGATGCAAAGGCAGATGAGGTACAATTAATGCTGTTTAATCATTTTCTAAATGTTATTTATATTCTGAAAATAAAATCTGATTGTCATCTCTCACTTCAACTCCTTCACATATCTGTTCTATTGTAAAAACAGCTAACAAAGTTTTTTTTTAAAGGCTTATAAATAATGTTTAGCATGGAATTGCTTCTTTGATGACCAAAACAGAATACTACTTAACGAAATTACTATTTTTTCCCCCTATGGTTACTTGTCTATAATTCTTAGTGGATAAAGCTCCGGGATCAGACAATATAGAAGTATTTTTACTTAGCATGTTTTTTTTTTTAATATAATTATTAGAAATCCTTTCTTAAACAGCACCTTTCTTGAAGCTCAAATAGTTTAACAAAGACTTTTTAAATGCAGTTTACTGAATTTAAGACAAACAATAACTAATTTAAAATATATTAACATTATACAGCTTGGGGACTCAAGACTCAATTATCTCTAAGGTTTGTGGTCAAAGTCTCTAAGGAAGCAACCACCCTGGATTATCATAAACATCTATTACTTTTACCATCAGGAAAAAAATTTGGTAAGACTCTGCTAAGGATATTTGTTTCAAGATATTGCAAACAATCATCACCCTATTTGTTATATAAATGGCTACCACAATGCCAAATGTATCATTACTGTATTAATCAATAACGGGAAGTATTATGCTAATAAGCATTGCTTTGCTCAGTACAAATAACATTGAGTAGCAGCTACTGGGTTTACGAAGGAGCTACCTTGGTAACAGAGTAGGTATTTGACACTACTGACAAATAGTAAAGTACAAAAGCACTCTAGAGGCAACTACTAATTGGAATTCTGAAATTTCTTTTCAAATGAGGCAGGTTTTGTGTTTACTGTATGTTCAACATTTTATTTAGAAGAGAAATTACAGAATAAAAGGCCACACATCACTAAAATAGCAATATACCACACACAAAATTCTAAACGGACTTTGGATATCTTTAGTGTTTCACACTATAAGCTATCAAATTTTGCAACTCTCTATGTGGCAATGCTATACATGCCAAGTTAAAATAATGATTAACAGTTATGGTATAAAGCCCCCTGAATAGAAGAAACCAGAGTCATAAACATGCTACAGCCTACTGTGATACACAGATAAAAAAGATGCATTTTCTTGCCACTTGAAGCTCACAGTTATGAGAGTTAGAGAAGTCAGTTCAAGTTAAAAAAAAAAAAAAACATGCAACATTAATACTCAACTCTATATAGGTCAGTGGCCCAAAAAGAGAAATCTAATTTAATGTGTCAATACTAACAATTTTTAGAATCTGTCTAACATAAAGACCTGCACAAGTGGTATGTTTTAGTGAGAAAACTATTTTTTTCATTTTAGAGAAGGGTAATGGTAATAATAATAAAACATTCCCCCAAAGCAAGTTTCATCTCTTCAGACCAACAGTAACACAGAATTGAGAATTACAACCTGATCTTCAAGGTACAGTTCTTGTCAGATGCTGTGTAACAGCAAGCCAAGCCCAATCAGTACATCAACTGAAAAAAAATACTCAACTATATTTATAGACAGTGAAGTAAAACAAAAGAGGAAAGATATTAATATGAAACAAGCTACCGGTAGAAATACAAAGAGTAACATGAAGTGCAATATAAATAACTATCTATTTTAAAGCACAAATTACTATAAAATCAAAAGTAATGACTTAATATCTCAAGTTATTAGGGTCCCACTTCTGTGTAATTAAAAGCTGCTGCTGCAAGCCTCTGTTATAAATGCAATAGAAAAATCTACACAAGATTTCTTCTACCTAGTGGCTTCTAAGGTTACTTTAATCATGAGAAACACAAGCTTTTGTAACAATGTATTCCAACAATCAGTTATGTTTGTTTCCAACTGGCCGATCACACAAATCAGGGTGTAGAATAGCATGTTTGCTACTGGCTGATTGTTGCAACACAAAAATGCATACATGAAATAGTTAAACACAGCACACAGTATTACACCAAAGTGTTTTTCTCATTTCAAGTTTATTAAAACTTTTGCAGTACAAATTATCCAGGTTGCAGATTATCAAAAGATCGACTCAATAAAGTCCACATTGGGAAAAAAAAAAAAAGGACAAACATAAACCCAAAACAATGAAAAGAAAACAACATAAAGGGGATTCATCAGCAAGTCTCTAAAACTTAAAATTTGAGACAGAATGGAAATAAGTTTATATACCTCATTCATCCACTTTTGTCTTCATCTGTTCCAGGGCTTGATTCATGATCAAATTTTTTATTTTTATCATGTGTGTGGTCATTTTCTTGACCCTTTGATTTTTGGTTTTCTTTTTCCACTGAGGATCTGGTCTTCTCATCCTCCTTATTTTTCAAAGTTGAGAACTTTAATTCATTGTCCTGACTACTTTGTTTCATTTTTGAGAACGGACTTTGATCTCTATCAGCCCTTTTTTCCCTGTTACTATTTGAGCTACTATGATCACGATTTTTAGAGTACATTCTCTTCTCACCCTCAGAATTCTCTTTTCTGTGTGAACTTTTACTTTCTTGGTTTCTGTATTTTTCTTTGTTTCTGCTTTGACTTTCTTCTCTCTCTGAGCTCCGTGAATCTCTCCTCCTTCTCCTCCTGTCTTTACTTCTTGATCTTCCTGGCGTTGCTCTTCTGTCTCGGCTCCGTGACCTTCCTCTTCTCCTGTACTCCTGTTCTCTGTATCTGTGATACTCCTTGCTTCTGCTGCGATCTCGGTCATGGCTTCTAGACCGCACTCTTCTGCTCCTGTCCCTACTTCTGCTTCGTTCCCTTGTTCTACTATTGTAACTGTGTTTGCCTTTAGTTACATCGCGTTCTCTACTCCTAGACTGTGCACGTCTGTCCTTGTCCTTACTTTTATTATGATCATGCTCATTGCTTTTGGATTCTAACTGTTTAGACTTCTCTTTACTTCTACTCCTTTCCTGACCTTTTCCTTTAGAATCAGACTTTTCTGTTTCTTTAACATTCTCATGATCCCTTTCTTTACTCCTTGACCTCATCCTCTTTTCTTCATGTCTATTATGCTTTGTATCTCTTTCCTTACTCTTGGATTTCTCTTTGCTCTTACTCCTACTTTTCGATTTGGCCCTTTTCTTTACCTTGTTTTTATATTTATCATCTTTTTCTGAATTTCTTCTGATGTCTCTCTCTTTGCTGTTAGATTTATGATCTTTAACTTTCTTTTCCTTTTCACTTTTTCTGTTTGGACTCTCAGAAACATGCCTATGATCAGTTATTTTTTTCTCTTTTACTCTAACTGGGCTTCTTTGATTTTCTTTTATTTCATTTAACTCACTCCTAAAAAATGAAGAAAAAAAGTTTTGGGGAAACTTTATTAGGAAAACAGTGGTGTCCATTATTGCTGAAATGATACTCTATTTTCCTTAAGACATTCAGAAACAATTGAAATGGCTTTAAATGAAATAATTTTAAACAGTTAAAAAAAATACTTGTTACTACATTTGAAATAAGAGTTAAATCTTACTTATCCCCTTTGATCCATCTTTCACCACTTGATACCCTCATTCTTTGAGCTCTCTGCATCTCCTGCCTCCAATGTGGAGGAGTCTCACTACGTCTGAAACGATCCCTGGATCTGGATCTAGATGGAGTTCGATAACGCTTTAAAAAAAGAGGCGAAAAATTAATATATAAAAATATAAAAGCATTATAACAATTGCTAAAGTGTACATATTTCTAGGTTCAAAAAAATGTCTGATATTTCCATGCCTTCTAAAATAACTAAATTTCCCAATTTTCAGGTAGGAAATTAATGAGGCATAATGTGGTTTGATATCTTTGCTTTCATTGCTAATGAAATGTGCGTTTATATGTTCTTGTTTTAAATATGTCTTGGGTTTAAGTTCTAAAACAGTAAATATCGATAGCTATATCCCACATCAACAAAAGCTCTTTTGAATCCTCAATCATTTTAAGAGTGTAAAGAGGTCCGAAGACAAAAAAGTTTGAGAACTGCCATGAGAATAGTTAGGAAGCCATTTATAGTTCAGATAATATACAATGGTGAACTGAACTAAGATGGTAGGAGTGGAGCTTGAGAGAAGCAGATAGATTTCAGAGCATTTAGGAGGTTGAGGTTGAACAGACAGGATTTGGTGATGGATAAGTTATATAAGGTAGGAAAGAAAGGGGAGAAACAAAATGATTCTTGGGCTTCAGGTTTAAGTGCTTGCACAGGTGGTAGTGTCTGTCACTGAGACCAGAAATCTAAAGGAGGGTCAGGCCTGAAGAAGTGTTTAGGCTTACCATTGTATATGATGAGTTTAAAATGCCCATTAGGCACCTAAATGGTCACCAAATAAACCTTTGATGCCAGAAAGGCAGATGAAAAACTGACAGTTATCAGCATACAGGTACCCAGTGAAGTTACGAGAGTGATTATATTGCCCAAGAAGCATATGCAGAGTGAGAAGAGTTAGAACCCTGAGGTACTACAATATTTAAACATCAGGTAGAAGAGCATGAACTAGCATTGGAAATTTAAGACAGACTGGCCAGAGACAGGAAGAAAAGATGATGGAAGCAAAGGGAAAAGAGTATTACAAGGAGGGAGATTAAATAAGACAAAGACTGAAAGGATCCAATGGATTCTGTGACTTGGAACTGACCATAAAGCAAGTGCTGTTTTCAGCAGAATGGCAGAAGACAAACTGAAATGGCTGAGGAACGAGTAGGAAATGAAGAAATAATATACTAAGTATAGCCACGTTGGTTAAAAGTTTTGAAAAAACAAGAAGATATTTAAATTCTGATGAGAATCCAGTGAAGAGAAAGAGTATGAAATATAAGAATAGGGTTAATTTTTAACAAGCATAGGGACACAGTGGTCAGGAAGTAACAAAGGGGTACAAGAAAGACCTCAATCTCATTTTATACCATGTACATGTAAAATCCATTAACATCCCATGGATTTTCAATGTGGAAGAACCAACACAAAGAAGTTACTATAAAAAGAGAACATATAATTCAACATCCGTATCTACTCTAAATTTTAACTACTTATGTATAAAACAATACTTAAGAAACACTCTAGGATTATTTAAGATAAATGCAATACTATTAGGACTTCTGGGAAAAGAATCACCTACCCTTGGTCCTCTTCCTTTAATTTTCCTGCCAGACCTAGTAACTAAAAGTCGCCTCTGGTATGAAGCAGGCTGGGAGTTAAGTAGATTACTAGAAGGAAGCAGAGGGAAAATTAAAAAACATTATTTTATAAAAATAAATCTGGAGAACATAGCTTTACTGATCTAAACTAATAAATTTAAAGACTTACATATATAATCAGTGGTTCTCAACCAGGAATGTTATCAATCCTAGTAGTTATCTGGAAAAGTATGGGAGCATTTTTACAACTGTCAATGACTAGAGGGTGCTATTGGTACTGAGTGACAAGTCAGGAATGCTAAAATCGTGTAATGTGTGTAGATGAAGAACTATCCTGTTCCCAAATGCCAACTGTGTCCTGTTGAGAAACACTGTTATATAATCATCACTAAGATGAAGGCAACTTGATAGTGCTAAGGAACTCAGAGTAGGCTACATGCTGTTGAGAGAACAATTTTAAAGCTATCTGATTCTAAAGTATCTTACTATCCTATAAGCAGTTGTTCACTGGTAATAAAACTATAGAGAAATGTAATTAATGTGAATTAAACAGAGACAAGATGGTCTGAATTAGCAAAATGTTTAATATCATGCTTTATACCAGAAAGGGAAACTATTATTTTCAAATAATAATGAGTTAATATTTAATTAGCACTAACAATATCTGTGTATGTTATATCTGAAAAATGCATTCTAAAGTAGTTCAAATATCTTCTCCTTAATGTTTACTTCCTTAGAAACACAATTTCCTATTAACTGAGTAAACTCAATCCAATCCATCAAAATTATCCCAATTCAAGTAACCAAGACTTACTTTTATATTTTTACTGTATTGTGAAAGTATAGGGAGAATGTTCAGAATTTTACCACTTTTAAATACATTATTTCCAATTATAAATAAGAGAAAGATACCCATCTTTTTTTCTATCTTTGGACATAATTATTAAAATGATTCATAAAGAACCAACAACTTCTAATACTAATAATGTGAACTTATGTAGACAAATTTTCAAAGTACTTGAATATGCTGTCAATTTGCAATACCACAATATTGTAAACCAGGCAAGGAAAACAGCATTTTCCCCCACCAGACAAACTGAAAAATAAAGGTTCTTACTTGCTTAAAAGTTTAATGTATACAAAAACAGAGTAAAACACTTGTTTTAAATGGAATTTGTTTGGAATGCCACTTAACAATATCTTTTTGCCATTTGCAGTGCTTGTTTTTTTTTTTTTAATTAATGTAACTTTTATTCAAAAATCTGTCTGAATTAAGTCAATTTATCTTTTCAGCTATGTGGTTAGCAAAAAGGAGCCTTGCTAACATTATCCTATTAAGAAATTTCAATCTTGGGACAAGGTCACCAATTAAATCTTATCTAAAATAAGCAAAAATGGTTTTTTAAAAAAGAAAGGTTCTGTGGTAGAGAATGTAGGGCAGTTTATAAAATAAACATATTCACATACCACTCTCTCTCTCTCTCCCTGTTCTTCCTTTCTTTTTCATCAGCTTTAGGAGGACTTTTTCTCATTAGGAATCTATTTTCAGGTATTGGAGGGATTTCTTCTGGACGAACAGTAGACTGGGGTTGTGCCTCAAGATTTTCAGCCTCACTTTCACTAGATGCGCTTTAAAAGAAACACACACAACAAATTCCACTTGGTTATTATGTACCTACCCCGATTTTCCAATTGTTGGTATTTCTTTCCTTTGTAATATGTACAATATATGCATCATTCTGTCCCCCATCTCTGACCAAAGATGCAATTACATGGGGAAAATACGCATTCCTCTGACAAACCAACCAAAAACCAAAACCAAATGTTTCTGTTATCACATTCTCAAAAAATATTTTCCAATAAAATGGAACCAAAATATGATACTTCATGTGCAATGCCCTCTGATAAATTTAAAATACTTGAAAATATAAAGAAACTGCTTTAGAGGCAACAGGTTTATAAAGATGAGTTTTAGTACAACCATAGATTATTTCAGACAAAACAGGAAAGAAAAGAAATACGCTGACATTATCTGCTTTCTACCCTATGCTATCATAGGAGGAAAAAAAAAGAACAAAAAAGCGAGAGACTGCTACAGAAAATAAGAAAACAGTCATTGGTTTCCTATAATTCTCACTAATCTTATATTCCTCCCATAAAATACAAACCTATATAACCAAAAGGTCATTGAATTCAGACAAAATGAACTGAATGGTTTTGTTGAAAATTAAAATGAATGTTCCCAAATTTAATCTATACACTGTAGAATATCAAAATGGTCTTATACTTCATGCTATGAAACATTTCTCACTATTTTCATGTTCCATATAATTGATCCAAAATCCCAATAGATTTATATATAAACAGAAGGGAATTAGAATACAAAGTCAGTACTGTAAAAGTAAATTAAGACCTTTTCTTGCTTTTCTTTCGCTTCTTCTTTTCTTTCTTGTGTTTACGAGAATTTTTCCTATGTTTCTTCTTTCTTTTTTTTGATTTCTCTTCAGAAGCACTTTCAGAATCAGAAGAATCAGAAGAGGACTGAGAATCGCTTGAACTATCTGAGTCACTGGATGATGATGAGGAGGAGGAGGAGGACTTATGCCTTTTCTTTTCTTCTTTCCTAGCTTTAATAAAAAGCAAAATGGTTTGGTGAACACTTTTTAGACAAACTTTGTAAGTGGAAGTTTAGATTTTTTTGCAGATTCTCAAAGTCCAGTATTTAACACTTAGCTCATTCAGCTATTTGACCTGAGGGGTACAGGAAAGGAGTTAAGACTCAAGATTAGAATCCAGATCTCCAGACTCAAGGGTCAGAGTTATATTTATATCTAAAGAATTCTGGAAAAGTAATAGGTAAATCTAAAACATTAAACTAAGTTAATTTTAGGAATCATATAAATAACATACTTTTTTAAAGGCACAGAAATAACACTCAAGAATTCCAGATTCTAATCTTTTTGTAGTTTTCAACTTTTTCTCTTATTATCAATATTGGAAGTACAACTGTAGGAGAGAAGTAATAGAAAAAATACTATGCATGAATGTGGAAAGATAAGAAACACGATTCCACTGGCATGGGCTTATTCAATGCCTGAGTATTCCTCTAATGATTAAGAAATTTAGCTTTGGCTGAACAGCAGACTTACAACAGGGGGTAGTGGTAGTCATTTGCCAATGATTAATAAATATGTTTTGGGGGTCTCTACAAAAAGTAATTTCAAATTTAAATTTTATTTTGGGTTAAGGAAGTTTAATTTTAAAAGGGGTCCCAAAACTCAAATGCTTTAAGGATGAGGAAACTAACACAAATAAGTGAGGTTAACCAGGAAATTGAGGAAGATATGACAGACTGGACAGAGCTTTGCCCACCTAACAGTATTCTAATTCCAACCACGGTGGACTTAAAGAAGTGAATTCAACAATCTGATTAAAAAATGGGCAGAGGACCTGAATAGATATTTTCCCAAAGGAGACATACAGATGCCAACAGGCACATGAAAAGATGCTCAACATCACTAATCATCAGAGAAATGCAAATCAAAACAATGAGATAGCACCTCACACCTGTCAGAATGGCTATTATCAAAAAGACAACACATAACAAGCATTGGTGAGGATGTGGAGAAAAGGGACCCCTTGTGCACTGTTTGTGAGAATGTAAATTGATATAGCCAGTATGGGAAGTAGCATGGAGGATCCTCAAGAAGTTAAAATAGCAGTGCCATATGACCCAGCAATTCTATTTCTGGGTATTTATCCAAAAAAAACTAAAACACTAATTCTGAAAGATATACGCAACTCAACCTTCACTGCAGCATTATTTACAATAGCCAAGATATGGAAGCAACCTAAGCGTCCATCGATATGTGAATGGATAAAGAAGATGTAGCGCGTGTACACACACACACATGTGCACGCGCACGCGCAATGGAATATTACTTAGCCATAAAAAGGAAGGACCTCCTACCCCTTGTGACAACATGGATGGATCTAGAGGGTATTATGCTAAGTGAAATAAGTCAGACAGAAAAAGGCAAATACTGTGTGATTTCAATTATATGTGGAATCTAAAAAACAAAACAAATGAACAAACATAACAAAACAGAAACAGATTCATAGATACAGTGAAGAAACTAGTGGTTGCCAGAGGAGAAGGCGATTAAGGGGGTGGGGAAATAGGTTTATGGGATTAAGAGGTACAAACTTCCAGTTATAAAATAAGTCATGAGGATGTAGTGTAGAGCACAGGGAATATAGTCAATAATATTGTAATATCTCTGTATGGTGACAGAGAATAACTAGACTTATTATGGTGATCATTTTGTAATGTATAAAAATATCAAATCACTGTTGTATACCTGAAATCAATAGGATATTTTAAGTCCATTATGCCTTAATTAAAAAAGAAGTAAGTGAATTCAGGCTAAAGCTGGGACAATATTGATATATGGATAACTACAATACAGTGGAACAGAAAATACATTAGAATCCATCAGTTCATAATGATATAGGTAAATAAAATCATTTATCCTTCTTATCATATATGAACTGTTCCACTGGCTAACCAAATAGAAGATGAAGGGAAGATGCTCTTTATCAAAAGTACTCCAAGAATAAATAAGGAATTACAGAGTTAGAATATCACCATTTCACAACTCCTAAGGAGGCACTGCCCACCAATGGCCACTGCAGAGCACAGAGACAACCTGTCCTAAGTGACTCTTGTTCCCATCAAATAGAATTTTAAAAAATCAAAACTATATCTGATCCATTTTCTAGATCTAACTACAAAGATATATGAAATAGAAGCACAGGAGGAACACATTACATAACAGAAGGATGCAATCCGTAAAATTCAGTGTGTGCAATAATGGGAAAGAAACACTACAGGACAAATGACCTAGCTTGTTCAACAAATCAATCTCAAGAAACATAAAAAGAAATGGTGGGATAATCTATTAAAAACAAAAAAAATTTACAACACCAACCCAAATGTTTGAACCTGATTTGGATTCAAATTCGAACATCAAAAAATTAACATTAACTAAACAATTAGAAATTTGAACACTGTAAGGATTTCTGACATTTAGGAACATATGTGTATATATGTCTGCATATGATTATGGTACGGTTACTTTTTTCAAAAGAGTCACCTTTTAGAGATAGTAAAATATTTATCAATAAAATGTTATGCTTAAAATTTGCTTCAAACAGGAAATGGAGAACTGTCCAAGGACAGGTAACATGAGATTAGCCATAAATTAACTGGTAAAGATGGGTAATGAACACAGGTGATTTGTTATACAATTTCAATCACTTTTGTATATGTTAGTATTTTCCATAATTAAAAAAAAATCAAAGAGGACAAAGAAAATATCTTTGGACTGACTGTTGGCTGTTTACAGACCTTAATTGAAAGGGTTAACAGCTGGTTTGTAACCTTTCTGTTAGCTTCAGAACACCCGAGGATTTGGCACTTGGTTGGCCAAATTATTCCTGAAACTACTTATTTATGACTGCATTGGGGCCTTCTCTACTTGTGATGAGTGGGGGCTAACTCTTCATTGTGGTGCACAGGCTTCTCATTGTGGTGGCTTCTCTTGTTGCGGAGCACAGGCTCTAGGCGTGCAGGCTTCAGCAGTTGTGGCACACAGGATCAGTAGTTGTGGCACACAGGCTTAGTTCTAAGCTCCACGGCGTGTGGGATCTTCTCAGACCAGGGATCGAGCCAGTGTCCCTCCCCTGCATTGGCAGGAGGATTCCTAACCACTGCACTACCAGGGAAGTCCCTATTGAAACTCTTAACTCAGAATTTATAGGAGTGTACTGAGTTACAGAGATAAATAAGAATCTGGCTGGAGTTACTGTGTACTTGCCCAAGGGTCTGTGGTTCGCTGTAAAGATTATTTCTCTGATACCGAAGAGATGCTGCTGCACTGGAGAATGGGAACAAGGTATAAAAGCTGAAGGAACTCAAGAGGTAATAGCTTCAATGAACTTATTAGGTAGTCTTCGTCACCCAGTCATGCTCCTCAGGACCACGAACCTATTAAGCTGAGATGACTAGGATATATGCAAGCTCTGCCTAGAACTCATGACATCTCTAATATGACGCTGCTGTTCAAGCTGTGCTGTTTCCTGGCCTATATCCTTTCTTAATGATAAATAAGCTTAGTGCTGAGTGAAGCCTATCTTGCCTCATGAGTTCAACTGTTAATCTGATACCAAAACCACTGTTGATGGTGAGGCAGTATGGGTATGCAAACTGAAAAACCTACTTGCATACACTAAAAACCCGAGGGGAGGGAGAATCAAACTTAAAGAAACCTAAGGAAGAAAATAAATTCATAATGCATATGAGTAACTCTAAATACAAATATCTGAGGCCATATAATATGGAGACAAAATAAAAATATTCCACATAAGCACAGAATACAGCTGTTAAAATTACTTGACAAAACATAGTAATGCTCTTCCCCATGATTCACAAAGCTTTATTCACCAGCTCCAATTTATATTTATTTTGCATTGTGATTCTTTCCTGAGAAATACACTGAAGTTGGTTTCGTTAAAAGGCAAGCCCGAGAAGAAGAACTACAGAGTCCTGCAGCCTGTGCAACAAAAACCACATTCACAGAAAGACAGACAAAACGAAAAGGCAGAGGACTATGTACCAGATGAAGGAACAAGATAAAACTGCAGAAAAACAACTAAATGGAGATAGGCAAACTTCCAGAAAAAGAATTCAGAAATATGATAGTGAAGATGATCTGGGACCTTGGAAAAAGAATGGAGGCAAAGATCGAGAAGATGCAAGAAATGTTTAACAAAGACCTAGAAGAATTAAAGAACAAACACTAGAAGAATTAAAGAACAAACAAACAGAGATGAACAATACAATAACTGAAATGAAAAATACACTAGAAAGAATCAACAGCAGAATAACTGAGGCAGAAGAATGGATAAGTGACCTAGAAGACACAATGATGGAATTCACTGCCACGGAACAGAATAAAGAAAAAAGAATGAAAAGAAATGAAGACAGCTTAAGAGACCTCTGGGACAACATTAAACACACCAACATTCGCATTACAGGGGTCCCAGAAGGAGAAGAGAGAGATAAAGGACCAGAGAAAATATGTGAAAAGATTACAGTCGAAAACTTCCCTAACATGGGAAAGGAAATAGCCACCCAAGTCCAGGAAGCGCAGTGAGTCCCATACAGAATAAACTCAAGGGGAAACACGCTGAGACACACAGTAATTAAACTGGCAAAACTTAAAGACACAGAAAAATTATTGAAAGCAGCAAGGGAAAAATGACAAATAACACACAAGGAAACTGCCATAAGGTTAACAGCTGATTTCTCAGCAGAAACTCTACAAGCCATAAGGGAGTGGCATGATATACTTAAAGTGATGAAAGGGAAGAACCTACAACAAAGATTACTCTACCTGCTAAGGATCTCACTCAGATTCGATGGAGAAATCAAAAGCTTTACAGACAAGCAAAAGCTAAGAGAATTCAGTACCACCAAACCAGCTCTACAACAAATGCCAAAGGAACTTCTCTCTAAGTGGGAAACACAAGAGAAGAAAAGGACCTACAAAAACAAACCCAAAACAATTAAGAAAATGGTCATAGGAACATACATATGGATGATTACCTTAAACGTGAATGGATTAAATGCTCCAAACAAAAGACACAGGTTTGCTGAATGGATACAAAAACAAGACTCATATATATGCTGTCTACAAGAGACCCACTTCGGACCTAAGGACACATACAAAGTGAAAGTGAGGGGATGGCAAAAGATATTCCATGCAAATGTAAATCAAAAGAAAGCTGGAGTAGCAATACTCATATCAGATAAAATAGACATTAAAATAAAGAATGTTACAAGAGACAAGGAAGGACACTACATAACGATCAAGGGATCAATCCAAGAAGAAGATATAACAGTTATAAATATATATGCACCCAACATAGGAACACCTCAATATATAAGGCAACCGCTAACAGCTGTAAAGGAGGAAATCGACAGTGACACAATAATAGTGGGGGACTTTAACACCTCACACCAATGCACAGATTATCCAAACAGAAAATTAATAAGGAAACACAAGCTTTAAATGACACAATAGAACAGACAGATTTAATTGATATTTATAGGACATTCCATCCAAAAACAGCACATTACACTTTCTTCTCAAGTGCGCATGGAACATTCTCCAGGATCAATCACATCTTGGGTCACAAATCAAGCCTCAGTAAATTTAAGAAAATTGAAATCATATCAAGCATCTTTTCCGACCACAACGCTATGAGATTAGAAATGAATTACAGAGGAAAAAACGTAAAAAAACCAAACACATGGAGGCTAAACACTACTAAATAACCAAGAGATCACTGAAGAAATCAAAGAGGAAATAAAAAAATACCTAGAAACAAATGACAATGAAAACATGACGATCCAAAACCTATGGGCTGAAGCAAAAGCAGTTCTAAGAGGGAAGTTTATAGCTATACAAGCCTACCTCAAGAAACAAGAAAAATCTCAAATAAATAATCTAACCTTACCCCTAAAGGAACTAGAGAAAGAAGAACAAACAAAACCCAAAGTTAGCAGAAGGAAAGAAATCATTAAGATCAGAGCAGAAATAATTGAAATAGAAACAAAGAAAACCATAGCAAAGATCAATAAAACTAAAAGCTGGTACTTTGAGAAGATAAACAAAATTGATAAACCATTAGCCAGACTCAAGAAAAAGCAGGAGAGGACTCAAATCAAAAAAATTAGAAATGAAAAAGGAGAAGTTACAACAGACACTGCAGAAATACAAAGCATCCTAAAAAACTACTACAAGCAACTCTATGCCAATAAAATGGACAACCTGGAAGAAATGGACAAATTCTTAGAAAGGTATAACCTTCCAAGACTGAACCAGGAAGAAACAGAAAATATGAACAGACTAATCACAAGTAATGAAATTGAAACTGTGATTAAAAATCTTCCAACAGGGCTTCCCTGGTGGCGCAGTGGTTGAGAGTCCGCCTGCCGATGCGGGGGACGCGGGTTCGTGCCCCGGTCCGGGAAGATCCCACATGCCCGCGGAGCGGCTGGGCCCGTGAGCCATGGCCGCTGAGCCTGTGCTCCGCCAACGGGAGAGGCCACAACGGTGAGAGGCTCGCGTACAGCAAAAAAAAAAAAAAAAAAGATTAAAAAAAAAAAAAAATCTTCCAACAAACAAAAGTCCAGAACCAGATGGCTTCACAGGTGAATTCTATCAAACATTTAGAGAAGAGCTAACACCCATCTTTCTCAAACTCTTCCAAAAAATTGCAGAGGAAGGAACACTTCCAAACTCATTCTATAAGGCTACCATCACCCTGATACCAAAACCAGACAAAGATACTAACAAAAAAAGAAAATTACAGACCAATATCACTGATGAATATAGATGCAAAATTCCTCAACAAAATCCTAGCAAACAGAATTCAACAGCACATTAAAAGGATCATACACCATGATCAAGTGGGATTTATCCCAGGGATGCAAGGATTCTTCAATATATGCAAATCAATCAATCTGATACAACATATTACCAAATTGAAGAATAAAAACCATATGATCATCTCAATAGATGCAGAAAAGGCTTTTGACAAAATTCAACACCCATTTATAATAAAAACACTCCAAAAAGTGGGCACAGAGGGAACCTACCTCAACATAATAAAGGCCATATACGACAAACCCACATCCAACATCATTCTCAATGGTGAAAAACTGAAAGCATTTCCTCTAAGATCAGGAACGAGACAAGGATGTCCACTCTCACTGCTATTATTCAACATAGTTTTGGAAGTCCTGGCCATGGCAATCAGAGACAAAAAAGAAATAAAAGGAATACAAATTGGAAAAGAAGAAGTAAAACTGTCACTGTTTGCAGGTGACATGATACTATACATAGAGAATCCTAAAGATGCCACCAGAAAACTACTAGAGCTAATCAATGAATTTAGTAAAGCTGCAGGATACAAAATTAATGCACAGAAATCTTTCATTCCTATACACTAATGATGAAAACTCTGAAAGAGAAATTAAGGAAACACTCCCATTTACCACTGCAACAAAAAGAATAAAATACCTAGGAATAAACCTACCTAGGGAGACAAAAGACCTGTATGCAGAAAACTATAAGACACTGAGGAAAGTAATTAAAGATGATACCAACAGATGGAGAGATATACCATATTCTTGGATTGGAAGAAGCAATATTGTGAAAATGACTCTACTACCCAAAGCAATCTACAGATTCAATGCAATCCCTATCAAATTACCAATGGCATTTTTTACGGAACTATAACAAAAAATCTTACAATTTGTATGGAGACACAAAAGACCCTGAATAGCCAAAGCAGTCTTGAGGGAAAAAAACGGAGCTGGAGGACTCAGACTCCTTGACTTGAGACTATACTACAAAGCTACAGTAATCAAGACAGTATGGTACTGGCACAAAAACAGAAACATACATCAATGGAACAAGAGGGAAAGCCCAACGATAAACCCATGCACCTATGGTCAACTAATCTATGACAAAGGAGGTAAGGATATACAATGGAGAAAAGACAGTCTCTTCAACAAGTGGTGCTGGGAAAACTGCACAGCTACATGTAAAAGAATGAAATTAGAACACTCTCTAACACCATACACAAAAATAAGCTCCAAATGGATTAAAGACCTAAATGTAAGACTGGACACTATAAAGTTCTTAGAGGAAAACATAGGAAGAACACTCTTTGACACAAATCACAGCAAGATCTTTTTGATCCACCTCCTAGAGTAATGAAAATAAAAACAAAAGTAAACAAATGGGACCTAATGAAACTTAAAAGCTTTTGCACAGCAAAGGAAACCATAAACAAAACAAAAAGACAACCCTCAGAATGGGAGAAAATATTTGCAAATGAATCAACGGACAAACGATTAATCTCTAAAATACATAAACAGCCCATGCAGCTCAATATTAAAAAAACAAACAACCCAATCCAAAAAGGGTCAGAAGACCTAAATAGACATTTCTCCGAAGAAGACATACAGATGGCCAAGAAGCACAAGAAAAGCTGCTCAACATCACTAATTTAATTAGAGAAATGCAAACCGAAACTACAATGAGGTTATCACCTTACACCAGTTAGAATGGGCTTCATCAGAAAATCTACAATCAAATGCTGGAGACGGTGTGGAGAAAGGGAACCCTCTTGCACTGCTGGTGGGAATGTAAACTGATACAGCCACTATGGAGAACAGTATGGAGGTTCCTTGAAAAACTAAAAATAGGGCTTCCCTGGTGCACAGTCATTGAGAGTCCGCCTGCCGATGCAGGGGACGTGGGCTCGTGCCCCAGTCCGGGAAGATCCCACATGCCGCGGAGCGGCTGGGCCCGTGAGCCATGGCTGCTGAGCCTGCGCGTCCGGAGCCTGTGCTCCAGAACGGGAGAGGCCACAGCAGTGAGAAGCCCGCGTACCACAAAAAAAAAAAAAAAAAACTAAAAATAGAATTACCATATGATCCAGCAAGACCGCTACTGGGCATATACTCAGAGAAAACCACAATTCAAAAAGACACATGCGCCCCAATGTTCATTGCAGCACTATTTACAATAGCCAGGTCATGGAAGCAACCTAAATGCCCATCGACAGACGAATGGATAAAGAAGTTGTGGTACATATAGACAATGGAATATTACTCAGCCATAAAAAGGAATGAAATTGGGTCATTTGTTGAGGCGTGGATGGATCTAGAGACTGTCATACAGAGTGAAGTAAGTCAGAAAGAGAAAAACAAATATCGTATATTAACGCATATATGTGGAACCTAGAAAAATGGTACAGATGAACCGGTCTGCAGGGCAGAAATTGAGACACAGATGTAGAGAGTAAACATATGGACACCAAGGGCAGAAAGCCGCAGGGTGGTGGTGGTGGTGTGATGAGTTGGGCGATTGGGATTGACATGTATACACTGATGTGTATAAAATTGATGACTAATAAGAACGTGCTGTATAAAAAAAAAATAATAAATAAGATACAAGGATATATTGTACAACACAGGAAAAAAAAAAAGACCCATTTCAGACCCAGGGACTCATACAGACTGAAAGTGAGGGGATGGAAAACGATATTCCATGCAAATGGAAATCAGAAGAAAGCTGGAGTAGTAATACTCATAACAGATAAAACAGACCTTAAAATAACGTTGTAAGAGATAAAGAAGGACACTACAAAATGATCAAGGGATCAATCCAAGAAAAAGATATAATTATAAATATATATACACCAACACAGGAGCACCTCAATCCATAAGGCAAATGCTAACAGCTATAAAAGAGGAAAATGAGAGTGACACAATAATAGTGGGGGACTTTAACACCTCACTTACACCAATGGACAGATCATCCAGACAGGAAGTTAATAAGAAGCATAAGCTTTAAATGACACAATAGACCAGATAGATTTAATTGATATTTATAGGACATTCCATCCAAAAATAGCAGATTACACTTTCTTCTCAAGTGTGCATGGAACATTCTCCAGTATAGATCACATCTTGGGTCACAAATTAAGCCTCAGTAAATTTAAGAAAACTGAAATCATATCAAACATCTTTTCCGACCACAACTCTATGAGATTAGAAATAAATTACAGGGGAAAAAATGTAAAAAACACAAACATGTGGAGGCTAAACAATATGTTACTAAATAACCAAGAGATCACTTAAGAAATCAAAGTGGAAATCAAAAAATACCTAGAGACAAATGACGAGAACAGGATGATCCAAAGTCTGTGGGATGCAGCAAAAGCAGTTCTAAGAGGGAAGTTTATAGCAATACAATACCACCTCAAGAAACAAGAAAAATCTCAAATAAACAATCTAACTTTATCAAAAAAAAAAAGCAAGCCCATTCTCCCCACCTAATGTATTAAATATATTTCAAATAACCATTATTTAGTTTTCACTTCACTTCTCATGTAAGCATTTGAGCGAAGCAAAATATCACAACAATATAGAAGACCATAAAAAAGATTTATAACTCTTTTTAGGGTAATATAATCTGCCCAAGTATTAGACAATATGAACTATGAAAGGAAAATAGGGGCTTCCCTGGTGGCGCAGTGGTTGAGAGTCCACCTGCTGATGCAGGGGACACGGGTTCGTGCACTGGTCCGGGAAGATCCCACATGCCACGGAGCGGCTGGGCCTGTGAGCCACGGCCACTGGGCCTGCGCGTCCGGAGCCTGTGCTCCGCGATGGGAGAGGCCATGACGGTGAGAGGCCCGCATACCGCAAAAAAAATTAATTAATTTTAAAAAAAAGGAAAATAAACTGTGTTTTTAGGGAGGATGCCTTGGAATAGAACCTAGAAAGCTCTAAGGTTGAAAGGCTCCCTCTTTTCATGTTTCTCAACATTATTTTTTAGTGAAATTTAATTTATGTCCCCTTTTCCTATGAATCTGCTCAGAAAAAAAAAGATAAAATGACTGAGAAAGAGCAGTTAAAAACAGAAAAGTAAGAAGAAAAAAATAGAGACATGACAATATCAATATTAGTTCTAACAGAATGTAGCTTGAGTGTCAAAATTTGTGTTAACCTAAATTTAAAAATATGACTTAGGCACATCGGGAATCTGAAATTTTATACTTCTCAGATCAACAAGTATGTTTAAGTGAAGAGTACACAGATATATATTTAACATGATGCCAGGACATGGAGAGAAAGAATTGTAGAGTATAAATGGGGAAGTTCCATAGCAAACTTCTGCCTTCACAGAGTTTACTGTCTATTTGGAAAATAAGACCAACAAGTGTGAATTTAACAGCAAAGAGCATCTGAAAACATACATTGAGTTGTAATAAATTTTCTAGAAACTCTGACTGTAAATTGTATATGGATTTATTAGTGAATATGGTCAATAAGGACAAGAGTAAAGTAGAAAAGGTTTGGAGAAGCACAGTCAGTTCTGCTGTTAGACAGCATATGCATTTCTTTTTTTTTTTTTTTTTTAATTTTTTGGCCCTGCTGCGTGGCATGTGGGATCTTAGTTCCCCAACCAGGGATCGAACCCACGCCCCCTGCACTGGAAGTGCAAGTCTTAACCACTGGACCGCCAGGGAAGTCCCCCAACATATGCATTTCTATAAATCATTGTGCCATGAAAAACTACAATAAAAACCACATGGCTTATAGGAAAAATGGGGTTAGGGGCACAAAACTCAAAAACTTCATCAGTGACACATTAAAAAAAAAAAGATAGGAAACTAATAAAAATAGCAACAGCGGGCTTCCCTGGTGGCGCAGTGGTTGAGAGTCCGCCTGCCGATGCAGGGGACACGGGTTCATGTCCCGGTCCGGGAAGATCCCACATGCCATGGAGCGGCTGGGCCTGTGAGCCATGGCCGCTGGGCCTGCGCGTCTGGAGTCTGTGCTCCGCAACGGGAGAAGCCACCACAACAGTGAGAAATCCGTGTACCGCAAAAAAAAAAAAGAAATAGCAACAGAGCCTTCACACATGTCAAATAGTTAAGAAATACATAAATATGACAATTAAATACAGCACTTTGAGAAAATCATGGGTTTGCTCGTGGAAGTGAATGTCAGTAGGGCTATAGCTTGTGAGTTACTGTAAAGTTAGTGCAAGGGGGGGTAATATGAAATTAGATGGAAAGTTTTAGTACAAACTGTACTTAGGCGTGGCTCATAACACAAGTGATGAACTGAGGTAGCTTAGTAGATGTGTGAGGTGTGTGTATGTGTAAATTTTTTTGGGGGGGGCCGTGTTGTACAGCTTGCAGGATCTCAGTTCCCCAACCACGGAATGAACCTGGGCCATGGGGCAGTGAAAGTGCCAAATCCTAACACCAGGCCACCAGGGAACTCCCCTGGGTATGTGTAATTTTTGTGTATTCCTGTAAAGCTGTTCAACTGCGTATGGTTTTCTGCACTCAGTATTTCTTGTAGACAAGAGCATGCATAGGCAAAGGTGAAACTGATGTTATGTTCAAACTGTCTTCTAATGTATCAACTGAATGGAATAAATGCATGCTTTCAAAACAAGCAGTATAGCAGAACTGACTATGTTAGGATTTGAAATAGGGGCAGGAGAAAGTAGTGTGGAGTAGTATCTGTAGAATGCTTACAATGTGCTAGTAAGCACTGAACAAACTTGTTTTTAGGTGTAATTTAAGGATGAGTAGATTCTGGACATAAAAGGGAAGATTTTTTTACAACACTTTAAAAATATGAAGAAAGGAATGGAGAAATTGTGAAGATGGAATAGATTCATCTTTTCCTATCCTCCTGCTAAGTGTAAGTAGAAATCCTAGACATAATACAAAAAGAAACAAACATAAGAAGACTCTGAAAGGTAGAAAGAAGGCAGAGTGGCCAGGGATCTCTGGATTTGAAGGTGACATGGTGGTTTTCAATCTGTCTCCCATATACCTTAGACATCACGCTGAAGAAGCCTGCAACTCAGAAATGCCAATGGACACAGGTTTGTAAAAGCCCCAAGAAAGGCCTGCTCTCTCCAGACAGAGAAATAGAAAAAAGATGGTTTAGCAGGACAAAAAATTTGTCACCAATACCTGCTTTACCGTAAGCAAATACTAAGGGGGAAAATTAAAAAAAAAAAAGTTCACCAACTCCCTCTTGGCTCTATCAGCAGAGACAAAGTAGAGAATTTGGATTTCCAGTACCCTCCCCTTCAAGCAGTGTTCCCCTTCCCTTGCCAGAGTGATGTCAGTAGAGACAAAGTGGGAAGCCTGGGCTTCACCTCCCCTCACTGCACCAGCAGGTGGCACAGATTTCAGAGAAGGAAGCTAGAGAAAAAGATTCTTTAAATTTATAGATGAAGTCCTGGGGAGGAGACCCCCAAGTTAAACTGACCACAACTAATATGGCAAAAGGTTTGAGAATTAAACTACAGTGTTGAATAGCATCCAGTTTTTCAGTAGCATACAAATGAAACCAGAATAGTACTGCAAGGGCTCTGGAAATTGAATTATCATTGAAACCACAATCTACAAAAGGAGGCCAGGACCTACATGCTAAACCTATATAAGGTGACTGCCTGCTAAAAATAGAAAACATAAACAGAATCCAGAGTTTCATAACATACAATACCCTAAATTTCCAGGACAAAATTTTTTAAAAAATCACTAATAATTTCAAGAACCATTTTCAAGGAAAATCACAACTTAAGTAAGAAAAAACAATCAAAAGACGCCAACACCCAGAAGACTCACATGTTGGAATTAACAAGGATTTTTAAAAATCCATCTTAAAAATGCTTCCACAAGCAATTATTAATGTTCTTTAAACAAATGAAAAAAGTTTAAAAATCTCAGGAGAAAAGAAGATATAAAGTATCAAAAGGAATTTTAGAACTGAAAAATACAATGATACAATAACTGAAATAAAATGTGCTCAATATCAGAGTGGGGATGACAGGGAAACTGTTAGCGAACCAGAGACAGACCAATAGAAATTACCCAACCAGAACATCAGAGAAAATTAAAAAAACAAACAAAAAATGAACAGAGCCTTGGAGACCTGTAGAACAGTAAACAAAAGATCTAACATTTATGTTATCGGAATTCCAGGAGAAAAATTTGAAATTAAAAAAATTTTTTAAATAATAATGGCAGAAAATTCCCTCATTACCTACAGGGAACAATGATTTGAACAACAGACTTCTCACTTGAAACCATAGAGGCCAGAAGGAAGCGGCCTAACACTTTTTTATGTGTTGAAAGAACTGCCAACCCAGAATTCTACATCTAGTGAAAATACCCATCATGAAAGAAAGGGAAATAACGACATTTTCAGAAAACTAAGATAGTTACCAGCAGACCTACCCTTAAAAAAATGGCCATTTTCTCCAAACAAAAGGAAATACAAGGAGGCTTGGAGTTGAGTAAAAATATGAGGCAAAGCAATTAACAATCAACTCATATAAAAACAAATATAAATGGCTCCTAAGGAGATGATAACATCAAATACCTTAGAGAAATGCTTATTTAAACCAGCTTTAAAAACAGCAACAACCAACCCTGTAATTAGGCTGGCAAAGATTAAAGAGTTTGATATTATGTGGCTCTGCAAAGGGCATAGGGAAATTAACTTTCCTATATTCTAGTGGCAATGCCTACCAACATTACAAATGCATAACCCCTATAATCTGTTAATTCTATTTCTAGGAATTTATATTATCAACATTCACATACACGTAGAATGGTATAGAAAATTTGAGAATGGGAACTGATGGGCAGAAACGGAAAAAAGACTTTTCACTGACTATCCTTTTATGCTTTCTAAATGTTGAACAAAATCAATGTATTAAATTTTAAAACTCCCAAGTCTGACAACAATTGTTGTCACCCTGTTCTCCAAAAAACCCTACTTCCTGCCTAACCACTTAAAATCTATTTCAAAGTATCATTTATAAGCATATAGCCATCCTTAAGATAAAAGAACAACACTTTTTAACTCTTGGGCCGCTTCTGGTCAGTTTATTTTAGATTATTTAGATTATGCAGTTTGCTTATCAATCACTATGTAAAAGAAATTCCCAACCCTGTTCACTGACCTTTGTTGGGAGGGGAGGTAGGATGTGGTGTAATACTACTGGGTACTGACTTTACTAGTATGTTGTTAAGGTGAAAAAACAAACTTCTAGAACATTTTGCTTGTAAAAACATATGGTAAGAAAATGCTGCTTTACTAGTTTTTTGAGAGGTATAAATTTTATACCAATGAATTTCACGTGAAACCTTTATATTGAAGGAAATTTCAAGGCCATCATCAAAATAAGGTTTGAAATAAAGAAGAGAACTATACCTCAAATGAACCTCTTTTCATTTCAAAAATACTGGGTCTCCCCTCTAAACAGATTCGAAGTTTAACATCCCACTATTCTCCTTTAAAAGTGCTATCACCATGGCTCTTAATTGCAGGATAAAGACACTGAAATGGGATCCTGTCACCATACAAATGAGTGTCTGATCTTTTCTACTGTCTCCTGAGTACAAGACTCACCAACTGCTTCCTCTATTGTGCTCTTCTTTCTGTACTGCCAGGTAATGTTTTCTACCACATATATACAAGATTTCTGCTCATATAACTATTTATTTATTGCCATGCTGCCATAACTCAGCACTTGTGTTTCTATGTACTCTGTAATATTATCATCAGCCCCAACTCATGCTGCATAGCAAAGGTGGACAGACCTCTCTTTAACAACTGCAGGAAACTCTGAAGAGACCAGCATGATCTGAGATCATGGTAACTCTTGTAAAGCCAGGAAGTACCTTAATCAGTGTAGTGGTCTGTGTTCTATCCTACACTCTGCCCCTTGATAGCCTCTACAGGGTTGCAGTTTTGATTAGCCTCCTGTGTCCTCCTCTGCATCTGTTGGAAGGATCTTCCCCTTGACTCTGAACCTTCTCAGGCACATTCAAACAGCCACAAAAAGTAGAATTTCCAATCTCACAACAGCAAAGGGAAGGCCCAGGATGATTGCCCAGACTCACCAAGACCACTTACAGGTGGGCCCAGACAGTCATATTTCTTCAGAAGTCTTTTTGTTTTCTTTCAGGAAGTTAGAAAAAGAAAAAAAAAAGATTCGGTATTTATTTTTAAAGTGGGGTGTGTATCTCTCAAACAAGGTTTTCAATATGATGATGATGATGATGAACACTGCTGTGTTACACAAGCTTTTTGACTATGTCCAATTTAAGATTGTAAGAAGGCCATCAAACTTATAAATTGGATGGAAGACACAGCTCTGCCACAAAAAAGAAATTTTATTGATGCATGACAAAATCCATTCTGACCAATGTTCTGAATGGTAATTGAAGGACTGTAGAGTAACAGGTGCCAAACTGTGTGACCTCAAACATAAAGATCTTTTCCTCTTTCTATAGTGTGATCCAGAACAGAGCAGGCATGGAAGGTACGACTCAAAACAAATCTGGCCTTTCGGTAACTCCTGTGCAGACAGTAACAAAGGGCCAAATCTTCCCCAACTGATGAAACTGATAAGGGCAAGATATACTTCCTTAGCATGAGTCTGAGGAACACACACTAGAACACTACATCAACTTTCAGCACAACTTCCTGGCCACAATGACATGGGCAAAATTAGCATTTATTGCTTCAAGTGAAAATATATTATAAAAACATAATAATATACAGAGAGTGACATTCATTCACCTTCTCATCCTTTCAGCAAATATTCAAACACTGACCATTTAGTACCAAAAGAATCTTTATACCATATTTATTTGAGTCTATGATAACATTTATGGTTTAAGATGTAAGCTTTTTAATTATCTCTTCTAAATATGTAAACCACACAGCATCCTTAACTTTTATAAGCAGAGAATAGATCCTAACACAAGATCCTTGAAGACTATAAAACACAAGAAAAAAGCCAAAAAACAGTTAATTACAGAATAAAAGATGAATACTTTCTAGATGATGTGGAAAGAAACAATATCTTAAACCAAAATATTCCAATTGTACTGACAACACTTTGAAGAATTAAATAGCAGAAGATTCAGGGTCTAAAATATGCAAAGATTTAGATTGCTTTTTAGTTTCTATTTTTTCAAAAAAGGTAAGATACTCAACGACACTTCATTCTTAATGAATCATCATGAACACAAGGCATACATTATAACTGCTGTTTGTAAATAAGGATAGATAGCCAGACTCTTGAACACAAGAAGTTAAACAGTCCCAGTATGAGCTGCAGCAATATTCCTGTGATGGTTTACAAGGTATATATTTGACATAAAAGAGAAGAAAGTGAAATCATTAGAATCGAAGTGGAATGCAGAGAAAGAAAATTAAAAATAAGCCTTCTCCAGGGAATTCCCTGGATGTCCAGTGGTTAGGACTCGGCACTTTCACTGCTGTGGGTCCTGGTTCAATCTCTGATTGGGGAACTAAAGAAAAGCAAAATAAAATGTGCATATTACAGAGCACATCAGTATACCTAAAATTTGAGAACAGAATGTTCTACTTAGGGCAATTCTGAAAGGAATATTAAAGACTTAATGAGTTAGCAACATGTAACAGAAAAAGCTCTAGATCTGGAGCCAGCAAACTTGGGCTTGAGGTCTAGTTAGTTCCCTGATGTGGTAAATACTAATCTCCTTGACTGTATCTGTAAAATGAGGAAAATAATATTGATATTATACAGTTCTTGTGAGGATCAGAAAAGATTACAGAGACTCTCTTGCTAACCATGAATAACTAAGTACTGAGATTATTTATTATTCCCTGGATGATTAATAGAAAGATTAGGTCAATTCAATATTTTATTGCTTTCTACACAGATTTGAAGGTAATCTCACCCCATTACTTTTAGAGTGTCAGGCTCAATATCTGTAATAAACAATAGCAGTTACATATTTCTTATATAATACAAAGACTTAAAATACTTAAAAGACCAAGTTCTACCATTTCAGATAATATATCAAACTACCAGTCGTGTTAACTTCAAGTGTTCTTGTCTAAGTAAAAGAAGTTTCTCAAACATGCCAGATGCTTCTGAATCTAAGCAGTGCATGAAGGGGAAATAATTTATTCCCGTGAAGTTTATTAGTCTATGTTAATCTCTTCAACTGTCATCCTCCCCACACCGTCTCTTTCCCTAGAAGAATATTTATTTACCATGCTATTTAGACAACTACACTTTTTTTTTTTTTTTTTGCAGTACGCGGGCGTCTCACTGTTGTGGCCTCTCCCGTTGCGGAGCACAGGCTCCGGACGCGCAGGCTCAATGGCCATGGCTCGTGGGCCCAGCCGCTCCGCGGCATGCAGGATCTTCCCGGACCGGGGCATGAACCCGTGTCCCCTGCATCTGCAGGCGTACTCTCAACCACTGCGCCACCAGGCAAGCCCTAGACAACTATACTTTTTAAAAAGCCCAAAACATAAAGTGGAAGCAGATGGATGAATTACTGCAAATAATTCAAGGAAAGTTAAGCAGTTCCATGATAAATAAACAAAGTATGAAGTAAGATAAAACACATTTGAAAAACACAAAAATACATTTAAAAACACAAAAACTTCATATTTATATTCACTTTAGCGTAAAGATCGTGTCAACTAATTACAGTGTGTTTGTTTTGTGTGCGTAAGAGTTATCAGAAATATATACTTGCTTTTAGGGACTTCCCTGGTGTCACAGTGCTTAAGAATCTGCCTGCCAATGCAGGAGACACGGGTTCGAGCCCTGGTCTGGGAAGATCCCACATGCCGTAGAGCAACTAAGCCTGTGCACCACAACTACTAAGCCTGCGCTCTAGAGCCTGCGAGCCACTACTGAAGCCCGTGCGCCTAGAGCCCGTTCCGCAACAAGAGGAGCCACCGCAATGAGAGGCCCGTGCAACCCAACGAAGAGTAGGCCCCCTGCTAGCTGCAACTAGAGAAAGCCCACGCAGCAACGAAGATGCAACACAGCCAAATAAATAAATAAACAAACAAACAGATTTTAAGAAAGAGAAATATATACTTGTTTTTACCTTTAGATTTGGGAATTAGCTCTCCACAACTGAGTATCCGCACCTCAGCAAATGGTTTGCTAGCTGCATCTGTTTTCTGGTTTTCTATCTCTCTCACAACTTCTTGACCAGAAATCACTTGCCCAAAAACAACATGATGCCTAAAGAGTCAAGTAAAGATGACTAAATAAAAGCTTCTTATTTTAATATTAATTTAAAGTAGGTTGTAAAATAAATTAAAATAATCTTTACCCATCTAAATGAGGAGTTGGTTTTGTTGTTCTTTTGGAAGTCATCAGATAGAAGAATAAAAACAAAGTCAGAGAAAAAAAAGTTAGCATCTCTAAAAAGGAAAAGAAAATAACTGCATTGGAAACAAAGTAGCAAAGAAATCATATATATGCTATCTTAACATAATAGAATCTTATTTACCTTAACCTTAAATAGAATCAAATGCAAGATGCTTTCGACAATGCATTTTCAAAAACTTGTTCTGAAATACCTATACACTGTTGAAAACTTACATGAAATTAAAGTTCACATTTTGGTGTTACTTCTATCCATCCATGTTCTTGCATGTAACTGGGTTCTTATTGAATATCCACGGTTGTACAGTATTCTACTGTCTGGGCATATCATAATTTATCAAACCATTTCACCAGTTTATGGGTTTAACAACAGTGTTTTTCAATCTTAACATTTTCAACAGTTAAAGCCCAGGTCATATTCTGATGTCCTCATACATGTTCTGTTGGACCTGAACAGAAATGGTCCATGTAGTGCTTATAAATTAGCTGCCAAGACTTAAAAATTTGGATACTTCTATATAAAAATCCAGATTCCAGACCTTTTTGAAAACATGGAAAGACATGGCACCTGGCATGTGGCAATATTTGGTCAGGCTGAGTATCCCTGCCTTCTCTAATACAGAGATTAATCATTAAGTTTCTTGTCCCAGCAGCCTTTACTCCCTAATATTACTTGCCTAAGACCTATGCGTATTTGAGTGTTATCCCTAACATAAAGTAAACTTCACACTGAAGAAAGATATCTGCATTAAAGTTTGGACAAAACCTAAAATTAGCAAAAAGTAATTTTTAAAAGTCCTTCTTTTCTCCACATCAACCTTAAAGCTTTGTAGCTAAGAAAGCTGCTATCTGAGTAGCTATGAAGACACACTGGTACAACAGACTGAATATGGGCATTGTACAAGATTTGTCATTTTAAAAATCTTATCAAAAAAGGCATTAGAAATTTGGAAGAAGGAACACAATTTAAGCTAACTTTTGATTAAAACACACACTAAAAAAAATTCTAACACATACATGTATTTTTAAAAGTTCACCGTATTTTAAAAACTAATAACCTGTTATTGTTTTCTCACCGTAACAGCTATGATCACCTGAACTTGCTAAAACCACCTAGAAATGTAAAAACCTAGGTATACACTATATATGTATTTGTGTTACATTTAGTGTATATAATTTGCATCAAGATACAGTCAATCCTCACTTTACAGACTACGTATTTGTCCACTGGTTTGCTCACTAGAATTCATTTGTAACCCCTAAACCAATACTTGCATTGCTTTCATGGTCACTCTCAGATTGGTGAAAAAATGTTGATAAGAATGGAAAAACTAGAACTCTTTGTATAATGCTGGTGGGAATGTGAAATGATGTAGCCATTGTGGAAAACAGTTTGGTGGTCCCTCAAAGAGCTAACCATAGAACTACCATATGATCCAGAAATTCTATTCCTAGGTATCTATCCAAAAGAACTGAAAACAGGGAAACAAATATATATGACAATGTTCACTGCAGCATTATTCACAATAGCCAAAAAGTGAAAACAACCCAAATGCCCACTAACAAATGAATATGGATAAACAAAATGTGGTATGTATATATAATGGAATGATATTCAATCATAAAAAGGAATGAAGTTCTCATACATGCTATAAAACATGGATGAACCTTGAAAACATGCTAAGTGAAATAAGTTAGACACAAAAGGACAAATATTGTATGATTCCACTTACATATATAGAATAGGCAAATTCAGAGACAGAAAGTAGAATAATGGTTACCAGGGGCTGAGGGAAAGGGAAAATGGCTACTCTCTGGAATGATGAAATAGTTTTGGAAATAGTGGTGGTAGCTGCAGAGCACTGTGAATATAATTAATACCAGTGGGGTATGCAGTTAACAAATGGTTAAAATGGCAAATTTTATATTATATAATTAATATAAAACAATAAAATAAAACATTTAAAAAAAGATTAAAAACTGAAGTTGTTTTCTTTAAAAAAAAACAGAACACAGAAGTAGTAAAGAATAGTTATCTAGAAGTGGAAAGAGGTCAGGAGAAACCAACAATTGGAAGAGTCTGAGAATATACATGAAGGGTTATTTGAATTTAACATATGGGTTTTGGTAAGCACAGAAGGGATTTTATTTTAAAAAGTGAAAATAAATGATAACACTCAGTGTTGCTGAGGATCTGGTGAAACTGGCACTTACATACTGTTGCTCTAGAGTAAACTACACACTTCCTTTTGGAAGTCAATGTAGCAATATATATGGATAGTCTTAAAAATATGTAAACATTTCACTAAGTAAAATTCTAGCAACTTACATAAAAGAATTAAAAAATACATCAAACAATAGATACAACAACGTTCACTGTAGCAGTTTGAAAACAAGAAGCAAACCAAATGTTCAAAACTAAGATTAAATAAATAAAACCACAGTACATTCAAACAATGGATTAACATGTTAATTCATATTTAGTGATGTACAAAGAAATTTATATTACATCCAAAAGTTGATTACAGACTATATGCAACTATCTACCTGTATTTTTATTGCATGTAAAGATGCTCTGGGGATAGGATTGTTTTTCTTCTTTTAATCTGTGTGTTCTAATTTTCCTACAACAAATGTGATACAAGTTGTTTTCATTTAAAAATCAGAAACACCTGTATATAGGCAATTGGCTGAATAAACTGCAGTATATACACACAACAGACTACTATACATCTGTGGGGAAAAAAAATGAGAAAGATCTCTATGAACTGATATGCAGTGATTTCTAGGTTATATCATTAAGTGAAAAGAAAAAAACATATACAGTATGCTATCTATTGTGTAAGAAAAAAGGGAAAATAAGAAAAAAATATATATCTGTGCTTATGCTTGTAAAAAGATATACAGAAAAATAAACCAGAAACTAATGAGGTTGGTTACTAATATGGATAGGTGGTGGAAAAAAAAAAGGTAAAAAAATGGGGGAATGGGAATGGAATGAAGAGTTAGGTGGGAGTGATACTTCAGAAGTATTCTCTTTGCTTTGACTCTTGGAATCATGTTAATGTTTTAAAAGCTTAAAAAAAAAAGGCAAGAAATAAATCAACGTGAGAGGGAGAACAAATGAAATATAATCGGAAATGAATTTAACATATTTTGAGTCACAAAACCACACAAAATTTACACTAAAAAGTACTAATCCAAGTCATTTTTAAACATAATTTAACTACATACCCTCACTGTAAAAACAAAAATTGCTATAAATAAATAGTGAACTCTAGTTAGTAGGTTACTCTTCACAGTGGTATAGGATGGCAATTTTTAAATATAGGATTCAACAAATGAGTAGAAATTTTGAACACACTCGGAGGGAGATTTCTCACTGTTGAAGAAGGGAGTTACAAATGTGGAACAGAAAACACAAGAATAATCCACATGATGCTGACAGATTAAGTTCTTCTGAGACCAGAAGAGTTTACAGTTATTGAAGAGGAGAGCAAATCTTTACCCATGGGACGTGATAAAAAGTATGAATTGCTGACAAGAGCCCTGGTAACAATTTTTTTGTAGTCAGAATTGGAAAACATTAGCACTATTGACTTTGGGTTACAAATAAATTTAGTGAGTAGGCAAATTCACAAATACAGAATCTTTGAATAATGAGGAACAACTGTATTTTACTCTTTATAATTAAGTAATTTACGAAGAGATACTCAATGCAAACATCCTGTTCCTTGTTAAACTTACCCTATAAATTTACCATCCATAGGTAATTCTTTCCTGAATCAATGTTACTGAGATGACTGCAAAACAGGGACATTTCTAACTCTATAATTCCTTTTACATTTATTAGTTGCATTCTACTAAGGAACAGTTTTTCTTTCTCCCTTGTTATTTATTCATTTATTATTTATATCTGAATGGACTCCTGGATTTCCATTTTATTTGATAATATCATTATTTATTTTCAAGATAATCAATGCTCAACTTGTCCTAATTTGGCCAGGCGGAATGCCACCCCTTCAAGCTGGCTCCTGAGTCCTCTTGACAAAAGTCTTAATCTTTTGAAAACTTTAGCAGTACAATTCAACTCCCCTTTCAACAATTCTTTGTTCTTCCTCCTTCAAAAATTCTCTCCCTCATACGTCCCTCTCCTATTTATTAGTGATCAGTGGCAGGCACACAGAGAAACGACACACCAAAAAAGTGATATTTTAAATCATCAGATCATAAATTCTTACATGAAGAACTGTGAGCCGTTTGTATCCTTCCCTCTGTTGGCCATTGACAAGAGAAATTCTTTGTTGTGTTTAACAGCAAAACTCTCATCTATAGAGAAGCAAAGTTTTCAGTTATAGGTGTAACTCCCCCCAAAATTCATTTTCATTCTTCTTCATATCTTGTGTTCATATCATGTGCTCTTTAGTGTCAGACAAAATTCAGATAAAAGGTTAAAAGAAGAGAAATCCAATATTAACCAATTTCCTCCATCTTTTCAGATTAAAATATTTCTGATTTTCAATCCCTTGCTATAAAATCCAAATACTTTATCAACCCCCTTTCAATATTATTCTTAGCACAGAGAGGCACTCATTAAACTTAATATCTGCCATGGTAGAAAGAGCAGATTGCCTTCGAATCTTGGATTAGAATTGGAAAAAAGCAGGTGGAAAGTGAAACAAAATTTCACTGACTCCGAAAAGTGAAAGATGGGAAATATGAAATTAATTCCACAATCACATGTTCATAGTCTTCCAAATGATCTTCACATTAATAAAAAATTCCAGACAGAAAACTTAAATTTGGGAAAAACATTACAGCCAAATTCAGAATATTGAAGATTAAAAAAAAATCTTCATAGAAAAATGGATGCACAAAAATGTTGATATTGTCACTAAGAAATATAGCTGAATCTCTTTTAATAAAGATTAAGATCAAGCTATGGAAGTTCCTATTCTAGCACTATAATTCTAAAAGTTTATTACAGATCACTGAAACCCTTCAAGTAATATAATGTACGAATGTACTAATCACAAAAAAATCCTACCTTTATAAAAAGTCTATCACATAACATTTTTCACAAGAAAATTAACTTCGTTTAGTTGAAGGTAGTTGGATATTAGTATATCAATAATCTTATTGATTCAAGAAAGAAAATTCAATGAATACTAGAAAACATTAAAAACAATTTAAACATAAACATTTTTACCTTCAAAAAATCCTCCATAAATGGATTCCCCTCCTCGTCCATTTCCTAAGAATGAAAAAACATGGGACTCTTAGAACTGATAAGTCAGTAATCTCCTCGAAGGTCCTACCTAAACACAATGCTTCTTACAAAGTAGGTACTTGAATGACTTTGAATCAAGAATACTCAAACGTTCACAGCAAATTATAAGACCTTAACTTAAAAGTCAATACTGACAAGATCCCAAATTACTTTCTCTCCTCTATGATACAACAGTATGAGTGTAACAAAGTTTATTAAGATCTGTAGAAGAAAGAATGTTCAGATCCTAATGATTATGTAGGTCTTTTAACAGAAATTACTAGTAGCTTCTCAAAGTGTCTTTAAAAACACAGTTTCAATGTTTTTACAATAAGAGGTAAAAACCATACTGTAGTAAAGGATTACTGGCTGTGACAAAATCAAACATGAACAATGATAGGCTACTAAGAGATGAATAGTGTTTTGTTTTTAATCCAGAAGCAAATTTCTGAAATTAATTCATGTATCAAACATGAAATTTTTTCCTATGTGTTTCCTCCGTTTTATCTATTTCTATGAGTACTTCTAATTTTTTTTTTTTTGGCCACGCCAGACAGCTTGCAGGATCTCAGTTCCCCAACCAGGGATTGAACCCAGGCCCTCGGCATTGAAAGCTCCGTGTCCCAACCACTGGACCACCAGGGAATTCCCAGTACTTCTAATTGTTTGACCAAAGATTAAGTGGGCTGAGAAGAAAACTGGCCTAGTACTTCTAGAGACTTGTCTAACTTTGAGATCCATGTATTTAACAAAGAATATAAATATATGATTTTCTTTGTGGGAATCAAAGTCTTACCTTCACTGAAGTCACCACCTTGAACCATAAAATCTTTGACAACTCTGTGAAAGAGACAACTTTTATAATGTAATGGCTTCTGAGTTGATTTCCCTGTCCCCTTTTCACCTACAAGGAAGAAAAATTAGTAGGCTGTTAAGTAGAAAAGAAATTAAGGAAGTAGTATTAAAGCAAAATTCATGATGAAATCACAAGAAAAAAACTTTTCACTACTTCTTTAATTTTGTATCTATATGAGATTATGGATGTTCACTAAACTTTCTGTGATAATCACTTTATGATGCAAATAAATCAAATCATTATGCTGTACACCTTAAACTTATACGGCAGTATATGTCAATTACATCAATAAAACTAGAAGAAAAATTTAAATAAAATAAATAAAACATTTAAAAGTTAAAAAAAAATTAATGATGAAAGCTTTTGCCCAGTAAAATACACCTCTCTTGACCTATACAGACTTCTTTAAATTACAGAATTTTAACTTCCCTCAGGAATTTTTTAAAAATTCATTTAAAAAGCACCCATGCTTTTCTACTGAGTGTAGAAATCAATCTCAGATACAATCCCATTACAATTAATATGTATAAGAATTACTTTCATGTCTAGTAAATGTTGCATAGTCAGCATGCTGAGAAGGAAATAACATGCCTGAAAAAATCTAAAACATGTTAAATTAAAAATCAAAGCAAACTGAAATCAAATGGAACTACTATTACGGCAAGTGAAAATGTCAACAAACCTGTACAAAGACAACGAAAGTTCTCGCATGTTTTGGGGCACACATCAGAAAATAATTCAAAGACAACTCTTCCAGCTAAAAAAGAAGGTAGTTGGTTTAAATTTCTTTACTAACTTAAAATATTAAGTACTTATATATAAATGTTAAATAGGGACATTAATTTCCTTACCAGGTTGATTATTAATGGCGATGTCAAAAAAACATCGAGGACGCTGAACCTTTATTCCCATGGCTTCAATACTTCAATCTATGAGTAAAATACAGTTTCAGGCAAACAGACGAAAACAGCAAAGATTTTTCATACATTTCTGAAAACAAAACAAAACTCTGTGGAGCATAAATGAAAAATGTAGTCTGAAATTATTTTATTATTTATTTCCATGACATAAATCACATGAATTATTCTTTTCTTTGAGAGATTAGATTGCATCTTGTGAGGCAATCAGAAAAGACATTATAGGTCTAGCCATTATATAACACAATTTCTATTTTAACAACCAAATATAGATTGCCACCTCAAACAGAAAATTGTATTAAGTCTGTATGATTAGTGAACTAAGCAGAAGATTACCTTTAAATAGAGAAAAATCAAGGACAAGCTGATCCAATCTTTTTGCGCCTAGAAAACAAAATAAATTTTGATTAAAATGGACTTTTTAAAAGAAAAACATTCAAATTCCCCAAAAATGCCAAAAATAATTCCCCAAGGAAGAAAGAAAGTGGGATACTTTAGTAATAGTAATATATGGTAGATTTACATTCTGAGTAAAAATACATTACATTTTACATATAAAGCTATTTTTTGATCATAAACAATAGCCTTTACTGATACACTAGTGTAGACACAAAAAATATCAGTAAGTGAGATACTCTATGTAAGTTTTATCTACATAGCAGATGGCTATTAGTTAAGACATTCTTTTTTTTTTTTTTTGCGGTACACGGGCCTCTCACTGTTGTGGCCTCTCCTGTTGCAGAGCCCAGGCTCCGGACGCGCAGGCTCGGCGGCCATGGCTCACAGGCCCAGCCGCTCCGCGGCATGTGGGATTTTCCCGAACCGGGGCACGAACCCGTGTCCCCTGCATCGGCAGGCGGACTCTCAACCACTGCGCCACCAGGGAAGCCCCAAGACATTCTTTTGATAGGCGTTTATTTTAAGGACTTAAAATGTTTGAATTGTAATACTTGGAGGAGAATGACAGGGTAAGGTGAAAAGCAGAAGAAACAAAATAGCATCCAAAATGGCGCACTATAAAAATAATAGTTTCATCTGTTTAGAACAGAGACTAACTGAAATGTTTATGCGTTTCTGAAAATTATAGTATCTAGGCTGGTAGCTCAGTAAGCAGTGAATGATATTTTAAATCCAGTGAAATTTTTATTGAGACAATTTTAGATTCAGTTATAGGAAATAATACATAGATACATGTTTCCCCAATGGTAACATTTTACAAAACTATGGTATAATAGCACAACTGTAGCATAAAAGCATAACAATGCTTATACACTTCACATTTCCCCAGTTCTACCTGTACTCATTTGTGTGTATATTTATTTAGTTCTACACAATTTTATCACACATATAGGTTCATATAACTACCACCATTCCTATCAATTTTACACATACCACAAACCACAAGTCAGAATACTCAACAATAAAAGCATGGAAGACTTTGCCCAAATTACCAACAATTTGAAAAATACAAATTCTATGTATTTATTCTTTATTGCATGGAAAGGGGGGGAAATACCATTTTCTCACAACTTCCTCCATTTTTTATTTCTAAAAGATACAATATATATACTAAAAATTTGTTTCACATGAAATAAAGCAAAAAAGATGCCTTTCAATCCTCCAGGAGACTACAGACATAGACTTCCTGAAAACAATAAAACAAAACAAAACTTAGTAATTTTAAAATCTTGCCAAGTTTGCTGCATTAAGTTTTTTTGTATAGAATTTCAACTCATGCACATTTGAAGTTGAGAATACACTGAATCCATAAATCTGAGGAAACTATCCTATCTTAAAGAGAAATATTAAATTACTACTTAGTACCTGATTATCTTTTATCTTCTAAATAACTTTTACAGGCCTTCTTAAATTCTCTACTTTTGAAGGTAGAAGAAGAGAAGAGGAAGTTTAGTGATTTATTTATTTTCCTCCAAAAAAAACCTTCTAAAGTTATTTGTTTAGCCACATATCTCAGGTAGAGATTTTTATTCTTACAAAATGAGTATAGATAGCACTGCCCAAAACATACTGAATTGTTTACAGTTATAGTTGATTTCCTATTTACTATGTTCTTGAAAACAAACTCCAAATGTGTGACACACACACATACACAGAGGAAGTATTATTCAGTCACAAAAAAGAAAAAAATCCTCCCACTTGTGACAACATGGATGGGCCTTGGGGGCATTATGTTAAGTGAAATAAATCAGACAGAGAAAGACAAATACTGTACAATCTCACTTACACATGGAATCTTAAAAAAAATCCAAAACCTGAACATATAAAGTACTGAGAATGTAATGTACAGCATGGCTAGTAATATCGTGCTGCATATTTGAAAGTTGCTAAAGACAATCTTCTCATCACAAGAAAAAAAATTTTCTAAGTATGTGAGGTGATGAATGTTAACTAGACTTACTGTGATCATTTTGCAATGTATACATTTAATAAGTGAGCATGCTGTACATCTGAAACAAATATAAAGTTATATGTCAATTACATCTTTAAAAAAAAGCATTTACACCAAAATATTAACATTGATAATACCTGAGCCATGAATTTAAGGGTAATATTTATGTATTTCTGTTTTCCAAATTTTCTTCAACAAACAGGTACTAATTTTATAAGCAGGAAAAATATTTTTAAAGAAATACTAATAAAATGAGATAATTTTCTGCCCATTAAAATAGCAAAGATATTTTAAAAGAAGAATTCCCAATATAGTAAGCAACTCCTCTGGAAACATATGTGAACCTCTTAAGTTTTTATACCTTAAACTGGTTTATACCTTAAAAAATCCAATTGCTAGGAATCTACTGTAAGGAACTATCTTAAATTTAGAAAGCCTTCATGTATAAAGTTGGCCATCTTAGTGCTCCTTTCAGTAATATACTATCACAAGTAATCTATTCAATATTATGACAAATGGTTACATTATGGTCTCTAGTTGAACAAAATATCATAGTTATGGAAGCAATGCTTACAAAGATTAATAATTTGGAAAATGCTCATAATTTGTTAAAAATAATCAAGATAAACAACAGTATATGCAATATTATTATAATAATAATTATAAACTACTCCTAACCCTGAAATTCAAAGATTTACAAAAAGAAAAAAAAAAAATTGAAAGGAGGACTCCCCTGGCGGCACAGTGGTTCAGAATCCGCCTGCCAATGCAGGGGACATGGGTTCGAGCTCTGGTCCGGGAAGATCCCACATGCTGTGGAACAACTAAGCCCGTGAACCACAACTACTGAGCCTAAGCTCTAGAGGCCATGAGCCACAACTACTGAAGCCCGTGCACCCAGAGCCTGTGCTCCGCAACAAGAGAAGCCACCGCAAAATGAGAAGCCTGCGCAGCACATCAAAGGGTAGCCCCCACTTGCTGCAACTAGAGAAAAGCCCGTGCACAGCAAGGAAGACCCAACGCAGCCAAAAAGAAAAAAAAAAAAAAGGAAGATTGAAAGGAAATAATCACTACGGTGTTTGGTTTTAAGACTGGAGAGTGTTTTTGCCTCACTGTACTTCTTTCTACTTTCTTTAACAAACATAGCTGCTGTTATAAATAAAAAATTCATAATAGAATAGAAAATGTACATATAATTTTCTAAGATTATAATATACATGTCTGTGTGTGGTTATAATATATATTTAGGTTATACCATGTGGGGATACTGTACTTTTCATAGAAATAGATTTAAATGGTTGCTTGAAATAACAAATCAAATATGCCTTAAGTTTAAGAAAGATGAAAGACAGCATATTATTATTAAAAGCACTGTACAAATATCTTGAGTATGTAAATGTTCTAATATTAGTAGCTAATGAAGAACAATGGTGACACAAAAGATGGCTCGATGCTATGTCTCTAACATTACTGAAATCAAATTTTATCTAATCAGAAACAGGACACAGTATTTCCTCTTTATTATTTCCTGGTATTACAATATCTAAAATCAAACACAAGACAAACATCTGGTCAATTTTTCTTTCTTTTTTTTTTCAAGAAAGAGTAAAGAGAAAATACTGAGAGATATCAAAAATACAATTCAGGGAAAAAAGTCAAGCCTATGCAATTTTCAAGTCTATGCAATTTTCAATAAAATAAGTCATGAATTTCCTAAGGATAGTACATAAAGACAGCTTTCAGAGCAGTAGTCTGCAGGCGAACTGTTCACTGCAAAGTTGTTTAATCTAAATGAGTTGCAGCTGTTTTATAAAATGCAGATATAAATTTTTCTTTAAAAAAAAAATCACCATATGTAGCAACATGCCCCACTCCTGTACAGCAATCAGCATAGTGTGCCCCTTTAGATGAGGTATATATGTTCCAGTTCGACCTAGTTTCCACTATTGCATGTTAGCCGTTACCATTTATCATCTACTTGACCTCTTGCATTCACCTCACCTGCCTGACTCTCTAAGTATTTCATACTTAATATCATCTACTTTATTTATAATGAAAATACTTTTAAAGATAATCAGCAAAGTTAATAAGCTCACTGAAAAAAGAGTACACAAAAATGCATAAAATCCTGACTTTTAACACTTTTATGTATATTCTTCCACTTTCTTCTAACCAGATAGAATTACAATATGTTGTTTTAAATGTTTATCAACACTACCAGTCATTTTTGTGTGTCAACTATAATGTAACAAAATTTCAAAATATTAAATGCTAGGATGTATAAACTTCTGCAACAAATGTATTTCATAAATATATCAGAGATGTAACAAATTCATAAGTAAAAAGTTTAATCTTGTAGTTTCATACATAAAATAATTTCCATATTCACCCTAAAGTAACATGAAGGATTGGGCGGGGGCAGGAGAAGGACACAGGCAACTAATTATTAAAATATATAGTAAAGAACATGGTATTTGTAATTAGGCAATAAATAATGCAGTGACTTTATTACATTCAAAGAATTACCTGGAAGTTTCACACAGTATGAGGGAGTCAGCATAGCATCTGGTCTCGAAAAAGGAGACAGTAAATACTTTTAACTATTAAGATGACAAGCTGGTCTTTGACATTTCTGATTCCCTTGGCTAATTCCTAAGTGTCCTTAAAAATTTAACATAGCCAAAGTACACTCTGGGAATTTCACCCCAACTCTCTAAAGTTTAAATGATTCTCATTTGTTCAATTTTATTTTCATTATCATAAACTTGTCTGTAAACTCCTTGAACTCAGATCCTTTCTATCTTCAACACCAAGAATAATGTCTGGCCCAGGACTACATTACCAAAGAGAATGCGAGTTAAAGCATGAGCAGAAGAAGCTGACTCTTACCCAGTACCTTTTCTCCCATATGTACTGCTTCTCACCTGGGGTATTGCTAATACGTATCTGTAGTTAGTAAATCTTCTCGGCCTATTCCACAGTTGAAATAGAGCCTGTTTTCTAGATCTGCCTTCTAGGGCTGCATTCTATTAAGTGTCTATTTTCTTTTCTTTTTCTTTAAACAGAATCCGCTATAAGAGAGAACATCTTCAGTTCAAAACCAAGAAACAAAGATGGGAAGTTCTCATCTGCTTAAGTTTAATAAAAAGGTAACAATTTTCATATAAGTCTTCCACCTCTAAGTGCAATCATATTAAGTTTAACTAAAACTATAGCAGATCTTGAAGATTACTTTCAAAGATGGCAATCTAACATTCACATTTTACATTCATTCTTTACCCTACCTTAATGTAATTCACAGAGATCAAATGAGAAATAAAAATGGATTGCTTAGGGCTTCCCTGGTGGCGCAGTGGTTGGGAGTCCGCCTGCCGATGCAGGGGACACGGGTTCGTGACCCGGTCCGGGAAGATCCCACATGCCGCAGAGCGGCTGGGCCTGTGAGCCATGGCCGCTGAGCCTGAGCGTCTGGAGCCTGTGCTCCGCAACGGGAGAGGCCACAACAGTGAGAGGCCCACGTACAGGAAAAAAAAAAAGGATTGCTTAAAAAACATATAAATACGTTTATGAATGCCAGATTGCTAGCGAATTAAGTACAAACAAGTTAACATTCTGAGGTGTCAGAAAAAGGCAACTATGATCTTCTGCACAGTTCCCCTTCCCTTAGTGTCTCTGACAGTCACAAACCTCGGCCCTGGTAAAAACATAATTAACAGTGTATAGGCACTTACTAAATTCTTAAATCCTTCAGAAAACTTAAAGAGAAAAGCTGTAATGTTGCCAAGTTCGGTGTTAAATAACTTTTTGCACATACAACCCGAGAGACATAAAAACATAGTACAACTATGTTAGTACCAAACTAAAAAGCATATACTAACTGGGAAATCTCTCCTAATATTAATATTTTACCTGCAATTATCTAAACTCTTATAATGATAAATTTATCCCACTGTCTTCAGAGATAGAATCACACCATACTAGCAATGTTATTCAATCCAGTAACTCCTAAATAAAAAATTACACACTTTTGAAGTTTGAAGGAAATAGATAATCTAGTCCAATCTTCTGATTTTATACACTGACAACAAGAGGATTAGAGAGCTGAAGTGACTGGCTCAAAGTCACAAGCGGAAAAAAAAGCAAGAGTTTTCTGGTTAAGACTACAGCTTCACTGTAGAAACTAGCTTATTCACAAATATTCCAGATAATGGCTTACATAATTTTACTTTTCGCCATATGACCACAATGCAATGATTTAATTATGAATAAACCTTAAGCTAAACTTTATGCACAATTAACAGTAGCTTAATATATAAACCACCAGGCTTCATGCAAGTTAAAAATCAGTAAGTTAAGGAATCATTCATGTTTTAAAAATAACCATTTTAATACCAAAAATTGATATCTATATTTATAAGTATGATGTATTTAAATTTCAAGACAAGTTGGTAATCATTTTAAGCCACTACTCAAACTAAAACAAAGTGCAAAAGATTTCCTGTCTGGCACTAAAAGTACACAGTCCCAGTTACAGCAGTTTTCTCTGAGTATTTATAATACTGCCTGTAGTAAATTTCAAGATGCAAGATTTGCCCTACGGAAATAAAAATATACTGAGTTCTTATGGAGACCATATATGTATTAAACCAGGTCAAAACTATTGACACTTAATCAAATGAAAACTGAAACTTGGTGCTAATATTAAAGAAAAAGAAAAGAACAATACCACTACATAGCAGTGAGATTTGCAACAAACTCTTCAAATCACTTGAATTAATTATCTATGGATTCCAACTACATAGAACAAGACACCTTAGTACATCAGGATACAGAAAATAAATACATTATAATTCTGTTGAAATATCCTACAAATAAAACAACGGAAAACATCAACATGTATTTCTTAAAAGAGCAACATTTGAAGAATTCATTGTAGATGGTGTCCTGATAACTAATAGAACTAGTTCATCCTACTATGAAGGCTACCAATTTCCCTTTGCATAGAGAATGGATGCTGCCTGATACGAAATCTAATTTAAAATATGCAAAATATCAAAAGGACAAAGACTTTACTTAGAGGCCACCGATACTGCAAGACCACAATAACAAGCACGAAAAATCAAAGGCCTTTAACAAGTCACAATAAATGTAATGTATGCTCTTCACTTCACTCATTCGAGAACTGCGGAGTTCTTTTACACAGAATTTTAGCAACCCTGAATATTTATGTTTGAAGCCCACAGCTGACGATAGTCTGAAATCAAATATCATTTTATAGATGAAATAAAACTGAGGTTCAGAAAGATAGCTGGGCCAGAAACAAATCCAAAGTTTCTGACCTAGGAAGTTTGTATATTTGTACACCCCTGACAACAGGGGAAGACAAGAGCCTGCAAAGACAAAAACCTTAAAAAAGTAAACAAAGTTAAAAAACAAAACGAAAAAAGCACAGAATCCTACTACAAGACAAGACCCATTAGGATCTCAGGACACCAACAATCCTGAATCATAAATTAGAAAACGTTAATGTAAAATGAGCTCTGTTTAAAACCGAAGTATGTAATTTCTCATAGAAATAATCCCATCTCAAATGGTTAAACTAAAAAAAGGAGGAGCGGAAGATAAAATGGGTAAATTTTCAGATGCATAAAAAATATGAATGAGAGAAACAGCCATTCTAGATATCTGTGCCTTTTCTGGATTTTATACCTCGATTTCAGAAAATGTTTACACACCCCCTCTCCATCGTCTATACAAACCGGGAAATTACTGGCCATTCTTTGCCAAACGGTAATCCAAAGACTCACATACTTTTCTATCTGGTTTTAAGCTACTGAAAATTAACGTACCCCCTAATTTCCAAAACACTTAGTTGTTCCTTGGTTGTATTTCTGATCACCATTGCAAAAACTTGGTCCTGCATAAAGTACTGTTGTGGGAAGAAATTAAAATCAATGCACAAAATGGTGCTTTCGTAACATTTGCAAAACGACTGGGAGTTTTCCATTCCCGCAGACCTCGATTCAACACCTTAAAAGACTAAAGACGAAGCAAATTCGCACACTTCCCCCAAGGCATATGGAGCTCCGAAGCCATCACCCTCCTCCAAAACAGTAACTATCTCCTGCTAAAAGGCCTGCACTGCTCACAGCTCCTCGGAACCGTGGGAGAACTTGGAGTCAGCTCTGGGATGAGAAGGGAAGAGCCTGGATTTGAGTTTCAGGAGAACTAAGTGGCCTGTGTCACTTCACCACGCACGATAACCGGCTGTGAGAGGAAAAGGTCGGAGTAGGGGGAAAGCCTAGCCTAATCTTAAACCCTGAGATCCTGGCTCCTCGCCTGCCACTCTCCAACCCTAATCTGACAGGACGGCAGGTAACGCGTCCCACTTCCCCACCTATCCTCCCACCTACCCCGCATTCGTGCTTAGTCTTACGATTTTGAAGCATCAAAATCACCCCGGCTCCCTAGAGTTCAGGCCACCATCGCTGCCGCCATATTACAGCTTGTGCGGCAAAATGCGTCAGGGAGGGAGGTGTGCGCCCGAGTGGAGAGGGCGGGGGCGGGCAGGGGGAAGGCCGTTTCCCAGGCCCGTGAGGCACGGTTAGAAGGCCTCTGCAGCCGCAAGAGCTGCAAAGCTAGCGTCACGATCTTTGGGGGCCGCCTCTGGCACCTGGCAGCCCCGATACCTCGAGGGGAGGCGGTAAAGTCGGTCTGGGCCTATCGCGTCGGCTCCGCCCCTCTCCTCGGGCCCTTCCCGCTCTCGTACCCCGGCACTGCTGCAAAGGACGCCACCGAAACAACACGGGCCCCGTGCCACCTACTTGCACTAGTACACTCTCCTCTTCCCGGGGTCCAGTCCTTTAAATCGCTTCAAATCTACCGCCGCCAGAAAAGGCGCTAAGGCCAATGACCGCCTCCCTCCCCCCAGTCCCGGCGTGGAGGGAAAGCGTCGCGCCGGAAGTACGTCACGGCGCGGCGGACCGCATCTTCGGGTGATCCGTCGATCGCGTCATCTCACCCTCCCCGGAGTTCTAGGATTTTGGTGTCTGTTAAATGCCTGGTTTATAGGTAACTTAATGCTTTCTGTGTGAGTTGATTGAGAGCGTTTGAAACCGCCATGTCGTTCGTGAAATGAAGTGCTTCACTTAATAAACATTTATTGATCCTCTGCCAGGGTACTGGGAAGGAGACCCTACCTTCAAGGAGCTTCCAGGTCAGCTTCCAGTTAACGCTATGACACAAGTTCTAAAAAACAGATGAACAAAGTGCTATTTGACAAAAGGAAGAAATTATAAAGGGCATTGACGCTCTTTGTTGTCGTTTTTAAATATTCTCACAGCAGCCCCATGATACAGATTATTATCCTTGTTTCACAGATAAAGAAATTGAGGCTCAGGGAAGATAAGTGCCTCTCTCCCAGACACACTGTTCCTAAATACCAGAGCAAGGCTTTGACTGCAAATCCAGTTCTCCAGGGGAGACCACTATTTTGGGACATATATTGTTATTTAATTGTTTTAACAGGCTAAGAATCCCTAGATTTTTAGAATTAATTCCCCCTGCTATTCAGGGGAGTTGGCGGCAATCATTGTGGAGATATGGGGTGAGTGAGTTTTAAAGGAAACAGCTAAGAGGACTTAGATTTTATTACTGTATGAAAAGAACGTTAAGTTACAATCATTTAAATTTTTCACTCATTTACCTGAGGTAAATTAGTAATTATCAACAGCAGTTGGGCATGTGGTACTCTTAAGCATCTTCACCAATTTTATTAGCTGTAAAACTGAGAGGACAATCCCTGCCACTTTTAAGCCATTGCCTTCATTGCAGGGGAGGAGCAGCATACTCCTCTTTGAACAGTTCAGAGGTTGTATGAATTTACACTTTGCAGTGAGGAGGGCAATTCTACAATACCTTTAAAAATCCGATTTATACTGAGCACTCTATTAAGATAGTTGGTTTGTTTGACTTTTGTTTGTTCAGAATATATTTTTATTTAGCTATGATATACAGATTTACTTTTTAGATTTCTACTTACTGGTAGAGGTAATGTGTGGCATTGCTGTGACATTGGTGTATTCTCCCTCTTTCTCACCCATTCAGTCAGAGACATCTTTGAGGATATATTACAGATTATACCATAGTTAACATTTTGAAGTGTACAAAGGTGACGTTACTAATCTTGTTCTAGGATATACTATCTTGCTAGAGAGATAGACTTTCATATGAAGTGACTGAAGAATTATTTAACAGTAAAATATTAATAAGTACTTAGATATAGTATACATTATAAATGGTCAGATTTTAGGAGATTCTTGAAAGAAGTTTTGAAGCAGCATTACAAATGTCCATTCAAGGACTGGTGGCTGGTGCTGAACTATAACAAAGTTTTCACTGCTCTTTTCTTAAGAAGAGTTGTTTTGGGGGGAATTCCCTGGTGGTCCAATGGTTAGGACTCAGCACTCTCACTGCTGGGGCCCCAGGTTCAATCCCTGGTTGGGGAACTAAAATCCCATAAGCCATGTGGCACGGCCAAATAAGTTGTTTTGTTCATTTTAATTAAGCATATCACCTTTTCTCAGATGGTTATAGAATGTGATAGTTGTTTTCTTTCTCTAGATGTCCTTACTTGGACAAACGAAAAATTGGCATGCTTTGCTGGGTCTCAAACATGTTGAAATTTCATTGGTCTGTGAAATCCAAAACTTTCCCAAATAGATTTGACATGGATTTATTGTTCCAAGAAGGAAGAGTTTGCAAGTAACAGGAAGTATTATTATCTACGTTAATTTGGTGGCTTAAAGAACAAAGGATTTATTTCTCTCTTACATAATAGATCTGAGGTGAGAGGGCCAGATCAGAGGGCAGCTTTACTCCATATAGTCAGTCAGGACCTTGAGTTCCTTATATATAATTCCAATATGCTCCAGGTCCTTGACATTGCATGATTAGAGTGTATTGCTGGTTTCAGGCGGCAGGAAGGAAAGAGGTTATGTCTTAAGGCCTAAACAAGGAAGTAATACATGCCACTTTGCCTCTAATTCCATCAACAAAAACTTAATTGCAGGGCCAAACCCAATTACAGGGTACTGAGAAATGTAATATTGACATGTGTCCAGAAATAAGACAGGGCCAAACCCAATTACAAGGTACTGAGAAATGTAATATTGACATATGCCACAACTACTGAGCCTGCGCTCTGAAGCCTGTGAGCCACAACTACTGAGCCCGTGTGCCACAACTACTGAAGCCCACGCACCTAGAGCCCATGCTCCACAACGAGAGAAACCACTGCAATGAGAAGCCTGTGTACCACAACGAAGAGTAGTCCCTGCTCGCTGCAACTAGAGAAAGCCCGTGCTCAGCAACGAAGACCCAACACAGCCAAAAATAAAATAAATAAATTTATTTTTTAAAAAAGATAGTTATTTGCATAATTAGTTTATGTGACCATTTTGAACTATAAGTACACAAGATTTGCTGTGATGTTGCTAGTATTTTGAAATACATATAGACTCGCACTTGTAGGTGAACTGTTAGAATCACTTTTATTAACAGATTTAAAGAAAAAAATTTTATAATCATCAAAACGGGGTTTCAAGGGGTGACTTCAGTTAGACCTTAACTTACTTTGTATGCCTTTTTTAAGGGTAGGATTTTAAAATTAAAGTTTAACATATATTCATAAACCGTAAGTATAGCTTCATACATTTTTACAAAGTGAACATACAGGTGTAACCTCCACTAGATTAATACATAGAGCAATATCAGCATCCCGGAAGCACCCCTCATACCCCCACCCCATAATGCTATCACCCCACCCCTATCAAAGATAATTTCTATTTGGAGCTCCATCAGCATATATTAGTTTTGTCTGTTTTAGAAACTTATATAAATGGAATTATGCATATATATTCATTTGTGACTGGCTTTTTTGCTCAACGTTGTGTTTGTGAGATTATCAATATTGCTGCGTGCAACAATAGTTTGTTATTTCTAATGTCCGTATAGTACTCCATTATATGTGTGTATTAGTTGGGGTTCTCCAAAGAAACAGAAGGAATAGGATATAAATAGGAAGAGAATTATTATGAAGAATTGGCTCACGTGATTATGAGGGCTGAAAAGTCTCACAATCTGCTGTCTGCAAGCTAGAGACCCTGGAAAGCTGGTGGTATAATTCCAGTCCAAGTTCCAGATCCAGGGGAGCTGATGGTGAAAATCTCAGTTCAAGGGCGGAAGACCAATATCCCAGCTTAAGCAGCCAGGCAGGAAGCAGAAGGGGTGAATTCCTCCTTCCTGTGCCTTCTTGTTCTATTAAGGCCCTCCATGAACTGGATAATGCCCACCCACATTGGGGAGGGCAGTCAACTTTACTGAGCCCACCAGTTCAAATGCTAATCTCATCCAGAAACACCCTCACAGACACACCTAAAAATAATGTTTAATCTGGGTAGCCCTTGGTCCAGTCAAGTTGACACATAAAATTGACCATCACAATGGGTATTGAATAATTTATCCATTCTACTTTAGATGGATATTTGTGTTGTTTTTGAGTTTTAGATATTATGAATAAAGTTTTTATGAACATTCTTGAATATGGTATATTGGAGCACATATATTTTGCATGTACGTTGGAAATATACCTAGGAATGGAATTGTTGGATCTTAGGGTGTGGATAGAATCAGCTTTGGTAGATACTGCAATGAGTTTTCTGAAGTGGTTGTACAATACTTTTGTTGTATGTGCCTTTTTCTTTTTTTTTTTTTTTTGTGTTACGTGGGCCTCTCACTGTTGTGGCCTCTCCTGTTGCCGAGCACAGGCTCCGGACGCGCAGGCTCAGCGGCCATGGCTCACGGGCCCAGCCGCTCCGCGGCATGTGGGATCCTCCCGGACCAGGGCACAAACCCGTGTCCCCTGCATCGGCAGGTGGACTCTCAACCACTGCACCACCAGGGAAGCCCTGTATGTGCCGTTTGATTCCAATATTAGTGAGAACTCTCATTTTCAAATAAGAGATGCCCAGCTTGAAGTAGTTTAGGTAAAATTGGGAATGTATTGCTTCGTGAAACAAAACTGTTGGACACTGTGGTGGCTTTAAAAACATGTCCGTAAGTTCCTTAATGTGACTTTCTTCCAACGACTAAGGCAAAGTGATAGTTTGTGATTTTTGGAGACTAGGTCATAAAAGCATTTTGATTTCCTCCTTGCTGTGTCTCTTGGATAGGGGAAATCAGCTGCCATGTCTTTAAGACACTCAAGCAGACTATGGAGAGGCACGTGTGGCAAGAAACAGGCTTCCTGGAAAAAGCCATAGAGGAATTGAGGCCTCCTGCCAACAGCCATGTGAGTGAGCCATTTAAAAGCAATCCTCTGGCCTCAGTCAAGCCTTCAAATAACTCCAGTCCTTGTTGACGTCTGACTTCAATTACGTTAGAAATTGTGAGCCAGAACTGTTTCGCTAAGCTACTTCTGAATTTCTGATCCACAGAAGCTGTGGGATAATAAATGTTATTTTAATTCATTAAGTTTGGGCATGTATTTTATACAGCAGCGTATAACCAATACAGAGAAGAAAAAATAGATGGAATGTCACGGAACTTCTCTCTTGTCTAATTCTACTTACCTGTTTTTTGGCTTCATTCTCTTGACTGACTCCTTCAAGAGGCTATGTCACATCTTGATAAACGGAGTCTCTGCCAGCTCCAATTATAAAATGCCAGAAAAGTCTTCGATTAGCATTGCAGTGACAGCCCCAAAATTTGTGCCTCCCCTTACAAAGTGAGGGGTGTCACTGGGAAATGTTTGTGCCTCCCCTTACAAAGTAAGGGGTGTCACGGGGAAATGTCTGTCCTGCTAAGAACTACGTTTTCTTGCATCTGAGTAAGCATATGCAAATACTTCTCATCAGTGGAAAGTGCATGAAAATGATGTGTATTACATCCAGACCAAGATATTTATGAAGTGCTGTGCTTTTCCATGTCATCTCTTCCTGTTTCCATCAGCTGGATCCAGAGTATTTTAAAGGCTTGGGAGATTATTGAAGAAGCCTAGTTTCCTGAATCTCTGTGTGGAGAAAAGTCCTCCACTGACCAGGGATACCCACTGGTTGTAATGTGATGCGATTGAGAAATCAAATTCTGTAGATTAAGCCATTGATATTTGGCTTTATTCATTACAGCAGACATCATTACCCATCTAATAGGCCAAGGTCCTGAAGCAGTACTAGATTTGGTCTAGCCTGGGTCATTTCAGTCTTTGTAGTGTGAAGTATGGAGTCTGATACCAAAAGAGGGGAAGTAGATGGGCTGGACTACTACAATTAACCTACCTTTACTTTAGAACAATGAAAATTTTTGCTTCTACCCATAGATAAATTAATTATTGTTCTAATTTTCTATTATATTGCCAATATTATGTTTAACTTTTTAAAAGTGCATGTCTATTGTCACATATATTTCACAGTAATATAAACAAGTGTATAAATTTGAACATTCTATAGAGGTTTAAAATTTAATAATTGCCCCAACCCTTTACAATTACATTTCCTTGAGGTATCCAATGATACTCTTCTCTATTCCTATTCTAACATTAAAAAATCCTCATTTAGTATCCTTCCTCCCTCCCTTTGACAAAAATGAGATCACATCACACATATTACATATTATGCTTTCATTTGAATAAAAGTGTAGGGGCTTCCCTGGTGGCGCAGTGGTTGAGTCCACCTGCTGATGCAGGGGACACGGGTTTGTGCCCCAGTCCGGAAGGATCCCACATGCTGCGGAACGGCTGGGCCCGTGGGCCATGGCCGCGGAGCCTGCGCATCCGGAGCCTGTGCTCTGCAATGGGAGAGGCCACAGCAGTGAGAGGCCCGTGTACCGCAAAAAAAAAAAAAAAAAATCATGAACATCTTTGATATCTATACAGCATTCCATAGTATGGGCATACTATAATTTATCTAGTCATTCTCCTATTGGACATTTCAGTTGTTTCAAGTTTTGGTTAATATAAACTATTGTAATAAACATCCTTTTATGTATATCCTTATATATTGAGGTTTATAAATCTGTAGGAAAGATAGCCAGAGGTGAGATTATTGGGTCACATAATACATACACTTTGGGCCTCTCACTGTTGTGGCTTCTCTGGTTGCGGAGCACAGGCTCTGGACACACAGGCTCAGCGGCGATGGCTAACGGGCCTAGCCGCTCCGCGGCATGTGAGATCTTCCTGGACCAGGGCACGAACCCGTGTCCGCTGCATCGGCAGGCGGACTCTCAAACACTGCACCACCAGGGAAGTCCCTTGAACATTTTTTCACGTGCCTGTGGCCATGGAGTAAGGTCTATTGAAGTCCTTTGCCCATTAAAGAAATCTTTTTGTCATTGGGTTGTAGGATTTCTTTACATATTCTAAATATTAATCCCTGCAGATACATCAATTGCAATATTTTCTCCCATTCTGTGGGTTGCCTTTTCACTCTGTTGATAGTGTCCTTTGATGCATACAAGTTTTTTTAGTTTGATGAAGTCCAGTTAACCTATTTTTTTCTCTTGGTGCCAATAATTTTGGTGTTATATCCAACAAACACATTTTTTTACTGGCAGAATTACTCCAGGAGAAAAAGCATTCATTAACTTGTGATAAAAAAGATAAACAGTTCCTGTTGTTGGGAAACTGATCTGATGTTCATAGCTAAGCATCAATGTTATTTCAAACTAATCTGGCACAATTTAAAGCATGTTGGCCTCCTGTGGGAATAAGGAATCTCATAGAACAGCAAGATCAGACAAATTCACTATGCAACACAAAATACCAAAGATTCCCCTTTTGCTAAATGAATGAATGCTACTTCTTTACCAATTTCAGCTTTATCCCCACTTCGGTCAGCCTTCTCTATAGTTAAAATTTATTAAGGTACCCAATCACAGAATTGCCCTGTTTCCTGACAGCACCCAAGATAGGGCAAACCTCATCTTCCTTAGGCCCTCCCCGAAATTACCCACCAAAGCCCAAATCCTGTAAGAGGTTCTTTCTAACACTCTTTTATTGAGCTGCCAAATGGTTTCCTACAGTGTTCATTTTCCTGAGCTGTAACAAGAAGTCCATCAACTGCAGGTTCCTGGTGGGTTTTGGCTGAAGGGCATTGACATTTACTAAGAGGAAAGTTAGAGCCACCCTTTGTTAACCACTTGTCAGCCCTTGTAAAAGATACTTCTTCGTGACTTAAATCATTAGCTAAAATGAAATTTTATAGCTGTGGATTTAAATTATTACCCTAGTTCTCAGGTGTGATTTGTATATAAATATGTATTTTATGAATGCCCTAGACTGCAGGTAAAGGAAAAAGTCCCTAACAGTGACTAAACAAAAAGGATTTTCTTTTCTTACATGGACAGTGTTTCTAGAGGAAGGCAAGCTGCTGGCATCTGTTTGTTCCTTAGACTTGTCTCCTAATAATTCCACAAACAGGTGAGAAGGAGACAAACAGCCCCTAACAAGTGAAGAAACTGTCCTGTCACTATCATTTAGGCCTTACTGTTGCCAGGAGCTGATCTGGCACTCATAGCTCGGCCTTGGTATTCTGTTGAACATAACAATTGCACAGAATGCCAACATGAAACAAGGTTACTCTCTGACTAATGGGTCAAGACCAAAACAAGACCATTCCGTAATTATACCTGAACTCAGACAAAAACAAGAATATTGTCCAAACTGGGACTTCCCTGGTGGTGCAGTGGTTAAGAATCTGTCTGCCAACGCAGGGGACATGGGTTCGAGCCCTGGTCTGGAAAGATCCCACATGCCACAGAGCAGCTAAGCCCATGTGCCACAACTACTGAGCCTGCGCTCTAGAGCCCATGAGCCACAACTACTGAAGCCTGCGTGCCTAGAGCGTGTGCTCCGCAACAAGAGAAGCCACTGCAAGGAGAAGCCCACGCACTGCAATGAGTAGCCCCCACTCGCTGCAACTAGAGAAAGCCTGCGTGCAGCAGCAAAGACCCAATGCAGCCAAATATAAATAAGTAAATAAATTTATTTTAAAAAAAAGAATATTGTCCAAACCACAAAAAATGACCAAACATCCACTTATCTTGGCTAATATGAGTGAGGGCTGCTTCTTTACCAATTACAGCTTCAACCTCACTTTGTTCTTTCTGCCTTCTAGATAAAGTTTATTAAAATACTCAGTGAAATTCTCACAGCAGCTAATGTATAGAAAAGTCCCTCTTAAACCCCTGAATCACTTAACACAAGGCCAAATACTATAGTAAGTTCTTTCTAACACCATCTTAATTTGACACCGCTTAGGGTGTGTTCTGCTTCATTGCAGCCAACCAGTAATTCCAACTTTAGGTGTATTCCTGGTGGTCTTTGACTGAAGGGCATTGACACAGGTCATGCTGAGTCTCATCCCTATGCTTTTTCTCGCATTTGTTCTGAAACCCCTTCTGTCCTGTGCATTCAGATCGACCTCAGTTTTCATATTTATTACCAGTTGATCTAGTTTCCAACAATCCAAATCAGTGCTACTCCAAGAGTGCTCTGCGATTAGTGGTTGCCTAGGGTGTTAGGGGTGTGGGTGGAGTGACTGCTAAATAGTTACAGAGTTTCTTTTTGGAGTTATAAAAATATTCTAAAATTGATTGTGGTGATGTTCCACAACTCTGAATTAAGAAAAGCCACTGAATTATACACCATAAATGGGTGAATCGTATGGTGTGTAAATAATTTCTCAATAAAGCTCTTAAATTTTTTGTGGTCTGGAACTGGTACCTGCCTACCACTACGCAAGTGCAGAAACTGAGAGAAGTTTGATGCTTTTATAGCATTCGATAGTTAACCCATACACGTTGAACATAAATAAAAATCTGGACGTGTCTTTTCCATGTTTAAGTTTTCAAATTTCACTTTTCTAAGTATTCATTTCTACTGTATATTATAAAAATATCAGTCTTCACGGACTGGGAGAAAACCTCATATAGTTGAGAAACACGTGCCCTAAGGACCTATAACTTCAAGACGTGTGGCCCGAGTGTCTCAATGAGGAACTACAATACCCAGAATTCCTGCCAAATGCGTAAGCGACGTCTGTTCCTCCGACCTCGCCGCGACGTGCCCTTGGGCGTGTAGTGCGTGCTTTTGGTAGAGCACGCTGTGTTCGCCTGGCCTCTTTTCATGGTTTGGGGACGGACACCACGAGAGGTAAGGTGATGTCTTTCGAGGAAAGGCTAAAAACTCTGGGATATGAGGGAGGCGTGAGCGACACAACCCAGCCTGTTGCGTCCCTTGCTGGGAGACGTGGAATAGGCTGGAGTTCTGAGCCCTCGTAACCAGGCTTAACCGTGATCCTTCAGAAAAGTTCTCTGGCGTTGAGGGAAAAACTTGCCCGCAGGTCTCGGCCGGGTGGCGGCGATAGGTTTTCTTTTTGCTCACAGCACATTCTCGGGCCGGGACCCTGGGTTCGGCTGAGAAACGGAGGCTTTCTTCCGGGTATTGGATTTCCCGGAGCGCGGAGGACTAGGGCAGAGCTGATCCCTCTCCCAGCCAGGACCGGGAGACCAAATTCATTCGTTCAGCTTCACTGTGTGCCAAGCGCGGAGGATGCCTGCCATTTGCAAAGGGTGTCCTTGTGTATCCTGCACAGTACCTGTTCACGGCGGGTAACCTATCTCTCATTTATAGTACCAAGGCCCCTCCTTTGGTTAAGTCACTTCCCCAAGGTCACTTAGCTGGGGACTTGACACCTTGGTATTGTAACCAGTGGGTTCTTTCCACTTTCAGATGTGAATAGGCAGGAGACTCTGCTTTGTGCAGAGTTTTTTGTGTATGTGTGTGATCCAAGTCGGCTTGGGTCGGGATGCTGTACAGATTGCCACAAAGTAGTCAATATTGTCTCATCGTTTTTTCTTGGGTACAGACAGTTTGGCCTAGCCATAGGATTCTGAGGCATACTTTTAGTGTTGGTTTGTTGATGTAATGAGGATGTTCAAGTTGAAAGAACTGGGTGGTTGTCTCAGCTTCATTAGTACTAGAGTAGTTTTTTTTAACCTTTTTGAACCTAGCTTTTCTCTGTAAAATGCAAATGATAGCATCTACCTGGCAGGTTAATTGAGAGAATGTAATGGGATAACGTATTTTAAAAGTCCTTTGTAAAATGTTGCAGCAGTGTTAGATGATAGGATTTTAGTCCCAGCTTTTCTAACCATTGTTTCTCAACTAGAAATATAGACATTTATAAATTTTAAAAACAAATTGTTCTTTTTCTTTATTGTCTTTGGTTCTCCTGTTGCATCACTACGCAACTACATTACTTGATTTCTTCATATGTCCTGATTGGGCTTTAATCATCTCATTTATTGCTTAAAACCTACTTAAGGTCAATAGTGATTAAACTGTTTGAGTTCTTTTAGTGTACAAGGAGAAAGGAGCAAGAAATTATCTTGAAAGCAAATATACCAGAAATCATCCCTCTGAAAAAAACATTTTTTATTATGGCTCTGAATTAATGGCTACTCTTCGTAGAAACTATAAAGGCAAAATGTTTATTTATTGCAGTTTTATTCTTCTATTTAAAAAGATGCTTCTTTCTGGTTTGGGATTTTTTTTTTTTCCCTTCTGCTTTTATAGTCAAATTTGAAAACTTCATGTTAAGTGTCAGATTTATCATTTTTAAAATGGAGTGTGGGGGGCTTCCCTGGTGAAGCAGTGGTTAAGAATCCGCCTGCCAATGCGGGTCATGGGCCTCGAGCCCTGATGCAGGAAGATCCCACATGCCGCGGAGCAACTAAGCCCGTGTGCCACAACTACTGAGCCTGTGCTCTAGAGCCCGCGAGCCACAACTACTGAAGCCCGTGTGCCACAACTACTAAAGCCCACGAGTCTAGAGCCCTTGCTCTGCAACAAGAGAAGCCACTGCAATGAGAAGCCTGTGCGCCGCAACAAAGAGTAACCCCCGCTCACCGCAACCAGAGAAAGCCCGCACACAGCAGGAAGACCCAATGCAGCCAAAAATAAATACTAAAATAAAATAAATAAATAAATAAAATAGAGTGTGGAAGGAAACCCCTTTTCCTGGATATTTAGTTGTGGATTAAATCCTGCTCTCAGGTTCAGGCTAAGAACAAAGTGTGTAATTAATGGAGGAAAAGCTTGTTATTTTAATTAGAATTTTGGAATTTGATAGTTATAACTGTGTTAAACTGATTTCTTTACAGAAATTGCATATTGGAATGAGATTTGGAGTCATCATAATGGAAGCAAGCTACATGAAGGAAAAACAGTTATTTTTATACCAGCATATTGCACCTGACTGCTAGTTGCAAATGGTTTTCTTTACGTAAGAAAATTTGTGATATAAATGAAAAGATAGTTCTTTTCCTAGACTGATTGTTTACAATATGCTTCGCCTAAGAGCTATTTGTCCATTCTCCTGGAGAGTGTTTCAGCTTCGACCCTTTAGTTTCGAACCATTACTTAGTCAGATGAATAAGTGTACAGATGAAGAGCAAATATTTGATCTTATTGAAAAAAACAAAGCCATACTTTCAGAAAAGCAAGTGGCATGTGCACTCAGTATGCTTTGGCAGTTTCAAAAGCAGAAGATCAGCTTGTTAAAAAATGTGGAATGTATCAGAAACCATCCCCAATTTCTTACTCTTCATAATTTAGCTACAACTAAAATGGAATTCATGAATGACAATACCTTGGTGAATGTGTTATACATCATACAACAGTAAGTAATATACTTTTAGATTTTATAGAAATGATTGTAGTTTATTTTTATATTTAATTTTCTAAAAAGCTCTAAACGGGAAAAAATGTTTTTTTCCCTTTTTCCTGATAAGCTAATTTTTTAAATTTTATTTTAATTTTATTTATTTTTGTCTGCATCAGGTCTTCGTTGCTGCGTGCGGGCTTTCTCTAGTTGTGGCGAGCGGGGCTACTCTTCATTACAGTGCGTGGGCTTCTCATTGCAGTGGCTTCTCTTGCTGTGGAGCACAGGCTGTAGGTGAGCAGGCTTCAGTAGTTGCAGCACGGTGGGCTCAGTGGTTATGGCACACGGGTTTAGTTGCTCTGCGGCATCTTCTCGGACCAGGGATCGAACCCGTGTCCCCTGCATTGGCAGGTGGATTCTTAACCACTGAGCCACCAGGGAATTGCCCTGATCATCTAATATTTTAAAGATATGTAGAGGATATTCTTTGATTATGGTAATCATTTCACAGTGTATATACATATCAAAACATTATGCTGTACAACCTAAATATATACAATTTTTGTTAATCATATGTCAATAAGGTTGGGAAAAAATTTAAAAAGAAAAGAAATTTTACATCATTCTCAAGGGAATCCAGCCTTCAGAAGAGCTGGATGTCCTAAATGAAGAATTGAGCAGCTATATAAAGGGAAAAAGGACACAAAAGTTAAAATTAATCTGTTTGTTAGTCTCATTGGTGAAATTATCCAAGGTGCAAGGGCCATTTAAGTAGCTATAGATGTCAGCACTGTACAAAGCAGAGATACAGTTGTTTTTATTAGGGTGTCAGTGTATACAAGAAAGGGGCTTAAGGCTTTACTTATTCTGGGGGGTGGTGTTAGACTAAAAAAGAGTGACATCCCTTTTTTGGTGGTCTTTCTCAGATTTGCAAAGTTTTTTCTCTGAGGTACATGGTGGGATGGGTATGATAATCAGTTTTGTTTTCTCAGTGGTCATATTAGTTTGGAAAATGCTGAATCAGACGAAATTAAACAGATCTTTATTGGACTTCAGAGCATTCAGAGCCTGCAGGACTCTTCAATATACATATGCTAATGTATATTGTGAACCTTTTAGCGGGGATATTTTCCAAACTTACTTATCCACAAAACATTGTGTTGAACACCTCACAAGAACACTGCACAGATGGAGGAATGCTGCTTCATGGTGATTTGCCCCCAAACCGCATTTCTGTGTATCCCTCCTAAGTCATATTTTAGTGAGGAAAGGATTTAAGAGTAAAATATAATTTTGTTTTCAAGTTTTTAAAATAGCATGTAGTTTGATTTTGTTTCATGACTCAACCTGAAAGTCTTTGACTTTTAGGAGACAAAATAACCTAGCCTTAACATTATAAAGATGTTGAAATCGGTTAAAAAGAGATTTTTATATGTACAACATATAATATATATTGCTTAATTATATATAGAAAATATCCATTGTTAGTGAAGGTATATGCTTTGCATTGTTAGTGAAGGAACTGCCATATGCTTCTGGTGGTATAATACGTATCCAGAACTATAAAAATGTCCTCGGACCCAGTAATTTTGCTTCTAAGATTTATCCTAAGAAAGTAACCTGAGATACATGTAAAGATTCTTGGGCTTCCCTGGTGGCGCAGTGGATAAGAATCTGCCTGCCAATGCAGGGAACACAGGTTCCATCCCTGGTCTGGGAAGATCCCACATGCCACGGAGCAACTAAGCCCTTGCGCCACAACTACTGATCCTGTGCTCTAGAGCTGGTGAGCCACAACAACTGAAGCCCACGTGCCTAGAGCCTGTGCTTCGCAACAAGAGAAGCCACCGCAATGAGAAGCCCGCACACCGCAACAAAGAGTAGCCCCCGCTCTCCACAACTAGAGAAAGCCTGCGTGTAGCAATGAAGACCCAAAGCAGCCAAAAATAAATAAATACATAAGTAAATTTTTTAAAAAAAGATTCTTGTATGTGGTTATTCATCCCAACATTGTTATAATATTGAAAAACTAAGATCCTAGTAAGTTGGTGAATGTTTAAATGATAATTTATTCACATAATTAATAGTACACAACCACTAAAAATTATGTTTTGAAGAATATGTAATGATATGGGTAAATGTCCACAATATAATCTTAACTTACTGAAAAAGGCAGGATATAAAAATGTAAAAGAAATATGTATGTCTTTAAGTATGTAGAAAAATAACTGGAAAGAAATGCTCCAAGTTAATGATGGTGGATATTTATGAGTAGCAGAGTTATAAATGATTTTTATTACCCACTTAAAGTTTTTCTTTATTTTACAAACTTTCTCCTATAGAAATATTTTTGCGGTCAGAGCAAAGTAGTACGTGTTAGATGTACTTTTAACATAAAATATATCATTGAACATTTTTATTGTTCAGTGGAGGTCATTGAAATGTACAGATAAAAGGATGAGAAGGGCATGGGATAAAGTATAGGGGTTTATTAGATTGTACCAAGAAATCAGAATATTGAAATGAGACCAGACCAGAAATAAGGACTGATTGTGTAAGAATATAATAACTTGTGGTTTACTTTTGCATTATAATCCTTACTGCATGTATGTTTTTAATAATTTTAAAATGTTTCTGTATAGAAAATTATTTTCTCTTGATTTTATTGAGGTTTGGTTTTGAGGCCCATGACCCGCTAGTTGAAGCACTAGTTACAGAAGCATGGAGAAGACTGGAAAGGCAAGTACTCTGGGTTTTTCAACTAAGGTCAGGGTTGTCCTTTTCAGTGTTAGCACAGTGAAATCTTATAGGGAAAGAATGAGGAGCTGCTGCCTAACTATCAAGCTTCATTAAAAAAATGTATTTAAATTCAGTTTACTTCGAGGGGTTTTTGATCTTGTAAAGTGTGTTTATTTAGCATGGTGAAATCTTGTAGGAAAAGAATGGGGAATGTATTTTTTTCCTTAAGAGAGAAAGAAAAGTATTTCAAATATTCCCTATTTAAGGGTGTGGAATGTAGTGTGCTTTAAACATATATAATTAATCAAATTATAAATAGAGTCACTGCTATTCTTGGACTAGGCTTTCTGAATTTTTCTGAAAGAGTTCTGCTTCAGAAAGAAAAACATTCTGAGTGATAGGCTGTCAGTAAAAACCCTAGATGTTCAGGAGTCATAAAAGGAGAAAGAAGATACCAGTTCAGGAGAAAGGAAAGCTATATAACTGTTTAGCAGCATCTATAGGTACTTGTCTATCACTCCATCTTTATGAAGAGGCAGTGAGCAGAGTCTTAGAAGCTAACAGTGTCTTAGAAGCTTTCAGGTCCACTGCTGTGAATAGTATCAATTCAGATCTCTTTCCTACTTTATACACAGCTATATCTTTAGCATATTGCCATAATCAATAATCATCTAGAACGGGGCATGACCAGAAATACAGCCGCCCCCTCCCCCATCCCACACCCCACGTTCATGGGGAACCTGGTGCTAAACCATTGGTAGACGACCTACTTCTGGGTGGGGGGTTTCATAGTAGCAGAGCAGCTCCCTGCTGTGATCTATTGAAAGTCAGCCCTCAACACAAGGGTTTGTAAAAAAATAAAAAGAGAAACAAAGAAAAAAGAAAGCAAAAAAAGAAATAAAAAAATAATTATCTAGAAAAATGTGAAATTTGTTGAGTATTATGAGTACAGAGAAGCCTATGGTATCCTATACTATACTATTTATGTTTTATAAGAATATATGAGAAGCTCTCCGTTTATAAAACAGCTGAGATAGTAGCAGAGCTCATTTTGGCTATTTATGAAAACTTGGAATATTTAAACCTAGGGGTTCTGGATAGCCAAGGTCCATCATTAGTAGAATAAAGCAAATGTTAGTGAGGAAAGGGAAAATCAAGGTGGGAAAGAGACAGGAGGAAAACCACAGAACAATGCTCCCTCTAAACCAAATAGTAACCTAGGGCAGAAGAGAAACTATAGTTGTTTATTTGTGTTTAGATGAGAGGAGCAGCATAAACTTTACAGCTCCTCCTTTGTAGCAGCATATGTTTAAAGCATAAACAATGGTAAATTCTTACAACTGTAGTCATATAAAGCTCTGTAGGCCTTTGTTGTGTGAGCTGGATTAAATTAAACAAGATCTCTGGGCTTAGAAATTCCACATTCATTTACTGAATGGTGGTTTTAGTTAATCTTATTATCTAAACCTGTCTGTTTTCTCTCTCCATTTTTGCATTCTCTCTACCTGTAACTATCTTTTTGTTGAGGGTAAGGAGAATAATCTTAGTGCTTTCATGAGCAATTCAAACTAGTCTTCCCGCAGTATCCAAGGGCAGTTGGTTCTAGCATCCCCTCAGATATCAAAATCCATGGATGCTCAAGTCCCTTATATAAAATGATGTAATATTGGCATAAAACCTACAGACATCTCCCATCTACTTTAAATCATCTCTTGATTAATTATAATACCTAGTACAATGGAAATGCTATGTAAATAGTTGCTCAGCATGCGGCACATTCAAGTTGTGCTCTTTGGAGCTTTCTGGAATTTGTTTTTTAACTGAATATTTTCGATTTGCTGTTGCTTGAATCCATGGATTTAGAACCCTTGGACACGGAGGGCCGACTCTACTAGGTCTTTGGGGGTTAAATTTGGTCATTGTTGATAATAGCTCAAAACTTTTCTTCAAAGCAGCATTAAATGGTATGTGTATTACTCATCTTGAACAAATCAGTTGTAGAATAGGTGCTTTTTTCATTTTGGTTTTACTATCTACTACTTAAACAATTAAATTACAGATATGCAATTATACTTCCCAGTGAATCAGACATTTCTTTTTAATTTTTCTTAATTTCACAATAGCTCAGGTGATAATGACTTTGTTTTATATGGTGTTTTTTTAATTTGTAGCAATACTTTTATTTTTTTATAATACTAAGTAATAAAATTTTTTAAACCCTAATTTGTATTCCATGTGTAGAATTTCTAATAGAATCATAGAATAAATGTTAATTTCTGATTTTTTTATAGTCATGGTGGCCTATGATGTTAAATTTTTGTTACTGCGGTAACTTAATTAAATGATTTTGCTATAATATCTATGAATTTGTTATATAAATATAATTTGTAATGATTCAAATAGGATAGATTATTATGAATTAACAATATGGTGGATCATAGCAAGAATAATTAGCATACATTTGAAATTCAAATTAAAAACCCTCTTTATTATGGAAGATTTTAAACATTTACTAAAGTAGAGAAATTAGTATAATGAACTCCTTTGTACGCATCATCCAGTGTCAACGATTACCAACATATAGCAGTCTTGTTTTGTCTAGATCACCTCCAGTTCCCTCCCTACCCTTCAGTATAGTTTAAATTGTGGTATCATTTCATCAGTAAATACCTTAGTATATATTTCTGATAGACAAAAAGCACTCTTTAAAAATATATATATAATCACCATGCCATTTTTTATACCTACGAAAATGAATAATTATTCCTTAAATTCCCTAATAACTGAGTTCAAATTTCCTTGATTGCTCTAAAAAAGGTCTTTTTATAAGGCAGTTTGTTTAAATAAGTATCCAAACAAGGTTTACTGATTACATTTAGTCAAGTTTTTCTCTGCCCTTTTTTTTTTTTTTTTTTTGCGGTACGTGGGCCTCACTGCCGTGTCCTCCCGCTGCGGAGCACAGGCTCCAGACGCGCAGGCTCAGCGGCCATGGCTCACGGGCCCAGCCGCTCGGCGGCATGTGGGATCCTCCCGGACCGGCAACGAACTGCGTCCCCTGCATCAGCAGGCAGACTCCCAACCACTGCGCCACCAGGGAAGCCCTCTGCCTTTTTTTTTAAGTACTCATTTTATTAAAGGATATCATTTAAAATTATACCAATCATAAGTATGCATCTTGATGAATTTTCACATACTGAAAATACACTTATACTTCTGTGTAATAGCACCAAGATCAAGACAAAGAATATCACTAGTTTCCCAGAAGTTTCTTTCATGCTCTCTTCCAATCACTCCCTACCTTCCTGCCCTAAGAGTGACCACTCTCTTGGCTTCTACTACCATAAATTAGTTTTGCTTTTATAAAAATGAAATCCTGGGAATTCCCTGGTGGTCCAGTGGGTAGGACTGGGCACTCTCAACTGTTGTGGCCTAGGTTCAATCCCTGGTTGGGGAACTAAGATCCTGCAAGCCATGCAGCGTGGCCAAAAAACAAAAAGAAAAAAAAGCGAGAAATCATATAGTAAGAACTCTTATACCTAGTGTATTTCACTCAATATATTTTAAAGATTCTTCCATGATATTGCGCTATTTGTTATTTTTTTATTGCTGTATAGTATTCTAGGAATATGTGCAATTTATTCACTGTACTCTTGATGGACATTGAGATTGTTGCTATTTAGCATTTAGTTTTTTGCTGTTACATATTATGCTGCTGTGCAGTTCCTTATGCTTGTCTTTTAGTGAATTCAAAGTCTTTAAAAATCTGTAACAATTCTCCTTCCTGCTCATTTGTCTTGCCATTTACTTGTTGAAGGAATTGAGTCATTTTTCCTATAGGAAAATTCTGAAGTTTTTCAAGCATGATTGTAGTAGAGGTTGTTTTATTTGTTAATATACAACCTTGAGTTGAAATTATTCTGTCCTCAAAAAATTAATATGTAAATGATTCAAACAATTTCAAGTGTTTTTTCCCCTTTTTAAAATCTTCAAGTAGAATTTGGCTTTTTAACTCTTAGCCTGGGTTACTTTTATAATAATAAATAATCAACATTTTAGAAAAATTCATTTTATAGTAGTAATATATTAGTATTTTTTATTGCTTTTTATTTTATAACTGTGTATTATGTTTTAAGTGAAAATAAATAGTAATGATCCCCTTTGTATATTTACTTTAATAGGTTTGATATTAATATGCTGTCAAAATTTTCCTCTTGCCTGGCAGATCAACATTTATGTTTTAGTCCATTAATGGGAAAAATAGCTGATATTGTAAATAGGAACTTGGAAACGATACAGGACTTAAGGTAAATCTATGTAGGGGCTTTGTGTTATGGTGGAAAGATTCTGGGCTTTGAATGCACACACACTTAGACTTGCTAGTTCCTAACTGTGACTTTATAATCTCTTGGAAGTTCACTGTCCTCATCTATACAACAGGTATAGTAGTATCTACTGTGCAATGTTACTGTGGGAATTAGAGATGAAATATGTAAAGTATAACACAATGTTGTGAAGATTTGTGATTTTTCCTTACTTGCAAGCTAACATGTTTGCCTACCATCCTTACAACCTCATTTAACCTTAATTACCTCCTGAAAGGCCCTACCTCTAAATATAGTCATATTGCCAGCTAGGGCTTTAACATATAGATTTGGAGTGGGGGGGAACCATAGTTCAGTCTATAGCATACACCAGTGTTCATAGCAGCATTAGTCATAATAGCCAAAGGGTGGAAACAACCTTAATGTCCATCAACAAATGATTGGGCAATCAAAATTTGGTATATACCCACAATGGAATATCATTCAGCCTTAAAAAGGCGGGAAATTCTGATATATGTTACAACATGGATGAACCCTGAAGACGTTATGCTAAGTGAAATAAGCTATACACAAAAGTACAAGTATTGTATGATTTCACTTTATATGAGGTACCTAGAGTAGTCAAATTCATAGGAACAAAGTAGAATGGTTGTTGCCAGGGGTTGGGGGAGGGGAGAATGGGGAATTACTGTTTAATCGGTAGTTTTAGTTTGAGAAGATGAAAAAGTCTTGCAGACGGATGGTGGTGTTGGTTGTACAACAGTATGAATGTACTTAATACAACTGAACTGTACACTTAAAAATGTTTAAAATGGTAAATTTTATATTATATATATTTTCACACATACATTAAAGTAGCTTATAAAAGCAGAGACAATAAAAATCACTGTAAAGTAAACTTTTTTAACTTTAAAAAATTATTATAGACCCATTTGAGAATCTAATGAAATCTTTGGACATTTCCCCACTCCAAACTGCAATTACAAATATATATACAATTAAAAAAAATCGTATTCGAAGGGTTCATGATTAAACTAAATAGCAATGCTGGTTTACTAATTAAAGTTAATTGGTACTAACATTAAACATTCTGATTAGAGAAGCCAAAGTATTGTATAACTGGGTTTTTAAAACATAATTTGTTTTATTGAAAGGATTGAAGAAATTTTGAAACAAAAAAATGCAAACAGGCCCCCTATCCTAATGGTTGAGATATTCGTGTCTTTTTTTGTAGATTGTTTTATAATTATTATCCCCACGTTCGTTATATATCTTACATTTTGCATTCTTTATTCATTATTAGGTATATTCTTATATTTAGAGTTTCTTGATTTTTGTATCATGTAAGAACTGTCTTTTGAAAGCAGAGACCTCACCTTTGTAATTTTGGTGTCTTCCACAGTGCCTAGAAGATTGATTTATGTTTCTTAAGAGTGTTTATTGAGTGAAGAAATATTCACGTTCAATATTGTCCTACTGTTATATATTAATATTAATGTAGCCTGAAACATTAAAAAATATGAAATCATTAGTGAGAAATATTTTGCCAAGATTTTTACTGGTAAATTACAGATACACAGAGAAAGGAGTAACAAAGTGAAGTCTACTTCCAAAAATATAGAATGAGACTTTCCATGTTGCATTCAATGGGCTGTTGGCCCAGAGTGATTTCTGAGTAAATTTCACTAAAATATTTTCCTTCAAAGCATTTATCTATAGAATGAGATATTATACACACTAAAAAAAAATTATTTCAATTCTTTTTTGCCTAAAGGGGTTTGATTAGTGGGAGATCAGAGTTCAAGTCCCATTAGTATTTAAAAGAAAAATTCTGTTGTATAAAACCTATAATATTTTTATCAGTTCCTTTCCGTTTCTAAGCATTTAGTCTTAGAATTGCTCATTTTTCTTAGATAATGTAAAAATCTTTGCATCTTTTTCCTTTTTCAGGTGCTTGTCTGTTTTAATGGTCAGCATATCTTCTTTAATATCACAACGTTTTCAAGAGCAACTAGTGAACAAAGCAGAGCAACTTTTTGACACCATAGATTCTTCCCAGGTCAACACTGCAAGAAGAATAGTACAGTTTCTTCGAAATATTAAATATAGTTATTACCCACTATTGGAAAGGTGCAATAAAGTGTTTTTGAGCAATGTGAACCACCTTGATTTGGACTCCATAAGTAAAATACTTAGTCTATACCATTCTCTACAGTTTCATAGTTTTGAATTTACTTTAATGACTAAGAAGAGGCTAACAGAAATGATTCCTCTGTTTGACCACCCAGCTAGCTTTGTAAAATTGTTTGTAACATTGGGACCTGTGGCAGGACCTGAAGAAGAGAAACAGTAAGTTCAGCTAAAAATACTTTATTTTTCTTGTTGAGAATATATAGAGCCTTCAAGCTTAGATCTTGCAGTTCTGGAAGTCAGAAAAGTCACTCCACTCAACCGTAGAAGGGAGAATTATCTCTTGTGCTCTGCTCCTTGATTCTTTCTCTGATTTTTCTAATTTACATCTCAAACTCTTAGTCTCCTACTGCTTTGAATGGGGACCAATAATCCCCTGGTGGCCAACACAGCAATGGATGTGGGAGAACATCATTTAAGTGCTATTCTCCCTTCTTAGGCCAGGTGACTGGCTTTGCACAGAGAGATAAGACTCCCCCATCCCCAGTACAGAGTGTGGAATATTCAGAATTATAGTAGTCCTAACGATGGACCATTTTATGCTTTGGTGTCTTCAAATTCATCATCAAAAGCATTTATTATGCACATTGGTATATGTTCCCAGTGTCAGGTTTGAGTGATTTTGGTCTGATTCCTATCTTTTAAGAATTTCTAGTTTTGCCACATTTTTTTTTTTAACATCTTTATTGGAGTATAATTGCTTTACAATGGTGTGTTAGTTTCTGCTGTATAACAAAGTGAATCAGCTATGCATATACATATATCCTCATATCTCCTCCCTCTTGTGTCTCTCCCCGCCCCCCCCATCCCACCCCTCTAGGTGGACACAAAGCACCGATCTCCCTGTGCTATGCGGCTGCTTCCCACTAGCTAGCTATTTTACATTTGGTAGTGTATACATGTCCATGCCACTCTCTCACTTCGTCCCAGCTTACCCTTCCCTCTCCCCGTGTCCTCAAGTCCATTCTCTATGTCTGTTTTGCCAGATTTGATGTAGATAGAAATATTTGGGCTATAAAGATGAGCAAATATTAAATTAATACATGATTACTAGATATGAGCAAACAAATAAGTGTGATTCGTAGATTCAGTTGAGCAGGGGTTCCAGGAGTTACATAATAGAGGTATCTGCCTCATTTCTGTTAGCAAAGACTTCATGGAGAGTTTTATTTTTAAGAGTTCTTTGAATTATATGAAGAAATTTAAGGGTACATTTTAAGAGACTATCAACATGGAAACAAGATGATTATTAAAAAACTTTTATTGGAATCTTTCTCTTTTTTTGTCACCATGCACTGTTAAAATCTTTTATGCAAAGGCAGTACAAAAGTTGAATTTAATTGAGTCCCTACCTTCAAGGAATTTTTATTCCACTTGAGAGTGCAGAAATACATAATTGAAATATGTAAATAGCATGACACTTCAACATAGTTTATGAGTAACTACTAAAATTAATGATATAGATAGTAACTACTGTGGGCAGACAGAAAAGTGAGAAAGACGTGGACTAAAATGGTTGGGAAAAGCTATGGGGAGAAGCTGGGTTTGAAATGTTTGATAAGGTTGGTGAAAAGGATGGTGTGGAACTATGTAGGATGAATAGAAAATTAATTTATCTTGCTTTCTTTAGACTTCATTTTTAGGCTTGCCTTCTAAATTATTCTAAAAGACACACTTACATACTTTTATTACTGGATTACTTTGGATGATTTCAAAATGGACCATCTTTGTAAATTTTCAGTTTATAATGTTACAGTAAGTAGTTAGTATATAAGATTTCTGTTAATATGCAGGTATACTGACTTCCTGGTCAGATCTTATTCAGTTTTAAAAAATTGGGGTAGAGTTGAAATATCAATTGTTAGTTCCTTAGCTCTCTAGCTAAAGTTCCTTAGCTCTCTAGCTAAGGTTTACAATGTTAGAATTATTAATTGACCAATTAATTTAAAAACATTTTATCTATATTTTTTAAGAGATAGTTTAGGATTATACTGAGGCCTTAACTACTTTGAAGAAAACAATGTATTTTTCTTTATTTAATAGTATTTTGTATTATCCCCAGTTATGTGGGGAGAAAATTAGAATTATATATTGAATTCAGTTTTTGTTTCTATTATTTTCTATTTCTTACCTAAGAACTTATTTTTTAAAAAAATTTGTAAGCTAATCATCAGTTTTTCAACATAAAAATATTTTTCTTTGCTTCTAGACTTAAATCAACCATATGGTTGATGTCAGAGGAGTTGACTGGCCAGCAAGCCCTGGCAGTGATGGGAGCAATGGAAGAGATGGAAAGCAGAAATTCACGTCTGATTAAAAAGTAATCTTTTCTAAAATTCATGGTGTTAAGTTTAGTTGACATTCATAAGTTGCTATTTTTTTTTTTGAGAAAAAAACTTATGTTTTTTTCCTGTAATCTTGGTTTTGAAGAACTACGGAATTAACATTTAAGTCATTGTTTATTTTCTAAATAATTTATTTTTCAAAATAGAGATTGTTAAATAGTTTATAGCATATTTCATTTCATTTGCTGCTGTTGTTATTCTCAAGCAGAGGATATAATCTAGGAAAGTGGAGAGCATAGAGCAGAACTGACTTTAAAAGGACAGTTTTTGCAGAACAGTTAACATCTATATGAACTTGAATTGTTTCACACTACAGTTGTTACCTTGAAATCATACTGCCATATATTGCCTTTTTTGTTAACTCGACATTTAAGAAGAGACAAAAATACATGGTTCAGTTTGTGTATATTTATCTTTTCATTTTCATAATATTATATATTCCTTTAAAAGATATTCCTTCTACCCTAATTTTTCCAACTTATTGTCTCTTCGCATTTCCCATTGCTTTAAGCATCTCTGTTAGAGGACCAGTGGATTTAAGGAAGAAAATTAAATCAGTTTTACATTTCTATCATCTTGAGACAGTTCTTCAAGAACAGAAAACCTTGTGTCATTCATTGCTGTTTCTCCAGCACAGAGCATGTCTGGCATGAAACAGCTCCTCAGTAAAAGTTTAATAAAAGTACATGAATGAACTGGTTATAATACATGTTTTATCATTCTTTTTAGAATTGCTTCAATTCTGTATAAACATTTGGATAACTATAAACCAGTAGAGTTATTGAGGATAACTCAAGCGTTGATTTTTCTACATTTTCAAAGTAAAGAGCTTTTTGTGAAACTCAGAGAATTGCTGCTTAGGTAAGATTAAAATAGATGTGTTTAAGTCTTTCACTATTGTTTTTTTTATTTCTTTATTTCACTGTTTGTTTTCTTTATGTATAGAGTTGTTGGAAGTTTTTTTTTGTTTTTTTTTTGTTTTTGTGGTACGTGGGCCTCTCACCGTTGTGGCCTCTCCCGTTGCGGAGCACAGGCTCCAGACACGCAGGCTCAGCGGCCATGGCTCACGGGCCCAGCCGCTCCGTGACATGTGAGATCTTTCTGGACCGGGGCACGAACCCATGTCCCCTGCATCGGCAGGCAGACTCTCAACCACTGCGCCACGAGGGAAGCCCAGAGTTGTTTGAAGTTTTGAAAGCAGAAATGGGTAGGTTATAAAAAATGTTAAATACACTCGTCTCCCCGCCATGCCCATTTTGCTAGTGCTTGTGCTTGATATATTTTGAAATGGAAATGAGGTCAGTGGGGTGATGAGTTCCCTAGGATGTGAATACACAAAGCCAAGCCATTCTCCTTTCCTGCTGGGATGGAATAACCATGAAAAGATTGGAGCTGCTGAAGAAGGCAAAACTCCATTTGGGAGTGCTCACATTTGGGGGCCTTTAGTCTGCTTAGTTGCCTGTTTTAAGGCATATTAAGTTTTTAAATTGGAAATTTTAAAAGTAAAATATGTGGGGGTAATGTTAGTGAAAAAGTGTTTTCATACAGATTTTCCCTTTATAATTTTAAAATTTCTGCATTTCTATGGATATAGCATTCATATTTCAACTAAGAAGTTATTCAGTTTTCCATTGACTTTGCATTATGCTAAAATGGAGTTTTCCATTAAAAATTTTTATTTTAAGGATCAGAATAATGAATGAAATTAAAAGCAGATTAACCTTTTTCCCCTCCATTTTTCCATACTAGTTTGCTTTCTTACTGTGGTTTTTGAAAGACCAGGCATGGGACTCTATGCTGTAATCGAAAGAGTGACATATAATTGAAAATGATTTTTACTATAAGGTGATATCCATTATGGTTAAGATTTGTTTTTTTTTTTTGTGGTACACGGGCCTCTCACTGTTGTGGCTCTCCCGTTGCGGAGCACAGGCTCCGAACGCGCAGGCTTAGTGGCCATGGCTCACAGGCCCGAACGCGCAGGCTTAGTGGCCATGGCTCAGAGGCCCAGCCGCTCCGCGGCATGTGGGATCTTCCCAGACCGGGGCACGAACCCGTGTCCCCTGCATCGGCAGGTGGACTCTCAACCGCTGCGCCACCAGGGAAGCCCTATGGTTGAGATTCGAACTGAAGACTAAGAGGTAGCACTTTATCAGATGAGAATTTTGCATGTTAGATATGGAGATTAGATAAGAAGATTCACTGTTTTCTTAAAGAAATAACTTTCTTCTTATCAAGATGATTAAGTACAGGATTATTGTGTCTTCACCCTTTCCATATTTAACATGAACTTTCACAAAGCCTCTATTAAGAATTTTATGTTCTAAATTAGATATCATAAACTGGCCCAGCAACATTATTTATTTGGTCAGCATGATCTTTTTTAAAAGATTAAATTACACAATACTGTTTGCCTACAGGTATGCTTACAGAAAAATAAGATAGGAGTGGGAGCATCACAGGTGATTTCACTTTACCTGTAATGTTTTTATCTACTTTATTAAAAAACTTGAAGCAAATATGACAGTGTTGAAGTTTAGTAGTTCTTTTTTTAAAAATTATTTATTTATTTTTGACTGCGTTGGAACTTCGTTGATGCGCGCGGGCTTTCTCTGGTTGCAGTGAGTGGGGGTTTCTCATTGCCGTGGCTTCTTTTGTTGCAGAGCACAGGCTCTAGGCACACGGGCTTCAGTAGTTGTGACACGCAGGCTCAGTAGTTGTGGTGCACGGGCTTAGTTGCTCCGTGGCATGTGGGATATTCCTGGACCAGGGATTGAACCCGTGTCCCCTGCATTGGCAGGAGGATTCTTAACCACTGCACCACCAGGGAAGTCCAAGTTTAGTAATTCTGAGCAGCGAGAGCCCTTACATACCTCTGTAATTTAAAATTTTAACCCTTCCCCCTCTTCAGTGTAGATTGTGTGAAAGAACACAATCTGATTAAAATAGTTTACATAAGCGTTTGTATAAATAGCTCCTGAAACCATTTGGGGAATCCAGGGAGTTCATGTGCTGGAATAATATGTTCTTTTTTAAAAAATATATTGAAATATAATCTACATAAAATATACATATCCCCTCCACATTACCCTACTCCTTCCTCCTTACGCCTCCTTCCCCAGGTTAGCTACTATCCCTGCTTTTACTGCAGAGATTAGTTTTGCCTGTTCAGTGCCTGGCTTCTTTTGTTTAATATTTTATTTATGAGGTTTACCTCATAATGTTTTTGCTGTATACTCTAGTAAGAATGTAACAATTTTGTTTTAGTCTGTTCTAATGTTGACAGATATTTATTTCCACTTTTTGGCTATTGTAAATATTCCTGTTATGATACGTATTCTCACATGTATCTTTTAGTGAACATATGTGTGCCTTTCTGTGGATATTTACCAAGGAGTATGATTGTTGGTTTGTAGGTTATACATATGTTCATCTTCAGTAGATCCTGCTAAACAGTTTTCTATTTTTTTTTTTCTTTTCTTTTTTTAACAGTTCTCTGACTAGGGGTTGAACCCGGGCCACAGTACCGAAAGCCCACAATCCTAACCACTAGTCCACCAGGGAACTCTAAAATAGTTTTCTAAAGTGACTGTGCCAGTTTATATTACCACTAGCAAAATGTGAGCATTCCTGTTACTCCATATCCTCACCAACACTTGGTATTTTTTTATTTTCTAATTTTAGCCTTGGTGGTGGATTTGTGGTAGTATTGTAAACACAATTGCATATGTAAGTTTTGGAATTTGAGGAACCACCATAAGGAAAAACATGAATGGAGGTTGGCAGGTTTGTGTCTGTAGGGGGTTTATTTTCAGACAAGTATCACAAGATTGGCAAATACTGAGAGTTCCTATCCCTTGGGTCAATTCTGCAAACAGATATAGCTCTTGGGGACTTTCTTTTTTTTATATAAAATAGTATAGTAACTTTTTCTGGTTATAAGAATAAAATAGTCATTTAGTACTTATTGAGTACCTACTTTGTGTCAGGCAATGGACCAAATATTATATGAAAATCATTTTGAGATCCTTTTGTACTTCATAAGCATGATGATTGGGCGTTCACGCTATTGCGTAAGATGTGCCTCCCTCAAACCTGTTATGATGTCAACATGTGACCCATCTGATGTGGAAAAAAAAACATTTTGAAAACAGAGAAAAGTATAAAGAAGAAAATAAAAATCATTTATAAGCCCTTTCATCTACGATCAACAGTTTTGTTTATTTCCTTGTGGTATATACTTACATTTTATATCTGTATCTATAGCTATATGCTTTCTTTTTCCATAGTTGAGAGTCATGAACGTGCAGCTTTGTATTCTTCCTTCTCCAACCCCCACACTTAACCTTAACAGCATTTCCTATATCATTTAAAACTATTTGTAAATGTTTTTAGTGATTGGATATTACCCATCATATGATTTGTACCATAATTCTCTTAACTATTCCCCATCATTGGGTATGTAGACTGTTTTCAAATTTTAGCCACATAAAAAATACGATTAATAACATAACATAAATCTTTCCCTGCATTTTAGATTATTTTCTTAGGCTAGTTTACTAGACAGAGATTGATCATGACAAATGATATAATTACTTTTTTTTTTTTTTTTTTTTTTGCGGTACGCGGGCCTCTCACTGTTGTGGCCTCTCCCGTTGCGGAGCACAGGCTCCGGACGCGCAGGCTCAATGGCCATGGCTCAGGGGCCCAGCCACTCCACGGCATGTGGGATCCTCCCGGACCGGGGCACGAACCCGTGTCCCCTGCATCGGCAGGCAGACTCTCAACCACTGCGCCACCAGGGAAGCCCTATAATTACTTTTAAAGTTCTTAAGCTACTACTAAATTACTTTCCAGAAAGTTTGCACCAACTTTTTAAGTTTACTGTTAGTGAATGAGAAAGCCTGTATCAATGCACCCCTGCTAGCATTGAACATTATCATTATTTTAATATGCTAACTTAATATTTTTAAAAGTAACTCAATTTTGTTTTAATTTATATTTGATTATCTCTTCCAACACTTCTAACCCTAAAGATTCTTTAAAAGCTCCCAGTTTTTAATTTGTATTTTAACAACTGCTGTCCTGGTGGTAGGGCTTTTACCATAGGGGTTTGGGAAAGGAGGAGTGGAGGATGGCGTCAATTGGATGCGCTGTTATCCTGTTTTTGTTTTTTTAAAGCTGGGCTTCGGGCCTTCCCTGGTGGCGCAGTGGTCGAGAGTCCGCCTGCCGTTGCAGGGGACGCGGGTTCGTGCCCTGGTCCGGGAGGATCCCATATGCCGCGGAGCGGCTGGGCCCGTGAGCCATCGCCGCTGAGCCTGCGCGTCCGGAGCCTGTGCTCCGCAACGGGAGAGGCCACAGCAGTGAGAGGCCAGCGTAACGCAAAAAAAAAAAAAAAAAAAAAAAAAGCTGGGCTTCTTATGTAGCAGAAGAAAGAAGGGAATCACTATTACTGAGTGGTCACGCTTTGCCTGTTCTAGGTCAAGCTCCTGACAGGTCACATCAGAAATTCAGTCCAAGTTCCATCTCCAGCTGCAGCACTGCAGACATTGTTCTGACACTGATGTTTTGTTTGTCAGGGTCTATGGTTTTATTTTTGCATAAAAAATTGGGGCAGTGCTTTAGAACATCTTAAGGCTTCCCTTAGTAATCCTTTAAGAGGCTGTCATCTTTGAAATTATCCAACCCTTCTTAAATTAAATTATATTTTAAGCCTATCACACCTATTAATTGTAATAATAATTATATATTCATATTTTAATACTTATATGTATATTGGTTTTTTTGCTGATGTATTAATTTTGTTCTTTTCATTTTTCCCTCTTTATAGTTATTTGAAAGTCAGTGTCATACCTAGTGAGATTTCCCTCCTGGTTTGTGCTCTTTCGATGCTTCCTTCTCCTCACTTAGACGAAGCGAAGATATCTCAAATTGAAGCAGTTTTACCACAGTGTGACCTAAATGACCTGAATAGTTTTGCCACATCTGTTTTAAGATGTATTCAGTATGATCCCATGTATCGGAATAATACTCCTGGGAAACAGTTGAAACTACTTCAAAAACTAGATCACTACGGTCGTCAGAGACTACAAAAATGCAGCAGTTTGAATCTGTTATGGGAAGAAGTTAAATCTCTAAAAGGAGACTGGTTTGCTGATTCACTTCTTGAAGAAACTGTTGTTACCTTACAGCGTTTGATGGATGAAATTAATTACATAAATGTTGCAGGGATTGCATCTTTTATTTCTAGAACTAACTACCTCAGTACTTCGCTACTTGATAGGATAGCCTCAGTGGTCCTTCAGCAGAATGAAAAGGTGAAATTGAAATGTTTGTTACACATTAGTTTTATATAGTTGTCAACTTCTAGAAGAATAAATGTTTATCATAAGTACTTTGAGAACTTGATTGGAATTTGAAGTTTAAAAATTAAGCTCTAGTGGGAATTCCCTGGTGGTCCAGTGGTTACGACTCTGCACTTTCACTGCTGAGGGCCTGGGTTCAATCCCTGGTTAGGGAACTAAGATCCCATAAGCCACGGGGCGCGGCCAAAAAAAAAAAAATTAAGCTCTAGTTTCTGGTTCAGCAGTTTGTCGTTCCTCCCCTTAAAACCCCTTCCTCCAGCAGTGCAGATTTGGGGAGATCAGTTGTCATCTTTTGGTGTATTACAAATATTGTTAAGATCAGTCAAAATTCATTGACTAGAAGGAAATTCTTTTTTTTTTTTTTTTTTTTTTTTTTTTTTGCGGTACACAGGCCTCTCACCGCTGTGGCTTCGCCCGTTGCGGAGCACAGGCTCCGGACGCGCGGGCTCAGCGGCCATGGCTCACGGGCCCAGCCACTCCGCGGCATGTGGGATCTTCCCGTACCGGGGCACGAACCCGTGTCCCCTGCATCGGCAGGCGGACTCTCAACCACTGCGCCACCAGGGAAGCCCGAAGGAAATTCTTAAAATGATAGTTGTATAAGGATAAAGAAGATGAATGATTTTTGTTTTCTTTTTCTTGTTTTCTATAATCCTGTGATAGTTACTTTTACTATTTAAAAACTATTCAAAAGAGTGAGATAAGTGTGAAAACTGAGAAAATTATAAGATCTCCACTGACTTCAATATTCTTGAATTGCCAGTGTGTCTTACACATTTATTTCTGGAACTTGTAAAATGCTGCTTTTTGGATTATGTGAGAAGACAGTCACTTACAAAATCTATTATATAGATCAGGATATGGCTTTTACTTAGAAGACATTATTTCTAATAAGTGAAAATAAAAGTCTGTAGTGCCTGTCAGTTATTAAGTATTGGATGAATGAATAAAAAAGAAAAAGAAGGAAAGAAAGAAAAATGAATTATTATTATAAACTAAGAAACTTCTTAATTACATTATATTATGAGTCTATAAAATGTGCTGGTATCATGGAAATTAGTGACACTTTTCTTGTCATTTTAATGACTAAGGAATTCTGGAACAGGATTTTACACAAAACAAAATCAATCTGTAGCTTATCTGATTTATTTTTCCTGCATTAATATTTAGAGTTACTAGAAATTAGTGGTGGAATTAAATAAATTATAGCAAGGTAGAAAACTTAATAAACAGAATGATACATGTGTCATTTAACTGTGGGCATGTTCATTTAACTATAGGCATGTTAGATAAAGACTTCTGCTTAAGATAATAATTAGGCTAAATTTTGCTTTGTTTTGCTGAAGTTGAAGCAATAACTTTTTTGTTCTATTTTTACAGATTCATCCTTTTGCAATCCTTGCTATTATTCTTCCATTCAGCGCCCTGAACTATGATCCACCTCAAAGGGATGAATTTTTTGGAACTTGCCTTCAACACCTTAATTCTTACTTAAGTAGGTATATTGTTTGGTAATACATTGATGAGGAGGTTGGAGGATACTGTTGCTGCTACTCTAATACATATTCCTTTTTAAAGGATAGTGATAATAGCCATGAGTTTTATACCTTCAAAAAATATTTTGGATCCATTTTTTAAACTTTTTCATTATGAAAAATGTCAAACTTACATTAAAAAGTGAAAGAATTGAACAAGTAGCACCTATAAACTCACTGGTTAGATTCAGTGGTTCACATTTTATCATATTTGCTTTACTGTTTGTTTCTCTTGCTCTCTTGTTTTTTTTCTAAGCCATTTCAAAGTAAGTTGTAGGCACTGTGACTCTTTACCCCTAATTGCTTAGGCATATACCTCCTAAGAATAATGATCTCCTACATCACCACAATCCTGTTAATCACACCTAAGAATATTAATGGTCCCCTAATACCTAATACACAATCCATTTTAAAATCTCTCTCATTCTCAAAGTACCTTATTTAGAGTGGTTATTTTGGACCCAGGATTCAATCAAGGTTCACTCATTCCATTAAGTTATCTCTTTGGTATCTTATGGTCTAGAATATTCTCTGGTTTTTGTTTTTTGTTGTTTGTTTTTTGCTCTGCATTGACTTAAGAGAAAGATTTTTTGTTATCTAAGTTTTCTTTTTTTTTTTTTAAACTTTGACCCAATTCTTTTTTTTATTTTTTTTATTTTTTATTTTTTTAAATTTTATTTATTTAGTTTTGGCTGCATTGGGTCTTTGTTGCTGCTTGCGGGCTTTCTCTAGTTGCAGCGAGCGGGGGCTCCTCTTCGTTGCGGTGCGCGGGCTTCTCATTGTGGTGGCTTCTCTTGTTGCAGAGCATGGGCTCTAGGCACACGGGCTTCGATAGTTGCGGCACACGGGCTCAGAAGTTGCAGCTCGCAGGCTCTAGAGCTCATGCTCAGTAGTTGTGGCGCACGGGCTTAGTTGCTCCGCAGCATGTGGGATCCTCCCAGACCAGGGCTCGAACCCGTGTCCCCTGCATTGGCAGGCGGACTCCCAACCACTGCGCCACCAGGGAAGCCCTCAGTTTTCTTTTTTTAAAAATAAATTTATTTTTTATTTATTTTTGGCTGTGTTGGGTCTTTGTTGCTGCGTGCGGGCTTTCTCTAGTTGTGGCGAGCAGGGGCTACTCTTAGTTGTGGTGCGCGGGCTTCTCACGGCGGTGGCTTCTCTTGTTGAGGAGCATGGGCTCTAGGTGTGGGGGCTTTAGTAGTTGCAGCATGTGGGCTCAGTAGTTGTGGCTTGTAGGCTTTAGTAGTTGTGGCATGTGGACTCAGTAGTTGTGGCTCACGGGCTCTAGAGCACAGGCTCAGTAGTTGTGGTGCATGGGCTTAGTTGCTCCGCGGCATGTGGGATCTTCCTGGACCAGGGCTTGAACCTGTGTCCCCTGCACTGTCGGGTGGATTCTTAACCACTGCCCCACCAGGGATGTCCCTAAATTTTCAAATACACAGTAAAATTGAAAGAACAATGTAAAAAACATCTGTATACTGTATACCCACAATGTAGCTTTTGAATAATGATTAACATTTTGCCACATTTGCTGTGTGTGTGTGTGTGTGTGTGTGTGTGTGTGTGTGTGTGTGTGTGTGTGTGTATGATGAACCACTTGAAGTGTCAACCCTAAATACTTCAGGTTATAAGGACATTCTTCTATATAAGCACAATACCAGTATCACACTTAAGAAAGTGAACAAGTACCACCTTCTACCTACTCAGTCCATAATAAAAATTTCCTAATTGTCACCCAATTTTTTTTTGATAAATTTTTTAAAGAAACCAACGTTGAGTTGTTATGTCACTTTCTCCTAACCTTTTTTTTCTTGATGTTTATTTTTTGCAATAGAGATTGGCCATTTATTGTGGGTTGTGCCACATTCTGCATTTGTCTGAGTGCTTGCTTTTAACTTGCTCCTCCATCTCCTGTGCTCCTAGTAAACTGGAAGTTAGTTATAGATGCTTGATTAGATTCAGATTAAACATTTTCAGCAATAAATGCCTTTATGTGGTGCTGTATACGTGATATTTGTATCATTTCTGGAGACATGTAACATTTGATTGTTGTCAATTTTAAAAGTTTGTTCATTTTTTAAATAGAAAATAAATATTTCTTAAGGTCCTATGTAGATGTTTATTAATTGTCAGAAAGGTTGCTGCTCTGGTGCTGATTATTATGTGTCTCTTTAAAAAGTCTAAATAGTGTTTCAGTGCCAGAAAAAAGTGGAGTAGAAATACTCCTTTCTACTGTTGGTCTTAGCAGAAGCAGTACGTGAGGGTAGCGGAGGCAGGAAATTATTTTTTTCTTTTCATTCTTTATTTTGGTCCTGAATTGTATTTCTTTCTGTTTGGCCTTAAAGAAAAAGGTTTTAATGCTGCTTCTCTTCTCAGACCCACATGTCTCACTTGTCAATATAGTGTGTTTTAGAAGTGAAATGTCTGGCTCAGTAGTTACTGCCTTTTCAGTCAACATTCACCAAGTACTTATTGTCAGGCAGTCTTTAGTCACTGGAGATATAGGAGAGAATAAAAACAGGTAGACTCTACCATTGTTGATTTTACTTTCTGATGGGGTGAAACTGGCATAGACAATAAACAAATACATAAGGTGAAATGGTGATAAGTATTTAAGACCACTAGAGCAGGGTAGGTGTGTAGGATGGAGGATAGTGAGGTGGGCTGGATGGAGCGAGGAGGTGTTATTGACCATGGATTGAATGAAGTGAGACACCATTCAGGATGATGTGTCAAAAAATCTAAACAGGGCTTCCCTGGTGCCGCAGTGGTTGAGAGTCCGCCTGCCGATGCAGGGGACATGGGTTTGTGCCCCGGTCTGGGAAGATCCCACATGCTGCAGAGCGGCTGGGCCCGTGAGCCATGGCCGCTGAGCCTGCACGTCCGGAGCCTGTGCTCCGCAACAGGAGAGGCCACAGTAGTTGGAGGCCCACGTACCGCAAAAAAAAAAAAACTAAACAATCATCATCAAAAAATCTAGAAACAATAAATGCCAGAGAGGGTGTGGAGAAAAGGGAACCCTCCTGCACTGTTGGTGGGAGTGTAAATTGATACAGCCACTATGGAGAACACTATGGAGGTTCCTTGAAAAACTAAACATAGAACTACCATATGACCCAGCAATCCCACTACTGGGCATATACCCTGAGAAAACCATAATTCAAAAAGAGTCATTTATCACAGTGTTCATTGCAGCACTATTTACAGTAGCCAGGACATGGAAGCAACCTAAATGTCCATCATCAGATGAATGGATAAAGAAGATGTTACACATATATACAATGGAATATTAGCCATAAAAAGGAACAAAATTGAGTTATCTGTAGTGAAGTGGATGGACCTAGAGTCTGTCATACAGAATGAAGTAAGTCAGAAAGAGAAAAACAAATACCATATGCTAATTCATATATATGGAATTTTAAAAAGCGGTACTGATGAACCTAGTGGCAGGGCAGGAATAAAGGCGCAGGCTCAGAGAATGGACTTGAGGGCACGGGGGGGGGCGGTGGTTAGAGGAGGCTAGGACATAGAGAGCAGCATTGACATATATACACTGTCAAATGTAAAATAGATAGCTAGTGGGAAGCTGCTGCATCACGCAGGGTGATCAGCTTGGTGCTTTGTGATGACCTAGAGGGGTGGGATAGGGAAGGTGGGAGGGAAGCTCAAGAGGGAGGGGATATGGGGATATATGTATACATATGGTTGATTCACTTTGTTGTACAGCAGAAACTAACACAACATTGTAAAGCAATTATACTCCGGTAAAGATGTGAAAAAAAAAGAGAGGTTGACTCATGTCCATAGGTGGGGAAGAGAATCCCAGGGTAAAGAAAAGCAAGTGCAAAAGGCCCTGAGGTGAGAACATGCTTGGTTTCTTTCGGGAACAGCAGATTCAGTGTGGCAGGAGTGGAATGCGGGAGACTGAGTTGGTAGGAGAAGAGGTTGGAGAGACAGCCAGAGACCAGCTTCCGCAGAGCTTTTTGCTCTGCCTGGAGAGTAAGAAATTCCTATTCTGTCATCCAAGCAACAAATACTTACCTGGGAGCTTCCACGTCCAGCATAAGGTGTTAGGCTCTATATTAGGGCAGGAATTGTTTCTCTAGGCTTGTAGACCTCTAGTTAGGCTGTGTGAGACCAGTATAAATATATTAATTATGTCAGTATGATGCTCATGGGCTTTGCTACATTTTTGTGGGGTCTATATGCTAGATAGTGTCTAACCATGTCTATTTTTGTGTGTCTCTAATAGACAAAATGGGACCGATATGTATGTGTTTATTCATGTATGGGTGTATACATGTGTGGCATTCATATATACCCCCTTTTAGTAATACAACTATATATAGAAAGATGAGACTTGAAACTGAAAGGTGAGACTTTGAATGTGCTCTCCTGGTTGTTCAGTTGTGTGTCAACAATCAGAAAGAAATGAAAATACATTCTTTTTTTTTTTTCCTTCAAATAAAGGATACAAGAGATGAGAGTTTGAGAAGTACAGCTTTGATTTTTTTTTAAGACTTACTGGGAAAATGTTTGGAAAATTCTTGGAGACCTGTATAAGCAAAATTCTAATGGAATAATACTTTTCTTTATTTTGAATAAACATTAGTTTTGACAGATCAATTTTGCTGGTGGAGATCATCGCTATTAACCTTGTTTGTGACTTGATCCTGCTTTATTAAATAAACTCAGCAAAACATTGAAAAGATTTAACATCTTTTTTTGTCCTTTGTAAGAACATTGCTGCTAATAGCACATTTTAGAGGACCCCTTCCCTCTCATCAGAAATGTCTCTTGGGAGAGAAAGACAAATACCATACGATATCACTTATATGTGGAATCCAAAATATGATACAAACGAACTTATTGACTAAATGGAAACAGACTCACAACATAGAAAACAAACTTATGGTTACCAAAGGGGAAAGGGGGTGGGGGAGGGATAAATTAGGAGTTTAGGATTAGCAGATACAAACAATTGATACTATATGTAAAGTAGATAAACAAGTTCCTACTGTATACCACAGGGAACTACATTCAATGTCCTGTAATAAACCATAATGGAAAGGAGTATGAAAAAGAGAATATATATATGTATATGTATAACTGAATCACTTTGCTGTATACCAGAAACTAACACAACATTATAAATCAACTATACTTCAATAAAAATTAAAAAAAGAAAATATCTCTTGGATGAAGCAAATCCGGTAAATAACCTCAAGCCTTATCTCTGAGTGACTTACCGTGTTGCTGGCTGACAGGTAAGGGAGGAGGTACTGAGTGAGACCTGAGCTTCATATATGTCTGTATCCAGCCTGGGGGTCTGAGAGCCCTAGAGAGTAGCACAAGACTGTGGTGCAGACTCCAGAGCTGGACTCTCCAAGTTAAATCTCACCCTCCACTTGCTAACCATGTGGCTTGGGGCAAGTCATTAAACTTCTCTGTGCTTCAGTACACTCAGTTTATAAAATGGAGATAATAATCATTCCTACTTTACACTGAAGTGAGGTTTAAGTGAGTTAATATTTGTAAAGTGCTTAGATTCTGCACACATTCTGAGCGATATTATCAGTATATAGAGACTGGGATCACTTATTTTTACATACTCCACTGACCCTTTCTTTGTTTTCAGTCTTTCTCTTTTCAAGGCAATTTTAAAGACTTTTAATGGAAGTATAATAATAACACAGAAATGTGTACATATTCTTAGTATATATATAGTATGTGAATTTATACAAATTGAATCAGCCAAGGAATCAGTACCCAGATCAAGAAATAGAATATTAGCATAGTACCCTTCTCCCTGGCCCTCATTCCCATTCTTCACCTACCCAGAGGTAACCAATTTACCACTATCTGGACTTGTGACAGTATAGATTAATTTTGTCAAGGTTGTGTTTATATTATTTTTTTAAAACCTGGTTTTACCTGAATAAAGTATATATTACGTATATGTGAAGCAGCTGTACATTTTAATTTTTTTTTAATCTTGTTCTAGGTATATTGGATCCTCTCAAGTTAGTGTTTCTTGGTTACTCTTTGGCTACACGTGAATATTTTTCAGAAGATCTACTGAAGGCAATTTTTAACATCAGATTCTTAGCCAAATTAGATTCTCAACTTGAACGTATGTATATATATATATATATTTTTTTATTGTTTAGGAGTATTTTATTCACGTGGGTGATAAATGTATGATTTTTCTTTAATTATGTGTTAAACTATACATATAGATTTTATGCATTTTTTTCTGTATGTAAATTTCATAAGCGAAAAAAGTTAAAAATAATGTGATAAGATACATAAAAACACTTTCAAAGAAAAACTGCTATATACTTGTTAAACATTATTATTAAAAAACAATAAACTTTTTGCTTTACAACAAGCAAGCGTAATATATTTTTTACTTTAATAAATTATCACTTGTATTTTATATCCAAGTTTCAGCTCTACCTACATACTAAAGCATTTAAATGTTAATACTGGGGGTTTTTTCTGTTTATAAAAGTATTTCCTGATTATTGTAGAAAATTTAGATTATAGAACAGTATAAAATAGAAAATAAAAGATTATTCATAATCTTACCACCAAGTGAAACTACCGCTTTTAATGTTTTGGAGTATTTCTTTTCTGTCTCCTGCCCTTATATGTATGTTTATATACCTATATATATTTTAAAACAAAATTTGAATTATACATATGTTCACTTTTGTCTGTTGCTTTTGTCATTGAACTATATTTTGAACAATTTTCCATGCCATTAAATATTTTTTGATGTCATGATTTTTTAGTCTATAGAATCTGCCATTATAAGGAAGTAATAAAATTTGTTAGCATGTAGGTTGTTTCCAATTCTTCATTACTATAAATAATGATTATTATACATGAGTCATTGCCCTCATCTTTGTTTCCTTGGGATAGATTGCTAAATGTGGAATATTAGGTCAATGAATATTCTTTAGTAGTATTTTTTAAAATGTAGTTTTTTTGTTTTTATTTATTTATTTTTGGCTGCTTTGGTTCTTCATTGTTGCGCACGGCTTTCTCTAGTTGCGATGAGCAGGGCTACTATTCGTTGCGGTGTGCGGGCTTCTCATTGCAGTGGCTTCTCTTGTTGCGGAGCACGGGCTCTAGGCGCGCGGGCTTCAGTAGTTGTGGCACTGGGCTCAGTAGTTGTGGTTTGTGGGCTCTAGAGCGCAGGCTCAGTTGTTGTGGCGCATGGACTTAGTTGCTCCGTGGCATGTGGGATTTTCCTGGACCAGGGCTCGAACCCATGTCCCCTTCATTGGCAGGCGGATTCTTAACTACTGCGCCACCAGGGGAGCCCCTAAAATGTAGTTTTAATATTCATAATTAGTGAAAAACATAGGTGTTTGTCCTAATCATCCCACTGAGTGTAATAATTTAAAAATATAAAGCATGTGTATGCAAATGAAATGATTTTGTAATATGAGAATAAAAGTTACAACCATTATGAGGATAAATGAATGTGAAAAATGAATCGTCTTTGCTAAGTTCATGCTATCAAAGTCTATTAATGTATTTTTTTAATTTCAGTTTTATGTTCATCTCTAAATATGAAGGTCCAATTTCGTCTTATGGAATTAAATAGAGCGGTCTGCTTGGAATGTCCTGAATATCAGATTCCATGGTTTCATGACCGCTTCTGTCAACAGCAGTATAAAAAAGGTTTGAATTTTGTTTGGGTCAGAAAGTAAAGCTTAATTCTAAAGTACATTATTAGGTAGTACACTGTTTTTATTGTTAAACCTAACCATGACACCAGAGTTCCTAAGAGTGCCATAACTTGTTTAATGGAACCATTTTGTAGAGAAATTTGTGTTGTAAGTATTTCTTAATATTTAGGACACTAAACCTCTTTTGGTAGAGAGCCAAAGAACCTGTGCTGAATTTAGTGTTATTGCAGGTGGTATTACAATACATGGAAAGTCTTGTTGGAAATATTATGGGATGATTTTCATTCAAAAGCTGATTATTTTAAGTGAACTAATTATTTTTATTTTCCTGAAGATTTTGGCAGTATGAATGGAGCACAACAGCAGATTTATAAAATGTTAGCAGAGGTACTAGGAGGAATCAATTTTGTAAAAGCCTCTGTTCTTACACCTTATTACTACACAATAGGTAAGTCTTTGGTAGGTTATTAGCTACTTTCAGAAAGCCAAACTAAACAGAATCATCTCATCAACTGGAATTTTTAAACTTTTAAAAAATTTTTTTGTTATCTTGTAAATTTTCAGGAAATTCCCTGGTGATCCAGTGGTTAGGACTCTGCACTTCCACTGAAGGGGGTATGGCTTCAATCCCTGGTTGGGGAACTAGATTATATCCCAAGCCCATTGTATTGCCAACTCATATTTGTACCTCACGTTGTCAAGAGGCTTATTTTTATGTGAAAATATATATAGATCATTAAAAATAAGATTTAATTGGTAATATTTGTACATAAGGATATGGTATAATTAAGACAATACAGTAGTATGATTAAGAACTAAGGATTGGAAGAAAACACTCATTTATATGATACGTAATACATGCTTATAGAAAAACCAGAAAGGACAGATAACAAAAAGGAAAATCACCCATGATACAAACACTCTTTACTTTTGGTGTCTATGTTTTTCCTTCTGACTTTTTTTTCATTTTTAATGACATTTGCTGTTTTCTTTCTAATTTTACAAGCAATACATGTTCATGTGTGCAAGCAATATGTACTTTAAAAAGTTCTGACTTTTTAAAAACCAAAATGGCTTATTTTATAGTGTTTGTAGCTTTGTTTATATGTTGTGAATATTTTTCTATGCCAACAAATATACATTATTTTTAGTGACTGCATAATATTTCATTGAATGACTATGCTGTGATTTATTAAGGTTTTTTGCTGGTATGTACATCTTTCAAACAATGCTGTAATTTCATATGACAACAACAGTAATTGATACACTTACATATTATTAGGTTACATATTAATTATGTGTTAGATATTATGTGTTTTATATATAATAAACTTATTATGTCCCTATAAGTTTTGCAAATTATTCTATTTTATAGATAAGGAAACTGAGGCCCAGAGACATTGTTGTTTGCCCAAGGTTATGTAGCTGGCAGATGGCAAAGCCAGGATGACCTAGGCATTCTAGCTCCAGAATTCATTTTCTTTATGAGAAAAGTATATTTCACGTTCGATAATTAACTTGAAGATGCTTCAGTGCCCCAGTTTCCCTTATATATAAAGAATAGGTAATTAAACCTACTCTTTCTTCCTTATCATTCATTGTTTCTTTTTTCATTTTTCTTGGTTTAAATACAATTTTATGATTGTTTTTATTATGTAAAAATTTCATACATATTCAAGAATAGAATAGTATAATGAACCCTCATCCAGCATTAAAAATTATTAATACTCACTAATCAGAGTCCCACCTGATCTTTTTCAAGCAAATCACAGATAATATATCATTTTAGAATGTATATCTAAAAGGATATATAACCACAGTGCCATCATTTTCACCTCTACAACTATTCGTAATAATTTCTTAATATTATATAGCTTGTCAACGTTCAAGTGTCTCAATTATCTTTTATATGTTTTATTTTACTGTTTGTTGGACTTTTCCAGTTGAAACCCTGTGGTGTCATTCAACATGCTCCTGCATCCCCTATTTTTTCTGTAAACCAGTAGTTAGATATAGAGGCTTGATTAGATTCAGGTTAGCTTAGGAGTGGCAGTGGTCATTTTTTGGGCCAGCTTTTTCATAGGTCGTATGTGCTTCTTACTGCATCTTATCAGAAGACATACAATTCTGGTTGTCCCCTTTTTATTATATTAAGATTCATCAGTGTGTTTATATGTTGTCAGCTTATCCGTTAGGAAGCTTTCCCACAGCTTTTCACCTACTGATTTTAGCAGCTATTAAAATTGTCTAAATGCATTATTCATCAAGGGTGGAAAAGTAGTGATATTCTACATCTGTCATTCTGCATTTATTAGTTGGAATTTGTCTAAAAAGAACTTTCCTATGTCAACTGTTTAGTTACCCTATGTACAGTTCATACAGGAAAGACAGGATACGTGCTTCAATCTTTGTCTTTACTAATTTTCAGATGAGTTGGTTTAGCTTCCTCCAATTGTGACCAAGAAATTTAAGGGGATTAAAATAAAACTGTAATGTGATTTGGCTTAGTGCAGTGCTAAATATAGCCCCCATGCTAAATAATAGTTTAGTAATACTTGCTGGTCGATTTTTTATTCATTGATTTTCAAAGAGAGGTGATCTTGGACTAGATCATATATATAAAATAAGCTGGATAGGGACTTCCCTGGCGGTCCATTGGTTAAGACTCCAAGCTTCCACTGCAGGGGGCATGGGTTCAATCCCTGGTCGGGGAACTAAGATCCTGCATGCTGCGTGGTGTGGCCAAAATAAATAAATAAATGAAATAAGTTGGATAATTAGGGAGGTACCTCATTCTTCATGTTTGTGTGTGTGTGTCTTTATATACATGTATAAATATTTAAAATATATCTTAAAATTTTACCTATAAGAATTTACCTAATTCATATTGTTGGTTCCTGTACTTTCTTATAGATTTTGAGTGTATCTTGGATAAAAGGAAAAAACCTATTCCGTATGGAAGCCATAATACAACTTTGGGAAAACTACCAAAAATACGCTCGGAATTAAATACTCAAATAGCTGGATCAAGACTGCCACCAGGAGCTGAAAAGTACCTTTCTTAGTTTCAGATTTTGTTATCTAAATGTTAAATTTGGCACGATTTAATGAACTCACCTGTCAAGGATTATTTATAGTAGAATCTGCTCCTCATGTATCTCATGCATGCTACCCACATACCTTTGCTTTTCTTGTGCTTTCTGCTTTAATCTCCATCCTTCATTGTCCAAAGCCTAGCAATATCTAAAGCACTAACCTTCAAGTTGTCCTCAGTGGAAATAAATAGTGTCTTCTTCTTTGGACCTCCCATGCCTCTCTACTTTTCGGATAGCACATAGCTGCTTCCTACACTGCATTACAGTTACATACTATGTATCATATGTTCTTTGTTAAATTATAAAGTGTGTCCTTTTATTTTTGTATCCCTCACAGTGCCTTACATATGGTAGGTGCATAATAAATACGTATTGGACAAAGAAACAAATAGATGAAAGCATGCAGATACTTACTATAATTTGGTTTAATTCTAATGAATCGGATTACTTGTCATTAATTACTAATAAGTAGAAAAATAACTTAGTATACTCATTTATTCATTTGGCGGTTTTTAGTTTATAAAGATGCACCCTTGTTCCTGAAAGGCTTATAATTTTTCAGTTTCTCAATTTCAGAAGTAAATATTTATTTTCATCTTACGTAGGATAGCTTTGGAATTTTTGGATTCAAGAGCATTTTGTAGAAACATCCCTCATTTAAAAGGAAAATCTGCTATGAAAAAACGACACTTGGAAATTTTGGGCTATCATGTAATTCAGGTATGAAATACTTATGTAATATTAGCCTTTAAAAAACCCAGAGACACTGGCTTTACACGTGTCCCCTTTTAAGGTGAAAGTTGTAGAATTACCTTTTTTTTAATATTAAAAAAAGCTATATTAAAATCTCTCTGAAATAGAACACCCTCTGTTTTTTTTTAAGAATAGTAAATAAAAATAATTTTAAAAATTGTCTCTAGAAGATCTCTTGATTTTTATATTCATCTTACAATAAAGAGAGGCACTATGGAGATGGATGGAGTTATAAGAGAAAAAGGCTAGTGTATAAATATAAGAAAGGCACATGGGAAAAAATGTCGATTGTTGGTATTGTAGGAACAGGAGGATGAAAGGAGCTGTGAAGCAGAAAAGGGTCTTCCAGGTGTTGTCAAGAAGAAGGCAACCTTCCAAATAGGGTTCAAAGGCTATGCTTATGTAAACTAATGTCTTAGGGTTCCTATAGCTCTTCTCAGTATTCTTAGAGGTCTTCCCTGATGTTTTTTGCTGCTGCTTTTGATCTTTCATTCAGACTACATTACTTATTTTACAGATCCCTCATTTTGAATGGAACTCTATGGCACTGTCAACAAAGAATGCTCGAATGGACTACCTGAGAGAACGGATATTTGGAGAAGGCAAATCATCATCATAGTTTTTACTGAAAATTAGTTATCATGGTGTGTCATATTTGGACTTATTTTAATTAAGTGGCTTGATTCAATTAAAAATTAATGTAGAATTGATTTCTAGGTCAATTAATACCTATTAAAATAAACACATTTTACAGTGGACTACTTTCTCTACTATCTAGTTGGGAAATTGTTTAAAATTCTTAATATAAAAGACATGTAGCTTTTAAGAAACTTAAGTAGTTTACAGTTCATTCTTTGAGTACATACTATGTGGCAGGAACTATATTATTTTATTATTTTTAATTTTTTTAAAATTTAAATGAGACCCATTTATTATACTCCTTAAATAGCATTTCCAAAGTTTTCTTACAGCATACAATCTTTTATATAATGCATAGGATTCTTGTTATATCTTGAAGCATGAGGAAAGGTTTTTGCTATTTTAAACATTTTTAGAAAATGCAGATGTACATATTTCATTCTCCAATTTCATTTGTAATAGAAAACAAGTGTAAAGTTACCTCAACAATGCAAAGGAAAGGATTAGTAAACTCAGATTTAGGAAGCTTCTTTACAGTTGATTGAGACAGATTAACAAAAGGAATAATCTGTTCAATTTAAGATTTAATTTCTTAGAAAATGGTTTTAAGCTCTGATCATTACATTGAAGATTCAATAACTTTGGGGTTTTGATTCCCATTGCTAATCTCTTGGACAATAACATAGTGAATAATTTCTACATGAATCTCTGTATAGCCTTTTTAAAAACAATAAATTAAAGCCCTATTATCCAAACAGACCACCTCCCTATCTATTATGGTTTTTCACCTTGTTTATAGCTTAGACAGTTTGAAGAGATTTAACCGTGTTGCTAGGCAACTAGCTCCTGAAGCATAACGTATTTCTTTCAACATTCCAGCCCATTCTTTTTTATCATCTTCATACCTGATGGAGAAAAAGAAAGCAATCAGTAAGTTGTTTTTAAGTAGGTAGTTCTATAGATTTCCCCGTGTTGAATATACAAATGTTGTTCTCCGAGAAAACCCTACTGGCTTTTACCCAGAGGAGGATGCACCTGACTTGCAGACTAACAAACACTTGAATTCCTCCAAAAGTACGCATTCTCTGAGCATATGCCCATATTACTGGCATGGTATTTAATCTGGATGCTTAGGCAGTTAAGCCTTCTGCGGGAATCAGATACCGTCCAGAGATGACGGGTAACAGACAGGCAATTAATCTTTCACCTTTGGACTGCTAAAGATGGCTGGTCCCCATGAGTCAAGGTCACCAAAGAGTAAGAACTGGGAAGAGCAGGGACTGTTAGTCACTTTGATTATGATTTCAGCTGTTCCCATACACTAGTGCTCAGCATGGTACATGACACTAGTGGTCACTCTGTAAGAAGCCATTCTCTTTATTGTCCTGTGTGAGTACTACTCTTACACTTGACATTAGGTAAGAACTGGTTGTCCCCTCTGAATATTCAGGGTTATAAAGATACAGACAACTTGGGTTCCTTTGAGACCTGTGTGCTTTTCCTCTGCCTGATGCCTGGAATGCCATCTCTGCATGAGAAACTCCTAAACACTGCTTCCTTTCTGAAGCCTTTCTCACCTTCCTCAAGCAGTTTGTTGTTTTCTCTTCATTTCTCACAGTGTCCTTTGTATGGTATCCGTTATAACAATTATCCTTCTATTTTAATTTTTTCCCCTATATTTATGTCCTCAACAAGCTCAAAAGTACATATATCTTATTCACATTGCTCTCTTCCCTCCTCCAGAAGCTATCAGTACTTGGCATGTAGGAAATACTCCCAAATCATTCTACAAGGAGTGAGATTTAAAATAATTTTAAAATTAGCTGATGCCTATCTGACTTACATCAATGGCCCAAATTTAACAGCTGTACAGCTGTACTGTGCACTGAGTGATTTTTATGTAGGGAAAAGTAGACAAAAAATATTTTACCACTAATCAGGAAAAGAACCTTGATTATCTATATAAAATTTGGAGCAACAAATTAAAAGATAAAGAACAGTTTTAAATGATCTAATGAAAAAGTGACCACATTTAAGCAATAGGAGGTTGAGGTTAAATGAGGCCTAAAAGCATTTGCTTCCTGGCAGTTATATTTTTTACTTTCAGCTTGGTCAGTCCTACATAATGGAATGATTTCAAGAAAACATATGAGAAATGGAAATTATTTTTTACATCACAGTAAGAAGGTCTATAGATTTAGAATGTAGTACACTGTTATTTTCATCTCTGCATGTGTGAATTCACTAGGAAGTTGAGGGCAAGTGGGTAGCCACTTCTCTGTAGGTCAGTGGCTTTCAACTTATCGCATATCAAAGTCACCTGGAGGGCTTGTTAGAACACAGTTTGCTGGCCCCTACCTCCAGAGGTTCAGTAGGTCTGCGGGGTGAGGACTAAAGATTTGCACAAGTACTCAGGTGGTGCTGATGCTGCCTTGGGAACCACTGCAGATCATTGGTTCTCAAACTTAACTCGCAAATTGGAACTACCTGGAGACATTTAAAATGTTGATGCCTGGGTCCCACCCCTAGAGATTGACTTTTTTGAAGTTCCCAAAGTGATTCTAATATGCAGCAAGGTTTGAGAATTATTGCCCCAGATTTTATTACCTAAATGGAAAATACCAGTACCTAAAGTTAAAATTTTACAGCCAAGCAGATAATGATGAATGCCCCCTCCTCTTGCCTTTCCCAAATCCAGTGATTCCGAAGTTTGTCTGCACATTAGAATCATCTGGGGATCTTTTGGAAGTTCCAAAGCCCAAACTAAATCCCAGGTCAATTAAGTTACAATCTATAGAGGGGAACAGAGGCAGCGTCAGTGCTTTTTGAAGTTCCCGAGGTGATTCCAATGAGCAAGCAGTTTTGAGAAGCACTGCCTTAATCACAAAAATAAACCATAATGAGAATCCCTTCTGCTAAAATTACCAGGAGATGCTGTACTTTCCTTTTCCTGCAGTATTCTGTTGAAGCAACTTGGCTTTTTTTTTTTTTTTGCGGTACGCGGGCCTCTCACTGTTGTGGCCTCTCCCATTGCGGCGGAGCACAGGCTCTGGACGTGCAGGCTCAGCGGCCATGGCTCACGGGCCCAGCCGCTCGGCGGCATGTGGGATCCCCCTGGGCCGGGGCACAAACCCATGTCCCCTGCATAGGAAGGCGGACTCTCAACACTGTGCCATCAGGGAAGCCTGCAACTTGGCTTTTGATCACCATTAGGATCCAGAGTGGCTCATGTGGTGTTCGGCTGATAGCACCATTCCTTAACATCAGTGTTTCTCAAGGCTTGCTGCATATTAGAATCACCTGGAAGGTTTTAAGAACTAGTGATGCCCAGGCCCTGCCTGCAGAAACTGATTTAATTGGTCTGCATGAAGGCCCAGGCACTGGTATATTTTAAAAGCAGCCAGGGGACTTCCCTGGTGGTCCAGTGGTTAAGACACCACGCTCCCAATGCAGGGGGCGTGGATTCAATCCCTGGTCAGGGAAGTAAGATTCCACATGCCGCGCAGTGCGGCCAAAAAATAAATAAAAGCAGCCAGGGTTAAGAATCACTGCCTATTCACTCTTAGTACCCATCCCCATTTTCCAAAAACCCTAACCTTCCCAGCCCTCCATTATTTCATATTTTTTTCTGCTGCTTTCCAGTCTTTTCCCATCTCATCCTCTTGCTAGGTCTAACCTCTTCCGCTGGAAATTTCCAGTTTCTTTATCTTCTTCCCTCTTTTTTGGAGGAAGAAAGGTAATAGTTAACTTCCTTTATTTTTTAAATAAATTTATTTATTTTATTTATTTATTTTTGGCTGCATCGGGTCTTTGTTGCTGTGCGCAGGCTTTCTCTAGTTTTGGCGAGCAGGGGCTACTGTTTGCTGCGGTGCATGGGCTTCTCATTGTGGTGGCTTCTCTTGTTGCGGAGCACAGGCTCTAGGTGCATGGGCTTCAGTAGTTGTGGATCGCGGGCTCTAGAGCACAGGCTCAGTAGTTGTGGCGCATGGGCTTAGTTGCCCCATGGCATGTGGGATCTTCCCGGACCAGGGATCGAACCCGTGTCCCCTGCACTGTCAGGCGGATTCTTATCCACTGCGCCACAAGGCAAGTCCCAGTTAACTTCCTTTTATAGCCACTTTTTCTTGCCCCCTACACAGTTAGTTACTGTTACAGCAACATAAGGAAATGATGTCTGATGCACAAAATAATTGTTTGGTTAAGCTGCCAGCCTTTCAGCCTTCCAGTTTACCAGCTGGGAATAAGGCATGTACTGGTTCAGGTATAGAACAAATGTTACCTACTTTTCACTCTCAGGCTCAGTGTTATGCCTTCACTGATCACTCTTCCAAAGCTGTACTCATACACTTAAATGTGTAAGCAAATCACCCACTAATCTTGTTAAAATTAAGATTCAGATTGAGTAGGTCTGGGTTGGGGCTTGGGATTCCGCATTTCTAAGAAGCTCGCAGGAGATGCCAACACAGCTGGTCCACAGACCATACTTCGAGTACCAAGGTTCTGGACAATCTGGTGACAGGCCAGGTAAGGGTATCCAGACTTGGGAGTGGGGCTGGCCTTTAAACTGACAGGTAAAGCGTAAGTCTGGCAGTTTCTGGATGAGTATACAGCATGAACTCATGCTCACCTCAGGCAACTGAGATTTACCTCCTGTAAACTTAGATCAGCAAGCATGGTGCCTGGGCTGAAGACAGCACATGTGGTGACCTGATAGTGACCAGACGTCTGCACATTGTATGCCCTGCCCCAGCTATGTTACTATGTGACTTTCTTCCATGACACAAGTTACACTTCCGCTCTCAAGACTTCTGGATACACTGGTCCTCTACGTGACATTCACTGCATTAGAAACTATGGTAAACTACACACACACACACACACACACACACACACACACACACCTTTTTAAATACATTCATTTTAAGCTTAACTGTAAAATAGTTCAATTGAGTAACAACTGCAAGTGTTATACTTGGGAGACCTACCCAGCACCTATCTTGGAGGTCAAGTGGATTGCTACTTTCACTTTTCTAAAAAGCTTTTATAACCGAATCCTCAGAAAATTGGAAAAATACTTAAATTAGATTCAAAATAGAGTTCATGAATCATGGAAAACTCAAGAGTTTAAGTGTTTATTCCAGACTCTGTCTTCTTAGGAAATAAAGTACTCTCTGGGAGAAAGGTAAGTGGTTTGGAAGCCTTTGCTCTACTGGATGCCTAGAGCGTTCATTTCACTTTTAAAGCTGGAAGGGAGCTTAAAGGATCAGTTGTCCAACTCTCAATTTCTGATTAATAGGCCCCGGTAAGTTCTTTCCCAAGCTCACAGCTAACTAGAAGCAGTACTTGATTAAGTAAGTGGCAATGTGTAAAAGTTCAACAGGTTCAAAGAGTGTTTAGTTTACTATCAAGAAGTAGCATACAGGGCTTCCCTGGTGGTGCAGTGGTTGAGAGTCTGCCTGCCGATGCAGGGGACACGGGAAGATCCCATGTGCCGTGGAGCGGCTGGGCCCGTGAGCCATGGCCGCTGAGCCTGCGCATTTTGGGAAAGTCTGGCTTCCTATTCAAAATTGTTTTATCTTATTTGATTTAATATTTGGTTCAGAAAATTGGGGTGAAGAAAACTTACTTCCATATGTCATTGACTTCAGTGGGTGCAAATTCTTTAGACTCCAGCTGAATCATGGCAAAACCACCAATGGCATACAGGGATCCAGCCAGGCTGACCAAACCGATGGAACTTCTTTCTTGGGGAAATTCAGTCATTACTTCCCACCTAGTAATTATTGAAGATACAGTTAATGTAAAACTTTAAAAAATGCCAAATGTATTTACCGAACAATTATAGGAAATTATAATTAAAAACTTCAAGTAGCATAAACATCCAAAATTAGAAGATTAAATTTGCTACTGGAAAATATCTAAATATTCCTTTATTTGAAAGATGTAACCAAATTAGATTTTAAAGCCCTCAATATGTCAATCCAAGAATACTTCACCTTCATTAGTTAGCACCTTCAGCAGTGGTTATCAAACTGTATGCCATAAATAGTGGAGCTTTGAGGGACTTCCCTGGCGGTCCAGTGGTTAAGACTCTGTGCTTCCCCTGCAGGGGGCACGGGTTCAATCCCTGGTTGGAAAACTAAGATCCCACATGCTGTGCAGTGTGGCCAAAAAAAAAAAAAAAATAGTGGAGTTTTGGGGGGAAGTTCTAGGGCTCCTAGGTCCTACTGTGTTGGATTTCATTTGAATGCTAATACGAATTTTTAAAAACTGATCTCCATAGTGTCTCAAGAAATCTCCAAACCCTTTTTTTTTTTTTTTCCGGTACGCAGTCCTCTCATGCCTCTTCTCCCCATGTCCTAATTGGAAAGCTTAATTTTTATCCAAAGTTAGAAATTAAAACATATAGTGATTCATATTCTGTAGTAAGAGATGGCAGCTTACTTATTGGTGGTGAGGTCAAAAGCTTCAACTGAAGCTGAAAGACCATCTTCAGTGACACCTCCAGCAATCACAATTTTGCCTTTATGAACTGCCACTCCAAACATGGAACGAGGGGTTTTCATTGGAGCCAGATCTTTCCAGTCTCCTCTTTTGGGGTTGTAGGTAAACATCCTGTTTGTACACTTTCTGTAAACATAAAATACAACAAAATGGTCCTTTTAGAAGCTTGCTTTTTTGAAAGAAGCAACTTCACTAATCACTTACCTTTGCTTCTTGTTTGAAATATGTAGTATAGTGAGGATCAGGAAAATTCTTAATCTGAACATATATCACCAAGCAAAGGACAATTCCAAATATGAGGACTAAAGCTATTTTAAATCTTAATTATACTACTGGAAGGTAGGGTCCTTTACTTTTGGCAATTGCCTAGAGGCCCAGGCAGAGTAGATTTTAATCCTATCTGCTACTAAATTCAATACACAATAGAGTTAACAAAAATTCATAAACCCTTTATTGTGCCTCAGTAACAAAGACGTTTATTCATTTCATTATCTGAATATCCTAAGAATGAATCAGTTAACTTAAGAAATAACTAGGTGTGAATGTACCTATTTTAAATGTAACTGCAATATGATGGCTCATTTTATTTTAGTCTACCACTAATGTACCAATGCATTTTAAGAAATCTGGGACTAAAGATTAGACAACTAGTCATCTGAGCTGATGAGTAATGAAAACAATTTTGTATGCTAAATGGTACCAGAAAAACCTGGACTTACCTGAATTATCCTTCTTAGTATGTTGTTATGATTCCATAATTTACTGATGGGAGTTCGAATTCCAAATAAGAATCGATTAACTGGATATATTTGGTAAAGCCAAAAAGCAACCAAACAAAATCTCAACTTTTTGTGAGGACAATTTTTTTTAGTTTTATAAAAGACCAGATATCTGGAGTAGAAGCATTTCCTCTAATATATGACTATGAGTATTATCTTAAAACTCCTCCATAAGAACACGATCCAAAATCATGTTCTTCAAATGCAGTGGCGATAACTAGTATAATTCAGTGCTTATTTTAGGTAATGACTCTTTTCAAAGTTCTTGACTTTGGCATTTGTCAAGCAATGTTCTGGGTTTTTTTGTTTGTTTTTAAAGGGAACTTTATTTATTTATGGCTGCATTGGGTCTTCGTTGCTGCGCGGGCTTTCTTTAGTTGCAGCGAGCAGGAGTTACTCTTCGTTGCTGTGCACGGGCTTCTCACGTGGTGGCTTCTCTTGTTTCAGAGCACGGGCTCCAGGCACGTGGGCTTCAGTAGCTGTGGCACGGGGGCTCAGTAGTTGTGGCGCACGGGCCTAGTTGCTCTGCAGCATGTGGGATCTTCCCGGACCAGGGCTCGAACCCGTGTCCCCTGCATTGGCAGGTGGACTCAACCACTGTGCCACCAGGGAAGCCCGCAATGTTGTTTTGGTTAATCATATTTTCAAGATTAATGTATTCTTACTGACAAGACCTGCATGCTTCTTACTGACACATCAATTTCCTAGTTACTAATACTACTTGAAGGAAACAATTTAAATCATTTGGCAGAGTCACTATGTTTCCAGTCATAACACTGCTTAATACAGATTTTCCATTCTATTACTCAGGAAAAATGTTCCAAACAAGATTTTGCTCTGAGTGTGTTTATAATATGGCCTTCCTTTAAATGTTTATTTGATGGGAATATCTGGCATTAAGGAGGACATCAAAATTTCAGAATATATTATCTTTGAATATGGACAGACTGTATAAAAACCCTTTGCTTTTAAAAATCATATTTTCTGTAATATATGTCATTTTAATTGAGTAATAGTCATTAACTATTAACTGCACAACATACAGTTCTTTAATTCTAGTACATTTCCATATTTTACTCTCCTTTCCTGCTTTGCCCTTAAATTCTTAATTCTGACTCCCTTTCCAGGATTGGGCATCTCTTGAACAAACTGGGTAAATGATACAAGCCAAATTAGGCAGAGTTTTCAGGGGCAGGAAATTTGTTCTCACTATTGAAGCTAAAAATCTTCATTTTACCAGACAGGCTACTGGCTTAACTGACTGACTTCTGGAGCACTCTAAACTCACTTCTCCCTTGGGGGTATAAGATCTCTTTCCTAATTACCTATCCCTTGAGAAGTACCTAGAAAGCAAGTTATATGAAACTTCATCCTCTTTTTCTCATAAGAGATTGGGTGCTACTGGGTATATCAGGTATATCTATTCTGTTTGATCAGTGCCTGCTTGTGACCGGTTGTTAAATATTTTGAATATCACCTGTCCAGGAGTAAATAAGTGAAACATTGCTGAGGAAAGAACTGCCCCCTTTTTAGTCCCCAGTCACCAGTTTCAAACTCAACTATCTAAATTCTCTCTGATGAATGTAAAGTACAAATCCATGATTTTTAAGCACTATTGTTTTAATAGTTATATTTAAAATATTATATTAAAGAGATACACTTAATTTGTATCTACTTATGGCTAAATGAATAAAAAGCCCACTGGTTTTAATGTAGTAAAATATAATTATAAATTAGCCAAATAAAAGGCTTGATTATGTTCCTAAATGCTGCTTTTCCACTGTAAGAATGCTTATGATGGAGATATTATGTTTGTTCTTAGCAATATGCTGGGCATACAGAAATTGACTTTAGCAACTTTAAAACTGTATACAGTTTTCCTTCATCAATCATTTTAAATATCCTCCAATAGCTTTTTGAAATTTTACTTTCAAAATGTTATGGGTGAGAACCAAGTCCTATTTCAGCGTGTAGATTCAAGTGAAAACAGGAAGGAACCCTTGTAATAAAAAAATCACTTGGATATAAACCATAAGGAGATGTCAGGGTACTTACTTGTCATCTGTCTTTCCTCCGAGACAATATATCATCCCCTTATGTGAAATCACACTATGGCCATAGACTTTGATAGGAAGTTTTTTAACTTCATTCCATTTGGCCGCCCTAAAATCAGAAGATAGAATTTATATGCTTTCAGTGAACTTCAGTTTCTAAAATTATGATTTTGATATAGGCACTCATATACCTGAATGCTTAGGAAACGAGAATGTCATGCCAACTTACACGGGATCATAGCACAATACTGAATCCAGTGAAGCCTCTGTTTGAAGGTCTTTGCCTGCAACTACATAGATTTTGTCATCTACTTCTCCCAGACCGAAGAGACACCTGGCTGAAGGCAGAGGTGGAAGTCCAACCCACTCAGATGCTACATTATCAAGCTGAAAGAAAGAATATATGAGGAATTGTGGAGCTTGTTACAGATGTACCAAAAAATATGCTATACTTTGTTGTTTAGAATTCATTGAGATAGTCAAAGTTCTCAAAAGTAAAACTACAACCCCAAAAGGATCATATTTTACCTTTGAATTACTGAGAAAAATGAGAAAAGCTACTTGGCCTACCAAAATAGCTAAAAGTACTCAAACCTGCAGAACTTGAAGAAAGAGAAAATAAAATAGTCACCGGAGATGAGTTAAGAACTGTGAGATTTCTTGTTAAATTTTCTTCCCATGTTGCCTTGTTCAGGTTTGAACAAGGACTCATAATACTTTTAGGATACTGGGGAAAAAGAGGGTCACAGTATGTGACTGAACCCCGCATGCTATATTTAATATGCTCCCAAGCTGGCGCCCGGGACAGCTGGACCTGTCGCTCAGTTCACAGACAGCTGGGGCACTAGGCATTATTTTTCTTTCCTTCAACATTTTTAGGTTCTCCATGCTTCACTTTATTACTTCGGATATAGGCAGGTGTTATAGCCTATAACTTCCTAGCCTTTTTCAGGGAGTCATTTAAAATACCCTTCTCTCTCTCTCGCGTTTATATTAGGAAGTAACTTTGCTTTTTTTTGCTACTGCCAGTTCTACAAGCCTAAGACAGCGCTCCAAGAGCCCACGCTCTGGGATAGGTGATTCTGATATGGCTGGCATCAGCTTTAGCACTTACTATTGGTAATTTTAAGATTTTCCACTTTGCATTTTAGGACACCAAAGCACAAGAAAACTGCTTTCTGAGGGTGCACATTCACAGATTTGTTGTCCTCTCTAGTGCTACTTCTATGCAGTCGAAGAAAAAGGAATAAAACCCAGAATAATTGGATACCAAGGATAGATGCAGATATTAAAGTCTGTGGTATAGGGAGGGGTCCCTATGGAAGCCTATCTCTATCTGGTCTAGTAACCGTGGTTAAAGCAAAGTACTATTTAAAACTAGCAGAGATGACCGGTTTGATCCCCACACATACACTGTTAGTTTGCAGTCACAAATTTCAACATCCAGACTGTGATCACTAATGTTTTCTTTTTTTCTTTTTTTTTGCGGTACGCGGGCCTCTCACTGCTGCGGCCTCTCCCGTTGCGGAGCACAGGCTCCGGACGCGCAGGCTCAGCGGCCATGGCTCACGGGTCCAGCCGCTCCGCGGCATGTGGGATCTTCCCGGACCGGGGCACGAACCCGTGTCCCCTGCATTGGCAGGCGGACTCTCAACCACTGCGCCACCAGGGAAACCCTGTTTTCAAATTTCTTGAAAAAAAATTATTTATCAATAAAGTGGTATGTAGTATAGTACCAGTAATAATGAGCATTTATGGAGTTTTTACTCTGTGATAGGCTTCATACTAAATGCTTGACACAGATAATCTCATCTAGTCCTCCAGGATAGGGACTTTTATTTTCTCCATTTTACATATGAGGAAACTGAGGTACAGAAAGTTTAAATAATTTGCACAAACTCACAGAGCTTTTAAGTGATACTTGATGCAAGTTATACAAATTCATAGTTTGTCTTTTTATAATGGGAACAGCAGCCATCATGATCCCAAACCGGAGGGTTTACAGCCCACACTACACAATACTGTCTACATACCCATACTACCCTGGATAGGGCACTTCCTACAGCAGATGAGACAGCAGACTGCCTGCCAGGCTTTTTTACAGATGAGCTGTCAAGCTATTTAACCTCTCTGGCTTCAGTTTTCTCACCCTTAAAATTAGAGTTTGGACCTAGATTACTTTAAGATGTGGTGTTCAAAGATTTGATGAAACTATTAAGTCTATGGAAAAAACCGGCTCTTACCTAGGTAAAAAAATTCTCATAATCTAATTCTAGTATACAATCAAAGGTCATATGAATCCTAACTTAATACATTTTAAACAGAGGTGACCAAGCAGAAAATACAAAGCCTGAGATTCTCATACATATATTTTCTTGTGAGTCATAACCCTCTTTTACAGTCAGGTGTTTTTATCCTGGCATCTTGTCCCACTATTTGTGCCTTTTAGAAGGAGCAAGGCATGGGAAATGACAGGGAGTCGACCCTTTCTTTGTATAACCTTTTGTAGCCAAAAGGAACAACATCAAGCAGGTTTCAGAAATGAGAGGCTGTGTCAATAAAAGCAAGGGCAGTAACAGGATGGAAGAGAATAAAGATAAGGCTATTAAGTATTCTTTGGGTCTATGATTTCCAGGTATCTGTCTGTGTTTTGATGTCATTTTTACTTCCTAGATAAAATTATTGCCTTTTCAATTGAATTTACCCTTCCTGAAATTTATCTGAATTTAAAATTAGGGCTTAGGAAATTTTCTGGCCCACATTCAAATACTTATAAAAATAAAATAGAAGCTGTAATCATATTTCATAGTTAACATTCTTTAATGGAACTTGGAAAATTAAGAACCGTGATTAACATGTATTATTACATTTTTCAAGATTAGAAAAAGCTGGTTAAAGAGTGTGCGTTAGGGCTTCCCTGGTGGTGCAGTGGTTGAAAGTCTGCCTGCCGATTCAGGGGACACGGGTTCATGCCCCGGTCAGGGAAGATCCCACATGCCACGGAGCGGCTGGGCCCGTGAGCCATGGCCGCTGAGCCTGCGCGTCTGGAGCCTGTGCTCCGCAACGGGAGAGGCCGCAACAGTGAGAGGCCCATGTACGGCAAAAAAAAAAAAAAAAAAAAGTGTGCTTTATAAATGCACCGTATGTTACACACTTTGAAAGCATTCAGTGACTGTGGTATGACATTCTACACATGCTTATCTTTGGCCTTTCCAACTCAAGTGCCCATAAACCCCAGGCCATAAGTAGCCATGACCTAAACAAACTCTTTTGAACTATCTGTAAGCTATAAAGTACTGGTAATGACATTACTAAAGATGAAGGTTAAGCCACTGACTCCTTCATAAACTGGTAAATATAATGTGTTGATAATATGAAACGAACTCCTTTCAAACAAACTACAAAGAGTGTTAGTTTAGGAGGGTGTGTTTTCTTGGAAACTTCTATGGTTTCATAATACAGATTAAGTTGCCAATATGTCTAAGTACAACTCTGATCCAAATAAATTTGATCATTTATCATAAATATTTCTAAATACAATTAATCCAAATGAGTGACACTTGTGTAGACAGTGTTTCCTAGAAGGTAATCCAAAGCATGTAAAATATGTATACAAGTTCTTTTCATTTTCAACAAAAGTATATTTTAGGCAGTAACCATAAATAAGAGATGAAATGCTACCTCCAGGAACTTCAAATCAGTTCAAGGAAACTTGGAAGAAGGTAGAAAATCTGATCAATTATAACATTTTGTAATGTGTAAAGTACTTTGATTTGGGGAAATACAGTAACCTGTTTTTCAGAAAGAGGACACAAGATTAAATTTCGTTTTTACTAAAATACTGGACTTTAAAGGGTTACAGTCACAATCAACTATAAACATGACATTTTGGGTAAAAGTGCATAAAGAAAATTGTGAGCCATCACTTATACATTAATTAGAACCTCATTCTTTTCCAAAACGTTTATTAAATATTAATAGAACCTCATTCTTTACCAAAACGTTTATTAAATATTAACAAGCAGTTAACTGATTCAAATATTTGTCTGCCCTCCAAGTAATGAAAATTCAAGGGAATGGAATAGCACATCAAGAAGAATAAAATACAAGCAACCTGAATAATTCACAAGTCAGCTAACTAGATGGTGACTAACAGCCTTTCCTTTATGTCTCTACATATATGAAAATATCCTTTCTTACCTGGAAGAAGTACGACTGTAGAGGTTGATCTTTATTTTCTTCATCCACATAGAGGCCTCCTACCACGTACACCTGATTTTGCTGGGTAACAATGCTGGAATGATTTCTGGGGATCTGCTCAGCCAGTGCAGTAAGGTAGCATTCATTTTCCGTGGGATCATAAGCTACTGCAGCTGTGTCATTAACCAAGAGGATGAGGTCTTTGACAAACATTCCATGCCTGGGAATATCGTTCAGGTAACCAGGAAGTAAATCTTCATCACCAACATCACCATTCACCTCACTAGCCCCAGCCTTCTCTGTGTTTTTGCTAGGTTCTGGGAGTTTGCCTGCAAAGGCATCTTTGAGAACTTTGATTTTTTTCTGGAGTTCTGGGTTGCTTTTAATTATATCATCTTTCTCAACACGATCTTTAAAATATTTTTCTGTCATAAGGCGAAAACGGATACAATCAAACACTTCGCTAAGGTTTTTAACCCTGTTTTCTTTGTCTGTTCGCACCCATTTCATCACTGCCTCAAATACAGCTTCTTCCTTTTCTACATTTAGGCTGTCATTGGAAATGACTGAGATCAGCTCCTGTGGAGACAGTTGCATGAAGTCCTCTTCCTTACAAATCTGTAGAAAGCGATCAGACACAAATTCACGGGCAGAGATGGCGAGTCTCGGGCAGTCAAGAAGAAGTCCTAATCTTAGGATAGCTAGACAGTTACCAGGAGCAAGTCTTTTCTGAAGATAAGAAACGCAGACAGTGAACACGGAGGGGATCTGAAAGCGGCTGGCCAATGCAAAAATATCTTGCACATTTCCGTCGTTGAGATCAATACTGGCAGAGTACAGGTACTTAATGATTAAATCCAGTACAGCAGGATCCACATTATCTAGTACTACCTCCTTTTTTTTTGCCTCATCAATTTCAGATAAAAAATACTCACGGAAGTAAGGACTACAAGCTGACAAAATCAATCTGTGGCAAGGAAGATTTTTGTCACCTGCTTTCAGTGTGCAATCGATGAATTTTTTCTCATCCAGGAGATCTTTTAGACCATCCTGAAGAAGGGTGGATTGGTAAAGCCGCAGTTCCTCTGCAAGTTCCCGCTGGGAATCCATTTTGTGAGTAACCTGGGTAAGGAAGGGGACACTAAGGCCTTAGCTCCTCACAGCACACAGGTCTAGCAGTAAAAAGGCAGATCAGTGTGCTTTGCCCAGCCTGAAGCCTTTGCAATTTAATCCCACCAGCTAAATATAGATACCAACTCTAACAAGGGAATTTAGGAGAGCTAGTTTGGAAAGAAGAGTTCTTGCAGCTGTTACAGATTGAAAGGAACAACTGGAACTTTTAATCACTAAGGACACAGCTAAGAAACAAGAGATTTAAATGAAGTGGAAAGCTTTAAAATACATAAAGCATTAGAAGATATGCTAATAAAGGCTACCGCAAGAAAATGTTTATTAAACTAACAGAACACTGAATCATAAAAATGAGTCAGTCCGCTAAAAATGGTCTAGTGGCAAGCTACTTGGCTATCTGAATTAATGATGCAAAGTTCAAGAATATGAGCTGAGTTCATTTGGATACTCATAAGCAAGATCCCCTTTCCAATAACTGCTACAAATTTTTATTTTCTACTCAAAACAGTGGGATATATAATCTTCTTTTAGAAGTAGGAAACAAAGACTTCTACTTAGGTACTATAATTATAGATTTTTTTTGGAAAAAAAACCTTTAAAATAATAATATCCCCCCATCATGATTGAAAATAAATGCAGAGAAACTGCTATTTTCTAAGACATTCCAAATTATCGGTATTTTTAAGTGGAAAAACTATAATTAGTATTGAATTAAATTATGAAATTATTTGTTCACACCCTGCCTTGCTCTACAAAGGATTTGATGTGGCAAACATTAAGACAAGAAAAAAAAAAGGTTAAAAGTCGGCCCTAGGGAAAGAAAAAATCTACACACATACAGTAATGATCACTAAAGATATTCTGTGGTTTTGTGTTGATCTTTCATTAAATAAAAATTTAAAAAATAGAACAGATGTATTGTAACCCCATGAGAACAATGTAATCAATAGAACATAGCAAAATCAGGATGAAGTGCTACATTCCTGGTATAATTTGAAAAACAGGCTTTATATACACACAAGAAAAGTATATGACTAGAATCATAATTTAAGTTGTTGATTATAATAGAACACACCATATTAATTATGGGATGCAGAAAGCATGACTTGAAAAAAAATTGATCCTCTGTTTACATACAAATAGCATCATATACTTCTTCATGAAATATTTTATTACAAAATTATATTCTCACATTTTTAAAAACTCAGTGGGGCTGTAAAAATCCTGTAATTTCAAAGGTTGGTATTCTTAAACATGCTCAAAAGAACATAAGCTCCATAAAGACAGGGATTTGGGGGAGGTTTGTTTTGCTCAATGCTATAGCCACAGGGCCTCACGGGTCCTCCATAAATGTTTGTTGAGTGAATCAATGAATGCTCCCAGATCAGGGAATTATGTATTTTTAAACTTCAAGGTCTCCATCCATCAGTAAAAGTTTTTTCCCTTATTTTACAACACGGTGAAGTCAATGGTACTGTCAGCTGCCAAAACAACAGCTGAGAGAAGAGCTCATTGACTCTTTCCATTTATAGAGGCCACTAAAGGTTTTAACACACTAGAAAAAACCTACAGCTGCTCCCTTGTTTAAACAATAAATGACTCATTTCTCTTTACACGTAACACCTAACATCTGAAAAGATTAATGAGTCAGATGCAAACACAGTGTTTTGACGTTTTGAGATTATTCCTCACTAATTGGCAATTTTATAGTCTGTTTTGCTTGAAAAACTATTGAAACAATATTCCTAGCTGCATTTTTTTGACCTGTACACATTTTTCAAGCAACATTTTCCCCCAATATAGGTTATTATAACCCCATCCCTTAAAAATGTAAAAATCCTTTCCTATTTAAATGAAGAAACCAATTTATAGCTTTTGTTCATTGATCTTTATTAAACTCAGGTTAGCCCTTGGTTGTACTATGTGTCTATGGTTGTACATACAGTTGCATCTTATTTTAAATGATTTTACACACTCACTTTTTTCACTCTAGAAAAAGCGGGTTAATGTTTTGACAAAAGTTCCTTACAAAGTTTCTTTATACTGAAGCAGTGGCAAAAAACACTTATGCAAGAGAGGTCACCAAATCTTACCTGACCAAGAAATCAGAAAATAATATCATATTTTTGAAAACTTCAAAGAAGTTTCAATGAATGCAAACAAAGAGCAAGTCAACAAATAAACTATTTATTTAAAAACTATTTAAAACTATTTCCTTACAAAATAAATGTATTCTTGCCAAAACGATATTGAAATTATTTCCAAAATAGTGCCCAAAACTTTACATAGGGGTTGATATCCTCCAAAGTTAGCTAAAATTTTTAGTTTTTACATAAATGGTTACCTAAAAATGACAAGCTTAAGGTTTCTAATTTATATGAGAGTTGGCTTACCTTTGGAGCTATGTGATAAATATATTTAAACCAGATTTTTATAACTAAAAAAGCAGCATTTTGATTACTCCATAAGAATAGTCTTATGCTTTTAGATAACACTTTCAAAACATTTAATGGTGCTGCATAAATTCTTTATTAAACTCAACATGATACAGTCTTTTAATATCCACAGACTAATAATTTACAAGTATTAGTTACAAAATAAACATATTTACAACAAACCAGATACATTTTGATTACAATTTCAAATATAATTTTTAGAAGACTCGCAATAAAATCTTCGACAAATGAGTTTTTCCTTAATCATTAAAAAAACTCTCTGAAAAGCTTTTTCTGTAAATGTAAAAACTATGCCACGCCTTATAGCAGGCGACTAGTATCTTTAATCTTGAGATATCTTTAAATAGAAACCCAGCTCAACTCAAGATCAACTCATTACTTCCCAAAGTCCCTGTAGGGTGAATCCATCCTTCAATTTCTCTATTGCAAGCCCCAGTTCTTCTGAAAACACAGGTTCACGATCTTGTTGCTTTTTGGGAGATAAGAGGATGAGATGGGAATAGAGAAGGTGGGCAAGGAAGAGGAAAAAAAAAACAAAAAATAGGTTTCACATAAGTTTGTGAATACTAAATACTGGAATATAGAAAATTTTTTTCATATACTATAGGTAAAATATCCTTACCTTATTGCCATCAGCAAAATAAGCCTATAAGACAAGGAAAATTATATTTCACATACTTGATATATAATAGGTTAACAGGCCAAGTAACAGGTAATTAATTTACAGAACAATTCTGTAACTAACTGTATTTTATATTCTGTTACTGTGTGTCTAATGGTTTTCTCACCTATCTTTACAAGGCTGGTAGCAGAATTCACTTCTTCTGTCAATCATTTATGTCTTCAAGAGTTACGCTTTAAGCGCTAAAAATGTGCTTTGTAATTGGTGTATAACTAGCATTGTTAACTTGAAAGGAGATACAAAGAATGACTAAGCAGCTATAAAATTTCACCCCTACTTTTGGTTTAGAAGAAGATGCTGGCAAAACAAAACAAAGCAATCAGTGCTTCAATGTGTCAGCAAAAGCATATACTGAGGCAGTAGTAGTTTATTATTAACTATCTTATACTTATTTCACACTTTGCTTAAAAACTTTCATTCCCAGAGAGATAGTCTAGTCAGATTCATAGACCACAGTACATAGAAAGTATTATTATTATTTTGGCTATTAATTAAATAGTACAAATTTGGAAACAAGAAAGTTTACTGTTCAAATAGAAATCCATTTTAAGATAATATACCTATAAACTGAAAGGAGGGAGGTCCATCTCATAAAGATTACTTATGGAAAGTACAGACTTTAAATTAATTAAATTAACTATATTTAATATATTCTGTTATCTTAAAGTGTGAAAAAACTTTTCACACATCTGAAATCCTCTGAATAAGTATGTTCTCAAACTATTTCCCAGTTTGGTAATTTAAAAGTATTTTCATACACACACAAAAATCCCTAACCTGAAAAAAAAACTACTCTCCAACTCATGTTTAAGACATTCTAAAAAGTCTCAAGTTCTATGCTATTTTACACACTTAAAGCATTATTTAATTAAACATGACTCAGATTAAAAAAAAAATCACAAGAAATTTAGTAGCTCTTCTTTGTGATGCTCACCACAAAAGCATCTGTGTGATCATCAGAGTCTATTTCTACATCATCTTGAATTTGTTCAACTGTCAGAGCTTCAAGGGACTGTGGCTGAAAATCAGCAGATGTTAAAAAAAGAAAAAAGAAAAAGAAAATCAGTTAAATCAGATGTTAAAATGTATCAGAGACAATATTAATCAAATAAATAATTTTAGTAAAATGTGCTGTGAGAATTGTAAATACCTGTAAAAGGATATCACAGTTACCAACCACTCAAGTCTTACAAAAATCACTGCATAATTTATATTCTATTAAAACTAACATGAATAATAAAATGAGTCAGTTAAACCCAAGCTTTTAAATCTGAAGTCAATATCATCAAAAGATTTAAAATGACAAATTTACACAAACTTAATATGATACTTAGAAATATCCATCAAGAAAAACACTCTCATTGGATTTTATCTGATTTTCTGGTAGTTAAAAACTATCTGTTAGTTTAAGTTTAAAAAAACTAACTTTTGTATAATAGCAAGTTTTAAATTTTCCTCAAAATAGTCATTAAATAGAATTTGTGAAAAAGGAAATTTGTGAAAAAGAAGAACTAAGATTTGTATGGAATACTCTAAAGGTGAAGCAGAATAAATACAGTGCTGGTATCTATTAATTCATTTTTCAAATATTTGAATATCTTTAGTGTATGAGGTACCATGCTGGTACTACCAAAGGTTTAAAGTCTCTGCCCTTACCAGAAAAGGTGTGTAATCTAGTGGGAATGGAGTGAAGGACAAAACACAATTATAAATAACTAAATATCAGGTTGAACTATATGAAATTGCCATTTTAGTAAAAAATGGTCAAATATTAATAATATCATATAGTTCAACCTACAAAAAATAGCTGTAACAAATGCAATATCTATTATAATAGAAGAGTTTGGAGACAGCACAACTTCTGGCTTGTGCATGCCAGAAACTTTCATGAAGAAAAAGCTGGCACGTGATCTAGGGCTTTTAGGATGAGGATGATTTTCATAGGTGGGATTAGGGGAAAGGGTATTTCTGACAGAGGGGATCAGTATCAGCAAAGGTGAGAAACCACAGGATATAGCCGAAGAAGATGAATAATCCAATATCCTGGACAGACAGAAGGAGCTACACAGAATATTGTACTGAATAATGCCAAGGAGTATCATTCACACTGGAGTCTACGTGAACAATGTTCTCTGGGCAGTGCACAGCCTACAGAACCAGACACTGTGGCTGTGCAGATAAGGTGGGAAAGGTAGACTGAAGTTTACTGAAATTTTTTAATACCAGCTCAGAGAATGTGGACTACTTATAAGGTAATTGGTGGGGTAAAGTTGATGGTCGAAGTGTACTGCTGACAAGAGGTGACCTGATGCCCTAGTCCGAGGACAGCTGGTGTTTCAACCATGTTCAGAGCTGTGTGACTGCGTACAAGTAAATTAACCTATCTAAGCCTCAGTCTCCTTAACTGTGAGATACGGCTAATAATAATGATGATGATACACTTTATAGTGTTTTTAGGAGGATTAAACGAGATGAGGCATATAAAGTTCTTAGAGCAGTGAACAGCAAAGAGTAGGCATTCAACATAGCCATTCAACAACTATGAATATTCACTAAGAGCCTATTATGTGCTAGTTTTGATTGCTGGAGATATAATAATTAAAGAAAATAGATAAAAATCCCTAACTTCATGGAGATTATTTATAGTGAAGGAGACTGATTAGTGTTAACCAAAAATAAAGCAAGCAAGTGAGCAAACAAGCAGAACAAGGGATAAAAAAGTGACGGGGGTTGGTGTTTTAGATGGATAGTCCAAAGACCTCCCTGAAGAAGTGGCTTTGGAGTAAGGACTTATATGTGGTGACAAAACAAGCTACTATGGCTGGTTATTATTATGTACTGAGGGCCAAAGAAGGGGAAAAGAAGAGAAATGAAAGGTAGAGACAGAATGGGTAGGAGAACTAACATATTGTCTCCAATGTGCCAGCCACTTTACAGACATGATCAATAACTTTGTAAGAGAGATTACCTTCATTTTATAATGTGAAAACTGAAGCTCAAATTTGCCTAGGATCACAAATAAATGGTGAAATTGGGATTGAAGTCAGGTTTGTCAGGTTCCAAGGACCATGCTTGTTCTATTATAACATTATTCTACAAGCAAAAGTAGCAAAGGAAACTGCAGTTTGAATGGAAAGAAAGGGATAGGAAAAGGGAAGAGACTGGTACAACTGACTGAATGTGTAAAGTAAGATAATGAGAAAAATAAAAAAGGAAAACCCCAGAGTTTTGAGCACATCTGACTTTGACAATGTTAAAAAGAAATAAGTACTGAATAAATAAATAGATAAATCAGCAAGATACTGCTTTTGAGAAAAATGACAAGATTTTAGGTATGCCAAGTTTGAGATACTCAACCATGTCCTAGTGTAACTTACTGACTTGGAAAATTATTAATTAAATTACTAAGATTAACTTTTTTTTTTTTTTTGCGGTACACGGGCCTCTCACTGTTGTGGCCTCTCCCGTGGCGGAGCACAGGCTCCAGAAGCGCAGGCTCAGCGGCCATGGCTCACGGGCCCAGCCGCTCCGCGGCATGTGGGATCTTCCAGGACCAGGGCATGAACCCGTGTCCCCTGCACTGGCAGGCGGACTCTCAACCACTGCGCCACCAGGGAAGACCCTAAGATAAACTTTTAAATGAGAAATTCAATTCATGTTATTTGGAATGCTCATCTATGTGAAAATATTCAAGAAATATTTGGAACCCTGGTAAGCTTACAGAGTATGCCAAGATCAGAAAGATTTGGGAGTCATCTACAGAAGTACAACTTGAAGAAACTGGAGGAGGAGGTGATATTACTGAGGAATATACAGAGAAGGTAGAGTGAAAGGGAGAATGCTGAAAGAAGTGCAGGTTGGGAAGAAAGCAGAAAATGATGGTTAAGGAGACGAAATAGAGTGTATGTACAATATGGCGTCAACAATCCAGAGACAAGTTTCAGCTGGAAGGGGAAAGGGATATATATGGAATTTGACAGGGAGACAAACAAATTAAGTATATGGAGCACAACGAGGTTGAAGTCAGAGGGTATGAATTTGTACTTAGCTGTCCAGTCCTACTTCTTGATCTTCCTGGTCACCTGCTGTAGTCCAAGAGCAGGAAGAGAGACAGATAATATATGTGATATGGCTCAACATGCTGAGTATTGGCAGGGACACTAATGAAAGAGTGGGTGGCAGGGACACTAGCAATAGAGTGTACGGTGAGGGCCCCAGGACAAGAACAGATAGCAAGGGAAGGTGTGACAGAGCGCCTCTGGCAAGGGTACCACTGTCAGAGCAGACGGCGAGGAGTCTCTAATGAAGTGGCTGGTGAGGACAACAGTGAAACACCAGATGACAAGGGGCCCAGCCGCAGAGGCTGAAGAGTAAACCCAAAAGACAGCTGATGTACCTGGAGAGTGGGACTGGTGCAGAAACCAGAAGTCGTGAGGAAGGCAAAGAGCAGACATGTGGGCATGATATTCAAAATTTTTCACAACTGACATGGAAGAGGATCTGATGAATAGGAACAGACACAGGCCATATTAGTGGAGCAGCCTCCTGGAGGTCCTATATTGTGGGTCATTGGGGGAAGAGAATGGTGTCTGTGAGGCCTGTAAGGTTTAACCAAATGCTAATGGCTGGCTGAAGTAAAATAAAAATAAAGTTGAAATAAAATAAAAATAAAGAGTGGGGGCTTCCCTGGTGGCGCAGTGGTTGAGAGTCCGCCTGCCGATGCAGGGGACACGGGTTTGTGCCCCGGTCCTGGAAGATCCCACATGCCGCGGAGCGGCTGGGCCCGTGAGCCATGGCCGCTGGGCCTGTGTGTCCGGAGCCTGTGCTCCACGGCGGGAGAGGCCACAACAGTGAGAGGCCCGTGTACCGCAAAAAAAAATAAAAATAAAAATAAAGAGTGGGAGATTCAAATCTCTACATCAGAAGAGCCTTGCATATGGGGACATCTTGGATAGGCTGCTACCTAGACGGGCAGGAATGAATGGTGAAGCAGCCAGGGACAAAACAGGTGGTAGGCACAAATTAGCATTGGCCATACTCACTGAGCAGAGCCTGTATATTCATCATTTTAAACATAGTTTAAAATTAAATTGTATACAATGTGTGTATATCTGAATTTTATAGATTGTGTAAAGGCAATTGAGCAAATTCTGTATATCACACACTGAACAAATTACCTTTTCTTCCATCTCATAATCCACTCCAAATATAGGACTGGTAGAATAGACTTTGTGAAGTGAATTAATTTCCTTAACTGATTCTTGTAGTTTTTCCACAGGATCTATTTTAAAGCCAAGAACATATCCTCCGCTCTGTAAGAGAAAATAATGAAAAAATGAAAAGTCTGAGAAACAGTATTTACAGTATATGATAAACTACAGCTCTAACTGTGCTTACTTCAGAGCACAATATGTAGGCTGATTTTATTTTTTATTTTATTTTTTTGCGGTATGCGGGCCTCTCACTGCTGTGGCCTCTCCCGTTGTGGAGCACAGGCTCCGGATGCGCAGGCTCAGCGGCCATGGCTCACGGGCCCAGCCGCTCTGCGGCATGTGGGATCTTCCCAGACCGGGGCATGAACTCGTGTCCCCTGCATCGGCAGGCGGACTCTCAACCACTGCGCCACCAGGGAAGCCCTGTAGGCTGATTTTTTTAAATTAAATTTTTTATTATGAAAACTTCCAGCATATACAAAAATAGAAGAGTACAATAAATGTCCATGTAGCCATCATCCAGCTTCAACAAGTAACAACATATGGCCAGCTCTGTTCCATATGTAACCTCCCCATCCCCTAAATCTCCTCCCCTCATCCACTCAGGATTATTTTGAAATATATCCAGATATCACATAATTTCATCTGTAAGTATCAAAGCTAATATTTCAAGATTAAAAAAAATATGCCATAGATTGTGAAGGCCAAGGGAACTGAGTTTTTCCTGAGCTAGACCTTGAAAAGGAATAGACTATATATTAAAATAAAAAAGGGAATGGCATACCTGAGGCTATCTCCTTGTAGAATTAGGAAAGAAACTTGCCCATGACAGTTTGTTGGAGAAGAAGTGTTAAAAAATTAAGTACCCATATGGTGATGGTTGAGAGCATACACTTTAGTGTTCAAATCCTGGTTTTACAACACTACATATGATGTATGGTTTACATCATACAACTAGCTGTATGATGCTGGGGAAAGGAGTGAGTAGACATTCATATTTAAATTTAGAATTTAGAAGAGAAAAATCTCTTTTTAAAAAAAATTTATTAAAACACATAAATGCAAAAACCAGGCATAATGGGGCGTAGCAGTCTATAATTAGATACAGTATAATCTGAGTTTGATGGTATAAAATCTCAAATAGGGTGTGTTTATCTGTATAGACCTGTGTTGCTCAAAGACAGTCTTATGAATCAGTCAGACCTGGAATCAAAACCTAGCCCTATCACTTAGTGTTATTAGACCATGGGCAAGGTTTCTAACTTCTCCAAGTCTCAGTTTCCTTGAATAAAAAATGGGGAAAAAATAGTAACTGTATCATAGGGTTGTGTAAAGATTGAAATAATGTCATGACTGTAATCATAATTAATATGTCTGCCCAAAAGAGAAATATAAGCAGGATTCTTCCCATGGGGACAATTACTATATGACTTCAAACTCAAACTCTTCATATAATCTCATGTTACAGCTAATACTCTTCTTGGATATAAACTGGTTACTATAAAAATAAAACTAAAAATATAGACTGTCACATAGTTTTTTAAATCTATTAAAGATTAATAAAAATATAAAGTATCTTACCTGCTGAGAGCTTTCTATGACAAGAGCTAAACCAAATTTTGAATCTCTAATCTTTATTGACCGCTAGATATAAAACGAAAAAAAAAAAAGCTTGTTTTTATTATCTGATAGTAGTGACATTTTAACACGTTTTTCAACTTTTACACAGTAACTACTTTTCATAGTCTGAAGAACAGAACTCTTCCTCTTTCCTTTTTCCTTACACTCCTATAGAGATCAATTAAATGAAAAATTTCATACTGGAAATAGGTGGCAAATTTGTAAGGCAACACAAAGATGACATCTCTGAAATATGTACAAAATTCTGACTTAAATGTCCCCTGCTTCAGGGAGTCCACAACTTTTCTGAATATTTTAAACCAAAGGCCAGCAATCCTTTAGTTATGGAGAGCCAGTGTCTTTTGTGGCTCCTAAGGTTGGGTTAGTTTTTAAAAGTCCCATGTGCCTATATACAATGGAATATTACTCAGCTGTAAAAAGAAACGAAATTGAGTTATTTGTAGTGAGGTGGATGGACCTAGAATCTGTCATACAGAGTGAAGTAAGTCAGAAAGAGAAAAACAAATACCGTATGCTAACACATATATATGGAATCTAAAAAAAAAAAAAAAAGGTTCTGAAGAACCTAAGGGCAGGACAGGAATAAAGACGCAGACGTAGAGAATGGACTTGAGGACATGGGAAGGGGGAAGGGTAAGCTGGGACGAAGTGAGAGAGTGGCATGGACATATATACACTACGAAATGTAAAATAGATAGCTAGTGGGAAGCAGCCGCATAGCACAGGGAGATCAGCTCAGGGAGATCAGCTCGGTGCTTTGTGACCACCTAGAGGGGTGGGATAGGGAGGGTGGGAGGGAGACGCAAGAGGGAGGGGATATGGGGATATATGTGTACGTATAGCTGATTCACTTTGTTATACAGCAGAAACTAACACAACAATGTAAAGCAATTATACTCCAATAAAGATGTTAAAAAAAATGTTGCATGTGCCTTCTGTTTCTTACACAATAAATGACTAAATTCTGAAAGAACCTCCACTGCATTTATTGAAAAAAAAAAGTATTGGCATTCATCACTGGGCATCAAAGAAGGCTAGGATAGGTCAAATATAATTAACTCAACTGGTAAGTGTGACATGAGGGTGAAGCGTGGCTAGTGGATGAGCAGTGATACCAGTGGCCTGGGAGAAGGGTAGAGGGGCAGAAGCATAATGACATGCAGGACCTGTAGAAAGTGAAACAAAACGTACTTGCTGGCAGGGTTAGAGAGAACCCTGGAGGATCTAACATTATAACCAGCAGACCAAAAGTCCAAGAAGGATAATAATCTGTGGTAGGTGACTGTGTATCATACTTCCAGACAGATGGGCATTGGAAGTTGAGAAAAAGAGACAAAGAGAGACACAGACAGACAGACAGCCTAAATGGTAATTGTTATGAAAACCTGGGCTTCCATCTAGACTACTTCACACCCTGCCAGGAGTACACACAGTCCTGGTTAAGAACCATAGAACACTGGCATCCTGCTTATGAATAGGTAATATAACCAGGTAACTGTGGATGACACAGGCTGGTAAGATAGAAACTGGCAAGAAGATACATATATAAATATACATCTATAGGAAGGGAGTCAGGACAATGGCTGAGGCCCAGAGCTGAAGTTAGAACGTGACTGCCCAGTGACAGGTTGTGATGATATCAGATTGCAAGTTGTTTGGGCCAGGCTGAATTCATTCCAGAATTCGTATTTGGCAACGGTATTCTTAAATAACGAAAAGTATCCTACTTGGAGAACAGAAATCACAAAGTTGTTTACTACTCAGTAATTATTCAGCATAATAGACGTTGATATGTAAATGCAATATAAAACAGCAACGAACAATACAAACATCAACTTATCAAATACCTATGTAGACTCTGTCACATATTTCCAGCTACGCTTATAAATTCTCATATTTCTTTAGATGGCCAGAAATAATTTTTTTCCTATCAGATCCTATGATTTTCTGTTTAACGTGTTGTTTTTCTCCACCAGACTGAAAGCTCCTTAAAGGCAGAAACTGCGTACTGGTTCATGAGTTTCATCACTGAGCATAGAGTAGGTGCTCAGTATTTGGCAAATGAATGATCAAATATTTTAAAGTAACTCAGGAATCAAACAATTTAGCAAAAGATAGACTTGGGAATATTTTGCAAAGAATCATCTTTCCCATAGGTTAAGAGGTCTCTTTAAAAAATGACATTTTCCAGATATCACATACATTGTATCTAATACTCAATAAATATTTATTAATGAAACTATTTAGTCTTAAGACTACTTATATTCTGTAATAAGGGTGATTATCATAGGATAGCCTCACAGGATCCTCATTAACTATTTTTATGTTCCATCTAATTTGCACTAGGGTCCAATAAGTAGGGTTTTTTTAAAATGTATAAGATGAAATTCTTCAGATTATTGGAGTTTACTACTTGTTTCACTGAATCACATACTTACCATGAAAGCAGCAGCAGAGTAAAAAGAACCGTCTTCATTTACCCCCCAACAAACTGGTCTCAGGTGTATTAGTTCTTATTCTAAATTTTAATAGCTTTAATTTAAGCTAAAACCATTATGACTAAAAACCATCTTGATTCCTTTCACTGAACTTGTAGTATGAATCCAGCTTATAGTACATGCTGTATCCAAATACAATAAAAACTATTCATTCACAGAATTAATGAATTCGCTCTGGCTTTAAAAGGGTTTGAGCAGAAAGTAGCAAGACAGCCATAAAGTGTGTGGGTCAGTGAGCTGAAGCCATGCCAAAGAACCACTAATACTTGCCTCCTGGAAAGGTTATGGAAAACTTTAGTAGCTAAAAGCCCTTTGAATAAAATCTAAGAAAATTCACCTTAATCTGTATGATAACTATTAAAATTTTTAGACTCCAGTATATTTCTCTCTTAATAGCAAGTTGATAATGGTGCCGTTTCCCTTGAATGGAAGTACAATTGGGTCTTTTCTGATTATCAACATTTAAAAAGTACGCTCTCAGCTAAACTGTTGCCACTAAGGAGAGAGAAAACTCATCTAATCCCAAAAGTCCTATTAACTGTTGAACAGAAATTATTTATTCTACATTAAAATAAGGTCATCAAAATGCATGCACTTACAATTTGCAGATATGGTATACTGACATTAAAACTGTCATTCATATTTGCATGCCACACAATTCTCACATTGGTAATAAAAAAAGTTCCTAAATTTCCCTGTAAAAGAGAGTGATGAGAGAGGCATCAACAATCATGTCTGAATACTTACTCTTTATTTTCTAAACACGAGAATAATTCTGATTCTCACAGCAGCATAAAATACCAGAAATGAGTATTATGGGTAGTTATTCAGATGGGGAGCTGTCTATATCCTATAGAATATTTATCATAGTTTAAAACTAGAACTTTTCAAGTGTGCAAAGTTTATTTACAATTTAAGCTTATGATTCCATGTTTAGCAAGAGCTCTTCAATCAAATGCTACACCTTTGCCACACTGGTTATCAGTCGAATCTAGGTTGTAACACCCACAAAGGCTGGAAACTATTCTTAGTAAGAGACAAATTATTCTCTAGAAATTGATTTTTTTCTTATTCCAACTATTAGTTGCTTGTATGTTTCCTCTGGTCATAATTTCAAGAGGAAATGAAAAGTTACAATCATGGATGTAGGAGTCACCAAATGAGTTATATGTTTAATTCCATAAAGACTGGATTAAAAGGCTTCCATGACTGTCCATCCTATAACTCTCCTCAATCAGCCTAAGTTATCATGATGTGGAGGGTAGTGTGGTATGGGGGAAGAGCGTGGCTGTGGGACAGAATAGATGTGGAAGTCACTTAATTCTTTAGGGCCTGAGTTTTTCATCTGTAAGTGAATAGAGACTGGACTAGATGACCTTTAAGGCCCATTCCAGCTCTAAGTCTACACATAACAAATGTTGATTAAAAAGAGCATTAAAACCATACAAATATGAAAATCAGAATATTATGTATATCAAGAGCTATGTTAATTAAGAGCTCTAATGCTTATTTTAACAGTTAAATAAATATACAAACCCAATCATAAATGGAAAAATGATTACCAAAGAAAGCACTGCCCCAAAAGGTTCATTAGTTCTTTGCATGGTACCTGATCACTGGATAAATTCCATACTCCATTGATTTTATCATATACATGTTCTCGTGGTAGTAATCTTAGTTGCTTATTTTGAATTAGCGCACTTCTCAATTTAAAATCACGATACATTTTAGAAGTTTCATATGCTCTATAAAAAAGAACAAAAGACTAATCCAAACTGAAAATGTGATTTTCTTAGATTATGTTTACTTATCTACAAAAATACACAGTTATATACTCAAATAGTTACTAAGGTACATTAAAATTTTTTTCTTCTCATTAAGTTTTGGTGATTATAGTCTTTTGTACTGTATTTGTCATTTCAGTGTAGTATTTACACATTTTATCTCAGTACCTATATTTAAGATGTCTAATTTTTTAAAAATTTATTTTATTTAATCTATTTTTGGCTGTGTTGGGTCTTTGTTGCTGCATGCGGACTTTATCTCGTTGAGGTGAGCAGGGGCTACTCTTCATTGCGGTGCACGTGCTTCTCACTGCGGTGGCTTCTCTTGTTGCAGAGCACAGGCTCTAGGCACGTGGGCTTCAGTAGTTATGGCATGTGGCTCAGTAGTTGTGGCTCACGGGCCCTAGAGAGCAGGCTCAGTAGTTGTAGCACATGGGCTTAGTTGCTCCGTGGCATGTGGGATCTTCCCAGACCAGGGATCAAACCTGTGTCCCCTGCATTGGCAGGCAGATTCTTAACCACTGCACCACCAGGAAAGTCCCTAGATGTCTAATTTTTAAGTCAATATATATAGTATGGCACAAATGAGAGGAAGCAGATTTTTTTTCTTTAAGCTGAAGAACAATGCTTGCAAAAACAGACATGGAAATTAATTTTTCTATCAAAAAGCTTCCCTTCATTTCTCTGTTTTAGTTAAAGGTACCATTATTCTTTTGATATAAGACTGCAACTACTTTTCTCACTGAAACCTGAAAACATTATGCTCACATCTACCTTTATACAGAAAATTAGAATGAATCTGTACCAACTCCAAAAGATACCCTAGGACAGTGTATGTATTTGTGTGTGTGTATGTATGTAATAAAATTGCTATAACTTTGTTTTCTTTCCATGTCTCCCTATTGATAAATAATAAACACAGAAGAAAATTCTGATTAAATTTTGGTTAATTCTAATTTTAACTCCGCAAAAATACAGGTTAATTTACCCTTTTAATAAAACTAAAGGGTTTTCTTTGCCTGAATAACTTTCAAAATCATTTATATAAATTATAATATGTATTGTTAAACTTCTGATTTTTACATTAATTAATCTTCTAGTATATAAATTATGAAAGAACAGGATTTGAGCATTTGACTATAAATCTTAATTTCCTTTAGGGTGGTAATCATCAATATTTAACCAGTGGAAAAAAATGGAAACTATTCATGTTATAAATTGTTTTGGAGGGAACACATAACATTTTTATACTATTAAAGAAAAGTAGCTTCTCTGTTCCCTTCATACTCCATTTCATATTACTTCTCTAAGTAAACTGAAATAAAAAGATAAGAATTAGGTATATGCCTAAGAGAGCTTAAAAAAATATGTTTTCTCACAAAAACTTGTACACAAATGCTCACAGCAGCATTATTCCTAACAGCTAAGAAGTGGAAACAACCCAAATGTCTATCAGCTGATGAGTGGATAAACAAAATATGTATCTATACAATGGAATCTTATTCAGCTATAAAAAGGAATGATGTACTGATATACGCTACAACATGTAGCATGCTTGAAAACATTACATAAGTGAAAGAAGTCAGACATAAAATGCCACTATATTGTATGATTTCATTTATATGAAATGCTCAGAATAGGCAAATCCAGAGACAGAAAGTAAATCAGTGGTTGCCAGGGGACCATGGGAATGAGGGAATGGGAAGTGACTACTATGGGGGTTTCTTTTTTGGAGTGATGGAAATATTCTGGAATTGAGTAGTGGTGAATATACAACACTACCAAACTGTAAACTTAAAAATGGTAAATTTTATCTTATGTGAGTTATATCTCCAAGAAAAGCAAACAATTATATAGATTAAAAAAACATCAACATAATTAAAAAATAAAATAACAACTAGGAAAGAAATAAATTTGTAACATACATGACAGATAGGAGTAAAATTAAGAAATTTACAACAGAAAACTATACATAGCCAACAAATATGAAAACTTTCAACATCACTAGTAATAAAAGAAATTCATATTAAAACAATGGTATAAAAACAAAACAAAACAAAACAAAACAATGGTATATATACATACTATATATATCTGTGTGTATAAGTTTTTGTGTGTGTGGTTTTTTTTTTTTTGGCCTGTCATCTTAGCCAAACTTTAAAAAAAATCATAGTACTTAGGGCTGGTTAAAAAAAAAAAAAAGAGCTGGGGTAGTAAAAAGAGAATAAGAAAACAAAAAATCAAACAACCACAAAACAACAAAAAATTTCTCTTTAGAGAAATTACCCAATCATGCCTTCTACTGTTAGAAAAATAACCTTAATTCCTTAACTGAATTATTCAACTTGGTTATCTACATTGAACGAATTCTCTATTTCATTTTTAACTACCTTGGTAGCTAATTTAATAGACTCTTCAGCAGTTTTATGTGTTTTATAAATACCTTCAAAGTGTTTATTAAATGGTAATGCTACATGTTCTATGTATCTTCAGGATGTTTGCAATAGAGCTTGGAGGAAGACAGCACCACATGTTGAAATTTTACCCTCTAAACCTTTATATCATAGAATTACCTTAAAAATATTCAATAATCTATAAAGTATTACCATACCTGTGTACTGCAATCACAGAAGTAAAAAGTCTAGGACTTCCAGGAACCAAATTTGTAAATATAAACTCAAAACGAGTACTGTTACATTTTGTTAGTATATAAAGAGCTTCAGTTTGGCCTCGTAATTTCTGTAAAGACAAATTTATTTAAAGCTTCAGATTTTAAGAGCAATTTCTCATTTATAGTAAAAACAAACATCAACCTCAAATATCTACTGTTTCTTCACTATATATATTTCAATAAGATTTTTCAGACTTACAGAATTAGCAGTCCTTGTTGTAATATTCAATATGCAGTTGTAACCAATAGCTAAAATTTAAAAGCAAAGAATTTAAAGAACATGGTACAATAAATTGAGGGAAAAAACTATATATACAGAACTTTTAAGTTTAAAAAATTAAATATATATAAAAATACAATTAATTTTTTTTATGAAATATCTACAAATTTAAGTTAAATAATTAAAAGGACTAGAAAGATAATTCTGCCTCTTTTGAACAAAAATATTCTCAACATGGGGAAAAAGGAGGTTTGCTTCTCTAAAACCTATACAGTATTATTTACTAAAAATCTTAGCACCACAACATCAAGAGAAAAAGTCTAGCTGGAAAATCTACGATACCTTTAAAAAACAAATGAAACAAATTTAACACAATGAAAGATTGTACTTTTATTAGAATTTAATCTCCCTTCTTTGGTATTACTTGAAACAGGTTATAGCAAGTTTCAAAGTAAAGTAAAAAATGAAACCAAAAATCATTCAGTGTATATGTCCAAGAGACAAAATGGACAGACTGAAAAAAACATTCCTTTTAGGTGGCTCCGTGGCGCAATGGATAGCGCATTGGACTTCTATTTGAATCTAAATAAATTCACTTCCTTCAACAAAAAAAAAAAAAAAAAAAACATTCCTTTTGCATTATGAGGCAGTCTGTGGTTAGTCTAGGGTTTCTTAAGCTTTTATCAATTAAAGTTTTTCACATATTTCATAGTATAGCTTCTGCTGGTGTCAAGAGCCACTGTGCAAGTTTACTTGACAAATTATTTTTTTTTCTTTCATGCTAACAAAGATACTTACAAAGATTGACTCTGAGTAATGCCAAAGAGTGCCAGATAATTCTTAAATTTGTTACTAAGAGTCTACCTAAAAGCAAACAAACAGAAAAATAAATTACCTTAAATAAGGACCCATTTTTGCAGTATAGAATGAGATGGACATGAAACTTCTGGCCCAGTACCAACAGCAACACCCACAGATGTTTTTCATACAGTTATTAATTGAAAATACTTATTGCGCATATCCATTCTAGGTAAGGTATACAATGTGTGATTCAGAATCTCAGAGAAACAAAATCTGATAGTTACTGAAAAAATACAGGTATTCACTGCCAACACCTTGGTTTGACTCAACTGACAGAGGAGAAAACTTTGTACTGTTTTTTTTTTTTTCTCAGTAGAAGCTGTTCTGGGTGTCCCAGTAGGTTATATGCGTCCAATTGAGTATGAGTACAGGACAGTATAATTATTAAGCCATTCAGTGAAATCACACTTCTCAAAGAACTCTCATATATATATGAATCCCTGCCATTTGAGCAGTCTCTTAGCAGTTCTCATTTAAATGAGCCATATACTCATATACCCAGTTTTTTTGCTGTGAGCAAACTTTTTCCTCATATGAAGTTATGGCTAGGCTGAAGTCTGTTTAAGGCTTATGCTTTTCATTCTTAGCCTCAAACTGATGTTCTTACACTGAAATATGTACTGTTAGATAAACTTCATTTCTCAAAGTATGTCCTATGAAATAGTAGTCCCTATAGATGCTCCAAGAAAAAAAAAAGTCAAGTAAATCTGTGCATGGTAAAATATGTGTCTTAGAACTTTGTAATACAATTAGCATATGAGGATAGTTTTGAAATATCTTGAACTAGTATCTTGAACTAAGTTAACTCTCTTAACTTTAACACATTTCTTCAGCAAATTATAACAATGGAATTCTTTTGATGAGTTATCTATAGCCATGTCATACTCCTTCCTCCCTGAAAAAACCCCTAGAATATCCAAAATCAGAGAAACTAAGCCTGTGTGAATGCTGGAGTGAGATGGGATAGGAGGTCCTAAAAACTAAGGAAGGCGTTATCAAGAGAAACTGTGGAACATTACATGGTATGTTTGACAAATAGTAAGTCACCCAGCATGGCTAGAGTGTAAAGTTCCCACAAGATCACAGAGGACTAGACCTGCATCTATCAGTCAGGGTCAAACAGAAAAGAGATGGCTCACTTAAATTAGGATAACTGGGGTTTATTTACAGAAGGACTTATTACAATGGTATGGGGTGGGGCATCAGGAACCATAATTGACATATAATGCTGTTTCATATCTTATTCTCCAGCTAATATAACTTAACGTTTGTAATTTAAACCAGAAATATAAAATACATTAGAAATATACTCACCTTTATCCCCATTATTTCCTTTGGTGTCTTCAATTGAATCTAAACAATCAATAAGGACTTCTCCAGGTCTTGTTTTCATTTGTCTAAAATAAATATAAAGGCTTTAATTTTTTAGCTACAACTATACCCGCTTACCATCTAGTGAGGGAGAGAAAAGGCATATGCATATAAAACAGACAAAAGTATAAATAATACAGTACCAAATGCTCAGGCATTTGAAAATAAGGTTTTCAAGAACTTAAAGAACCTGGAGATCAAGTGGGGCCTGGAGTGACCAGGGACATGGAGAGAAGTCAGAACTAAAGGAGAGGTAGGATTTGGAGAAACAAAAGAGAGAGAGGAGAACCTATGATTAAGGACCAGAAATAAGAAATGATAAGAGAATGTAGGAAGACTGGCCTGGCTGGGGAAGAAGGTACATGTTGAGAGGTAGTGAAAAATACAGTAGGATAGGTAAGAAGGAACCAGATTATGGATAACCTAGTATGTCAGTCAGATAGATATGGGTTTTATCCTGTGGACAGTGGAGAAGCCCCAGAGGTTTCTGAGTAAAGCAAAGGAGTCATGCAGTTATGGAAGGAACAGATTAAAGTAAAGCAACATTTGGACTTGGTACACAATCAGATAAAGGAGACAAAAGGAAATAAAGAATGAAGAATAGGTTGCTGACTGATAGAATGTAATCTAGAGTGCCAAAAGAAAAGAAAAGAAAAGAAAAACCTAGCAGAATATGTGGTAGAGCCTTCTAACACATTCTCGATAAAACCAACTCAGTTACCTACTGGAAATACAGACATGATCATATACTTCACTGTTGAAAAGCCATATTACCCCACTACCTAGATGATGAAGTCCAAAATCCTCAACTGAATATTTCACAATCTAGCTAATCTACCTTTCTATTTGCACCTCCTTTCTCTACCTGCCAGACCCTGCTTCTAGCCAATGAGATTTATACCTCTAAGACTCTAAATCTAATTTTTTTTTTCTTTTCTTCCTTTTCATTTTTCTGGAATACTCTCCTCCTGTATACCCTAGCAAGGCCCTGACCATTCATCAGGGCTCAATTCAAATATTATTTTTTCTTTGAGGCCTTCCCTAGGAAGAATGAACTTTTCTGTTTCTATGGCCCTCCAGCTTTTTGTTCATTTTTTCCATGACAGTATTTACCACATTTTTTATAGTTAGTTGTTTACATCTATCTCCTGCAGTAGAATGGGGGTGGGGTGGGGGAAGGGTCTCATTTCCTATTATTTTTGTATCTTTAGCTATCAGCACAGTCACCAGTACATAGTAAGCATCTGATAAATGTTTAATAAACTGAAAATGTTCATGAAATGAATCTTTGCTTAAGAACCCTCCAAGAATAGCAGGAAAAGTCAAAGAATGTGTGCAATATGTAACCGTTGCTTATAACTTTACAAATTCCCTTCCCTCACAACGCCTTAAAGGATCCAAGACCATGTCAGTATTATATATCTAGCCACAGCTAAGCCTGGAAAATTAATATTTTATTTTTTCCACCTAAGAAAGTTCTGTTCATAATAAAAAATCATGCGAATTGGCTAAGAAGCTCCAAACCATCAACCCAAGAACCTTAGCTTTACTGTTTTCCAACACTTACTATCCCAATGGGCACTTTTTTCCTGGACTGCCGGCAGGAGGTTTCTAACTATTCTCTTTAAAACATGAAAATTTCCAAAAACAGGTCTTCTGTTTGAGAGGCTCCAAAAGAGGGTTCCTTCTTCCTGTTGGTGATTTAGATGAATAACTAGAAACGAAGCTTACCACGGAAATAAAGTCTGCATGGTCAGGGATTTTGGAGAATGCTTACTCTCACTTCCCTCGGAGACTCAAGCTTTAGAACAGTGAAGTCATTTTTCTAAGGGCCCACAATGTGTGTTCTTATTCTAGACCTAGTTTCTGAACCCTCGTTTCCAGAGTCCCTGCTCCACATTCCTTCCACCTTACGAAACTGGCACCGCAAGCTCACTGGGGTGTACTGGACGCCCAAGCCCAAGGTGGTCCCTGCAGTGTTTGGGCTCAGCTTCCGACATGTCACCCGGGTCAAGACGCGACCGGGGATCGTAAGGGACCGAAACTGCGTACAATCTAGACGCGCTCCGGCTGTGGCGCCTGGGGAGGGCCGCTGGGCCTCGGACAGTCTGGGGTCTCCTGAGGTGAGGACAGCAGACGCCAACCTCCTCCCACCCTCGCGAGGGTCTTAGGCTCCGCCCGCGGGTCGGGAAATCGCGCCGCGGCGCCCTCTATAGGCTCCCGGCCACTGGGGAATCTTGGCGACTCACTGCGAGGACACGTCGAAGCGGACATCCCGGTCCTCCCAAAGCGCATCCAGCACCGACATGGTGACCGCGGCGGCGGCCTAACGGCGTCTCGCCGGCTCCAAGACAACGGGCCGCCCCTGGCACGACGTCTACGGCGGGCGCCGAGACCCAAACTTCCTCGAGGTAGTGTGCGCGCTTTCCCGGCCCTGTGGTGTAGTTAAGCGGATTTGAGGCTCCAGGCAGGTTTCCGTGCCTCAGAGAAGCAGAACTGGCCCCGGCTCAGGAGCGGGTGCTTGACTTCTGAGTGACCTTCCGCACCTCCAGACTCGCCTTCTTAAGCCGTTCCTCCCCACCCACCCCCTTCCGTTCCTCTCCCTACACTGTCGGGAAATTTAGCCTTAGGGACTTCCCAGGCGGTTCACTAGTTAGGACTCCGCGCTTCCACTACTGGTGGCCTTGGTTCCATCCCTGGTGGGCCAACTAAGATCCCGCAAGCCGCGTGGTGCGGTCTGAAAAAAGAAAGAGAGAAATGTAGACTTAAAACTCGAAATTCCTCGTCTGGCTCTGCCTCCTCCGGCCCAGCACACCTCATGCCGTCCTCGCGCCTTCTGCTTGCTCTCCAACCAGGCAGGGCTCAGCACCTTTGGAGGGCGCCCCCTTTCTCTGTATGAACTCTCGTTCTCCAGATCTCTACCTGGCCCGTCCTTTGTCACTTAAGCCTCAGCTCAAAAGTGAACTAAAGCGGTCCTTAACCTTTCTTCTCTCGCTCTGCTGTGAGTACCTTGAGGACAGAGTTCCCTTTGAACCCACGCGAGCACAGAGTAGGCATTCGGTAAGTACTTTTCGAATGTATCAAAGTGCCGTCCTTCCCTCAGTTCATGACAGTTCTCTAAATCAATGGTTCCGAGTGTGGTCCGGGGACTCCAGGAGGTCCTCAAGATCCTTGCAGGGCGCCCACAAGGTCCAAATGTATTTTTAATAATACTATTTGTCTTTTTAATTCTCAGTCTCCCTTTGAGTGTACAGAGGAGTTTTTTAGAAGCCACATGATGTGAAATTGAATGTGAAAGAGATATGAGAAAACAGCTGTCTTAATATCAAGATGGATGTTAAAAAAGATTTGCAAAAAGGTAAAACAATGTTACTCTTCTCACAATTTTTTGAAAATATAATTTTTAAAATGTAATATATGTTAATATATAATGAGGTTATTTTTACTTTTAAATGAATTAAGTGAATTTTTAAACATCAATAAATATCAATAGCTATAACCCATATAAACAAAAACTCTTTCAGATCCTCAGTGATATTTTTAAGGGTATAAAGGGGTCCTGGGATCAAAAGTTTGATCACTTTAAATTATCTGGCACCCTGGTGTGTCAGGCTTTGTTCCAAATACTGGGTATATTCATATGAAAGGCATGAGGAATTTTTCTCGGTTGACAAAGGTAATGGAGACAAAGGAACATGTGGTGGACCCAGACTAAAGTGGCCCCCATTGAGTCATGCCCTTGTATTATCCCATCCCCTTGGATGTGAGCAGAACCTGTGACTTTCATCCAGCTAATAAAATATAACAAAGATGATGGGATGTAAAAGTGACGGGATATCCTTCCCATGTTTATACTATGTTAAATAAGGCTGGATCTCAGCTGACTGGAGCAAGAGAGACTCTCCTGCTTGCCTTGAAGAAGCCACCTGCTATGACACCGCCTTTAGGGCCAGCAGTCTCACGTCCTATAGGTGCAAGGAGCTGAAATCTGCCAACAACCTGAATGAGCTTGGAAGCAGATCTTTCCCCAGTAAAACTTCTGATGAGGCCTTAGCCCCAGGAAGTATCTGGATTGCAGCCTGGTTGTGACCCTAAGCAGAAAACCCAGGTAAGTCATGCTTGGACTTCTGATCTACAAAAACAGGGAGATAATAAATGTCTGTAGTTTTAAGCTGCGGTCATTTGTTATATGCTGCAATAGAAAACTAAGACAGAAATTGGTATCAGGAGTGGTGTGCTACTCTAACAAATAGCAGAGGCTATTAGACCCAGCAAAATTCTGCTGGTGGGAAGCAGGCTGATAAAATTACTCACCTGTTGGGAATTCCCTGGTGGTCCAGTGGTTAGGACTTGGCGCTTTCACTGCCAGGGCCTGAGTTTGATCCCTGGTTGGGGAACTAAAGATCCTGCAAGCTGCAAGGTGTGGCCAAAAAAAAAAAAAAAAAAAAAAAATTACTCGCCTGTAAACATGTGCTACATTTCATGAAAAAGCAAGGATAACTCAGAGGATCTGAGCACCATGGAAGATTATTCCCAGATCTTAAACCTTAAGCAGTAAAAACCCAACATTTGCGCAGATGGATGTCAGAATTGTTATATGGCAGTGGCTCATTTGTACCTTCCATTTCCCCCCTGTTGAACTGGAATGTCTCTAACTGTTCTCCTATGCCAGTCCCACCATTGTATGATGGGAGTGTTGGGAGCACTGATCTCTTTAGTTTCACAGGTCACTAAGGGGAATTGTGCTTTGAGGAACTGCACTTAGTGAATTATAGCCAGGAGCCTCATTTGCTCAGATGTAAATGATTTAGATGATGAGATCTTGGATTTTGAGCTGATGCTGTAATGTGATGAGAGGGGAACCTGGGGACAGAGTACACAGTTTTGTTTTTTTTTTTCCTTTGGGAGAGGCATGAATTGTTCAGGGCTATAGGCAGAATTCCAGGTGGCCTCTAAGATTCCCACCCATGGTGTACATATCTTATGTAATCCCCTCCCCTTGATTGTGGAAGAATCTATGTATAGGATATGAGTCTTGTGGTTAGATTATGTTGTATGGCAAAGATGAAAGAGTTTTGCAGATGCGATTAATGCCCTTTGAATTAGTCAAAAGGGAGACTATCCTTGGTGGGCCTGAACTTATCAGGTGAGCCCTTAAAAGAGATTTTCTTGCTGGCTTTGATGAAATAGTGTCCAAGTTATGAGAGAGCCACATGTCTAGGAACTGAGGGCAGCCTTTAAGAGCTGAAAGCCAGCAAGAAAACGATAACTCCAGTCATCCAACCACAAGGAACCAATTCTGCTAAGGAACCTGAATGAGCTTGGAAGGGGACCCCAAACCTCAGATGAGATCACATCCCTGCAGACACCTTGATTCCAGGTAAGCAAAGAACTCAGCCCAGACTCTTGACCCACAGAAAACACTGTGAGACAATAAGTTTGTATTGCTTTTAATCTGAGATGGTGATAATTTATTACAACAACATTAAATTAATGCCCTGACATCACAGTAGGACCTTTGAAACAAAGACTGAAATGACTGTTTTTCAGTGCTTTTAACTGGGCCTTCATATACTTTGTTTCCCAGACTTTTTTTTCTCCTGCATTTGTAAGTAAAGTTTTGTGTGTGTGTGTATGTGTTTTTACTTTTTAAATCAATTTTATTGAGGTATGATTTACATATAATAAAATATACCCATTTTAGATGAATTTTGACAAGTATATACATCCACGTAACCACTTCCATAATGAAGCTACAGAACATTTCCGTCACCCCAAAAAGTTTTTTCATGCCCCTTTGCAGTCAACTTCAGGTTCCAGAAACCATTTGTTTGCTTTCTGTCACTGCAGATTTTTTTCATTATTTTTGTTGTGGTACAATATATGTATATATATAACATTAAAAGTGCCATATTGTAAATTTGATTTTGTGTGTTCTAGGATTTTATATAAATGGTGTAATAAATTATATACTATAGGGCTTCCCTGGTGGCACAGTGGTTAAGAATCCGCCTGCCAGTGCAGGGGGCACAGGTTCGAGCCCTGGTCCTGGAAGATCCCACATGCTGCGGAGCAACTAAGCCCGTGCACCACAACTACTGAGCCTGTGCTCTAGAGCCTGCAAGCCACAACTATTGAAGCCTCCGTGCCTAGAGCCTGTGCTCTGCAACAGGAGAAACCACCGCAATGAGAAGCCTGCACACTGCAATGAAGAGTAGCCCCACTCACTGCAACTAGAGAAAGCCCACACACAGCAACGAAGACCCAATGCAGACAAAAATAAATAAATAAAATTATTTTAAAAATTATATACTATATATACTCTTCTGTATCTGGCTTCTTTCATTTTGCAGAATGTTTTGAGGTTCATCCATATTGATACATGTATCAGTAATTTGCTCCTTTTTACTGCTGTCTTATTTTGCATTCTATGGATAAACTGCAGTTTGTTTCACATGTTGGACATTTGGGTCATTTCCAGTTATCATTAATAAAGTTGCCAATAGCAATCATGCATAAGTCTTTTTGTGGATATAGATTTTAATTTCTTTTGAGTAAATTCCTAGGAGTGGAATTACTGGGTCGTATGGTAGGTGTATTTTTTTTTTCTTTTTTTTGCGGTATGCGGGCCTCTCACTGCTGTGGCCTCTCCCGTTGCGGAGCACAGGCTCCGGACGCACAGGCTCAGCGGCCATGGCCCAAGGGCCCAGCTGCTCCGCGGCACGTGGGATCCTCCCGGACCGGGGCATGAACCTGCGTCCCCTGCATCGGCAGGCGGATTCTCAACCACTGCACCACCAGGAAGCCCTGTAGGTGTATTTTAAACTGCCATCTGTTTTGCATAACAGTTGTACCATTTTACATTCCCACCAACAATGTATCTCCATCATTTGTCAATCTGTTCAATTTTGCCATTCCATTGGGTATGTAGTGGTACCTCATTGTGGTTTTAATATGTATTTCCCTGATGACTAATGGTATTAATCATCTTTTCGTGTGCTGATTGAACATTTGTAAATCCTTTTTGTAAATTGTCTGTTTATGTCATTTCACATTTTTTAACAGGTTGTTTGGTTTTGTATTATTGAATTTTGTAAGAGCAAAGTCCTTTGTTAGATATGTGTATTGAGAATATCTTCTCTCAGTCTCTGGTTTGCCTTTCCATTTCTTAACTTTTTTCTTCCAAAGAGCAGAAGTGTTTAGTTCTTAATGTTAATGAAGTTTAATTGATCATTTTTTCTTTACTATTTAATATTTTCTGTGTACTGAGAAATCTTCCTCAACCTGAGATCACAACAGTTTTCTTCTAGAGGTCTTAACAGTTTTAGATTTTCATTTATGTATATGATCTGTTTCAGGTTAATTTTAATGTATGATATGAGGAAAGGTAGAGGTTCATTTTTGTCCCTCATGAGATTCCTTTATTTTCTATATGAATATTCAGTTGTTCTAGCACCACCTTTTTTGTTGAAGTATAGTTGATATACAATATTATTGGGTTGGCACAAAAGTGCCTTTTAAGTAAAAATAAAAGACATATTTTTCATTTTCAACAAGAATTTTATTGAACAACATATTCACCGTTTTGTTCCACTACCTTCTGCCATTTTTCAGGCAACTTCATAGTTCTGTCTTCACAAAACTTTTTATCTTTTTGAGCAAAGAACTCTTCCAGGTGCCTTTTACAGTTTTCCAGGGAATTGAAATTTTTTCCATTAAGAGAATTTTGTAAAGACCGAAATAAATGGAAACCCGAAGGTGTAATGTCTCATGAATACGGCGGATGAATCAGAACTTCGCAGCCAAGCTGTAACAGTTTTTGCCTGGTCATCAAAGAAACATGCAGTCTTGTGTTACCTGATGGATGATGTGTTTTCTGTTGACTAATTCTGGATGCTTTTCATCGAGTGCTGCTTTCAGTTGGTCTAGTTGGGAGCAGTACTTGTTGGAATTAATCATTCGGTTTTCGGGAAGGAGCTCATAATAGAGGATTCCCTTCCAATCTCACCATATACATAACGTCACCTTCTTTGGATGAAGACCGACCTTTGGTGTGGTTGGTGGTGGTTCATTTCGCTTGCCCCACGATCTCTTCTATTCCACATTATTGTACAGTATCCACTTTTCATCGCCCATCACAATTTGTTTTAAAAACGGAACGTTTTCTTTACATTTAAGTAGAGAATCGCATGCGTAAATACGGTCAAGAAGGTTTTTTTTTTTTTTTTTTGCTTAACTTATGTGGAACCCAAACATCAAAGCGATTAACATAGCCAAGCTGGTACAAATGATTTTCAGCACTTGATTTGGGTATTTTGAGTAGGTCGACTCTCTCCCGCGTGGTATAACATTGCTTGTTCTCAGTTAATGTCTCGATTTGATCGCTGTCAACTTCAGCTGGTCTACCGACCGTGGAGCACTGTCCAGCAAGAAATCTCCAGCATGAAACTTCGCAGACCACTTTTGACATGTTCGATCAGTCGCAGCATCTTCTCCATACACTGCACAATTTTTTTTTTGCGTTTCAGTTGCGTTTTTACCTTTCTTGTAAAATAATAAAGCATAATATGCCAGAAACGTTGCTTTTTCCCCCTCCATCTTCCGTATTAAAATGGCTACACAAAAATTCATCAATTTTGATAAGTTCTTTTTCAAAATGCATGCTGATATGACAGCTGTCACATACAATCTAACAAAATTGTTTCGAATGAAGTTAAAGACAACTAAGTGCTACTAGAGCCGTCTTGCGGAAAAAACCGAAAGAACCTTTTGGCCAACCCAATATATAAGTTACGGGTGTATAATATAGTGATTCATAATTTTTAAAGGTTATACTCCATTTATAGTTATTATAAAATATTGGCTATATTCCCTATGTTATACAATATATCCTTGTAGCTTATTTTATACATAATAGTTTGTACCTCTTAATCCTCCACCTCTATATTGCCCTTCTTCCCTTCCCTCTCCCCGCTGTTAACCACTAGTTTGTTCTCTAAATATGTGAGTCTGCTTCTTTTTTGTTGTATTCACTAGTTTGTTGTATTTTTTAGATTCCCCATATAAGTGATATCATACAGTGTTTGTCTTTCTTTGTCTGAAGTCTATCCATGTTGCTGCAAATGCAAAATTTCATTCTTTTTTATGGCTGACTAGTATTCAATTGTATATATATATACCACATCATATACATATATTTGGCTGCACTGGGTCTTAGTTGCGGCATACAGGATCTTCATTGCCATGTGCAGGATCTTTAGTTGTGGCATGGGAACTCTTAGTTGTGGTATACATGTGGGATCTAGTCCCCTGACCAGGGATCGAACCTGGTCCCCCTATATTGGGAGCACGGAGTCTTAACCACTGGACCACCAGGGACGTCTCTACCACATTATCTTTATCCATTCATCTGTTGACAGACACTCAGGTTGCTTCCATATCTTGGCAATTATAAATAATGCTGCTATGAATATTGGGGCAAATGTATCTTTTCAAATTAGTGTTTTTGTGGCTTTTTTTGGTTAGATACTCAGGAGTGGAATTGCTGGGTCATATGGTAGTTCTACTTTTAGTTTTTTGAGAAACCTCCATACTGTTTTCTCCAGTGGCTGCACTAATGTACATTCTCACCAACAGTGTACAAGGGTTCCCTTTTCTCCACATCCTCACCAACTTTTGTTATTTGTGTTGTTTTTGATGATGGCCATCCTGACAGGTGTGAGGTGATATTGTGGTTTTGATTTGCATTTGTCGGATAAGTAGTGATGTTGAGCATCTTTTCATGTGCCTGTTGGCCATCTGCATTTCCTCTTTGGAAAAATGTCTATTTATGTCTTCTATTTTTTAATCAGGTTGTTTGTTTTTTGATGTTGAGATGTATGAGCTGTTTATATATTTTGGATAGTAACCCCTAATTGGTCATATCATTTGCAAATATTTTCTCCCATTCAGTAGGTTGTCTTTTTGTTTTTGCGATAGTTTCCTTTGCTATGCACAAGCTTTTAAGTCTAATTAGGTCCCATATGTTTATTTTTGCTTTAGGAGACAAAACTATTGCTATGATTTATGTCGAAGAGTGTTCTGCCTGTTTTCCTGTAGGAGTTTTATGGTTTCGGTCTTACATTTAGGTCTCATACATTTTGAGTTTATTTTTGTGTATGGTGTTAGAGAATGTTCTAATTTCATTTTTTTTTACTTGATATAGGTAATTTTATTTAATTAATTTATTTTCTCACATCTTTATTGGAGTATAAGTGCTTTACAATGTTGTGTTAGTTTCTGCTGTACAACAAAGTGAATCAGCTGTATGTATACATATATACCGATATCCCCTCCCTCTTGAGCCTCCCTCCTACCCTCCCTATCCTACCCCTCTAGGTCGTCACAAAGCATCGAGTTGATCCCCTTGTGCTATGCAGCAGCTTCCCACTAGCCATCAATTTTACATTTGGTAGTGTATATATGTCAATGCTACTCTCTCACTTCATCCCAGCTTCCCCTTCCCGCTCTGTGCCCTCAAGTCCGTTCTCTACATCTGCATCTTTATTCCTGCCCTGCCACTAGGTTCATCAGTACCACTTTTTAAAATTCCCTATATATGTGTTAGCATACAGCATTTGTTTTTCTTTTTCTGACTTACTTCACTCTGTATGACAGACTCTAGGTCCTCACTACAGATAACTCAATTTTGTTCCTTTTTATGGTTGAGTAATATTCCATTGTATATATGTGCAACATCTTTATCCATTCATTTGTTGATGGACATTTAGGTTGCTTCCATGTCCTGGCTGTTGTAAATAGTGTTGCAATGAATATCGGGGTACATGTCTCTTTTTTTTTTTTTTTTTTTAATTTATTTTATTTATTTTTGCTGTGTTGGGTCTTCGTTGCTGTGCCAGGGCTTTCTCTAGTTGTGGCAAGCGGGGGCCACTCTTCATCGCGGTGCACGGGCCTCTCACTGTCACGGCCTCTCTCGTTGCAGAGCACGGGTTCCAGACGTGCAGGCTCAGTATTTGTGGCTCACGGGCCCAGTTGCTCCGCGGCATGTGGGATCCTCCCAGACCAGGGCTCGAACCCGTGTCCCCTGCATTAGCAGGCAGATTCCCAACCACTGCGCCACCAGGGAAGCCCACATGTCTCTTTTTGAATTATGGTTTTCTCAGGGTATATCCCCAGTAGTGGGATTGCTGGTTCATACAGTAGTTCTATTTTTACTTTTTTAAGGAACCTCCATACTATTCTCCGTAGTGGCTGTTTCAATTTACATTTCCACCAACAGTGCAGGAGTGTTCCCTTTTCTCCACACCCTCTCCAACACTTATTGTTTGTAGATTTTTTGATGATAGCCATTCTGACTGGTGTGAGGTGATACCTCATTGTGCTTTTGATTTGCATTTCTCTAGTGATTAGTGATGTTGATAATCTTTTCATGTATTTGTTGGCCATCTGTATGTCTTCTTTAGAGAAATGTCTATTTAGGTCTTCCACCCATTTTTGGATGAGGTTGTTTGTTTTTGTGATATTGAGCTGCATGACCTGCTTGTATATTATGGAGATTAATCCTTTGGCAGTTGCTTCGTTTGAAAATATTTTCTCCCATTCTGAGGGTTGTCATTTTGTCTTGTTTATGGTTTCCTTTCCTGTGCAAAATCTTTTAAGTTTCATTAGGTTCCATTTGTTTATTTTTGTTTTTATTTCCATTACTCTAGGAGGTGGGTCAAAAAGGATCTTGCTGTGATTTATGTCAAAGAGTGTTCTGCCTATGTTTTCCTCTAAGTTTTATAGTGTCTGGCCTTACATTTATGTCTTTAATCCATTCTGAGTTTACTTTTGTGTATGGTGTTAGGGAGTGATCTAATCTCATTCTTTTCCCCAGCACCACTTGTTGAAGAGGCTGTCTTTTCTCCATTGCATATTCTTGCCTTCTTTGTCAAAGGTAAGGTGACCATATGTGTGTGGGTTTATTTCTGGGCTTTCTATCTTGTTCCATTGATCTATATTTCTGTTTTTGTGCCAGTACCATACTGTCTTGGTTACTGTAGCTTTGTAGTATAGTCTGAAGTCAGGGAGCCTGATTCCTCCAGCTCCATTTTTCTTTCTTAAGATTGCTTTGGCTATTCGAGGTGCTTTGTGTTTCCATATAAATTGTAAAATTTCTTGTCCTAGTTCTGTGAAAAATGCCATTGGTAATTTGATAGGGATTGCATTGAACCTGTAGATTGCTTTGGGTAGTATAGTCATTTTCACAATATTGATTCTTCCAATCCAGGAGCATGGTATGTCTCTTTCATCACTGTTTTATAGTTTTCTGAGTACAAGACTTTCACCTCCTTAGGTAGGTTTATTCCTAGGTATTTTATTCTTTTTGTTGCGATGGTAAATGGGAGTGTTTCCTTAATTTCTCTTTCTGGTTTTTCGTTTTTAGTGTATAGGAATGCAACAGTTTTCTGTGCATTAATTTTGTATCCTGCAACCTTACCAAATTCATTGATTAGTTCTAGTAGTTTTCTGGTGGCATCTTTAGGATTTTCTATGTATAGTATCATATCATTGTCAAACGGTGACAGCTTTACTTCTTTTCCAGTTTGTATTCCTTTTCTTTCTTTTTATTCTCTGATTGCTGTGGCTAAGACTTCCAATACTATGTTGCATAATAGTGGTGAGAGTGTACACCTTTGTCTTGTTCTTGATCTTAGAGGAGAGGAAATTCTTTCAGTTTTTCACCATTGAGACTGAGGCTTGCTGTGGGTTTGTTGTATATGGCTTTTATTATGTTCAGGTAGGTTCCCGCTGTGCCCACTTTCTGGAGAGTTTTTACATAAATGGGTGTTGAATTTTGTCAAAAGATTTTTCTGCATCTATTGAGATGATCATATGGTTTTTATTCTTTGATTTGTAAATATCATGTATCACATTGATTGTTTTGCATATATTGAAGAATTCTTGCATTCCTGGGATAAATCCCACTTGATCATGGTGTATGATCCTTTTAATGTGTTGTTGGATTCTGTTTGCTAGTATTTTGTTGAGGATTTTTGCATCAATGTTCATCAGTGATATTGATCTATAATTTTCTTTTTTTATAGTATCTTTGTCTGGTTTTGGTATCACGGTGATAGTGGCCTCGTAGAACATGTTTGGGAGTGTTCCTCCCTCTGCAAGCTTTTGCAAGAGTTTGAGAAGGATAGGTGTTAACTCTTCTCTAAATGTTTGATAGAATTTGCCTGTGAAGCCATCTGGTGCTGGACTTTTGTTTGTTGGAAGATTTTTAATTACAGTTTCAGTTTCATTACTTATGATTGATCTGCTTATATTTTCTGATTCTTCCAGGTTCCATCTTGGAAAGTTGTACTTTTCCAAGTATTTGTCCGTTTCTTCGAGGTTGTCCATTTTATTGGCATATAGTTGCTTGAAGTAGTCTCTTATGATCTTTTGTATTTCTGCGATGTCAGTTGTAGTCTCTCCTTTTTCATTTCTAATTTTATTGATTTGAGTCCTCGCCCTTTTTTTGTTGTTGAGTCTGGCTAAAGGTTTATCAATTTTGTTTATCTTCTCAAAGAACCAACTTTTAGTTTTATTGATCTTTGCTATTGTTTTCTTCATTTCTGTTGCATTTATCTCTGCTCTGAACTCTATGATTTCTTTCCTTCTACCAACTTTGGGTTTTCTTTGTTCTTCTTTTTCTGGTTGCTTTAGGTGTAAGTTTAGATTGTTTATTTGTGATTTTTCTTGTTTCTTGAGGTGAGCTTGAATTGCTATGAACTTCCCTCTTAGAATTGCTTTTACTGCATCCCATAGGTTTTGGACCATTGTATTTTCATTGTCATTTGTTTCTAGGTGTTTTTAAATTTTTTCTTTGATTTCTTCAGTGATCTCTTGATTATTTAGCAGTGTACTGTTTAGCCTCCATGTATTTGTGGTTTTTACTACATTTTTTCCTGGAATTGATTTCTAATCTCATGGCACTGTGGTTGCAGAAGATTCTTGATATGATTTCAATTTTCTTAAATTTTCCAAGGCTTGATTTGTGACCCAAGATGTGATCTGTTCTGGAGAACGTCCCATGTGTACTTGAGAAGAAATTGTATGCTTCCACTTTCGGTGGAATGTTCAAAAATATCAATTAAGTCTATCTGGTCTATTGTGTCATTTAAAGCTTGTGTTTCCTTATTTATTTTCTGTCTGGATGATCTGTCTATTGGTGTAAGTGGGGTGTGAAAGTGCCCCACTATTATTGTGTTACTGTCGATTTCTCCTTTTATGGCTGTTAGCATTTGCCTATGTATTGAGGTGTTCCTATGTTGGGTGCATAAATATTTATAATTGCCATGTTCTCTTTCTGGATTGATCCCTTGATCATTTTGTATTGTCCTTTCTTATCTCTTGTAACAGTGTTTATTTTAAAGTCTATTTTATATGATATGAGTATTGCTACTCCAGCTTTCTTGTGATTCCCATTTGCAAGGAATATCTTTTTCCATCCCCTCACTTTCGGTCTGTATGTGTCCCTAGGTCTAAAGTGGGTTTCCTGCAGACAGCATATATAAGGGTCTTGTTTTTGTATCCATTCAGCCAGTCTGTGTCTTTTAGTTGGAGCATTTAATCCATTTACATTCAAGGTGATTATCAATATGTACCTTCCTATTATGATTTTCTTAATTGATTTGGGTTTGTTTGTGGGTCTTTTTCTTCTCTTGTGTTTCCTGCTTACAGAAGTTCCTTTAGCTTCATTGTAAAGCTGGTTTGGTGGGGTTGAATTCTCATAGCTTTTTCTTGTCTGTAAAGCTTTTGATTTCTCCGTCAAATCTGAATGGGATCCTTGCTGGGTAGAGTAATCTTGGTTGTAGGTTTTCCCCTTTCATCACTTTAAATATGTCCTGCCACTCCCTTCTGGCTTGCAGAGTTTCTGCTGAAAGATCAGCTGTTAACCTTATGGGGATTCCCTTGTATGTTATTTGTTGGTTTTCCCTTGCTGCTTTTAATATGTTTTCTTTGTATTGAATTTTTTTTTTTTTATTTTGCGCTACGTGGGCCTCTCACTGTTGTGGCCTCTCCTGTTGAAGAGCACAGGCACCGGACATGCAGGCTCAGTGGCCATGGCTCACGGGCCTAGCCGCTCCGCGGCATGTGGGATCTTCCTGGACTGGGGCACAAACCCGTGTCCCCTGCATTGGCAGGTGGACTCTCAACCACTGCACCACCAGGGAAGCCCTGTATTAAATTTTTGATAATTTGATTAATATGTGTCTCAGCATGTTTCTCTTTGGGTTTATCCTGTATGGGGCTCTCTGCACTTCCTGTATTTGATTGACTATTTCCTTTCACATGTTAGGGAAGTTTTCAACTATAATCTCTTCAAATATTTTCTCAGACCCTATCTTTTTATTTTATTTTATTTTATTTATTTATTTATTTTTGGCTGTGTTGGGTCTTCGTTTCTGTGTGAGGGCTTTCTCTAGTTGCGGCGAGCGGCGGCCACTCTTCATCGCGATGAGCGGGCCTCTCACTATCACGGCCTCTCTTGTTGGGGAGCATAGGCTCCAGACGCGCAGGCTTAGTAGTTGTGGCTCTCGGGCCTAGTTGCTCTGCAGCATGTGGGATATTCCCAGACCAGGGCTTGAACCCATGTCCCCTGCATTGGCAGGCAGATTCTTGACCACTGCGCCACCAGGGAAGCCCTCAGACCCTTTCTTTTTCTGTTCGTCTTCTGGGACCCCTATACTTTGAATGCTGGTGTGTTTAGTGTTGTCCCAGATGTCTCTGAGACTGTCCTCAATTCTTTTCATTCTTTTTTCTTTATTCTGCATCCCAGCAGTTATTTCCACCATTTTATCTTCCAGCTCACTTATCCGTTCTTCTGCCTCAGTTATTCTGCTATTGATTCCTTCTAGAATATTTTTAATTTCAGTTATTGTGTTGTTCATCACTGTTTGTTTGCCCTTTAGTTTTTCTAAATCCTTGTTAAACGTTTCTTGTATTTTCTCCATTCTATTTCCAAGATTTTGGATCATCTTTACTATGAATTCTTTTTCAGGTAGACTGCCTATTTCCTCTTCATTTGTTTGGTCTGATGGGTTTTTACCTTCCTCCTTCATATGCTGTGTGTTTCTCTGTCTTCTCACTTTGCTTAACTTACTGTGTTTGGGGTCTCCTTTTTGCAGGCTGCAGGTTTGTAGTTCCCGCTGTTTTTGGTGTCTGCCCCCAGTGGCTAAGGTTGGTTCAGTGGGTGGTGTAGGCTTCCTAGTGGACGGGACAGGTGCCTGTGTTCTGGTGGATGAGGCTGGATCTTGTCTTTCTCTGTGTTTTGGGGTGCCTGTGACCTCATTATGATTTTAGTCAGCCTCTCTGCTGATGGGTGGGGTTGTGTTCCTGTCTTGCTTGTTGTTTGGCATAGGGTCTCCAGCACTGTAGCTTGCTGGTCATTGAGTGGAGCTGGGTGTTAGCATTGAGATGGAGATTTCTGGGAGAGCTTTCGCTGTTTGATATTATGTGGAGCTGGAAGGTGTCTGGTGGACCAATGTCCTGAACTCTGCTCTCCCACCTCAGAGGCACAGCCCTGACACCCAGCCGGAGCACCAAGACCCTGTCAGCTACGCACGCAACTCAGAAGAAAAGGGAGAAAAAAAGAATGAAAGAAAGAAAAAAATGAAATGAAATAAAATAAAGTTATTAAAATAAAAAATAAATAATTAATTAAAAATTAAAAAGTAATAAAAAGAAAGAAAAAACCATACAGACAGAACCCTAGGACAAATGGTGAAAGCAAAGCTATACAGACAAAGTCACAGAAAGAAGCATACACATACACACTCACAAAAAGTGAAAAAGGAAGAAAATATATATATCTTTTGGGAAGTCTGAGGTCTTCTGCCAGCGTTCAGTAGGTGTTCTGTAGAAGTTGTTCCACATGTAGATGTATTTCTGATGTATTTGTGGGGAGGAAGGTGATCTCCTTGTCTTACTCTTCCGCCATCTTCAGTTAAGCTCTGTTTCTGAGATTTTGGATCATCTTTACTATCCTTACTCTGAATTCTTTTTCAGGTAGGTTGCCTATTTCATCTTCATTTATTTGGTCTTATAGGTTTTTACCTTGCTTCTTCATCTGTAACATATTTTTTTGTCATTTCATTTTTTTTTTTTGGATGGGTGGGGGCTGTATTCCTGTCTTACTGGTTGTTTGGCTTGAGGCGTCCAGCACTGGAATTTACAGGCAGTTGGGTAGAGCTGAGTCTTGGTGCTGAGATAAGGACCTCTGGGAGGCCTCACTTCAATATTCCCTGGGGTCTGAGGTTCTCTGTTAGTCCAGTGGTTTGCACTCAGTGCTCCCACCACAGGAACTTGGGCCCAACCTCTGGCCTGGGAACCAAGATCCCGCAAGCTGTGTGGCACAGCAAAAAAAAAGAAAAAAGAAAAAAAAGGAGCTGTACAATAACAAAGAAAAAAAAATATTAGAAAGATAAAAATTATATTAGGAAAAATAAAAATATAATTGAAACAACTGCGACAAGGTAAAACAAAACCACAGCAGAAAAAAGAAAAGAAAAAAAAAGGGGGGGAACAGGCCAAAAGGAGCAGAGCAATAACGAAGTATAAAGAATAAAATAAAATTAGAAAAATAAAAGATTTATTAGAAAAAATAAAAATATAACTGAATCAACAACAACAAGGTAAAACAGATCCCCACCCTAAAAGAAGAAAAAAACAAAAAACAAAAACCCTTGGCTATGGGGGGCAGAGTTTAGGCAGGGTTGGAACTTAGGGGTGGGGTTTAGGGTGGGGTGGGGCCTCTGCTTAGGATCTACATGGAAGGGGAGAGGCTGCATGTCCAAGGGGGGCCTCCAGAGTGTGGAGTTCTGGAGTTTGGAGGTAAGGCCCTGGGTGAGGGTGTGTGTGTGGGGTTTAGGCTAAGTGCAGTTGGAGGGGGTCTCAGATGGGGTCTCTAAGTGTAGAGGTTGGGCCTTGGATGGGGGTGTAGAGGTGGGGCTTGGACTCTGCATGGTAGGAGGGTGACTCCAAGGGCAGAGGATTAGGCCCAGGAGCCCAACAGGCTCCCCAGTGCCTAAGTGGACAGGGAAAGCACAGGCTGCATTCCTTTCCATTCCTCTGCCCCCACCCAGGGACTCCCTGTTTGCCGCTGGACCCCTAACAGTGGGTGGGTCCTGCTGGGTGTAGGAACTCCTCCCCTCCCCCAGCCACCCCTCAGGGGTGCCGGTCCTGTAGGTGTGACCTTTACTTTTGCTCCCCCTTCCCTCCCTCCTACTCCCTCAGGACCCGTGTGGCTGGAAGGGGCCTCTGTGGGCAGAGGATCAGGCCTGGGATCTCAGCAGGCGCCCGGGGGCCCAAGTGGGCAGGGGAAACCTGGCCACACTCCCTTTTGATCCTCTGCCCTCCTGATGGTCCCCCAATTTCCCCCTTCAGGAGTGGTATCCCTTCCCTTCCCCCAGCCACCCCTCAGGGGCACCAGTCCTGTCCCACCTCCACTTCTCCTCCCCCCTCACTCCCCCCCATGCCCCATATCCTACCCAGTCACTGGGGGTTCCTCCCTTCCCCTTAGGTGTCCATGGTCCCCCACTGGTGCCTGTTTGGTGCCCTAGTTGTGCAGAGATGCGAATTCTGCCTCCTCTTAGTCCACCATCTTGACTCTGCCCCCTAACTTTATCCTTTTACATGCAGCTGTCCAGTTTTCCCAGTGCTACTTATTGAAGAGACTGTCCTATCTCTATTGTATATTCTTGCTTCCTTTGTCACAGATTAATTGACCATAGTGTGGGTTTAGTTCTGGGCTCTCTATTCTGTTCCATTGATCTACTTGTCTGTTTTTGTGACAGTATCATACTGTTTTGATAACTGTAGCTTTGTAGTATAGTCTGAAGTCAGGGAGCATCATTCCTCCAGCTCTGTTGTTCTTTCTCAAGATTGTTTTGGCTATACAGGGTCTTTCATGTTTCCATACAAATTTTAAACTTATTTGTTCTAGTTCTGTGTAAAATGCCACTGATATTTTTATAGAGATTGCCTTGAATCTGTAGATTGCCTTGGGTAGTATCTAGCACCATTTGCTGAACTACTCTTGCCTGCACATTCCTTTCAAGAGCACATATTTATTTTATCCTAAAAGCAAAGTTAAGGCCTTGAGGGGGGAAAGGTATAACAACATTAGAGTCCAGTGAAAGAGTGCACAGTCTAGATAGCAAAGAAGCACAGTAGAGTCAAAACAAGAATAAAAAATAGTTGTTATCCTTATGTCACTGAGTCATTTCTTCTCCCTATTTCACCCATCTCCTTTTAAAATGATCACCTTTATTAATGTTGAGAGTTCATGGGTAATAACAAGAATTTTTCCTCTAAGGTGTCAGCTTTTACCCTTCATTGAGTGTCTACAATATTTTGGATGCCCCAAGATATTGTCTTTTCCTCTGTAAAGATACAACGTACTAGGAAGACATTCAGTAAGCCAAAATATATTTTATAACCTTAAGATTTAAAAAACTCTAAAATCTAGATTTTACAAAACATAAAAATATGCTTCAGCGCAAATATTTTACTCTTTGTTCAGTTAGGTGGCAATCAATGTTATTGAAATACATTCCTATCTTAAAACAAAATTATTGCACTTAGAAACAACTTTATAGTACAACTACTAGAAAATTGATATTAAGCAAAAAGCCTTTAAGGAGAGAAGTAATTATATTTGTTCTATTCCAAGTGTTTGATCTATTCCTTAACTTTGATCTCTTCCTTAACTTCTGTGTGAAGATAGTCATTAGATACATGTCACAAGTTCCTGAGCAGTGTTTATTACAATCCATTTTAAAACATAGAGGAGCTATGAGAGGGTTTTAATGTTACTATAAAACTTTTTTTTTTTTTTTTTTTTTTTTTGCAGTACGCGGGCCTCTCACTGTTGTGGCCTCTCCCATTGTGGAGCACAGGCTCCGGACACGCAGGCTCAGCGACCATGGCTCACAGGCCCAGCCGCTCTGCGGCATGTGGGATCTTCCCGGACCGGGGCACGAACCTGCATCCCCTGCATCGGCAAGCGGACTCTCAACCACTGCGCCACCAGGGAAGCCCTAAAACATTTTATTTTAAGATATTTAATCTGAAATGTTGAATTTATGGACTCTTTTGTTCTTTTGTTGAGCAAAGATTTTCTTACTATAAAGAAGTTATGTAATCCATTTCGGATTTCAAGCTTGTGCAAAATAAAGTGAAACTTTATGATTTATGTACAAGATGTTCTATAGGATGTGTTCCTAAACGCCATAGAGAGTGCATTAAGCAATGATGTTTTTGGGCTTCCCTGGTGGCGCAGTGATTAAGAATCTGCCTGCCAATGCAGGGGATACGGGTTCGAGCCCTGGTCCAGGAAGATCCCTCATGCCGCAGAGCAACTAAGCCAGTGCGCCACAACTACTGAGCCCACGTGCTGCAACTAGTGAAGCCTGTGCGCCTAGAGCCCGTGCTCCGCAACAAGAGAAGCCACCGCAATGAGAGGCCTGCACACTGCAAGGAAGAGTAGCCCCCGCTCGCCGCAACTAGAAAAAAGGAAGCCCGCGTGCAGCAACAAAGACCCAGCACAGCCAAAAATAACTAACTAAATAAATTAAAAAAAAAGAAAGAAATGATATTTTCTTGTATCACTGAAAAGGAAACACTGCTCATGTAACTGAATGAAACACAAAAATTCTCAATTTGTTACTAAACTTATCAGCAATTAATATATGCAATTAGGAACAGTATGCCATGCTTAAAAACACGTTCATTTTCTTGATGTACCACATCCAAAATAGATGTGTTCTTGCTCGATTGGATTGAGTTGATGTTTAGTGTAGGAGTTTGGCAGCAGATTATGCAGAGTACGCGAATCCCACTTTTGATGGGGAGAGCAAAGGGTAGAGTAGGGAAGTGAAGAAGGCTATGTGCTCATCACCTCATGCCTGCCTACTAAGATGCCTAGTTGTCTTTGTAATAGCTGCAGTCCCTGTGTTTTGATGCTAGTCATGGGAGGAATCAGGTCTCTTCTTCTCTAGAACAACAGCTCCACTGATGTCCAATCTGGTCAAATTAGAAACAAACCAATGACTCCTAAGTGAATCACTCTAGTTCCATTTACCATACTTCAGTGTCTCTTCCCTAACATTTACAAGGCTTCAGCCTTTATAGTTATCTCTTTATAATTATCCTTACCATATCACTATAAAGCCAGATTACCCTAGAACTCTAATATTACATCGCATTATTTGCCAATGTCCAGGAATTCTGAATTATTGAATTCTTGATTCAGTATGTGTCTGTGCATTTCGTTATGCTGTTCTCTGCCTGGATATACTCTCCTCCCCAATCTAAACCTATCAGACTATCAAGTTATACTCCTGAATTCATATTTATATTACCCCCCTCCACTGAAAAATGTGCAAGCTTTTTTTTTTTTTTTTTTTTTTTTTGCGGTACGCGGGCCTCTCACCACCGCGGCGTCTTCCGTTGCGGAGCATAGGCTCTGGACGCGCAGGCCCAGCGGCCACGGCTCATGGGCCCAGCCGCTCCGCGACATGTGGGATCCTCCCGGACCGGGGCACGAATCCGTGTCCCCTGCATCGGCAGGCGGACTCTCAACCACTGCGCCACCAGGGAAGCCCTGTGCAAGCTTTTATATGTTGACCATTATTGACAAAATGCTAGATATTTCTGTGGCAATCACCCTATCAAAAGCCAGTCAGTCATTTATATGTATATCCATTTATATGGATATATTGTCATAATATCCATTATACTATACACATTGTATGGCCTTGATATAAGTTGATCTATGCCATGCCTCCTGTGTACCTTCTGTATAAAAAAGGACAAAGAAAATGTAATTATATTTCATTATTAGTCATTTTTATAAAACTGTTTACAATGTAAACTCTAACCTCCATAGTAGATCTACTGTGGTGCCCAAAGTTATTTTAATAGCATGCCATTAATAGTACATAGTAACACATTTAGAAGGTTATTATTTTGTTTTACAGTATAGTTTGTACACTCAAATTGAGGTTCAGTGCTCAAAGGGCTGATAAAATTGCAACTTCTCACAGCATTAAACATAAACATCATGAATGGAATGGATTTAATTGTTATTGTTCTTTCACGCAAATCCGAAACACAAAAACAATCTGATGATGTTGAACTATTTACAGTACATTAACCATTGGGTTAAATTTTAAAGATTAAAGAGGTTATAGATAGAAGAAAAAAGTTATTGTCTATTTCTTAGAATTTCTAATCTACTGATTGTAACATAACTAGTAAAGCTTAGAAAATCCATTTTGTAAGCTATAATATTATCTGTACTAATAAAAAAGTAAGCAATATGAAAAATATTTTCCAGAGGCTGTTAGCTTATATACTTTTAGAATACTCATATTGTGAGGGGAGGAGGAACAATGAAGGAGGGAAGGCGTGAAGCCTGGAGGTAGGCTGCAGGAGAAATGGCAATTTTAATATAATGGCAGAAGGTCATTTGAATGGCATGGACCTCTAACTCTGGATTTTAAGTTATCTGTAGAATTGTGATGTAAAGCCCATTCATCTCCCAGCACTTTAAGAAAAATCTATTAAAACGCAAAGACTTTGTGGGAATGTCTTCCCCCCTGTAGAAATCAGAAAGTGGTGCTAAATTTCGTGGTTCAGAACAGGGACAGGGGTTTGTGCAGATGCAGCAATGCATAATCTGAACCAGTTAATTCAGAGGAAGTCAAAGCTTGGAGCTGTATGTAACTGTGAGAAGATAAACCCTCTGGGATATCACAGACATCTTGGGTACATAGTTGGATATTGCACAGAATCTGGAGTGATATTTTAGCCAGTCTGATTGTTACAGGCAAGGTGATACCGCTGACATCTGAGGTTCATATAGATTAATACTTATCTTCACATATGAAAATGATGATATCTTGGGAATTCAATGAAGAAGTAGAATGTTCTTTCCCCTTCTTATAGTCACTCTCATAGGTTTCATGTTCTAACTCCAGTGATTCTTTGGTCTGTAATACATGTTTTGGCCACACCACACGGCTTGCTATGTGGAATAGGAACATCTCAGTTCCCTGACCAGGGATTGAACCTGGGCCATGGTAGTGAAAGCGCCGCCACTGTCCACCAGGGAACTCCCCTGGTCTGTAAGACCTGCCTTCTCTTATTCACACACTTGCCACTTGCATCAGCTGGGGATGGGCAAAGATTAGGACTTAAGACTCCTTCCTAGGGCCCTGGGAACGACTATCTTCTCCAGTAGCGCTTACCACATACCACTATCTTGCATTCAGTGCAGTATTATTCTTCAATTAATTAACATTTATTCAGCTTTGTGAAAAAAGATAGCCAAAGATTCTATCTACATGACAACAGAGGGAAATATAAATTCACACTTTACCGTCTCAACATTGAGAGAATTTGATGTTATATAATCATATATAACAATGTTTCATTTATATTTCAGTTTTCTTTCATTTGACGTCATTTAGATCTTAGATACTCCAACGTCTGATGTATATCAATGCTTCATCCTGATTTGCCAAAAGAGGCCTATGGAATAGTTTAGACATAGGCACTTGCCATCTAACTAAGCCTTAACATTCCTGGTGGAAAAGACATTAAAGTTTGGACTTGAGAAATGAAAATTCAAATTTAAGAGTAGCATTAAATTATGTTGGTGTGAGTCAAGTATTTTGAAAATAAGTTAAAGTAAAGAATGACTAATCAGGAAAGGTCTTCAAAACATGCTTTAAGAGAGAACTTCTTCATATTTGGGGGGAGACAAGAGCTATGGAGTGAAAAATTGCAAATTCCTCCCCAGAGCTCACACTCTCTGTTTTAGAACATTTCTATTTTTTTTAATTAGTAAAAATTACAAAAACAATTGTTGCAAAATTTTAAAACAATACAGAAATAAATAGAATGAAGAGTAAAAGTACTCCTTCATCTGCTCCCTTTCCTCCAATAGCTCTTTTCTCCCCTGAAGTAACCATTGTTAACAGTTTGGTCTATTTCCTCCCAAAACTCTTCTATGTATTCCTGAATACACTTCCACACATACATATCCTTAAACTGAGGCAAGTGTGTAAATAAATGAAAGGGATCATAGTACATATATTCTTCTGTGTGAAGGTATCAAATCAGGGGGTATATAAATATCAACCTGACTTGTTACTAATAATGTCAACATTGATCTCAAGTTAAGGTGGTGTCTTAACTGGACAGGTTTCTCCACAGCAAAGTTACTATTTTTCTCTTTACATGCTCTATTCTTTGGAAGTGAGTTACTAAGTCCAGCCCCCACTTACGGGAAGGAGAATTGAGCTCCATATCCTGGAGGGGGAAGTATCTAAATATATTGTTTGGAATTCTGTAAGAAAGGTTTTCCCTTCTCTTCTATTTATTTATTTATTCAATCATTTTTTATGTCAGTATGGACACATGGACATTTAATTTATTCTTTGGGTTATAATCCAATACTGTAGAGATTTATTCTGTTGCTCAAATGCACGTTTTTTTAACTCATTCTCACTCACTCACTTACTCTCTCTCACTCACTCCAAAGGCATATTTGAAAGAGGAGCAGGCATAATAGGATTCTATTTATGTTTTCAGCTCCTCACTCATTCCTTTCTCACTGAGTCACTGATTTTTAATGTCTGCCTTCTAATGGACTGAGAGTCGGGTGGATGATGAGCTGTGTATGAGGCCACAATCTAAGCTGAGTGAAGATGGAATCAGGGGAGGGACTGGAGCTCTGTGTTCCTCACCAACCCACACCAAACACCTATTATTGACAATATCAGTGACTTTTGGACCCTTCAACATTGTCCATTCCTAATCAAAAGCCAGAAATAACTTAACCAGGTTCCCAGAATAAACTGGGACTAGTTTATAAAAACTTCCTCTCTCAAGGACTGGACTCAAGTAACCAGTGAGCTATGTGTTTTTTATTAGCTTGGATGAAAGTGAAAAATTCATTAAAAAAGTATCTACAAGTTTTGACAAAAGTTACCATAGCTTTCTTTAATTAGATTAATTATAATGTCTATTTTAAAGGCAATTTTTAAAAAGGCAAATTCACCTCAGTCCATGTATAATTTTCAGGTGACCAAGTGCCTCTAATTTTTTTTTGAGCTGCAAATGTACACATTTATCTTAGGTAAGAAAAGACCTTATCAGTATCTCATGTTTTCAAGTGAAACATTTTCATTGTATTTCAAAACTATGTATATATATACTTAAAAAAATTTTTTTATTGAAGTATAGTTGATTTACAGTGTTGTGTTAGTTGTATGTATACCACAAAGTGATTCAGTTATATATATATATATATATATATATATATATATATATATATATATACTTTCTGAGATTCTTTTCCATTATAGGTTATTACAAGATATTGAGTATAGTTCCTTGCGCTATACAGTAGGTCCTTGTTGGTTGTCTTTTCCCAACTATATTTGTAAGTGAATCCACGTATGGGAATGTATTTCAGACTATTGAATTCACAATAGGAAGCTTTAAATGTAGTGATCACAGCAGTTGTTATTTCATCATGTCATAGAGCAATGTTAATATGAAAATTGGAAATTAAATTAGCAGGGACTTCCCTGGTGGCGCAGTGGTTAAGAATCCACCTTCCAATGCAGGGGACATGGGTTCGGGCCCTGGTCTGGGAAGATCCCACATGCCACAGAGCAACTAAGCCCGTGCGCCACAACTACTGAGCCTGCACTCTAGAGCCCGCGAACCACAACTACTGAGCCCTTGTGCCACAACTACTGAAGCCTGCATGCCTAGAGCCGGTGCTGCACAACAAAGAGAAGCCACCGCAATGAGAAGCCCATGCACTGCAAGAAAGAGTAGTACCCGCTCGCTGCAGCTAGAGAAAAGCCCGCGCACAGCAATGAAGACCCAAGGCAGGCAAAAAAAAAAAAGAAATTAAATTAGCAGAAATTTTGTAAATTATGTGAATCAAAATGAATCTTTACAAAAATTAAGTGCTATAATTAAAAAAAATTAAAGGAAGTGTTTCCAAATATCGAGGTACTATATTTTATATATCTTTACTATAATTTTAGAATCAAAGGAAGATGAAAACATTTAACTTAGGGAAGATGGAAATAGAGCAGAAAAAAAAAAAGGTATAGGAAGGATGAAAAAGAGCGGCAAAAAATAATTGCTAAACATCCCACTTAATCTTACGTACTCCAGTTGAGTTGGCCTTATAGTAGTTCTTAAAATTTTGTCACATGCTTGTGTGGCCTCTGGGCTGCTGTACAAGAAGCTGGGCTTGATTTTTCCCATTTGGCTTTTAGGACCAGGATTGATAATAAATAATGCGTGTCCAGGGACTTCCCTAGTGGTCCAGTGAGTAAGACTCCACGCTCCCAATGCAGGGGGCCCAGGTTCGATCCCTCATCCAGGAACTAGATACCGCATGGATACCACAGCTAAGAGTTCGCATGCCACAACTAAGGAGTGGGTGGGCCACAACTAAGGAGCCCACATGCCACAACTAAGACCCGAAGCAACTAAATAAATAAATATTAAAAAAAAATGAGTGTCCAAAAGTTAGTGTGTGCAAAATAGACTATATAGTTCAGGGCTGACTCTGGGATGAGTTCAAATAAAAACAAAGAAGATTTCTTTTTCTTCAGTTATAATTTGTGAGAAATAAAATTATGTTCTCCTGGGTATATTAAGGGCTGTGATAAAGTTGCTTTGCTCAGTGAATGATAAGGAAAATTTTGAACATACTTAAGTAACTGCCATGTTTACATAACCATAGATTCTAGGAAATGTGACTAGAAACCACATTGTGAGAAGGAGCTGAAAAATCACAGGATTCCTTCTATCACTGTTTCCTACTCTTCTGGCAAAGTCATGGTCATTCTTAGAGTAATGCAAAAATAACAGTAGTAAGCTGAGATTTTGATCCCTGTTGACCCATAGGTCAATTTCTCAATTGGTTCAGAACCTGGAGGGAAGCTGGAATATAATTGAGACCCTACCCCCTAAACCCCAGTACTGCACTTCACTTGGCCAACACTTGTCTTTTAAAATTTAGTAATTTAGTAAGGCATTACCTTCACCAGAAGGCTTCTCTGCCCCCACCCCCATTCTCCCCTTTTGAGTTCAAGGCTCCTTCTGTGTTTTTCTCTTCTATTGGAGCACTGTTCCCTCACTAGATGGTCAGCCTCACAAGGGATGTTTTTGAATTCTGAGTACCTAGCACAGTGCCAGCTTCCTAGTAGATGCTTTATAAATGCGGAATGGAAATGATTCAATGCTCAATTCATTCTCATTGGCCCAATCTTCTTATGAGATGTTCTGTTTTTGCTCTGTGGTTTCATTGTGATCTTCATCTTCCTATACAGCCAAAAAAAAAAAAAAAAGGAAATACACTACAGTTAAATTACGGATTTTAATTATGCTACATATTTATCTAGGAATCTATACTGAAGTATAGATTCTAGTATATAATATAAACAAGAAGAACAACAGAATTGAACATATGAATATAATTTTTAAACAATCCACACTCATTACCAGAACTAAGACTCTTTTCTAAGTTTATCTTCAACCTGTTCCTTCAGATCATCTCTAGACTTGGGTAACTATCAGGTTCATCTCCGTTGAGTTTATAAGAAAATTAACACTCACTATTTCATGCCCACTTAGGAGACCTGCCCTGAGGGCTTGGGTTGGGATGATCTGACATAATACTTGGATCATGGGGCATGTAGAAAATGAAAATTCACTTGGTCATGGAGGGACCTCTAAGGAAACCTGAAAATATGGGTAGCCATTCTCCCCAACAGCTGAAATTGAGGCAGGACCAGAGGTCATGTGACTACCAACTGAGCATTGGCTCTCAAACTTGGCTATCCATAAGTCGGGAGCCTTTGAGATTCCTGATGCCCAGGCTGCACCCTGGACAAATGGAGTCAGAATCTCTGGGGACACAGCCCAGGCATCAATGGTTTTTAAGCTCCTCGTGTGATTCCAATGTATAACCAAGGTTGAGAATTCCTTCAATAAAGAGAGATACCCTAGATATTTATAGAATACCTAGGTATTTGGAGAAAAATGAAACAGAGGTTTCTGTGCCACCTGCACAGTGGCAGGTGTTCCAAATTGTAGGTATTGTATTGTTAATGAGCTTCTACTTAAATGATCAACCCTAAACAGCAGTACTAATGTTACAAACAGCAGGGATTTATTTATTTACCCCCATTAATTCTCCAGAATGATTCCATGGAGACAAGCAGGCAATTATACAGATAAAGAGATAATACATTTTACTAAGAAAACTTAAAATTTAAGTTGCAGACATCTGGAGTGTGAGCAGGGTGGCATCTCCAATGTGCTCACTGTACCAGGTCGGGACTGACTGAGAGCCCACATCCTGCAGCACTGCCAGGTCAGCTCAGGCCACAGGCCTCCTCAGCCACCTTTTTGACTTGCAAGAATATGGGGTAGGCGTGGAGAGGCATGGTTTTCATCAAGGTCAAGGACTTTAAATCCAGGCAAATCTGGATTCTAATAATAGTAATAGTTAATACTTACATAGGGCTTTTCATATGCCAGGCACTGTACTAAGTGCTTTAGGTATTAGTTGAACCTTACAGCCTCCCTAGAAGGTGGGTATTATTAGCATCCCGTCCTTACAGAGGCGACCTGAAGCACAGAGAGGTACAGGAACTTGCCCAAGTTCATACAGGTGGTGTGTTATAGAATTCAGGATTTGAACCCAGAAAGTGTGGTTCTGATTCTGTGATTTTATCCATTACTCGACACTTCCACATAGGAGGGATGCAACTGCCCTTGGGTATATTATTGAAGCTCACTGAGTCTTATTTTCTCATTTTAATAGTACTTATCTTGCAGGATTCCTGGGAGGGAAACAGTTAGTACAATGCCTGGGGCATGATTTTCTCTCTGTTGATGTTATTCTCCATCTCCAGGCAGGTTATTGTCAGCTCATTCTACCCTGTGGGCCTGGATGGAGGACTTGGATGTTTACTTAAGGATTAATTAGGAGAGACTAGCAATTTTGCAGTTAAGTTTTCTTGTCCCCTACCTCAGAATATAAGATAATAGATACAAGTATTGTACCCAAACAGATTCTACATTCTCACAGACTATACTTAAGAAATAAGGATTTCAGAAGATGATTAATTTCAGCCACTTTTGTCCTGAGTAAAATCAACTTCACTTCAATTTGGCTGTACAGTTTAGCTAAGTTAGAAATTCCCTCCAAGGGAACCCATGATGTATAGTATAAGGATGTATAAATTTGTATATTGGTCACTACTCTGAAAGCACTTTTCTGAAAGCAGAAATCCACCCAATCAAGTCACGGTAGTTGGAGTAGAGATAAAGAATTGCTTTCCTTTGCCATTTTGAGAGTTCATGTGTTATGGCTCCATTTATATGAAACTTCCAGAATAAGGGAACCCATAGAGACAGAAAGTAGATTAGTGGTTGCCAGGGCCCGGGGAAAGGGTGAGAATGGGGAGTGACTACTAGTGGGTGTGGGGTTTCTTTCAGGGCTAACAATAATGTTCTGGAATTAGATAGTGGTAATGATTGCACAACTCTCGGAACATGCAAGAAAAACACTAACTTGTACACTTTAAATGGGTGAATTTCATGGTATGTAAGTATCTCAAAAATGCTATTATAAAATAAAACCATTCATGTGAATGTTATTGGCTTTGCCTCTTCTGCCTCAGTGCCGAGAAGGGGGAAGGCACGAGCCAGATGGATATTTTACAGATGACTGCTGCTCACCTTAGCAGTGATAGACGGGTAGCAGCACTACAGGATGTAGGATTATGATGACAGTTTTCAGGTTGAGTAACTGTGAGAGGCTATTTGGGGTGATCAAGTTCTCCACAGGGATCCTAAACCAAATCCCTACTCTATTACTACCCTAAGCAAGGCCTAATTATCTAGAGCTATGGTGAGAGTGACCAGAGACATGCCCAAACCTCTTGGCATACTGTGATTTGCATGGTGCCTATAACATAGCAGGTGTTCAATAAGTCTGTGATGAATGAATAAATGAGTGACTGAGACTCCCCATGGATCCTCTGTGGTGGAGTAAAGTCTCTGAACACAAGCAGTGTTTTCAGTTTTTTTTTTTTTTACACCTGGGACAACTGGGATGTGCTCTGAAATGTGTTATGCGGTATATTTAGAACATTCAAACACAGTGAATTATATTAATACATTTATTTTAAAAAAAAAGAGCTCAGGATACAAAAGTAGTGCCCTCTCCCTCCTCACTATGTAGGTATTACCTAGTCTTTAAAAAAATTTTTTTTGAATTGTAGTATAGTTGATTTACAATGTTTGTTAGTTTCAGGTGTACAGCAAAGTGATTCAGTTATACATATGCATATACATATACACACACATATATACACATTCTTTTTCAGATTCTTTTCCATTATAGGTTATTATAAGATACTGAATATAGTTCCCTGTGCTATACAGTAGGACCTTGTTTTTTATCTATTTTATATATAGTTGTGTGTATCTGTTAATCCCAAGCTCCTAATTTATCCCTCCCCTCCTTCCCCTTTGGTAATCATATGTTTGGTTTTAGAGTCTGAGTCTGTTTCTGTTTTGTAAATAAGTTCATTTGTATCATTTTTTTTTAGATTCCACATATAAGTGATATCATATGATTAAGGGGAGGTGTGGGTATGAGTGGCTGGGGGTAGTGGATTCTGTTTACGCTATTCTTTAGACTGATAGTGATGTGGTAAATTCTTATAATAGACTGTATTAAACAGAGTAGGTGTGGATTCCCTACTTGTCTACTTGTACTATTAACCAAATTAACCAGACTTCAAATTAAATGAGAATGTATTGAGTGCCTCTGATGCACAAGAGCTATGCTAGTGCTTTCATGGATATTATTTCTTTCTAGTATTTTATATTTCACCCAGATGATCAGGTGCTAAACTAACTAATTCTACATATATCTCTGTCTAGAGACGCTATGGCATCCAGAACCCCTTAAACTGTATGGAAAATGTGTGCATGTGTGTTTCTAGAGAAATGGGCTCTTAGCTTTAGTAATATGCTCCCACGGGTTCCTTGCTCCCATAACACTTGACATTGCTATATTAGAGCATGCTCTAACAATGCCATGATGATATACTGTAGACTAGCTTCATGAATCTCTTTTTCTTTGAAAGTTGCCATTTCTCCTGGCAAACCATGCTCCCCCTAGGTTTAAAAACAAACTTAAGGGAATTCCCTGGAGGTCCAATGGTTAGGACTCTGCGCTTCCACTGCAGCAGACACGGGTTTGATCTCTGGTGGAGGAACTAAGATCCCGCACAAGCCGTGCATCGGCCAAAGAAGGGTGGTGGGGAAACTTTAAAAAAAACTTCAAAGAAAAAAGAAAGAAAGGCAGAGAGAAAAAAGGCAAGAAGAATAGGGCTAGATAGCAGCACAACTTTGTAGAGTGGAAAGAGTATTGGAATCTGTCAGTTCCAAATCTATTACTTCTTCCCGTTTGAGCTTAGTCAAATTAGCAAGTCTCAATTTCTTCATCTGAAAAATTGAGATAATAATGTCAGAGAATTATTGTAACAATCAACAGATGGTGGTGAGTTTTTAGATACAATCAAAAGTACAATCCATGAAAAAAAAACGTGATAAGTTGGACTTTGTTAAAATTTAAAATTTCTGCTCTGTAAAAGAGACTGTTAAGAGAATGAAAAGACAAACCACAGACTGAGAGAAAATATTTGCAAAACACGTGTCTGATAAAGGATTTGTATTCTAAATGTACAGAGAATCCATTGAGAAAACTTATGCTTATAAATTTGAAAGTGATAATCTATTACACAAACATAAATTTTAATTTACAGCACATTTTTTCCCTTGATTATAAAATAGTACACAATCACCATAGGAAACATAAAACTTAGAGAAAAAGATAAAGAAAAAAGTCAATTTATCCCATAGCTCAGCAATAATAATTGTTAACATTTGATGTATTTTTTTCCTTTTTTGCTAAACATGCATGAGTAATATATTTATATGGTATCATTGGTTAACTGATGCTTAAAATTATCCTATTTGTTCCACCTGGGGGGGTCTGGATTTCTACCGAGGGAAGGAGGAGCCCCTTTTCAACACTGAGTATAGAATGTCAAATCCTGGTCTATAGAGTGACATCAGCCAAGCCCTGGAGATGCATCTGGGACAGGGTTGGGAAGAGAAGGCAAATGTACTCCTCAGGTGTGTGCTTGCTGCCTCTTCTGTCTCTGAACAGATCTAGTTTGTGTTTGGGTGTGTGTATGTACAATGAGCATGTGTGAGCCTGCACACACACAGGGAAAGAAAGAAAGAGGGCTGAGAGTTCAGGGCTGAGGCTTAGCGCTTGCATTGCTGGCTACACACTCACCAGAATGGCTTTAGGAAGCCCCTGCGAAGGGCTTTTTCCTTATCTTTAGAGATAACATAAATACAGAAACGTGCAAATCATAAGTATACAACTAGAATTTTAAAAAATCTAGATGCGGGCTTCCCTGGTGGCACAGTGGTTGAGAGTCTGCCTGCTGATGCAGGGGACACGGGTTCGTGCCCCGGTCTGGGAGGGTCCCACATGCCGCTGAGCGGCTGGGCCCGTGAGCCCTGCGCGCCCGGAGCCTGTGCTCCACAGCGGGAGAGACGGCAACAGTGAGAGGCCGGCGTACCGAAAAAAAGAAAAATATCTAGATGCACTTAGATCAAGAAATGTATCCAGCACCCCAGAACCCCCGACTATGCTCCCTTTCAGTGATTACCTGCCACATAAGTGACCTGACTTCTAATACCATAAATCATTTTTGTCTGCCAAGCAGGTTTTTTTGATTCTATAATGGACTCGTAAAGGGAACTAACTATTATACCTTCATAAGCACTCTGAAAAGAGTAAAGTTGCATTGATGTAAATATTTCAGAGCCAGGTAGGCCTATGGACTCTGATGTGGGAAGGCATCATTACAGCCTTGGACCTGGACAACACAACTTGGCTCTCTTGCAATCATTGGAGTACCACCAGACCTCTGATTGAAGTCCTGTCTAACCCATGCCTGATCTGCTGCTTTAAATTTTGCTCTTCCAACTTCAGGTAGTACCAGTACTAATCGGTTGCCCTGACTCATGTCCTGCCAGACTAAACTGACCTCCGTAGCCTTCCCCTCATCCCAGTCCTGTTGGCTTGATGTCTGCTAAGCCCGCTGTGCTGCCCACTATGGCCTTAACCAGGTGCTCTTGCTTTTAATTTGTAGACTTCTGAAAGGTCTAGGCCTAGGTAACGCAGATTGAGAAAAACGAAAGAGTAAAACATGAGTGAGATTCAAAGAATTGAAAAGGACAGGAAAGAATAGGGGCATTTTTTTTTTTTTGGTCAATTTTAAGACATGAAACTTCCCAGTTTCCTTTTCTAGACTAGAGCAAAGGTAACTCAAAATAGGTCTCAAACCTCACATTAGTCCATTTTTAGGATGATACAATAACTCTTCAAACATAGATAGAGCAGGGCCAAACATTCCCTATATATTCTTATTAGAAGTTACCTATTTGTTCTATGCGCAAGTTTAGTTTATTTTTTGAAATTTTTTTATTTTTAAATTTTTAACATGTTCTGCACATCTTCCCTGTTGCTGGTTGGAAATCATTAAAACACCCTGGAAGGCTGTTTTGGGACAGTTAGTGTTAGGAGGAGTCCATGGGGATTTTGTGAGCACTCTATATAATGTACAATGTAATGAGTTGTAGGGAGTTGGAGGTACACACAGGGTGAGGGTGATTTACAACATCCTTTATAATTTAGAATAAAGGAGGTGGGTTTGGAGAGACCTTAGAGGTTAAAGAGATCAATCTTCTACTCAATGAAGTAATCCCTTTGACAATAACCTTGATAGATGGTTATTTAACATCTGCTTAAACATTTTCAATGATTTCCAATGACGAGAAGCTCACTGCTTACCTAGGCAAGTCATTTTATTTATTCCCATCTTGAAGTATAATAAAGCTTTTCTGTATAATGATTTGAGGTCTGCCTTCTTGCAGCTACTTTCTAGGGAACCCAGTTCTTGCCTCAGGAGTAGTAAAGAATAAGACTTAGTAAACTAATGGGCAATTTTCCTATAGTGAGAGAGTTACCATGTCATTCCTTCCTTACTCCAAGTTAAATATCTCAATTCTTTCCACCATCCCCCAGCTATCGTGGTCTCCTTCCTCAAGACAGTTAATTTTATCAATGTCCGAATAGAACAGAATACTATAGATGTGGTCTGATCAATTTAGGGTCTAATGAGTCTATAACTTTCTTTGATTTGGATTTAATTCTCCCAGTAATGCAGCCCAAGCTGGGTTTTGTTGTTGTTGTTTGGTTGTTTTTTGTTTGTTGTTTTTTTGTTTGTTTTGGTAATCATCATACTTTTGGCATATACTGAACTGTGATCAATAAAAACTGTCATATCTTATTTTTAAAATTTGTATAGTTAAAAAATTAATGTACAGTGAAATTAACATTTTTAGTGAACAGTTCTGTGAATCTTAACACATGTATAGATTTGTGTAACCACCACCACAATCAAGATACAAAACAATTCCATTGCTCGCCCCCCCCCTTCAAATTTCCTTCTACTATACCTTTGTAATCACACCCTCCTCTGACTTCTCAGCCCTGGAAAGTACTAGTCTGTTTCCTATCACTTATAGTTTTGTCTTTTCAAGAATGTCATACAGTTGGCATCATTCAGTATGTAACTTTTGGACTGGCTTTTTTCACTCATCATAGTGCCTTTGTGATTCATTCAACTTGTTGCATGTATCAATAGTTCATTCCTTTCTATTGCTGAGTATTACATTGTATGGATGTACCATTGCTTGTTTATCTCTTTGCCAGTTTAAAGATACTTGGTTTTTTCCAGTTTTGGGCAATTTTTATAGAGTTACTGTAACCAACCATGTACCAGTTTTTGTACAAACATAGATTTCATTTCTCCTAAATACTGAGGAGTGGAATTGTTGAGATACACCTAACTTTATAAAAAAACTTTCAAATGACTTTCCACCAGCAATATTTGAGAGTTAGAGTTGTTCTGCATACTTGCCAGTACCTGGTATTGTCAGTATTAAAAAATTTTAGCCATTCTAATAAGTGTTTACTGATTTCATCCAGGTTTTAATTTGCATTTCCCTAATGGCTAAAGATGTTGGACTATACTAATTTGCCTTCTGTATATCCTTTTTGGTGAAATGTCTGCTCAAGTTTTTTCTCAAGCTTTAAGTTGTTTTATTATTGAGTTTTGAGAAATATATATATATATACATATATATAATAGATATGTCTTTAACAAACATATGATTTGCCAATAATATCCCCCCGTCTGTAGGTTGTCTTTCATTCTCTTAACAGTGAATATCTATAGAATAGGAATTTTAATTTGGATGAAGTCCAGTTTATCAATTTTTTTCTTTTAGAGATTGTGTTTTTGGTGTCATGTCCAAGAACTCTACCTAAACCCAAGCCATGAATCTCTTTTTATTTTTTTTCTTCTAACCATTGTATAGTTTTGTGTTTTACAATTAGATCTATGACCCACTTTGATAAATTTTGTTTATGAGTCATGGTATGGGTTGAGGTTCTTTTTTTTTGCATATGGATGTCCAATTGTTCAAACACCATTTATTGAAAAAACTATCCTTTCTCCATTGAAACGCCTTTCCATTTTTGTCAAAATTAATATATGTGTGATTTTATTTCTGGACTCTATCCTGTTCTGTTGATTTGTGTCTATTCCTGTGCTAATAATATACTTTCTTGATTATTGTAGCTTTGTAGTAAAACTTAAAATAGAGTAGTGCGATTTCTCTAAATTTATTGCTCTTTTTCAGAATTATTGTGGCTATTCTAGTTCCTTTACTTTCCCATAGATTTCCTATATATGTCAAAAATCCCGCTGGGATTATGACTGGAATTGCATTAAACCTGTAGATCAATTGGCATCTTTACTGAGTCTTCCAATCCTTGAATATAGTATGTCTCTCCATTTACTTAGGTCTATTTTAAAACCAGTGTTATAAGGTTTACAGCATACAGTTCCTGTAAATATTTTACACGATTTATACCTAGATATTTCATTTTGGGGGGCTGCTGTAAGTGGTATTGTGTTTTAAATTTCAGTATCTAATTGTTTATTGCTGCTAAATGAAAATATGATTGACGTTTGTCTTTTGGCCTTGCAGCCTGTGATCTTGCTAAATTCACTTTTTAGATCTAGGAGGTTTTTTATAGATTCCCTTGGGATTTTCTACACATTGTCTATGAAACAGTTCTATTTTTTCCTTCAAACCTGTGTGCATTTTTTTCTTGCTTTATTTCACTGGTTAAGGGTTCTAGTATTATGTTGAATTGGCGTGGTGAGAGTGAACATCCTTGTAATATTTCTGACCTTAGAGGGAACACATTCAGTCTTTCATCAGTTAGTATGATATTAGCTGTAGGGTTTGTGTTTTTTTTTGAGCGTGCCTTTTCTCAATAGATTGAGAAAGAATTCATCTATTCCTAGTTTGCTGAGAGTTTTTATCTGGTATGGATGTTGAATTTATCAAACATTTTTTTCTGCATCAGTTGAGATGATCATGTGTTTTTTTTGGCTATTAATATAGTGGATTACATTTCTTCTTTCCTAATATAAATAAGCAATGATGTAATTACCCTATAAACACTGCTTTCACTGTATACCACAATTTTTTGTATGTCATATTTTTATTTTAATTCAATTCAAAATATTTTCTGATTTCCCTTAAGAGTGTTTTCATTTCTTTAGATATATACCCAGGAGTGGAATTGCTGGATCATATGGTAGTTCTATTTTCAGTCTTTTGAGGAACCTCTGTACTGTTCTCCATAGTGGCTGTACCAATTTACATTCCCACTAACAAGGTACAGGTTTCCCTTTTCTCCATATCCTTGCCAACATTTGTTATTTGTGGTCTTTTTGATGACAGCTGTCATATCTTTTTACAGAGTAAATTACTTCACTCTGGGAACTCTGCTATCCTTCATTTGTGCATTTTAAAAATATACATTTAGTGATATTAAATTTTGTCATATAGGTATTGATCTATGTCCTTTTGGTCCATTGTATTTCATGTGTTAATTGTTTTAATGTATACAATTGTAATAACTGATAATCCCTTGTTTTAATGTATCTTCAACCAAGTCATTGTTCAGAACATTGACTAGGTTAAGACTAAGAAAAGAACCTTGTGAGAATTTATAGAAGATCTATAGACTTATTCATTCATCTATCACATTTTACTAAATGCCTACTTCTGTATGCCAGGTACTTTCTAATGCCCTGGAGATACGGAGACAAATAAAATAAAATCTGTTGACAGAGATCCAGAAAACAATGTGTTTTGGTACATCAGTGAATGCACCTAACTACTAAATCAATGCAAATTTTTTGAGCCTGGGTCAGGCTTTGTGTTGCATAGAGAAGACATAGCAGTGAACACGTTAGTGACAATCCCTTCCATCATAGAGTTGCTGGTCTTATCTGTACTATCACATTGCCTTGGTTTCTCCATTTTGCCTACCAAACTATTATGAAAGACTTTGACACATGACTCTCTGAAATCCCTAACTAACATCAGTTATCTATCTCTGATCTACCAATATAGATGCCCTATCAGGAAAAAAAAAAAAAGGTTAATTTGTGAAACTTGCTCTGAGTTATCTCCAGTTTCTTTTCTAAGTGCTAATCAACTCTATGTTTAAGCCAGTTTGGGGACTACCCTGGTGCGCAGTGGTTAAGAATCCACCTGCCCTTTGCAGCCAGTTAAGCCGACTGTGCTCTTTTCCCCATGGGGGCCCGGTGTGCAATGGCTGCAAACAGCAGCCTCCTTGGTAGTGTATGCAGCCTGTTGCCTGTATGGGTTGCCCTAAGGGACCTTGGAGACAGCCCTTTCCAGTGGACATTAATGACTGGCATGCTGTCCCCAATCTAGGCTCCAGACAGGTATGCGTGGTGCCTTTGGAAAGCCCCAGGGCACAGTGGCCAGGGTCCACATTGGCCAGGTCATAATGTCTATCCGCACCAAGCTGCAGAACAAGGAGCATGTGACTGAGGCCCTCCGCAGGGCCAAGTTCAAGTTCCCTGGCCGCCAGAAGATCCACATCTCCAAGAAGTGGGGATTTACTAAGTTTAATGCAGATGAGTTTGAAAACATGGTGGCAGTAAAGTGGCTCATTCCAGATGGCTGTGGGGTCAAGTACATCCCTAATCGTGGCCCCCTGGACAAATGGCGGGCCCTGCACTCGTGAGAGCCTTGGCGCTGCCCCCTCCCTCCCTATTCCCACCAATAAACTCTACTTTCTTTTCCCTGTTAAAAAAATAAAAAAAAGAATCCACCTGCCGACACAAGGGACATGGGTTTGAGCCCTGGTCTAGGAAGATCCCACATGCTGTGGAGCAACTAAGCCTGTGCACCACAACTACTGGAAGCCTGTGTGCCTACAGCCCGTGCTCTGCAACGAGAGAGGCCACTGCAATGAGAAGCCCCTGCACAGCAACGAAGAGTAGCCCCCCTCACCGCAACTAGAGAAAGCCCGAGGGCATCAACGAAGACCCAACGCAGCCAAAAACAAACAAACAAATAAATAAAAGAAAAAGCCAGTTTGTATTTTTTGGAGCTTGACATCAGCTAATGGAAATAATCTAGAGCCTAGTTTTTCCCTTTCAAAAAGCAAGCTGTTTGTTTATCTTTATCTTAATTCCTCTACCAACTTAAACTTCATCCAACCTATTTTCCCTCTTGGTAGACCACCCTCTATCTTCTGTTGTCCATGTCTTCTGGTGTTAGACTTTAGCTCCTCCTTTTCCTGTGGTTATATTCTCACTTACCTCTCTTAGAAGCTTTCTGGAGGGAGGAGGTGGGTAACCAGAGTCAGAGCAATTGATCTTTAGAGAGAGTGGAGGAAAGAGAGAACCAGAAGATGAATCCTGGTGCTGTTGTCTGTGCTTAGGCCTTATTTTGAATGTAGTTGTTTGGTATTAGACTGATGTTCGTTAGTGGTATACACATTCTTGGTTCAGCTGTGTTTCAAGGCTAGGAAAAGTGGATGCATATGGAACTGATGGCAGAAAGGATTTATTTCAGGACACAGAATGATTTGAACAGAAACTTACATTTTCAAAATATGATTGCTTCTGTTCCTATTATGGGCACTTTCTCAGTGCCCCTGAAATCCAGATGAAACTCTAAACATGGAAAAGTAGTTACTGTTAAAGCCAAAAGCTCTTCTTTCCTCTCTTGTAATGACAGCATGATAATCTGTGTACATGGGAGCTGATGAATACCATCTCCTGTTGGATTCCAGTAGCAGTAACTTCAAAAAGTTCTGGTAAATCAGTCTCTTTTCCATGACAGATATAACTATTGCCTTACTGCAAGATATTTTAAAACAACACAACAACAGCTATAAGAACAAGAGCAGCAGCAACAAAACCCAGTCTCCTGCAAAATCCTGATTCCACATCTAAGCTGTGCAAACTCAATACTTCCAAATAATTGCCTTACACTGTCCTCCCTTTCTCTCTCATTTCACAATACAGGACTTTCGCACTAAAATCAATCATTCTTTGTCTCAGCTTATGTTTTGCTATGTACAGGAGTTAGAATTGTTCTAGACAGTTAATTAGCCATAAATCCTTCTCTAAAACATAGAACGTGTCAGCTGTTTTTGTAAACCCGCTATGTTCCATTTTGCTTCAGTGCTTTTTTTATAAACCTAATTGTGTCAAGGCACTGACATATTTATTGCTCACCTTTTCACCCTTTATGCTGATCCCTGGCTGCCCACAGGGCCCTTTGAATCGATCAAAACCACTCCCCTTGTGTAAGAAAACTCACATTTACACTAACAATGGGAATCCATAGCCATGTGTTGCTTCAGCGTGGGTCACCGGGAGCACATCAAAGCAAAGGCTGTGACTTGCTTGGATCCCTCTTGAGTTTTTACTTTCCTAGTTTCACATACAGAGACACAGGAATTATATCTATCTATCTATCTATCTATCTATCTATTTTTTTGGCTGGGTTAGGTCTTCGTTGCCGTGCGCGGGCTTTCTCTAGTTGCGGCGAGCGGGGGCTACTCTTCGTTGCGGTGCGCGGGCTTCTCATTGCGGTGGCTTCTCTTGTTGCGGAGCATAGGCTCTAGGCACGCGGGCTGCAGTAGTTGTGGCTCACGGGCTTAGTTGCTCTGCGGCATGTGGGATCTTCCCAGACCAGGGCTCGAACCCGTGTTCCCTGCATTGGCAGGAGGATTCTTAAGCACTGCGCCACCCGGGAAGTCCCAGGAATGATTTTTTTAAAAAAAATTTTGACTGCTGCCTCATACTCATTCTGTGTTTTAGGAGGGAAAATGGAAAGTCCTTATTAAAAAGAAGTATCTCTTTTCTCCACTCAGACTTAGACCAGAATTTTTCTGAACATGACCCAGGACAAGGAAAGAACAGAGAAGAAGAGTGGCTTGATATGAGAATTCAGCTGTTGAGCTCCCTGGAAAGCAGGAGTCATGTGGAAGATGTGAATTTTGCCACATGCTGGGTTAGTTTGTTCGTTTCTCCTTCCATCCATCCATCCATCCATCCCTTACTCTGTAGAGATGTTAGAAGCAGAGATTACAATCTCAAATGCCTTCAGAGTATGAATGAGGTTTAAAGACTATGAAAAATGGGAATTTGGGTGAACTGGAGAACACAGGTTCCATCTTAAAGAGGTGGCCACTACTCAGCCTTAGCATTTTCTAAGGAGGAGTACAAGTCCAGTGTGAATTGAATTCAGTCCAGTGTGAACTGAATTTTCAAGAGAAGCAGGAAACCCAGTTTTTTATAAAAAATCTTCCAACTTTTAAATGACATCAACCCTTTGAAAGTTTTAAAATCACTGTGCTGAATGGATCTGCATTCTGAATTTGATCAGCATTTCAGGACATCCAAAGCTCCACTGTCCTTCTGAAGTTTAGAGAGGACTGAGGAGGTCAGAAGTGATTATGCTACAAAGCATATATATTCTATGTTTTGTAATAACCTATAATGGAAAAGAATCTGAAAAAGAATCTATATCTGTATATCCATCTCTGAATCACTTGGCTGTATGCCTGAAAGTAACACAATATTGTAAATCAACTATAGTTCAATAAAAAAGGAACAGAAAGTTAATAACTATAGCTATAATAAAGGAAAATATCCCGAATTAAAAAAAAGTTTTTCTTCTGTGGCAGATTCTAATTTCCCAGTCTTTCCCCCACCAGAAGCAACTTCTATTACCAGTTCTTATGTATGTTCCTAGATATATCCTGTATGCACATATATATTTTTGAAAACCACCACAACAATAAAGGGGAATGTAATATAAACATTGTTTTACATTTTATTTTTTCCACTTATGCGTCTTGGATATTATTTTTAATCAATACACATATTGATTAAATATATATTATTTATATTTTTATAAAAATGATTAAATGCTTTATATGTATCATATATAAAAATCTCATCATTTCACTGCTATGTAGCATTTTATTATATGGTACTACCATAATTTATTTAATTCTCCTGTATGATTTTAGGACTCTTTTTCTATTCAAGCAAAATCATGAATGTCCTCGTACATGGGTCTTTGAATATAAATGAAAGTGTGACAGTAGAATAAAAGTTTAGATGTGAAATTGCTGGGTCAAAGAGTATATGCGTTTATGTTTTGAAATATTTCACTAAGTTTCTTTCGAAGAAATTGCCAACCTACAGCACTCCCCACAGGGGCCACCTGTCACACTGCACTCTTGCCAACAACACAAATTTTTTGTGTGTATTATCAAATTTTTTGAACTTTTCATTTGATGTTTTCATTTTTATTTCTTTATTTATGAGTGAGGCTGAGCATCCTTTGAAAATCATTTGCTTCCCTTTTTCCAGTTATTCATTAAATATTTCTTGACCATGTATAATATGCCATGCATTGTGCTAGGTACTGTAAAACTGAACCAAATGCACACAACCTGTGATTCATAGAACGTATTGTCTAGTGGAGGTGACAGACATGAAACAATTAATTACAGAAATAATTATTTGGTTACTGTTGTGATAAGGGTAGGGTGTTATGAGAGTGTGTAACAGGGGGGCTGTCCTAGTCTAGGAGGACAAGGAGGACTTCTGGGAGAAGTAAATTGAGACCTGAAAGAGGACTGGAGTTAACAGGCTGCTAAAAGTAACATCACAATGCCTTGGTCTCCCTCTCCTGACCCTCCCAGTCACTTAGGCAGTGATTACACTTCCTTTCTATACCAGACTCAGGCCCACCTGACCAACAGGTGATCAGAGAACAGCATGGGAAAACAAATCTGAATCAGTTATTTTCATTATTCTGGTGAAAAGTCTGGTGGCTGAAATCAATGACTAAGTTTTATTTTGAAATACACATTAACTTTTTTTTTTGGCTGCGCCACATGGGATCTTAGTTGCCTGACCAGGGATCAAACCCATCTCCAATGGTTAAGTGCAGAGTCTTAACCACTGGACCGCCGGGGAACTCCCTGAAATATATGTTAGTTTTAATAGCCTATTTGTTAATTTGTCAAAAATCAAGAGATAACTGAATTGAGATTATTTGGAATATTTGACAGAATGACGTGTTTTGCACCCCCTCCAATATCTTACATTTCTATTTTCTTTGACTATCCAAAACTGGATTCCTTCACCTAAACTTAATGCTGTCTAACAGTTTTTAAATCATGAAAGTTTGCTGAAAAGATCTTTTTTCAATTACAGCCCTTTATAATATTGAGACCTTGATAGTAAGATTTCATATTTGAATTATGGGGAAATGAGAGCTGGAAGACATTAAAAAAAAAAAAAGTGAAATTAGCAGTCAGCAAATAACTTAGGGAAAGACTACTGGGAAGTCATGTGACCTCAACCTAGACCTCATTGTGTCACCTTGTTATCATAATATTGCCTTGCTCTTTTTGAAATTTTATTTATTTATCTTAAATTAATTTTTATCGGAGTATAGTTGCTTTACAATGTTGTGTTAGTTTCTGCTCTACAGCAAAGTGAGTCAGCTATATGTATACATATATCCTCTCTTTTTTAGATTTCCTTCCCATTTAGGTCACCACAGAGCACTGAGTAGAGTTCCCTGTGCTTTACAATATGTTCTCATTAGTTATCTATTTTATACGTAGTATCAATAGTGTATATATGTCAATCCCAATCTCCCAATTCATCCCATCCCTTCTCCCACTTGGTATCCATACGTTTGTTCTCTACATCTGTGTCTCCATTTCTGCTTTACAAATAAGAATATCTATACCATTTTTCTAGATTCCATATATATGCATTAATATACGATATTTGTTTTTCTCTTTCTGACTTACTTCACTCTGTATGACAGTCTCTAGGTCTATCCACGCCTCTGCAAATGACCCAATTTCGTTCTTTTTTATGGCTGAGTAATATTCCATTGTATATATGTGCCACATCTTCTTTATTCATTCCTCAGTTGATGGACATTTAGGTTGCTTCCATGACCTGGCTATTGTAAATAGTGCTGCAATGAACATTGGGTTGCAAGTGTCTTTTTGAATTATGGTTTTCTCAGGATATATGCCCAGTAATGGGATTGCTGGGTCATATGGTAATTCTGTTTTTAGTTTTTTAAGGAACCTCCATACTGTTCTCCACAGTGGCTGTATCAGTTTACATTCCCACCAACAGTGCAAGAGGGTTCCCTTTTCTCCACACCCTCTCCAGGATTTACTGTTTGTAGATTTTTTGATGGTGGCCAGTCTGACCAGTGTGAAGTGATAACTTCATTGTAGTTTTGATTTGCATTTGTCTAATAACGAGTGATGTTGAGCATCTTTTCATGTGTTTGTTGGCCATCTGTATGTCTTCTTTGGAGAAATATCTATTTAGGTCTTCCACCCATATATATATATATATTTTTCGGTACGCGGGCCTCTCACTGTTGTGGCCTCTCCCGTTGCTGAGCACAGGCTCCGGACGTGCAGGCTCAGCGGCCATGGCTCACGGGCCCAGCCACTCTGCGGCATGTGGGATCTTCCCAGACCGGGGCACGAACCCATGTCCCCTGCATCAGCAGGCGGACTCTCAACCACTGCGCCACCAGGGAAGCCCCCACCCATATTTTTATTGGATTGTTTGTTTTTTTGATATTGAGCTTCATGAGCTGTTTGTATATTTTGGAGATTAATCCTTTGGCAGTTGCTTCATTTGCAAATATTTTCTCCCATTCTGAGGGTTGTCTTTTTGTCTTGTTTATGTTTTCCTTTGCTGTGCAAAAGCTTTTAAGTTTCATTAGGTCCCATTTGTTTATTTTCGTTTTTATTTTCATTACTCTAGGAGATGTGTCAAAAAAGATCTTGCTGTGATTTATGTCAAAGAGTGTTCTGCCTATGTTTTCCTCTAAGAGTTTTATAGTGTTTGACCTTACATTTAGGTCTTTAATTCATTTTGAGTTTATTTTTGTGTATGGTGTTAGAGAGTGTTCTAATTTCATTCTTTTACATGGAACTGTCCAGTTTTCCCAGCACCACTTATGGAAGAGGCTCTCCCTTGTGTATTCTTGCCTCCTTTGTCATAGATTAGGTGACCATAGGTGTGTGGGTTTATCTCTGGGCTTTCTATCCTGTTCCACTGACTTATATTTCTGTTTTTGTGCCAGTACCATACTGTTTTGATTACTGTAGCTTTGTAGTATAGTCTGAAGTCAGGGAGCCTGATTCCTCCAGCTCCATTTTTTTCCTCAAGATTGCTTTGGCTATTCGGGGACTTTTGTGTTTCCATACAAATTGTGAAATTTCTTGTTCTAGTTCTGTGAAAAATGCCATTGGTAATTTGATAGGGATTGCATTGAACCTGTAAATTGCTTTGGGTAGTATAGTCATTTTTACAATGTTGATTCTTGTAATCCAAGAGTATGGTATATCTCCATCTGTTTGTGTCATCTTTGATTTCTTTCATCAGTACCTTATAGTTTTCTGTGTACAGGTCTTTTTTCTCCTTAGGTAGGTTTATTCCTAGGTATTTTACTTTTTTATTGCAGTGGTAAATGGGATTGTTTCCTTAATTTCTCTTTCTGATCTTTCGTTGTTAGTGTATAGGAATGCAAGAGATTACTGTGTATTAATTTCGTATCCTGCAACTTTACTAAATTCATTGTTTAAGTCTAGGAGTTTTCTGGTGTCATCTTTAGGATTTTCTATGTATAGTGTCATGTCATCTGAATATTGCCTTGTTCTAATCCTGTCTGAAACTATCTGAGGATGGCTTTATTGGGAATTCCCTGGTGGTCCAATGGTTAGGACTCTGTGCTTCCACTGCTGAGGGCACAGGTTCAATCCCTGGTCAGGGAACTAAGATCCCCTATCCTGCATGCCATGTGGTGTAGCCAAAAAAAAAAAATGGGAATGACATTATGCAGTTAAGATTCAGTTTGCTTTCTAATTTGAGCTGTTGGTATCCTAGCACTGTAAAATCTGTGTGGTTGTGATGATTACCCAGGCATAACTCAGAGATATTGTAGGTTTGGTTCCAGACCACCACAGTAATGCATATATTACAATAAAACGAGTCTCATGAAGTTTTTGGTTTCCCAGTGCATATAAAAGTTATGTTTAGGGCTTCCCTGGTGGCACAGTGGTTGAGAGTCCGCCTGTTGAGGCAGGGGACGTGGGTTCGTGCCCTGGTCCAGGAAGATCCCACATGCCGCGGAGCGGCTGGGCCCGTGAGCCATGGCCGCTGAGCCTGTGCGTCCGGAGCCTGCGCTCCGCAACAGGAGAGGCCACAACAGTGAGAGGCCCGCTTACCACAAAAAAAAAAAAAAAAAAAAAGTTATGTTTATGTAGAAATGTGCAATAGCATTATGCCTATAAAAACCATGTATATACCTTAATTTTAAAATATTTTATTGTTAGGGAGTTCTCTGGCGGTCCAGTGGTTAAGACTCTGTACTCCCAGTGCAAGGGGCACGGGATGCAGGGGGCACGGGTTTGATCCTTGGTCAGGGAACTAAGATCCCACATACCACATGGTGAGGCCAACAATAAAAAAAATTATTGTTAACAATACTAACCATCATTTGAGCTTCCAGCAAGTCATAATCTTTTTGCTGGTGGAGGGTCTTACCTCGATGTTGATGGTGCAGACTGAGACTGATCAGGCTGGTGGTCCCTGAAGTTTGGGGGTTGCTGTGGCAATTTCTTAAAATAAAACAGCCACGACATTTGCCCCATTAACTGACTCTTCCTTTTGCGAATGATTTCTCTGTAGCACGCAATGCTGTTTGATAGCGTTTTACCCACAGCAGAACTTTAAAAATTGGGAGTCAATCCTCTCAAACTCTGTGGCTGTTTATCAGCTAAGTTTATGTCATGTTCTAGATCCTTTGTTGTCATTTCAACAGTTCTCACAGCATCTTCACCAGGAGTAATTTCCATCTCTAGAGACCACTATCTTTGCCCATCCATAAGAAGCAACTCTCCATCCTTTTTTTAAAAAAATGTATTTTATTTGTTTATTTTTGGCTGCGTTGGGTCTTCATTGCTGCATGCGGGCTTTCTCTAGCTGCAGTCAGCGGGGGCTGCTCTTCGTTGTGGTGAGCAGGCTTCTCATTGCGGTGGCTTCTCTTGTTGCAGAGCACGGTCTCTAGGCGCTCGGGCTCCGTAGTTGTGGCTCGTGGACTCTAGAGCGCGGGCTCGGTAGTTGTGGCACACGGGCTTAGTTGTCCTGCGGCATGCGGGATCTTCCTGGACCAGGGCTCAAACCCATGTTCCCTGCATTGGCAGGCAGATTCCTAACCACTGCGCCACCGGGGAAGCCCAGTTCTCCATCCTTTAAAGTTTTATCATGAGATTGCAGCAATTCAGTCACATCTTAAGGCTCCAATTCTAATTTTATGTCTTTTACTTTTCCCACCACATCTGTAGTTACTTCCTTCACTGAAGTCTTGGACACCTCAAAGTCATCCATGAAAGATGGAATCAACTTCTTCCAAACTCCTGTGTATGTTGATATTTTGACCTCTTCCCATAAATCATGAATGTTCTTAATGGCATCTAGAATGGTGAATCCTTTCTAGAAGGTTTTCAATTTACTTTGCCCAGATCCATCAGAGAAATTGCTCTCTATGGCAGCTTATAGCCTTATGAAATATATTTCTTAAATAGTAAGACTTGAAAGTCAAAATTACTCCCTGATTCATGGGCTCTAGAATGGATGTTGTGTTAGCAGGCATGAAAACAACATTAATCTCATACATCTCCATCAGAGTTCTTGGGTGACCAGGTGCATTTTCAATAAGCAGTAACATTTTGAAAGGAATGTTTTTTTCTGAGCAGTAAGACCCGACAGTGGGCTTAAAGTATTCTATAAACCATATGTAAATAGATGTGTTGTCATCCAGGCTGTTTGTTGCTCCATTTATAGAGCACAGGCAGAGTAGATTTCGCATAGTTCTTAAGGGCCCTAGAATTTTCAGAATAGTAAATGAGCATTGGTTTCAACTTAAAGTCACCAGCTGCATTAGCCCCTAACGAGGGAGCCTGTCCTTGAAGCTTTGAAGTTAGGCATTGACTTCTCCTCTCTGGCTATGGAAGTCCTAGATGGCATCTTCTTCCAATATGAGACTGTTTCATCCACACTGAGAATTCCTGGTTAATTGTAGCCACCTTCATTAAGTATCTCAGTATCTTCACTAAGTATCCAGAAGATAACTTGCTGCAGCTTCTACAACAGCACTTGCTGCTTCACCTTGCACTTTTATGTTAAGGTGATGGCTTCTTCCTTTAAACCTCATGAACAAGCTCTGCTAATTTCAAACTTTTCTTCTGCAGCTTCTTCACCTCTTTCAGCCTTCATAGAATTGAAGAGAGTTAGAGCCTTGCTCTGGATTAGACTTTGGCTTAAGGGAATGTTGTGGCTGGTTTGATCGTCTATCGAAACCACTAAAACTTACTCTGTATCAGCAATAAGGCTGTTTCACTTTCTTATCGTTCTTGTGTTCACTGGAGTAGCACTTTAAAATTCCTTCAAGAACTTTTCCTTTGCATACACAACCTAGCTAACTGTTTGGCGCAAGAGGCCTAGTTCTTAATTCCCCGACCAGGGATGGAACCTGCGCCCCCTGCAGTGGAAGCGCAGAGTCTTAGCCATTGGACCACCAGGGAAGTCCCTGGCCTATCTTGGCTTTTGACGTGCCTTCTTCTCTTAAGTTGAATCATTTCTAGCTTTTGATTTAAAGTGAAAGACTATTCCTTTCACTTGAATACTTAGAAGCCATTGTAGGGTTCTTAACTGGCCTAATTTCAATATTGTTGTATCTCAGGGAATAGAGAGGCCTGAGGAGAGAGAGGGAGAGAGATGGAGAATGTCCAGTCGGTGGAGCAGTCAGCACACACACAACACTCACTGATTAAGTTTGCTGTCTTACATGGGCATGGCTTGAGGCACCCCAAACCATTTTAATAATAACATCAAAGATCAGTGATAACAGATCACTGTAACAAATATAATAATAATGAAAAAATTTGAAATATTGTGAGAATTATCAAAATGTGACACAAAGACATGAAGTGAGCAAACACTGATGGAAATGGCACCGATAGACTTGCTGAAGGCAGGGTTGCAACAAACTTTCAATTTGTATAAAACAAAATCTATGAAGCAGGATAAAATGAACTAAGCCTGTTAGTAGCTTCTTGAAGACTAGTTGTTTTCTTTTGGGGGGATGTCAATAGCTTTTTTGATGGCCACATGGGGGAGCTCCACCTTCCTTAACAGTTACCTTGGAAAATCACATTCTATGTTTTTGTTTTCATATTTATTTATTGTGATTACTTTTTATTTTCATCAAAGTAATCACCCACAAAATCAAGAACAATCAAATGGGGCTCCACTGGTGGCGCAGTGGTTGAGAGTCCGCCTGCCGATGCAGGGGACACGGGTTCGCGCCCCGGTCCGGGAAGATCCCACATGCCGCGGAGCGGCTGGGCCCGTGAGCCATGGCCGCTGAGCCTGCGCGTCTGGAGCCTGTGCTCCGCAACGGGAGAGGCCACAACAGTGAGAGGCCCGCGTACCGAAAAAAAAAAAAAAGAACAATCAAATGGTTCTACCTCATCCCTCTACAACTCTTAGTCTTACTCCCTAGAACCACCTACTATCTATTTTTTAGCCATTTTCCCAAGTATCTATATTTGACTCTTTGTTTCTAAACGTGGGATTTATACTGCCCTATCTTGATTTAACAACTTCAGATAGTATGTTACATATGTTCTGTTATGGTAGATGTGGATTTAGCAATCTAGCCCTCTGACTGCCAGGATACACCCTCCCCACCCCTCCCATCCCCTGCCCAGTTGTGTAATTAGAATGCTTTCAAGTGAGAATTACAGAAAACCCTGACTCTACAGGCTTAATAAGGGAATTTGTTATCTCCATTTAATGTGAGGCTGAAAATAATATTTCTCAAGGTTGCACAATTCAGTGGCATCACTGAAACCTGGGTACTTTTTATCTTTGCTCTGCTATCCTTGGGGTATTGACTTTGTCTGTAGATTGACTGCTCTCGTGATTGATAGATGGTGGCAGCAAATTTATTTGTCTTTTCCACATGTCCAGAGGAACAAGAAGAGACTGACTCTTCCTTGCATTTCTGTTTAAGAAGCCTCCCAACAGACTTGGATCTATGTTTCTTCCTAAAACTATCACAGCTAAAGGGAATGGGGTTGTCATGATTGGGACTAATTAGATTTACCCTTTACGACTGGTGTTGGGATCAGCCTCCTCTAAAGCACGTTGCCAAACAGAAAATGGTAGATACGGGAACAAAATAATGTACTATGGTTTAATTTCTTTGCTTTTATTGTTCTTGTGCTTGCTTTTCCTGAAGCTGATGATTGTAACATTTGTTTTACTTATATACTTTTCTATTCTTATCCATATTTTTTTCTATGAGATTTGTCAAACGCCTTTCAATAGTTTCCCAAATGCTGAGCAAGTCAGATAGTTTATTATCTTCATTCCTTTTTCTGGGAACATTCCTCCTGGAGCTCTCTGGGGATCACTCTGTACTGGTTGTTCTCTAGGTCAGCTGTCAAACTGCGATTATCCTTTTTTTTGGGCTACGCGGGCCTCTCACTGCTGTGGCCTCTCCCGTTGCGGAGCACAGGCTCCGGACATGCAGGCTCAGCGGCCATGGCCCACGGACCCAGCCGCTCTGCGGCATGTGGGATCCTTCTGGATCGGGGCACGAACCCGTGTCCCCTTCATCGGCAGGCGGACTTCTCAACCACCGCGCCACCAGGGAAGCCCAAACTGCGATTATTCTTGAACTCATTCTTAAATTTGACACTCTGTTTGGGGGATCCATGATTTTTCTTTTTGTTGATTCATTTGCTTATTTTGCTGGACTCATTCGCTTTCTAAGAAAGGGAGTAAGTTTGTTTAGCTATTGTGTGTCTGCAAATGCTTTTAGTTTACTCTAAAGCTTGACCAGGTATAAAATTCTAACTTGAATTTCTAGGATGAAAGTCATTATCTGTCAAAGTTTTTAAGACTTCTTACTTTTTGTCCTCTATCATCTAAGGTCATTATTGAGAGATTCAAGGCCATTCTCATTTCTGTTCATTTGTATGTGATCTTTTATTCTCTCTTCTGAAGTCTTAAAGGATTTTCACATTATCCCCAATGGTCAGCAACTGTATGATGCTTTCCTTGGAGTGGGACTTTTGAAATTAATAGTGCTAGTCATTTGGCAAGTCCTTTCAGGCTACAGACTTGTGTCCTTCACCTTCACTTGTTGTCTTAAATTATTTCTTAGATTATCACTCTTTCATTTTTTTTTAAAGTCTTTACTGAATTTGTTACAATATTGCTTCTGTTTTATGTTTTGCTTTCTTGCCGTGAGGCATGTGGGATCTTAGCTCCCCGACCAGGGATTGAACCTGCACCCCCTGCATTGGAAAGTGAAGTCTTAACCACTGGACCACCAGGGAAGTCCCTCATTTTGTCTTTTTTTCTCTTTCTGGCATGTAGAATGATCAGATGTTGCATAACCTGGACTAATTTTCTGATCTTTTGTATTTTTCATTTTTCCCTTATTCCCCTGCTCTCTTTTTTCCTACTTTCTGGGATGACTTTATTTTCCAACCCTTCTATTTAATTAGAAATTTTTTCAATGTATAGATTTTTAATTTCTTTTTTTAAAGTTAATTTATTTTTGACTGCATTGGGTCTTTTTTTTAAATTAATTAATTTTTGGCTGCATTGTGTCTTCGTTGCTGCGTGCAGGCTTTCTCTAGTTGCAGCGAGCGGGGGCTACTCTTTGTTGCGGTGTGTGGGCTTCTCATTTTGGTGGCTTCTCTTGTTGTGGAGCATGGGCTCTAAGCACACAGGCTTCAGTAGTTGTGGCACGTAGGCTCAGTAGTTGTGGTTCGTGGGCTCTAGAGCACAGACTCAGTAGTTGTGGTGCATGGGCTTAGTTGCTCCGTGGCATGTGGGATCTTCCCGGACCAGGGCTCGAACCCATGTTCCCTGCATTGGCAGGTGGATTCTTAACCACTGCACCACCAGGGAAGCCCTAGATTTTTAATTTCTAAGAGCTTATTCTTGGATTATCTGTTTTTGTAGTGCTTTTTTTTTTTTTAAGGATACACCTTCTGTCTGACGCTATTCTCTTGTTTGTAAGTTTTAATCTCTTCCCTGTATTGTATACCCCCTTTTCCCTCCCCACTCCTTGAATTTTTTTTAGTGTTCTTTCTCCCTTTCTTTTCCTGTTTGCTTGTTGTGATTACTCTCTTCTATGTTGTCTTCTAGAAATATCTGATAAAAATCTGATAAGGCATTTATTTATATTTAAGGGCAGAATCCTAAGCAGTTGGTTGGAGGTCTGTGTGTAGCCACTTCTCCTATGAGATCTTTCATGATTCCTCTAACCTATGTGCCTTTAGTCCTTTAATCTCCAAAGCACTCTGAATCTCTCTTACGGCATTCACATTCTGCTTTATATCAGTTACCTCTAACCTAGCTTATAAATGTAAACTCTCCTATGAGATATGGATTCATTTCCCTGGGATAAGTCACATCAAACCAGCCTGGATAACCCTAGAACAGTTTGTTTCTTCTATTTCACTGCCAATGTTGTTTATCACTGTCAATTCTTGTTAATCAGGAACATGGTTGAAATTCCTGGATTAGCCATGCATAATCTGGTAAAAACAACCATAGAGTATTTTGCTAAATTTACTAAATAAAAGTTATCTATCAGGGTTTTATTTTTACATTTTCATTGATTTGTGGGCAGGATAGTTATCCTCCAAGGTGTTGTGTCTGCCAATCATCAGGGAGCAGCAAATGATACCCCAAGATGCCATAAAAGAGGGCTTGCTAAAAATTGGAGTGATTTGTACACATCCATTGAATCAAAGAGTGATGTACAATAAATGCCTCTCAACTCAAACAAAAGCATAATTAGAAAAGAATTTTTCTTTTAAAGATGGTGAAGAGCTTCTAAGAAATATAGTGCTTCAAAGTGAATACATTTTTGTCAACTTCTTTAGCAACAGTCATTATTCACTTGACTACCAAGAATATATATTTTTAAAGAAGGTAAGAATTATTTTAGTGCTAATAGATTAAATATTTTACGTCTCTGTTATGGACTAGAAAGAACATTTACCTTGAAACATTGCTATATAATTGTATATCAGGAAACAATGGCTAGTGTGAAAAATAATGATGTTTTTTAAAAAATTGAGTCAACTAATGTAAAAGAGTTGATAGAAAGCTCACTAAGATTTGTTTGCTTAGCTAATTCCCTGAAAACTGTGGTGTGTGAGTTGCATGTTTCTGTGCTTGTGTCTGTTCTTGGCCAGGTGAAGTGATAGAAGGGGGAAGAAAGCAGGGTGCTTGATCTCAGAGACGCCTTACCTTTGCCTGATAACCCAAAATGGGGAAATGATGACAAAAAAATGCGCACTTAGGACATCATTGTGTGTATTCAAGCGATGGTGAAAAAAGGTATGGTGGTTTTTAAGAATTGGCTGCCGTTTCTTTGACATGCCTCCCATCAAGGAGTATATATCCCCTCCCTTTGAATCTCAGCTGGCTTGTGACTCACTTAATAACCAGTAGATGGAGCAGAAGTGATGCTGTGTGACTTCTGCGGCTAGGTGAGAAAGGTGAGTCACCATGTAATGCCATGTTGTGAGAAAACACTTGTAACAGGATCTATAAATGGAAGTTTAAGCTAAGATCCTAAGATGACAAATGCCAGATGGCAGAGTGGATTGTGAGGATTTGTCAAATTTCAAGGGAAGTTTCTAAATCTTTCTTATATCCAAGTTCTAAAGGATAGGGTTGGAAATGGGAAGAGAGGATTGGATAGAGGATGTCTTTGAAGAGAGCTCTGTTGTGAGCCCTCCCTGCCTCCTTTCTCTTCATCTTAAACATGGTGAGAAGAGTTCCTGAGACATCTTGATATGTGATTCATGCATTTGGGGCGGGGGGGGGCAGAGGATAGCCGTGAGGACTGATGTCTGACTTTTGACTGAAAAATGTAAAAGACAAGAATGTAGACTATCCAGCTGATCCAAGGGGAGCAAAGGATGTGTGTGTGTTTCCTCAATCAGATGTTGTCACTGAGAGAAAAGACAGGCCTGAGGCTCTTTTAAATCTTGTCCAAGCCTGGACAGAGTGATGGGAACCCAAAGGAGCAAATGGAGTGTGGAATGCTGAGGTGGAGCAGCTAGCGGTTGGGGGGGAGAATGAATCCACCAGGACTAAAAGCAAAATTGAATGTTCCCACTGAGGACTTCTAGAAGGACTCATAAAAGGAACCATAAATTAAAGAGCCAGCTTTAAACGTCTATCAGATAAGAGGGCAAGGACCATTTAATGACAGTCTTGATTAAGTAATAACTTTCCTGTTCTCCCTCCCTGCTCCCCTTTCCCTTCTCTCCTCCTGCTTTGACCCTTGAGGAGTCAGATAACACATAGCAAAATAGGACATAGGAGAGAAGGGGTAGAAGCCCAGGGTGGAGAAGTGGGATCATATTCCAGTCTTTGGTTGGCTTACGTACAAAGACCTCAGTTGGAAGAGGGGAGAAGTTTAACTGTTAAATTCAATGTTTTGGTAATTACTTGAGATTGTGCACTTTCACATTCATTCTGAGACTTTGTTTGCAACTTGATGTGGCCATTTGGGCTTTTTATCATCTAAGAATGACCAGAAAAGTCCAGGACTGCCTGAATTTCATTCAGGGTGAAAGAAGGAGGGAACCAAGGAGCAGACCCTTTACTTGCAATTTGAACTTCCCTCCTTGTCCCAACCTAGGAAGATCTTTTATTCTTCTGGAGGTAAAAAGATGCCCTTTCTTTCAATATGGCACCATTACCATGGCTATTACAAAGTTCTAGGCTTAGTCTTTGAGGTTTTCGCTGAAATCTTGCAAGTCAAATCCCGCTGCATTTCAAAACAAAATTATCACTGTACCTTCTCAAGCACTTGCAACTCACTCCCTTTGCTTTTGTTTTCAAATTGTTGTGTCTTCTGTGAGCTGATGGAGCAACCTGACTGGCTTCTTTGTCCTAGGCTAGGTAGGTAGGTACCCTCAGGGAAACCAGGAATAACTAGGGGTTATGAGACCCAAACTACATTAGTTTAATATTTAAAAAATATTATCCTGCCTCACACCAGTATTAGGCAGGCTGATGGCATGTATTTCCACTGGTCTCCATTTGGCTTATACAGTAATGTAGTAAGGTAGGGGTCAGGTGTAGAAATATCAGTTGACTCCATTTCAGCAATTGTGGTGCCTACAGAGGAATTATTGCTTCCTTCAATTTGTGGACTTGTAAGACCTCAGCTGGTGGAACCAAAAAACTAAACTAAAATAAAACTAAGTAAAATCAAAGTCAAGTGGCATTAGAGGAAATGCTAGAGAAAGACCTTTATTATTGATCAATATGATATGGCAATTTAAAATCTCACCTGACCTTGGAACATTGTATGTTAGAGTTATCATTATCTGAGTTATGGTGCCAGGAACTCTTTTTCTATTCATTTCCACAGATCTTACTCTCGTGGTTACAAAAATGAGTGAAGTTTAGGTACAGATGGAACAATATCTCAAATAAACTGTTTTAGGCTGGCTGTAATTCCTCAAGGAACATGGAATAAAATGGTTCAGTCAGCATTCTGGAACCAACTATATTCTCCACATAGTATAGTATTTACTATTATTGTTGAACATGGAGTAACATTTTAATAATAAGAAACTGGGAAAATCTTATGGGCCACTCTCCTTGAAAGATTTTTGATAATTTGTACCATTTTTCCAGACTATTTGTTTACACTTACCTATTGGTTGATTCCTTAATCTCAGTTTGGTATAAATATAGATGTTGTAGGGACAATTTGTGTTTCACTGGAAAACTATGCACTGTTTAGGGGATATCCTTCCATGTTATATGGTTCTGATTTTTTATAAGCTTTTCACAATTCTGTAAATTGTTGATAACTGATTGCAATGTAAAACAGTTCTTGTCTATAGACATGCAGATTCTATCCTGTCTAGTAGAGGTGCAGTTGACTACTCTCCGCCACTGTGGAAGAAGCTAGTTTGGCCTCCATTTGCATGTTCATTTCACCATTTCTTTACTCCATGGAAAGTTGTGCTTTTTTTGACTTTCCCTTTGAATTGGTTGTAACACCTCCTCAGTTTCCTCACTGAGTTAAATAAAATCTTTAACACACATTCATTTTCATATCTGTATGACAGTCATGAGTTTACCTTAAAAAATTATCTTTTAGGGACTTCTCTGGTGGCACAGTGGTTAAGAATCTGCCTGCCAATGCAGGGGACACGGGTTCAATCCCTGGTCCAGGAAGATCCCACATGCCGCAGAGCAACTAAGCCCGTGCGCCACAACTCCTGAGCCTGTGCTCTAGAGCCCATGAGCCACAACTACTGAGGCCATGTGCCACGACTACTGAAGCCCGCTCACCTAGAGCCCGTGCTCTGCAACAAGAGAAGTCACCACAGTGAGAAGCCCGCGCACCGCAATGAAGAGTAACCCCCGCTCTCCACAACTAGAGAAAGCCTGTGCGCAGCAACGAAGACCCAACGCAGCCAAAAATAAATAAATAAAATAAACAAACTATCTTTTAACAGTGTCTTGTCAAAATCTTAGTGTCTGGCAATCCATATGTTGCTCACCAATGACATGAAGTGGTGATTATTGTAGCAGAGATTTGAAATGGAACTATGAGTTTTAAATCAAAGTTTCTTGCTCATTTATCCTGGAAAATCAGTGGCTTTGGTGCTTCTGCTGCATAGCCTGTTATTTACGGGCAACAGATAAAAGGGCAAGGAATGTACATGTTTGGGGCAAGAGAATTCCGATGACTGCAAAACTATTATGGAATCCCTTCGCAACTCCCCCTGCTCACCTTCCCATTACTGAACCAGGACAACAGGAGAACAAAGAGACCAAAATATCAACATCAAATTACAGCAGGCAAGGCCACCCATACCTCCCTGTGCTCCGGGGCATCCAGAAGGAGTTCCTTTCTGATAATATCAGCAGAGATCTTCCCTAGAAGCTAAGAAAAATGTAAAGGCTAGTTTCTATATTTAACTAAGAGACTTCTGATGTTTTTTGATGGCAAATTAAAAAGAATCAGAGTGGTTCCTTGGCATGAAAATCTTCTCCAGACACACAATATTATTATAGCAACAAGTCATGAAAAAGGCCTGATATAGGTTGACATCCATGACCTTGTCAACATTGATGGGAGCTTGTGTGGAAACCAACTTTTGTCCTCTTTGAAGTCTGAAGGTTTGAGTAGACTCTAGCTGCTTTGCTAGGGCCCTGACACTGATTAGTTCTGATCTCTACCTTTTAAGATTCTCTTAGCAATTTGGCTTCTGTACAAGTGCTGCCAGGGGCATGTGCTACCATTCCTCACAAATATGGTAGCGTACTTGGCTTTACAGTTCCTGACACAGATGAAAACAATGCCAGCTGAAGTGAAGCATAGGCACTTGTTGAAGTATAAACACATTCTAAGGGAGTATGTTTTCCCCATCTACTGGCCTCATCTACCAACTCCACTTTTGATACTACTTGGTCCCTCCTCAGGCAAGAAGGGAGAAAGTATTGTGTGTGATCACCTTAAAGTCTAATTAGAGCAGAGATGTCATATAAGCCTGGCACATTTCTCTGGACACTTTCTTGGTGATGGGAGCAGAGTTACCCCCATCTAACCTTGATACTAGTTATTTAAATAATTGTTGCACCATTGCCTCATATGAAACACATTCACATTTTATTTTTTAACCTAGAAGTTGAAGCCACTTTGTAAGAGCCCTGTGCCGATCTTCTGCTATTGGTCCGAATTTTGCTAAACTGATTCCTACATTTACGTAATTGGGATCATAGCTAAAGCTCCAACTTTGGAGGTAGCTTTGTTCACTAGAACATGAGAAGTGCAAGATATTTATTTTAAATCGGGACTCTAAGTCTACAGTAACATGACCTGTAGCAAATGTAGGGCATCATTCCCATTCTATAAGATCTGCAAGGCTCACTCTTAGGATATCACGGTTGATGTATGCTTTCTAAATATCTGTTTCAAATGTTCATAAAATGCGATAGTGGTGCTTTTTCCATTTCTCCAAACTTGGAGAATTAAGGTGAGCTTATTAAAATTTTATGTGAATTATTGCCCTCCACTGAGGCTTTATGTCAATGTCCCTGAATTTTAAAAAGGGAGAGGGGCGCCATTCCACCCTGATCCCTGTGAATCTATAGAGATTAAAAATATGCAACACGATGCCCTGGGCCTAAAGGTTGTAGCAATATGAGCTTGTCAGGCAATTAATTAGTGAACGGAGGTATATACATGTGTAGGAGAATGCTTCCTTGGGCTCCCATATGTTCTTCATTTAGAGGTACGTCTAGAAGCAGGAGATTGTAGTGTATGCTAGTCCAGTGGTTTCTGGCAGAACTCCTGCAAGGGTATAAGAAACAGAATCCAGAATCTAGGGGTAGATTAGGCAGGAACTAGGCAGGGAATCAGAAGGTGAAATATTTTAGGAAGAGCATGTCATTTGGAGCCAGACTGAAATGGTTATCTGGGTATTTCCCCTTCCTAGCTGTGGGAATTTTGTAAGTTACTTAACCTCTCTGAGTCTCAGTTTCCATAACTGTATGGTGGAATGGTGATCACCACTTCATATGTTGTTGTAAGGATTAGAAATACTGTATGTAAACTACCCAGCACAGTGTAGGCCCATATTATGGCATCTACTCTAAATTGGTTAAGATACAAGTCCTAGTGAAGGATGAGAGCTCCAACCAGCTGAGCCAAGGCAGATGCTCATTTTGAAGGACTCCCATGACTTGGGTCAGAGAGAGGTCAGGTAGGTCCTGCCTGCTTGAAATTCCAAGGCTCATCCCTAGCAGAGTACACCTTGTCTACAGGCTGAGAGGCCTGGGGCTGCTGATAAGGATTGGCTCAGAATAGGCCTAGGACTGAGGCTAGCCCCTATAGGGGTCAGAGGACAAAAAGGGCAATCGGAGAAGGCAGAAAATGTCAGTGCTTTTTGTTAGTAAGACTTACCTGTGTCCTTGTGGAGTGGTCTTTGGTCTCTTGTCTAAAGAGACCAGATCTTTTGGGAGGATACTGAATTCTCAAATGTGTGTGTGTGTGTGTGTGTGTGTGTGTGTGTTGCAATTTTACTGTTGCAGGAGGAAAGGATGTTAGCAATAATGATAGTTATTCATAGAATCTTTTCAGTAATCTATATTATTAATGCTATCCTCACCACAAGTGTGAATATTATCATTTTTGCCTAATACATGAGGAAAATAAGGTAGAGAGTGATCAGGTGACTGGGTCATGTCACAATTGGGACTAGAATCTATGTAGCATTTCTCCTGAGCCAGAGCTTTTCCCACTGTATAGATTTAAAAATAAAATGTATTGAAGGGATATTTTGGGTGCTGATAATAGGGCATATCTTCTTCTGTGACTTATGGGATTTTTTTAAAGCCATATAACAACATATGGGCAACTTTTAATTGTAGCTCTATGTAGATTACACTTGGAGTAAAATTTATGGGAAATTTTACGGCAGAATTTACATTCCCAGTCCCAGGGAAACCTTGCCTGACAGTACACTTTTTGAGGCAGCCAACAGCTCAATAAACAGGATGGTTCTGGATTTGTCTGTAGCCAGCTGTGTAGCTTTAGGCAGTTTCCTAGACTTAAAAATCCGGGAGACTGTCATTCTAGCCTTACTGTCTTAAGTGACCTATGAAAGCTTCCTTCTGCTCTAAGTAATAATAATACTGCGCTCCAAACACTGTACTTTACAGACAGTATCATATGTAGGTATAACCACCCTCCTTTGATAGAAGAGAACCCTGAGGCTCAAAGAGATGAACAGACTTGCCAAAGTCATAAATGGAAGAGCAGTTTTCAGTGCAGGATGGGGACCTCAAAGCCCTCGCTTGTTCTACTGTGCCAGATCACCAATCAGTTTATCTCTCTCCCCTTTACTGGTAAAAAGTCAAAAAACTGTTAGGGTAACAGCCTCCAGTATGGGGGTACCCCCTCAGGCATGAGCAAGATACTCTACTGGGGAACAGAGAAGAATGTCTGCACTTTGATTTATATTTATCTCATGCTTTAAATATTTCTATTTTGGGAGTGTATTTTAAAATGTATATAATCAGTGTAATAGTACGTGTATGTAATGTGTAAATACATTAATTTACACACATCATACATGGAGGTTTGTGGGGTATGCAGTAAACTTATTTTTTTCCTGAAAGTAAAATAATTTGGCGAGCCCTGATTGTCAATCTAATTTTAATATTTGATTAAAAAATATTGTGAAGGGCTTCCCTGGTGGCCCAGTGGTTGAGAGTCCGCATGCTGATGCAGGGGACACGGGTTCGTGCCCCGGTCTGGGAAGATCCCACATGCCGCGGAGTGGCTGGGCCCGTGAGCCATGGCCGCTGAGCCTGCGCATCCGGAGCCTGTGCTCCGCAGTGACAGGCCCGCGTACCGCAAAAAAAAAAAAAATTGTGCAAATAAATAGGCCATAAAAAAATGTTGTATAATAGAAACTCAGCTGTAGATAATTCTATTTGGATTATTTGATCTTTTGGATTATTTACACTTTTAGATTATCTGGGGCCATTATTCTACATCAAAGCAGATGCCAGAAGGTTGATTGAAGAAGAGATGTCTGCTTCATGTGGGTATTATTTGACTTTCGTAACCTTGCTTTTTCTTTTTTTTTTTCTTAACTTTTTTTTTTTTTTTTTCCCGGTATGCGGGCCTCTCACTGTTGTGGCCTCTCCCGTTGCGGACCCGTGTCCCCTGCATCATCAGGCGGACTCTTAACCACTGCGCCACCAGGGAAGGCCTCCTTTTAACTTTTTATTTTATATTGTAGTTGATTAACAATGTGGTATTAGTTTCAAGTGTACAGCAAAGTGATTCAGTTATACCTATACATGTATCTATTCTTTTTCAAATTCTTTTCCCATCTAGGTGTAACCTTGCTTTTTCTGATATTCTGGTAGTAATAATAGCTACTGTTTATATGTTTATATGTCAGGTACCTTGATAAGCATTTTAAGTTGTATCTCATTTAATCCTCACAATGGCCCTGTAAGTCAGGATTAATAGCTCCACTTTATAGACAAGACAATCGAAATTTAGTAAAGTGCCGAGATTTGCCCAAGATTACCCAGTTAGAATTTGGACTTTGATCTTTCTGACTCCCTAATTCACTTCTTTCTTGTTTGGTAATCTGTGTTAAACATGTTAGATGTATTTGCTAAAATATTAATTTCATACAAATCAAGGTTTTTTTTTCTCCTTTAGAGCCATTAAAGTGGATCCCACAATACACATCTCATCTAAACCTTATCACAAAATTTTCAAAGTGCTCATATAAGAGATCATTCTAAAAATTATATATTTTATGTCTTTTTCTCCTCTTTAGAGGTAAAATTAAACTCTGAAAGGGTTCCCTAATTAGCATATTTTATGAACAGTTATATTACTCTCAAGACTTTAAAATTACTAAATGTTAGATTATTAGAAGTAACTTAAAATGGGTAATTTTGCTATTTGATATAGGAAAAGTTAAGGCTATAAATTATTTTATTGTTTAATTAGGTTTGCTACATAATTCCGATTTGTCCCATTAGTTTCTATCAGAAATTGAATACATTGTTTCATCAACAGAAGGCAAATTGTTTATTAATGTTAGGTAAAAAAAGCAAACAAAGAGGATACAAAAAAAATATTAATTATGTGTGAAGCAGTATTTACTAATTTAATTTGTCTTTTTAAGATACATTTCACTTTCAGTGAACAGTTCATAGATTTAAATAATATCTTCAATTGAAATTTTGGAAAACGGCTAATCACATAAGAATTTCAGGGACAAAAAAGGATTAAATTTGGCCACTGGGTGTCAATCTTGATCCATATTCACAAGTAGTTAGGGCAAGAGAAATCAATCTTAAGTGACTTCAGCTTTTCTTTGTAATTCTCTCTCCAGAGAGTTAAGGGAGTGGATTTATTTAATAACTAACACGGTAGCACATTTTCTCTTTTAAAGTCTTTGTGATTTCTCTTTCACCACCATGAAGAATCTTCAGAAAATCTCAGGAGAAAAAACAGGCTAAAAAAAGTAGCAAAAGAAGATCTTTAACAAAATGGACTGACATTTGCACTTTTTTTTTTACATCTTTATTAGAGTATAATTGCTTTACAATGGTATGCTAGTTTCTGCTTTATAACAAAGTGAATCAGTTATACATATACATATGTTCCCATATCTCTTCCCTCTTGCGTCTCCCTCCCTCCCACCCTCCCTATCCCACCCCTCTAGGTGGTCACAAAGCACCGAGCTGATCTCCCTGTGCTATACGGCTGCTTTGCACTTTTAAAAGCTTGGGCTAAGCTGTGTTGACTGGCTATGTAAGACATCACTGGGTTACTTTATTTCTGCACAGTACTCTCACTATGTAAAATTTCAAAATCCCATATGTCAAATATTGGTCTGGAAAGTATAGCTCTCTTAGTGAAACAGTGCATTTTTTTGTTCATGATTACTTTTTCAAACTTGGAAAAAAGTAAAACAGTAAGAGGTGTATAGAGTGGGGGAGACATATCAGCCCCATGATCCCCTTATATTTACCTCTTTCTAATGTATCCTAGAATCTAGATATACCCTATGCATACATAAACATTTATGTGTACACGTCTCCTCTTTTTGGGTATACAAGTGGCACAATATACATTCCATTCTGAAACTTTTAAAACAATTTATTACTGTATCTTGGAACTTGCTTCATGTTAGTCAATATAGATCTGCCTCATTCAGAATTGAGACCATCCTTTTTTAAAAGATAATAACTAGTGCTCCGATGTTCTCATCACTTAGGCCTGCCGATGCAGGGGACGCGGGTTCGTGCCCCGGTCCGGGAAGATCCCACATGCCGTGGAGCGGCTGGGCCCGTGAGCCATGGCCGCTGAGCCTGCGCGTCCGGAGCCTGCGCTCCGCAACGGGAGAGGCCACAACAGTGAGAGGCCCGCGTACTGCAAAAAAAAAAAAAAAGAAGTGGCACCAAAGGCAAGAATTCGGTAGCACGTGCCAATCCAGATTAGAGGAAATGGAACGAAGAGAAGTTCGAGGCCTTTATCTCTAATGGTCTGCAAGTCTTTGATGCCCCTTCCCCTCCTCCTTCCAAACCCCTCCAACAATCCCAAACATACCTCTGACTTCTGTTATCTTACACTCCCTGATGAGCCTTTTTAGAAACTGGTGGTCTACTTATGCCAAGCCACAGCCATATGATTGTCCCCAAGACACACCATAGCATTGCAAGGGCCCAGGAGAAAACATATCATAAGATTAGATAAAGTTGGATATTTGCAAATAACATTAAAAAAAAAAAAACACCTCTCATCTGCATGAAAACCATGCAGCTTGATTTCATTCATTTCTGAACTACTGAACTGAATTGAGCATATTTTCATTTCCTCAAATTTAGTAGTCTGACTTAAGTCTGTTATCCTATTAACAGGGCTGCTTCAGATGAGGGTCTATAATTATGGTGGATGCTGTGGCCCCAAATTTACCCTTCCATTATGTTGGACTAACATTGAAACCATATTGGACAAAGTGCCAGTAATCCTTCTAAAACCAGTGCAATCATGATGTGCTGAGATATAGCCTCAACAGGTAGCTGATGATTCCTGACTCTCTGGAGCTGCTGCACTCAGCTCTTGGGTTTCAATATCCCCTCCCATCCCAAGCACCACGGGAGGCTGTACTTAGGTTTTGAATTCACCTGGTTTTGAGCACTTTCAGTCTTGCTCCGCATCCCTTGGGATCATTAGCGATACCCTGGGGGTTAAGTGCTGGGCATACTTTTTACCAAACTGTGTTCTCTTTCTCAGCACAGGCCCCTTGGTTAGTAAATGGACCTTTTTTTTTTTTTTGCGGTACGCGGGCCTCTCACTGTTGTGGCCTCTCCTGTTGCGGAGCACAGGCTCTGGACGCTCAGGCTCAGCGGCCATGGCTCACGGGCCCAGCCGCTCCGCGGCATGTGGGATCTTCCCGGACCGGGGCACGAACCCGTATCCCCTGCATCGGCAGGCGGACTCTCAACCACTGCGCCACCAGGGAAGCCCATAAATGGACCTTTGAAAAGGCTCAGGGCTTCATAATTTTACAAATGGTATAAAACAGGCCCATTTGGAGCGACTCTGTTGCATCGCCTTCTAAGAGTTAGGAGACATGGTTGGTGCTTGTGTCCAGAGGGCAATGTTGGATGTTTTTTTTTTTTTTTTTTTTTTTTTTTTTTAATGTTGGATGTTTTATGCCCTGTTAGGATTTTCAGTGGCTGCCCTTGATTTGCAGCTGAAGTCTCTAGTGGCCTTAGGACCTTCCATTACACCCTGACTGGGAATGACTTTAAGTCAAGGCTGCCTAGCAGGTTGATTTGCAGATCTTCCGGAGCAGTGTTTCAATGCATCCTTAAACTTTGCTGCTGTTTAACTCATCAGGCCTTGAAAGCATTAATGCATCTTCTGAAAGGGTGCTTCATAAAGGTGGAGGGCCAGAGATGCCAGCAGCACAAAGAAGAGTGGCTCTCAGGCCTCCACCACCAATGATCCAGGGGAATGAATTCCCTTCCTGGATCGCTCAGGGGAACTTTGGCCTCTAGTTTCTACTTTTGCCTTTGGCTGGTAACTGCTGCCAAAAGCAGGGTCAGACTAGCCTTTCAGAAAGACAAGTATGGGAATTAGTGTCATTTCTTACGTGCACTTGGCCTAGGTAGTAACAGTTTTTCATCTATGAAATAAAAAAAATAATAATGGCACTGCCTGTGGAAATCAGTGAGATGGTGTTTGTAAAGAGCTTGGTACAACACTCAATAAATAGTTGTCACTAACATTAAGAGAGAAGGTTGCTGTAGTAGTTACCAGAATGGGGTAATTTTTGTTGTTCCTTGACTAAAAGAGGACCTGCCCTCCTGACTCTGACTCATGAAGGTATGTAACTAGAAATTTACTTTCTTTCTTTTTTTTTTAATATTTATTTATGTATGTATTTTGGCTGTGCCGGGTCTTAGTTGCAGCACACAGGATCTGTTAGTTGCGACATGTGGACGCTTCGTTGTGGCATGCATGCGGGATCTAGTTTCCTGACCAGGGATTGAACCCAGGCCCCCTGCATTGGGAGCGTGGAGTCTTACCCACTGGACAACCAGGGAAGTCCTGAAATTCACTTTTTAAAATCAAAATGTCTTGGTAAGCGTGAGAGAGAACATTCAGACTTGGCAGCCACTTACACGTTAGTGAGAATAAACTAATCTTATTTTGATAGGGAGTGATAAGGGCACTGAGCACTTTGGAGAAGAGAAAGAGTTCCCACTGAGTAGATAAAAAGCAAAGATTATTAAGCCTCCGGTCACTACAGATGAGCTTCCTCTACTTTAGAGTTCTATACAGAGCTCCTCTATTTCCTTGAAGTCTGTGCCCCTTCGGGAAGAAATATCATCTAGTGATCCATGCGTATTTAGTCCCATGTCTCCCTTGCTCCATTATTAATCACTCATTATTTTCTTTGCTTAAGTTAGAGCAAGACTGGAAACAATGTGGGGGCAGGGACCCCAGATCTGCTTTTATTAGTGCATGTATAATGCCATAATCAATATCTGTCTTTACTATACTACAAAGCTACAGTGATCAAGACGGTATGGTACTGGCACAAAAACAGAAATATAGATCAATGGAACAGGATAGAAAGCCCAGATATAAACCCACGCACCTATGGTCAACTAATCTATGACAAAGGAGGCAAAGATATACAATGGAGAAATGACAGTCTCTTCAATAAGTGGTGCTGGGAAAACTGGACAGTTCCATGTAAAAGAATGTAATTAGAACACTCCCTGACACCATACACAAAAATAAACTTAAAATGGATTAAAGACCTAAGTGTAAGGCCAGACACTCTAAAACTCTTAGAGGAAAACATAGGCAGAACACTCTAAGACATAAATCACAGCAAGATCCTTTTTGACACACCTCCTAGAGAAATGGAAATAAAAACAAAAATAAACAAATGGGACCTAATGAAACTTAAAAACTTTTGCACAGCAAAAGAAACCATAAACAAGACCAAAAGACAACCCTCAGAATGGGAGAAAATATTTGCAAATGAAGCAACTGACAAAGGATTCATCTCCAAAATATACAAGCAGCTCATGCAGCTCAATATCAAAAAAACAAACAACCCAATCCAAAAATGGACAGAAGACCTAAATAGACATTTCTCCAAAGAAGATATACAGATTGCCAACACACACACGAAAGGATGCTCAACACCACTAATCATTAGAGAAATGCAAATTGAAACTACAGTGAGGTATCACCTCACAGCAGTCAGAATGGCCGTCATCAAAAAATCTACAAGCAATAAATGCTGGAGAGGGTGTGGAGAAAAGGGAAACCTCTTGCACTATTGGTGGGAATGTAAATTGATACAGCCACTATGGAGAACAGTATGGAGGTTCCTTAAAAAATTAAAATAGGGGCTTCCCTGGTGGCGCAGTGGTTGAGAGTCCGCCTGCTGATGCAGGGGACACGGGTTCGTGCCCCGGTCTGGGAAGATCCCACATGCCTCGGAGCGGCTGGGCCCGTGAGCCATGGCCGCTGAGCCTGCGCGTCTGGAGCCTGTGCTCCGCAACGGGAGAGGCCACAACAGTGAGAGGCCCGCGTACAGCAAAAAAAAAAAAAAAAAAATTAAAATAGAACTACCATATGACCCAGCAATCCCACTACTGGGCATATACCCTGAGAAAACCATAATTCAAAAAGAGTCATGTACCACAATGTTCACTGCAGCTCTATTTACAATAGCCAGGTCATGGAAGCAACCTAAGTGTCCATCGAAAGATGAATGGATAAAGAAGATGTGGCACATATATACAATGGAATATTACTCAGCCATAAAAAGAAACGAAATTGAGTTATTTGTAGTGAGGTGGATGGACCCAGAGTCTGTCACACAGAGTGAAGTAAATCAGAAAGAGAGAAACAAATACCGTATGCTAACACATATATATGGAATTTAAAAAAAAAAAGGGTTCTAAAGAACCTAAGGGCAGGAGAGGAATAAAGATGCAGGCATAGAGATTGGACTTGAGGACACGGGGCGTGGGAAGTGTAAGCTGGGACAAAGTGAGAGAGTGGCATGGACATATATACACTACCAAATGTAAAATAGATAGCTAATGGGAAGCAGCCACAGAGCACAGGGAGATCAGCTCGGTGCTTTGTGCCCACCTAGAGGGGTGGGATAGGGAGGGCGGGAGGGAGATGCAAAAAGGAGATATGGGGATATATGTATATGTATAGCTGATTGACTTTGTTATAAAGCAGAAACTAACACACCATTGTAAAGCAATTATACTCCAATAAAAATGTTAAAAAAAATTTGTCTTTGAAAAAAAAAAAATTTGTCTTTGAAGGAAGGTAAATGGGCATATTTTATAAATCTCTCTATGTATAAATATATATGTACAGAAATCTATATATAATTATAAACTATATATATTTGGACCATATATTTATATATTATTAAATATATATTCAATCAATATATTGATTATGTATGTATATATGAGTATGAATATTATATTTGAATATATATAATTATATATGTACACTTGAAAGTGATACATAGTTTAAAGTCTATATCCTTAATATTTTCATTCTGATGAGTACCTTCTTTCAGAAGGGAACTTGTACCTTTTCTCGTTAAATGTGCTTATTTTATAAAGAGGAATTTAAGGGCCAAAATGGAGAAGTTATTTCCTCTAGATCTCACAACTCATTAGTGGCAGGGCAGAGACTAAATCTGGGGTCTTTTGTTCCAAAATGGTGCTTACTATGTAATACTCAGCATAGCTGAGTAGTCAAACAGTGAATGCCTGGGATAGCAGCTAGGTTAGTCCAATACATACCTGCAGATTTTATCTGGAGCCAAGTACTCAAAAAGACACAATTCAATTGCATGAAAATTTATACTTCCTAAAATGAACCTATCTGGTTAGAGGTCAGAATAGTGGTTACCCCTGGGGGAAGTGATTGAAAGGGTCATGAGAGGAGCTTCCGTGATGTTGATAATATGTTGATAATTTCTTGATCTGTTGCTGACTACGTGAATTAATTTGTGAAAAATTCATCTAACTGTATACTTAATGATTTTTGTCTGTGTTTTATTCTTTAATTTTAAAAGTTTACTTAGAAGAATATAGATTGGCTAGGCGCCATCTACATGAAAGACCTTTAGATGCTATATTTTACCCACATTAAAGTAAGAATTGAAACAAGTAGTGTAAGGACAGAGGTGCACATTTAGAATGATCGTATTTAATCCTCCACCTTTGTTCTTTTATTGTCTCCTGGAAGTCCAGTTTCTCCAAAGTAACTAAATTTACTTAAGCAATGTAACAGATAAAAATCTACCTCTTGGGCATCTTTTTACCAAACTGAATTGGAAGATCCAAGGGCTTGTAGGTTTATGATTATTACCATGAGCCCAGAGTTAAAAATGCTTGTCACCTGTTTGGCCATCTTTTTAAGTGCACTTATCTGATCTCCTTTCCACTCCCGGTAGTAAAGGGGTTGATAATTCCTCCTCTGGGCCTCGCAAGGACATTGTTCATGGGAGGAGGGGCGGAGGTGCCAGTTGTAGAGCCGTGAGTTGAGCAGAGCTATTTCAGATGTTCAGCATGTTTCTCTGCTTCTGCTCTTCACAGTGTGAAGGCTTGTGCAAGGCAGGTTCAAGCATATTTTTCTTGAAATGAATGTTAGCACAGAAGGGAGTGGGAATTAATGGGTTTTTATCAAGAAATAGGAGGAGGAGGCGGCTGAATGCTATTGATGTAGAGCTGACTACGGCCTGCAACCTATTTCTCATTCTTTGATCTTTTGCCATGATTTCCACCTTTAAAAGTTTTAATTAAGGCGTTGCCATAGAAAATATGGCATCCTTATGGGCCCACCAGAGTAAGTGCAGTTTTGCAGTTTTATAGATTTTTAACATCTAAATTATTTATAGAAAACCTGGGCCATTTTATATTTAAAAATAACTATAAGCTTTCTAGAAATGTAGTGATAGTTGTCTCAAGGTTCTGTATTCCCATTCATTAGCTACTTTTTTTTTTAATATGACAACTCACTATATGATGCTCTTTTTTCTTTTTTTTGCATCCAGACTTGCTAAAAAATTCTTTTGAAGTGTAGTGGAAATTCCTTCAATTTCACTTGCCCTTTTCTGGTTGAAATAAGAAAAAACATTAATTTAAAAAATATGTACATCAATTTTATCAATAAACAATGTTCTTACATAGTTTGAAACATTCAAAAATGGCAAGAACCTCGTCAGCATTTTAATTTAGTTCATATGATCATTCACTGCCTTTGCCTCCCTATATTTTTTCAGCTTCTTTGAGGTATAACTGACAAATAAAATTGTAAGTTATTGAACCGTGCAGTGTGATGATTTGATACATGTATACTTTGTGAAAGAATGTATATACTGAGTTAATTAACACATCCATCCACACACGTTTTTTTGGGGCGGGGTGTGGGAGGTGGTGAGAACATTTAAGTTTTACTCTCTCAGCAAGTTTCAATTGTACAACTAAAGTGATCATGTTATACATTGGACTATTAGATTCTCAGACTTTATTCATCTTAAAACTGAAAGTTTTACCAACCTCTCTATTTCACTTTTTTATTCTCTGTTTCTATGAGCTCGACTTTTTTTTAGATTCCACATGTTAATGATACCATGCAGTATTTGTCCTTCTCTGTCTGGCTTATTTCACTTAGTATACTGTTTGGCTACCTATTTAAAGTGTGTTGAAACTCCTAGGTCTCAGCTCTGTGTGTATCAAAGCCAGACCAAAAACATTTATTTATGAGTAAATAAAAACAGACAAAATTTCAAAGAGCAAACATTTTGACTTAGTGCTATTTAAAGTTCAGATTTTACAAAATCTTTGCCGTATAGTTTGCCATATAGTTCAGCAATCCCATTTATTGTCTACCCACTATGTATCAAGCTCCACGTCAGGCAATACACAATACAGTGACATTCAAAGTTGCATTTGGATAGAAGGGGTGTGATTCTTCCTCAGCTTGAGAATGAAATAATTGTATCAGACATAAACTCAAGGAGAGATTGGTCTCTGAGACTTATTTTGTTCTGCATTTTCACTCTTTTGATCTTTCCATCTTTCAGTACATGTTATTTGAAAGCCATGTCTTTATAAATGCAATGATGCATCTAAAATAAGTTTAGTAACGACAAAGCTTCAAACACAGCTGCTATTTAAAAAATTATATGCAGCTGAGAGGAGAAAACAAAAAGTAAGAGACAAGTGAAAATTCTATAGTTACTAATGTGAAAGATGGCGTAAATGAAATGGAGACACAAGTATTGACTCAGTACTTATTTTGAGCCCCAGATATTAAATGAGTATTTTTTTCCATTGAATGATATTGGGAAACCTCTTTGAAAAAATGCTGTGCTTAGGAGCACGTCCATTGAAAAGATTCCGGGACTACTACTCCCGTCTGCACCCACATTCCAGCCCTATCTCTAGTTCAGAGATCTGAGAGTCAGAGTTAAAGAGATTTTAGAAAATAGTAATTTTTTTTCTTTTTGCTGTAATTCAGCCTGAGGGCTTTTCATTTAAGTTGTCATTCCTGGGGGAAAACAAAAACCTACCTTCAAACCTGATAATGCTTCCTTGGCTGGCTGCAGATAAGAGCGCTTTTGCCGTATAGGAATGAGTTGACTTTGATTAGCTTAAAATTACTCCAGTGAATTTATTGTCAAAGGAGATATAATATCTTTGCATAAATTTCATATAATATCTATATTTTCAGTAATGTATAGTATTTTTACATGTTTACCCTTGTTGTCAAGGAATAAAATCTGATTTAAGATCACAAAAGGTTATTTTCATGATGTATGTATAAGTGAGATTCTGATTAATTAATGAACTGTTTTTTTTTCCCACCATGGACTTGTGGGCATTACTCCTTTCTCTTATTATGTTGTCTGGAAAGTCATTTACTTGTACTAAGTTAACTAACGTCTACAGGAAATCAGAAGATAAGAATATTGAACGAGTCTCTCTCTTTTTTTTTTTTTTGTGGTACGCGGGCCTCTTACTGTTGTGGCCTCTCCCGTTACGGAGCACAGGCTCCGGACGCGCAGGCTCAGCGGCCATGGCTCACGGGCCCAGCCGCTCCGCAGCATGTGGGATCTTCCCGGACCGGGGCACGAACCCGTGTCCCCTGCATCGGCAGGCGGACTCTCAACCACTGCGCCACCAGAGAAGCCCACGAGTCTCTCTTTTCTCCCCAAACTGTGGCTCATGTAGTTTAACCCGCTCAATGTTGTCCCATGTAGTGTTCTTTCAAAAACAGCTACATTTATGGGGAGTTCCCTGGTGGTCCAGTGGTTAGGACTTTGCACTTTCACTGCTGGGGCCCGGGTTTGATCCCTGGTCAGGGAACTAGGATAAGATCCCACAAACTGCATAGTGTGGCCAAAAAACAAACAAACACCCAGGTACATTTAAACTTCCAGTTACAAGTATGTAGTAAGTACTCAGGATGTAATGTACAACATGATAAATACAATTAACACTGCTGTTATATATGAAAGTTGTTAAGAGAGTTCTCATCACAAGGAAAAATGTTTTTTTCTATTTCTTTAATTTTATATCTATATGAAATGATGGGTGTTTACTAAACGTATTGTTTATTCATTTAATCACTTCCTGATGTATGTAAGTCAAATCATTATGCTGTACACCTTAAACGTATACAGTACTGTATGTCAGTTATATCTCAATAAAACTGGAAGAAAAAAAGTACATTTATTGACAACATTTGAAAATTGGGTTATTTCTAATGCAAATCCAGATTTCTGGCTTCTGTTACAAAATTAGGGACCGAGAATACTAGGACTAACATTTCGCAGGACAATAATTGGCTAAAGTTGAGCAGTAGCCAAGTTATACACTGTAGAACAATGTGGGTTTTTTTCTTAAATATGACCCATATTAACTCATTTGTGTTACCAGATGAGGTCCTGTAGTCCTTTGAATTTGAGACTCCTGTTTGAGGCAGGAATTGTGTTGGGTTACATAAGACTTGGAAGGGGGCAAAAGATTTTTGGTGCTAGAATGACCCTAGAGCTTCATAATCAGGAGTCTAGACTTTGGTTCAGACGGATATGAGCTCAAAACCCTGCTCAGCCATGTTCTTGGTCTTGGAACTTGGGGCAAATTGCTTAAACATTCTTAAGCTGCTGCTTCTTATGTAAATAGAGCTAATTATATGTCCCTCATAGAGTTGTTGTGAGGAGAATTAGAGAGTGATTGTTCCTAGTACAAAAAGTTTTGCTAATCAAGAAATCCCCTGGCTACTTTCACGAAATCGTTTATAGAACATTTACTAAAATTCTGAGAAGGCATATTTGCATATTTTAAATACTCATCTAAATATTATCTATAATATTGGAGTACCCCTCCTAGTCTCCAAATCAGAGCTGTAAACCATTTCCCCTTTAATATAATTCTTCTCAGAAAGTCACAGTGGTGGCTTTCAGGCTGAATAAAGCTTCCTATATTGTTTGGCTAGATTTCTGCATTCACAGTAGGCATGCTTAAAAGTCACTGTAATTTCAGAGGTCATTCCTAGAGAGGATATTAAGCAAACTATTAAAAAAACAAACAACCAAAACCCATAGGGAAGGATTAAGATTTGTGTGTGGGGGGAGGTGGTGCAGAAAAGGGTTAAATCAATTTCCTTGGACTGGAAGAATAGACTTGACTTAGAAAACCCTTTCATAGGTGCATATTTTACAAATGAAACCTAGCAAGGCCAACAAGAATCTTATAATTGACTGGAAATTTAACCTCCTTCAGACCCTTCCTTTAATTATCCTGTCTGTACAAGTCTGTAGTTATTAATATTGTCTGTGCAGTAGCATCCCCAAGGTCAGGGTTCTCCATCTGGCTACACATTAGAATCACTTGGGAAATTTAAAAAATTAGCAATGCCCAGGCCCTACTCGCAGAGAGGCTGAGTTAATTGGTTTGGGTACAGCCTGGATAGCACTATGAGCTTCTGCTACATGGCTTTATGCTAGCACTGGGAGTTGGTGTTGGAGGGAAAGGTAAGTATCAAAAACGTAGAGCCGGGCCATAGGTCTGTCTCTATTATACCAATCTCCTATTCCTGACATTCATAGAACTACCCTTGCTGGCTGCAACGAACTGAGCCTTCACTTATTTAAGAACAAAGGAGAGGGACTTGGTTAAGAATCCGCCTGCCAATGCAGGGGACACGGGTTCAATCCCTGGTCTGGGAGGATCTCACATGCCACGGAACAACTAAGCCCGTGCGCCACAACTACTGAGCCTGTGCTCTAGAGCCTACAAGCCACAACTATGGAGCCCGAGTGCCACAAGTACTGAAGCCCGCGCGTCTAGAGCCGGTGCTGCACAACAAAGAGAAGACACCTCAATGAGAAGCCCACGCACCACAATGAACAGTAGCCCCCACTCGCTGCAACTAGAGAGAGCCCACGTGTAGCAATGAATACCCAATGCAGCCAAAAAATAAAAATAAACTAAAAAAAACCAAAACAGAAAACAAAGGAGAGAGAGGGATGACATTGGAGGAAGTGGTTAGTCAACACTCCAGCAAGGGAAGGAAAGTCCATGCTAAACACGTCTAAGGGTATCTATAATAGTATAAGAAACATTTGGAGTGCACTTTGTACTTTACACAGTATATCTCATTTGATCATATCAACAACCTCTGAAGTTGATGTTATTAATATTCCCACTTTATGGGAAAATGGAGGGATCTATAACAGGTTTGAATTTTTCCATAACAACTTGACACATTGTTTTAATTTTTGAAATAAAATTGAATCTATTTCTGAATTCTTGTTTGCCAAGGTCAATAAACAATTCAATATAAATCACTCACCTGCCATTGGCTTGCAAGAACTCTGGTCTTAAGGACAGGATGGGAGGGCTGTGTCTTTGAACTATGGTGGTCACTGTTATCAATCCACTCCTCCAGCTACATGATGTCCTGTCACACCCAGATCATTCACTGTTCCACTCCAGGTAGACTACAGAGAAATTCTTCCCCGAGGTCCTTTCTAATTTCTGCAAGCTTGGCCATGGAGAGTCCCATTGGTGTTCCCAAGGCTCTTGTCCTCCATAGGCATCTCTGTGCCATTTAACATTCAGGTTCACTGTGGGGAAGCTATTGGGGGCTTCCCTTCCTTATAGAACCCCATCTCTCTCCTATCCCAGTCTTTCAGGGATCCAGCAATACTTGGGGGTCCAGGCAAGCCGTCTCCTTTCCTTGCATGGGCTGAGCCTTCCCAAAAGAAAGCTTAGGAAACACATAAAACACTATTATCTTTCCTGAGGCAAAAGAACCCAAAACTTAGACATAAGGACCTGGCTGGATTTCTTGAATGGGAAAAGGGAAAGGAACGTTCTTTTTCTTTTTTTGTTGATGAATTCACAGCAGCCCCAAAGACACAAATTAATTATTTATAGTCCTTTTTGGTACAGTGCTAGAAAGCTTTCAAAGCAAGTGAGACTGCTTTCTGGGAGCTTCTCTTTTCATCAAAATTAATCCATTGACTTAAATGGGTCTTGACACTTCATAGGTCCAAAAAATAAAAAATGATACCTTCACTGAAGAGGTTTGAAAATTAGACACCATATCAGGTCTTTGATAGGTAAAGACAAAACTTCAATCTTTAATGAAGGTCCTTTGAAACAGCTGACTTTTCACAGACAATTCTTCAACAGCACCCCTCCGCCCCATCTTTTAAGCTTTGTTTTTATGAGACTTTTTGAGTACTAAAGATGAGTGCTTTTCCCATTGATTCTTTTTTTTTTTTATAAATTTATTTATTCATTTATTTATTTTTGGCTGTGTTGGGTCTTCGTTTCTGTGTGAGGGCTTTCTCTAGTTGTGGCAAGCGGGGGCCACTCTTCATCGCGGTGCGCGGGCCTCTCACTGTCGCGGCCTCTCCTGCTGCGGAGCACAGGCTCCAGACGCGCAGAGCTCAGTATTTATAGCTCACGGGCCCAGCTGCTCCGCGGCACGCGGGATCCTCCCAGACCAGGGCTTGAACCTGTGTCCCCTGCCTTGGCAGGCAGACTCCCAACCACTGCGCCACCAGGGAAGCCCTGATTCTTATTCTAATAGTCACATACCTAGTTCTTGAGCCAGAAGAATATCTTTAGTCAAGAAGTGCTTATAGATTTGGGGGGACCCTTGGACGATCTAAGGGCTTCTATGGCCTTACTCTCAGCTGTGGAGACCTCAGCTGTAAATATTAACATGATACGATTCAGTTGGTCTCTAGCTCTATTATCCAGTAATATAGATACTTCTAACAGTAGAGTTCTAGCCTGTTTACCTTTCTTGCAAATTAAAAAGACTGTCCTGTCTGAAGCTGAAGTTATTAGATCTCATAAAGAACCACAGTGGGGTCTGATGAATCATGGTAAGAAATCAGGGTGCACACCAATGGAGGTTTATACTACATGGTGAAAAACGGAGGGTCATTAATAGAATGGACTCTGAGAAAGACTGAGGATTCTGTGACAGGAAGAGAAGAGCAGTAGGTATCTTGATTTTCTAGAGGACTTGTACGTTGGAGCTGTCAATAATAATAACTGATACTTACTGAACATTAATCCTCACAAAAACTGTATGGGGTAAGCACTCTAATTAGTCCCACTTTGCAGATGAAGAGACTGAGTCTCAGGGAAGTTACAAGCTGAGGTTGTGTTGCCAAGGTTACGTAGCTGCACAGAGGAAGTAGAGTTGGGATTTGAGCTCAGGCTCTTAATTATGACATTGCCTGTGTTAGGCTCATCTTCTTTATTATTGGGAGGATCTGGGGGGAACTTGCTGAAAATACCATCTTCCTGTAATACCAGCAATGCTCCCCCGGGAAGTGCTGCCAGCCCTGATGTTGGCAGTGTTGCCCAGCCAAGTTTGCCCATGAAACTCCTTATGCATTGAATGTGTACAAAGGCAGCAACAAGAGCTAAACATTTCCTTTTCTAACCTCCCCCAGGGTTTATCAAGTAAAACAGTTACCTTAATCATCTCAAGGTCCAAGAGTTGGAACTTTGCTTTTTCCTAAGAGATGACTTTCTGGGAAGGTTTCTAACTAAGAAAACACCTTGGCAAAAGAGTAAAAAATTGACTATTTAGTGACTCTCAATCCAGGAGGCTCAGGACCTTTGGATTACTGACACAGTTCATCTGCTTTGGCAGTCATCTAGGATTTTTGGGGACTGGCACACTTTTATTAACTGCCTGTTAAGCCACCAGACATGCAAATGTAGACTTGACATATTAAAATACAGTCATAAAATGCTGGGGTATTTTTTGGGTAGAGCGGCACATCTGAAGACTAAAATTATACAAGCTTCTGTCCATTTTATTCAAATCACTGACAGTGTGGCTATGACCAATCCAATTCAAGTATCTTCTATTTATCAGACTATACAATTTTTTTTAACACACTTTGATCAATAGTTCTTGCAATGCACTAAATTCCAGATGAGAGTGTTGAGTAAGAATTAATATATTACTATATTTAAAATTTGATGTTTGTGATTATTAATGATTTTTAGCATGTAGTTAAGAGGGAGCAACCACTAAGTTATTCACTTTTTTTGTTCCCAATAATTCCTTTTGATTGTAGCATTGGAGTGTCTTCTCCCCAAAGCCTTTTTTTGGCTTATACTTTTCCTTCCCCTCTCTCTGTGCAAACTTGTCCCTTTGTTCAGAATCTTCTGAATTGTCACATATTGAAACCCTTGTTGTCCTTTGATGACCAGTTCGAATGCTGCTTCTTCCATGATGCCTCCTTTGATTGCCCTGCTCTCCTCTGCAGTCTCCCAGGATTCAGCACTGGGTAGGTGTCACTCACACTATGTTTACCTCATCCTATCTGGATTTGCTGTTATTTCCATATGCATTTCACTTCACCTGCTAGATCAAGGGCTGGCAAACTTTTTCTATAAATGGCCGCATAGTAAATATTTTAAGCTGTGTGGACTATATGCTCTCTGTTGTAACTATTCAAATCTGCTGTTGTGTGAGATCATCCTTAGTCACTGTGTAAGTGGATTAGTATAACTGGGTTCTAATAAAACAATTTTTGGACACAAACTTGAATTTCACATAATTTTCACGTAATGAAATACTATTCTTCTTTTGAATTTTTTCAACCATATAAAATTGTAAAAACTATCCTTAGCTTGTAGGCTATACAAAAATAGACATCTGGTGGATTTGGCTTTGCAGTTTGAACTCTCTTCAAGACTATTAATCCACAGAAGGCAAGAGCCACATGTCAGACAACTTTGTGTCTATTTTATATGCCTGCCACAAAACCTTTAGCCAAATCAATGTTATTTGTTGAATTAATGGGCAATAAAAAGAAGACATATCTGTATCATTGAACAAAATCAGAAAACTTGAGTGGTTTATGGTCGTTTCATTTATTCTTTTATTCTTTCTGCTGCAAGGAAGTTTGGAGACACGAAAAAAGTGATGGATTTTGTTTGTGCAACTTTACATAAGCAGAATTTACCCATTAAAATGCTACTGCCACGTGAAGAGCCTAATGAATAATGTAGCCACCACTTTACCTGGAGTTTTACAAAAAGAACCCTTCTGAGTTCATTTGGAGTATAAATGTTTTAAATTACACATTGCTTTTGAAACGGGGGTGAGTAGGGGTGTGTATTAGTGAGCAGAAAAAGAGTAAGACATTCTGAAGCCCCTAAGAAGGACAAAAACATAAGAAGGTCTGAAGGTACTTTTCAGTGTATGTTGGTTACCAAATGGATTTTCTGCAAAAAGAAAGTAGGGTAAAGCTGACTATTGTTGGCTTCCATTTCTTTTTCTCTTATTGTCTGAATTTTTTGCTTATGGTAAAATATACTTAATGTAAAATTTGCCATTTTAATAATTTTAAAGTGTACAGTTTAGTGGTGTGACATTAAGTACATTCACAAGGTTGTGTAACCATCACCACTATTCATCTCCAGAAATTTTCATCTTCCCAAACAGAAACTCTGTACCTATTAAGCAATATTTCCCCATTTCTTTCTCCCCACAAATCCAAGTAACCATTATTCTTATTCATTTCTGTCTCTAGGAATTTGACCACTGTAGGTACCTCATTTAAGTGGAATCATACAATATTTGTACTTTTGTGTCTGACTTTTTTCACTAAGCATAATGTTTTCAAGGTTCATCCATGTTATAGCATGTATCAAAACTGTATCCCTTTTAATGGCTGAATAGTATTCCATTGTGTGTATATACCACATTTTGTCTTTCCATTCATATATTTTCAGTTCTTTTGATTATATACCCAGAACTGGAATTGCTGGATCATATTGTAATTTTATGTTTAACATTTTGAGAAAACACCAAACTGCTTTCCACAGTGGCTGCACCATTTTACATTACCACCATCAATGCACAAGGGTTCCACTTTCTCCACATTGTTTTTTTGTTTGTTTTTTTTTTTTTTTGCTGTACCACATGGTACATGGGATCTTAGTTCCCTGACCAGATATTAGACCAGATGAAAATCAGTCAACTCTGAGGATGCAGAGGCAAAGGCACACAGATATGGAAGATACACTTATCTTTATCCACCCACTGGAATGGGCTGTGCTGGAAGAAAAAAAATTGCAAGTCTCTCTTCTAAAGCTTGTGTTATACAGTGCCTCCAATTTTCCAATTAGAGAAATAGTAGGGGTTTTATTAGAAGGAGTGACATAAGTAGTCCAGCGGCCACGGCCCACGGGCCCAGCCGCTCCGCGGCATGCGGGACCTTACTGGACCGGGGCATGAACCCGCGTCTCCTGCATCGGCAGGCGGACTCCCAACCACTGCGCCACCAGGGAAGTCCCAGTTCAGCTTTCAAGATGACTTAAATCCAGTCTTGATACACCTCAATTTGACTGGATCAAGGATTTACCTCTATTCTAACTGCCTGCTTGAGGGAAAATAAATCTTCTTTGGAGAAGGTGGCATCATCTATAGCCTACACAATTTTTCATACTCAATATAAAATATTCAATAAAAATTTGTCAGGCATACCAGGAGCTAGGATGGAATGCCTGAAAATAAAAATATAATTAATTAAAAACAAATCCATTGGGCTTCCCTGGTGGCGCAGTGGTTAAGAATCCATCTGCCAATGCAGGGGACACAGGTTCGAGCCCTGGTCCGGGAAGATCGCACATGCCGTGGAGCAACTAGGCCCCTGCGCCACAACTACCGAGCCTGCGCTCTAGAGCCCGTGAGCCACAACTGCTGAGCCCGTGTGCCACAACTACTGAAGCCTGCGTGCTTAGAGCCTGTGCTCCACAAGAGAAGCCACCGCAATGAGAAGCCCGTGCACCGCAATGAAGACCCAACGCAGTCAAAAATAAAATAAATAAAATAAATAAATCTATAAACAGCAACAAAAACAAAGCCAAAGGTGGTTCTTTGAAAAGACCAACAAAATTGATAAGGAAAGAAAAGAGAAAAGACAGCAAATAACCAATGCAGTAATGAAAAGAGAGATCATACAACAAATCATGCAGATTCCAAAAAGGTAATACGAGGATATGATGAAGAAATTTATGCCAATACATTTAAAATTTTGAATTAAATGGAAAAATTCCTAGAAAAGCACAAATTGCTAACACTGACCTGAGAAAAAGAAAAATCAGCATCTTGGTGCCATGTTGATTACAATGGACCTTTTTCATGTGGAGGAAGAAGTGATTTGTCCTTCTTAGAATCAATAGATCCTGTAATATGGGTTTGTTTTCCCTTCCCACAGTGCCTCTGCCGGCACCATCATTTGAAGGCTTACAAAATGCCTGATTCACTAACATGGAATCTTGAATCGTGTTGCCCCAGAACAGCAACCTATTTGTAGTGAAGGAGGTTTAATACTGGGTGTTTGACCTTGCAATGCCTTCATCCTATTATGTACTTCATAACCCAGAAGGAGCCACCCTAATGGAACAATGAAATGATCTATTAAGTTCTCGTTTAAATGACCAGCTCAGCAACAAAACCATGGGATTGGGATGCTGTCTTCTGGGATGTAGTATGTAGCAGATATATGATGCTCTGTCCCTAAGAAGTGGAAGAAAAATTGGTGCCTCTCACCATCATCTCAAGAATTTGCTAAATGACAGAAATGTAATTTAGGCTCTGCTGGTTTAGAGGTTCTTGTTCGTAGGCATAATGATTCCACTGGGGGACACAATAAAAGTTTCACAGGACATTTAGGTATGACAGCTGCCTGGTCAGTAGGCTCCTCATACAGGCTTCAACTCACCTTATGCTGGAAGCATTACGCTCCGGGTACCTGCTGCAGCATATCTTTTACTTTTTGCCCTGGAACTTCTCCACTGCTGCAGACACGGGGGGCTCAGCAAGCGTACACGCATACCCCAAGTTATGGGGAAGGTAATGCCCATGAAGATAACTCTTTACCAATAGTGGATGGGAGTTGATGGATGATTACTTCTCCCGGTTGATAATCAGGTGGATAATTCTGAAAAGCATTCTCTACTCTCCTTAGAAGCCTCTGGGAAAACTAAGTGCCAGGTACCACAGTGGTGACATTGATATAGCACCCCTATATAGCTTTCCTCCTTCCCTGTCTCATTCTATCTGGTGCCCCAATATTGCTGCTTGGAGTTATTTCTCAAATAAATGACAGGCACTCAAGGGTTTGTTTCAGGACTCTGCTTTCAGGGGAAGTACAAGCTTAGGTACTCTGGAGCTGATCAGACTGGGTTCAAATTCTAGGTCTGCTAACTATCTTGTGATGTTCAGAAAATCACTTAACTTCTCTGGGCTCAGTTTCCTTTTTTAGATAACAGGAATAATTATAGTACCTACTTCATAGGGTTGCTGGAGGATTAAATAAGTTGATATTCATAAAGCACTTTGAACTGTGTCTAGCATATAGTAAGCACTACATAAATGTTAGCTATTACTTGTTCAAGGATCATTTTTTCATTTTATTAGTTTCTAGGAACATTTCTGTAATATTAAATATTAACTTTTTTGGTCATAGGTGTAAAAAGTATTTTCCAATTTGTCTTCAAATTGTTTATTGTGTTTTTTTGCTTACAAGATCATTTTATTTTTATAGATAAAACTATCAATTCTTTCCATTCTCTATTGTAGGCTTTGTGCTTTGTAATATTAGGCTTTCCCATTCTAATATTATAAAAATAAAATGTAATAGAAATAATTTCCCCAGACAATTCATTAAAAACAAGGTGTATCAGTATTTGCATGCTAGTTAGCTGGAAACTTGCTTGATGTGAGCAAGTTTTCATATGCATGTAAGATTCTTAGCTCATATCTGGCACATAAGTGAATATTCATCAAATTTTAGTTACTAGTTTTATTCTTCATAAAACAAAATAAAAAGAAGATCTTGACTGATTCTAGGACTAGGGCAGGGAGTATACAAGATGAGCCTGGAGCACCTTGTAGTGCTGGAAAGTAAGGAAGTGCTCAAAACAAAAAAACCCACAAAAAAATCCCACAATGATGGGGGTATGTTAAAGAGACATAGGAACCAAATGAAAGAGTTCCCAGTGACCAAAGCTTGAACAATTTGAGCAATAAAATAATGCAGTATTGGTGTATAACCCAAAATATAAAATAAATATCCATAATTCCATAGTGATATAAATAAAGTATTGAGTAAAAAAATAATTAGGGACAAATAGATAAATCTATTCATGCAGAAGAATTTCCTTACTTTGCCCTTAAGGAAGTGGAGTGTGGGCTGTGCATAAATACTTCCTTATAAAGAGGACAGAACGAAAAGCAGGGAAAGGAGTGATTGATGTGTAGCAACGTGACAAACATGACTACAGCCAGGTGGTCAATTTTTTTTTTTTTTTTTTTTTTGCCGTACGCAGGTGGACTCTCAACCACAATTAATTAATTGATTGATTTTGGCTGCGTTGGGTCTTCGTTGCTGTGAGCGGGCTTTCTCTAGTTGTGGCGAGTGGCGGGCTACTCTTCGTTGCGGTGCGCAGGCTTCTCATTGCTGTGGCTTCTCTTGTTCTGGAGCATGGGCTCCAGGTGCGCGGGCTTCAGTAGTTGTGGCATGACGGGCTCAGTAGTTGTGGCTCGTGGGCTCTAGAGCGCAGGCTCAATAGTTGTGGCTCACAGGCTTAGTTGCTCCATGGCATGTGGGATCTTCCCCGACCAGGGCTCGAACCCATGTCCTCTGCATTGGCAGGCGGATTCTTAACCACTGTGCCACCAGGGAATCCCCACATACTGAGTATCTTAATGTAGGTAAGTGGTTGGAGGGATGGGATTACAGAAAAGAAAGAGACTCTCTGGGAGAGGTAGAGGAGCTCTTACCACAAAGGGGAAAATATTTGAGCTGAGGCTTGAGGAAAAAATAGCAGTTGGTCAACAATTACTTTTCTTGTTTAGCTTGCATTTACTTAAACATTGCTGAAGCCCAAGAACCGAGATGCATCTTCTACATTTTGAAATGCTTCTTGGCGTGCCCCATCTTAACGTCTGTTTCTCTGGACTGAACTGTTATAGTCCTTTGCCTACTGCATTATCCAGTTACTAGGAAGATATTAGCAGAAGTGGTTTTTAAATGGATTTTATGATTCTGTTCTTGCTCTAAAGGTCTGAATTCCATCTTCAAGATTTAGTTGTCACAAACCTTTTTATTTTGCGGTACGCGGGCCTCTCACTGTTGTGGCCTCTCCCGTTGCAGAGCACAGGCCCTGGGCGCGCAGGCTCAGTGGCCATGGCTCACAGGCCCAGCTGCTCCGCGGCATGTGAGATCTTCCCGGACCGGGGCACGAACCCGTGTCCCCTGCATCGGCAGGCGGATTCTCAACCACTGCGCCACCAGGGAAGCCCTGTCACAAACCTTTTGATTGCAGTTTCAGGGTTTCTCATCCTTGAATTAGTGAAATTTGAGGGCAGATAATTCTTTGTTATGGGATGGGGTGGGGGATGGAGTGGGTGGAGAGGTTTGTCCTGTTCATTGTAGGTTGTTTAGCAACATCCCTGGTCTCTACCCACTAGATGACAGTACAACCCCCAGTCACAACAACCAAAAAGGTCTCCAAATATTGCCAGATATCCCCATGGGACATTAGAGAAATAATGCTCCTTTTATAACTCAGATTGCAATGTTAATTGTAGGCCCTGAAGTCAAGGAGAGCTAAGGAGAGGTTAAAACTCTGAAATCCCTTTAGGATATTTCCCACAGTATACAAGATCTCAAGATCTCTTCAGAGTAAGTTGCATCTTGTGAGGTCTGATATGGGTGAAATGCCAGAAGCCAAATGTAGAGTTTATACTGTTTTATTTCATTTGTTCATTTATTCGCTCTGCAAACATTTACTGAGGGTTTGCCATGTATCAGGCCCCATGCCAAGTTCTGAGAATTTGGTGTTGAATAAGACAGACCCAACTCCTTTGATAGGGAGCCTGGCTGAATTCTGGTGCAAGTCCCCAAACAAAGTCAGACATCCAAGACTGGAGTTATGTCTGATGGTAGTACTGAGATAATTGTCCTAACTGATTTCACCTGGAGGATCATATATGGATCCTGACTTTACGTAGGCCCTTTCTCCATGCACATACTGCTCCTTATCACATACCTTTCTACAACCTCCGACTCTCTCACAACCCCTGAGATAAGAGATGGACTGTGGGACTGAAGGAATTGGATTGGTCTTCTGGCTCTCAAGAGTCGTTATCCAGGCAGATGTTTTTACTGACCTTTGCCTACAGAAATTGCTCCTAAGAGAGAGGAATTTGAAAGCAGGAGGCTCACCACGTTGACCCTGCTACTGTATTCCTAGCCTTCCTCATGATGCACTATCAAGTGGCCCTGCACAGACTCTTGACTGGGGCTTGTGGTGGCGTCACCATCTGAACACGTGTGCCTGCCTCAGGCCCGCCTGACTCCCAGGGCTTCCTGCCATCCTGTCTTTAAGTCCTAAGTTTTTCAGGCAAGTCCTAATTTTACTGAACTCTTTTTTTGCAGTTAGTGAGACTCATTAGATTCTCTACTGTTTCTTTAAACCTCTGCCAAGATGTTCCCTATGACTATATTTGCAAAGAAGGAGGATTCCCTTGTCATGTTACACCTGGTGTCTCCGTTTTTGGTTTGGAAAACATGGCTGCTGCCCTTGGTTGTCCTTTTAGGTGTGGCTGTGGCTTTTCCAGGCCTGGCTACCCACCGGGAACAGGCAGCTGACTTATGGCTCAGGTCCTGGTCCTGAGGCTGGCAAGTCAGAAGTTGGAAAAAAAACAACAAAAAAATGTTCTTTCCTTGTGAATGGCAGTTGTTATTACATCAGAAGCACACTGGGGCTGCCTGGTAGGTGAGATACCTTATGATGTCTTTTTGGCAATTTTTTATGGTTTCAGTCTGGCTCTGTTTTACAAGGGGCAGAGATCCATTCAAACTCACTCAAGAAAAAGGAGGATGATTGTAAGGATAATCTAGGTTAGAAACTAGACCTGGAGTGCAGTCAGGAATTTCATCAGCCCCATGAGACTCTGTCTATATCTCCGCCCTCAAGGCTGGGAAAGCAGACAGTATGTTTGAGGAACGAGGTGGAGGCCAGTGTGTCTGGATAGTCATATGAGGTTCACAAGATGGTCAGTGTGAACCTTCACTCCAGATCATTCAAGAGCTTGTAGCCGTGCTAAAATTTTTGAATTTTATTCCAGGAGTAAATGGGGAAACTATTGAAGTGTTAAGACCAGGTGACTGATATGGTCTGGATGACTGAAAAAAATTACTCTGGCTTCAGAGGGAGAAGATTTCAGGAGGCCAAGGGAACACAACAAGTGTGAAAAGAGCTGGGCTGGGGGAAATCAAGAGAGCTATGAGGGCATATCCTCCTAAGTCAGTAGCAGTGGTTAGGGAAGGCTTCCTGGAAGAAGAGATATTTTAAATGAGACTGGAAAGTTGAATAGGAATTAACCAGATGAAGGGAAGCATTGGGAGGAGAATAATATTCTAGACAGAGGGAATAATAGGAGAAAACCCTGGGAGACAAGAGAGGAATTGTCCTTGTGGAGCTTATGACTTGATGCAAAGTTTCTTAAACTTAAAAAAAAATTATTTTATTTTAACATAATTTTAAGCTCACAGAAAAGTTGCAAGAATAGTGCAAGAGACTCCCATACGCCCTTTGCCCATTTGTTCTCTTTCTCTCTTCCTAATTGATAAATTATGAACTCATGTTCCTGAACCTCTATTTATTTATTTATCAGCTGTGCCACATGGGCAGGATCTTAGTTTCCAGACCAGGGATTGAACCCCAGCCCCGGCAGTGAAAGCACGGAGTCCTAACCACTGGATGGCTAGGGAATTCCCGTTTCTGAACCTTCAAATACTTCAGGATGTATTTCCTAAAAAACAATGACAATTCTCGTTCACAACCAATATCATACATTATAGGATATTATTATTCAATCTACAGTCCATATTAAAATACCTCTATTTTTTCCCAATAATACCCTTTAAAGCTATTTCTCACCCCAGTCCAAGTCCAACCCAAGGCTATGCATTGCATTTAGTTGTCTTATCTCTAAAAAGTCCCTCAGCCTTTCTTTGTCTTTTGTGACCTTGCCAACCTGAAGTGTACAGGTTGATTATTTTACAGAATGTCCCTCTGTTTGGATTCTTCTGATGCTTTCTCATGATTGTGTTATGCATTTGTGTAGGTATACCTTGTGGTATCTGCTTTGTTTACCATGTGTCTAGCTTCGGTAATCCTGATGCATCTGCCCTGCATGCATATGCTAGACACACCTTGTCCTGATAATATACCTGAGTCACCTTGCCTTGACCTCCTGCCTCCTCCAGAGTTTTGGGGTGGGGGGAGTTATGTTCAAATACTAACTATCCAATCCTAAACGTGCTTACCCTGCCCGTCTGTTCCCTGTTCCTTCCCATGGAAATCACAATAAAGGTGCTTGCCCACAATTCCCCCCTTTTCCTCTCTGAGTTATGACTCTGATGGTTGCCTGTGTGGCCCCCGATGTCCTGACTTGTATTCCCTCTTTGGGGATCTGTGAGTATAATAAACTATCTTTTCAGTGGCCATCATCTCCTGATCTGTTGGCCTTACCATACCTAAGTAATAATAAAACCTATTAAAACACCTGCCAGTTTCTCCACTTAAAGTTACTATTTTCTCTAATTAACAAGGAATTTGTGGGGAGGTACCTCAAACTTTTTTGACTGAGATGCATAATAAGAAATACATTTTACATAGTGGAACGCCTGTTTCACAAGAGTTTTGTGAAACAACTCATGCCCTTTCCATATGAAAGTTATTTTAGTTTCTATTCTGCTCTGTTTTATTTGAAAATAAGTCTTGTCTGACCTACTACCTTGATTTCATAACCCTCTAATAGTTAATTACCTTTGTTTGAAAGCACTAGTCTGGTGGAAATATCACTTTGATCATCTGTTTGCAGAATGGAAAATAGATGTGAGAGGGCAGACTGACAGCCAGGAGCCCATGATAAGGTTCTGGCTGTAGTTCGGGTGAGAGAGGTTGGTGGCTACTGGCAGTGAGATTGAGAGAAATGGGTGAGTTTGAGAGAGAAGTGAGTGGATTGAGGAACTTGCATATGGAGTGGGGAAGAGAGAGGAGTCAAGAATGACAATTTCGGCCTTGGCCTGTGGGGTGGATGGTGGTGCCCCTTACTGAGACAAGAAACACTGAAGGTTTATGGTTCAGGCTCCATCAGGTTGAGTTCGAACTCTTAGGGACATTAGCTTGGAACTGTCCAGTGGGCAGTTAGCTCTGTGGCACTCAGGAGGCAAATCTGGGTTAGATTATTAGCAAGCCAAAGTTGGATCATACTCAAGGAGATTTTACAACTTCATGTCCACTGCAGGAAGCAGAAGTTGGATCAGGATAGGAACAAATGCTCTGAAAATATTTCTAGTAATTTGGCGTTGAGATGCATAATAACATAGACAAGTCAAAAATAAATTTTAGGAAATAAATGAACACAAATTTACTAGTATAAATTTCACTTTTCCGTACTTTCCTGTCTCTTTTGGTTAACTGCGCTGTAATGTATAGATCCATAGATGTAGAGAGAAATGTGGAACATAAAGAAATTACACGTTTGCATTACGTAGAAACAATGCTGGCGTAAATCACAACTGCGTTTGCCTGTGCTTTGCCGGATGCTGGTCCTTAGTTGTAATCCTCCAAATCTAGCAACAGGCATTCTCAGGTATAGATGCGGAGATAAAGACATGCGCACGGTGCAGGCTGTAAAAGACGCTTGGTTTTAAGTGGCACGAGTTTGGAACTGTATTGAAAAAATGGGGTTTTCTAGTGGAAAAGAGTGTGGATGTGTGAGTTTACATACAGTGTTGGGAATGATGGGCCGTGCTTCGTTATTGGTCCCTTAGCCTCCATCCCCACCCCTTTATCTGCTCCACTCCCTCCCACCCCACTCCATTCTTCCCCCCTTCTCCGGCGTTATTCTGGGATTAACGGCGGGGTCGGCCCCATACACAAACGCAGCTGGTTCGTACGGTCAGCCTGAGCCCTGCTGTGCAACCACGTCAGGAATTCCAGTAAGTTGGCAACACTGGAGCACAAAGACAACAACAATGAGGGAAACCCTTCAGTGCAGAAAGGAATGTTTGGAGCGGGGGCTGCTACAGTGAAAGGACACAACCCTCCCCCCCACCATCGCGCCTGCGCTCACCCTCCCGCACCTCCGCGAGCCCACGCGCGCCCTGGGAGGGACGCAGCCCCTCCCGCGCCTGCTGTGCCCCCGCCCGCGCGCCGCTCCAGGCGCGCGCCTCCCTCGCCCGCCGCAGCTCTTTGTAACTCGGTGGTGCGGGGACGCTCATTGACTATGCAGCGCGGCTCCGGCGGGCGTCGGAGCGGCTTGACCCCGGCGCGGTCTCGTACCATCGCCCCGGCCGCCCGGAACCGGCATAAATCACCCGCTGAGACTAAAGTGCAGCCTCTTGCCCCCTCGCCCCTTCCCTCCTCCCACTCGCCTCGTCCCCCTTACTTCCCAGCCCCCCCCTGACCCTCTGGTCCCCAATCCTGCCTACTCCTCGGCGCCGCCCAGCGCCAGACTCTGTGCAGGGAGGCACATAGCGTTCCAGTGACTTTGGTCAGAGCAGAGAACTCTGGATTCCCAGTCCTCGAAAAGAAAGCCACAGAATCTCTCCCGCCCCTTCTCGCACCCTACTCTTTTTAAGGCGAAGTTTTCTCTATCTGTGGCTATTTCTCTCGTCTCGTCTTTCAAAAATAATACCTATCTCTCCCTTCCACCTCCCCGCAAAGCTTCACCAACCACTAAATTCCGACTGTTGGGGGTCAGCAGAGTCCCACAAGATCCATGCTCGGGGGACTACGTGGGTGTTGGGCTGCCGCCTTCACGTCCACGGCCCCTCTGGCTGAGGGAATGGGCTGCTGACTCCCTGGACCAGGGCCTGGCTCCAGGGGCAGGAAATTCTGGGGTGACCCCTGGCCCGGAAACGGCCCCTCCTCACACAGGGCTCCCAGTGGCCAGGAAAGAGGTTGCACCAGCCCTCCTTCTTTCTGTGGGCACTGGAGTCACATATCGGGTGAGCTGTAAGGTTAGCTCACAGTGCTTTTGGTGGCCGCCCACCCCCCGCCCTCGCCACCCTGGCTAACGCTGCCCCAAAGAAAGGAACTGCGGGGCCCTCTGAACCCCTTACGTTTCTCCCTCACATAAAGGGGCACCAGCATCATCGAGAAGACGTCCATTCTTTCAATTTTGCTTCAAAATGGACAGATTTGTACAAAGTGCGATTTGGCTGTGACACCTGTAGACGTGGTGCTTAAGAAAACTAAACAAGGATCCGAGGCGCCCCCTGCCCCCAATATTGATCCAACTCCCCCCATAACTTGTAAAAACCCCATCTCAGCGCCCTAAGGGGGAAACCGAGGTGTCCGAGGGAGCCTGAGGATTGCAGACTAGAGAATGGTCTCAAACCTCTCCAGCAGCCTCTTTACTTCTCTTTCCCCTTCCCTTCTCGTCCTTCTATTTTTTCCCCCCCTTTTCAAAAACTGTATAGGTGGCAGATATCCGCGTGGACCGCCTAGCGGACTTCAGTGCGGAGGCAAATCCTGCCCGCGTGTGAGTGTGTCAATGTGAGTGTGTGACTGTGAGGGGCGTGTGTGCGCGTATGAATGACCGCGTGTACCTGGGAAGTGTGCGTGCACGTGTGCGTGTGTGCGCGCGAGGGAGCGTATGAGACTGCGTGTGAGGAGTATGTGCCTCTGTGTGCGCGAGGCTGTTTCTGTAGGAGTGCATGCGTGAGTGTGCACGCGTGTGTTCGGGTCCCCGCTCCTCTCGGAGCTGCAAAGTGCAGGGGGCGGGCCGGGCGGCAGGGGGCCTGCCCCGCGGGATTCCCGCATGCTAGTTCCGGGGCGGGCGGGTCTAAAGGGCTTTATGCACTGTCTGGAGGGTGGGGACTGGCGCGGGTAGAAAACGGGATGCCTCGGGCGCGGGGCCCGGCTTTCTGCCACTGGGAGCCCGCCGAGGTGCGGGCCTGAAGGAGTGCTCTCCAGCGGAGGCGCTGCAGTGCTGAGTGCGACGCGCGCCCACCTCCCGGGGAAGGAACGGCGAGGCCGGGGACCCGGACCGTCGCGGGGATGGAGCGCAGGGCGTCGGCGGTGTGCACGCTGCTGCTGGCTTTCGCCGCCTGCCTGGCGCCGGCCAGGGGCCGAGGTAAGAGCTCACCGGCCGGAGTTCCGCGCGGACAGCCGGACTTCCCCGCCTGGGGCAGGGTCGGGTCCGCGGACAGGCGGAGGGGACCGCGGCCGGCAGAGGCCAGGAGCGGGCGGCGGCGCGGCGGCTCCCCCTGGGGCGCTCAGGTTGCCCAGCGCTGGCAGAGCGGGAGCGCCCCTCTTTCGCCCGCCCGGGAAGTGAGACGTCGCAAACTTGAGAAAGCAGCCCCTCCGGTTTCGGTGACAGCGCACCCCACGGGGACCCCGCCTTTGTTCCCATCGGGGTTTGTCCCAACCCTTCTGGAAGGCACTTTGCGGTTCTCCCCGCGAGTCCGCAGCCTGCTCCCCCCGCTGGTTTACTCTCTCCGGGGCCGAGCGGTCCTTGGCGCTGCTCGGTGCGCAGTTTTCCACCTGCAGCGCCCGGCCCGCGAGTCCCTTCGCGCGCCCAGGCTGCGGGCTCGAGCACCCCGCCTCTCTTCAGCAGCGAAACTTGGTCTCGCCGTGACCCCCAAGAGACCGTATTTCGATAAAGATCATTTACGAGCCAAGATAAGGCCGGGAGGTGGGATTGGTCGAGAGAGCGGCTGATGTGCTGCAGCGTTTTCTTGAAGGGTTTCCCTTTCCACCTGGGGGGGGGGGGGCGTTTGTGTTGATGAATGGGCCCGTCTGCGCGGCCAGAGTTTTGAGGGCTCGAATGGAGAAAGTTTCTGCTATGAAGAGCTGTAAACTTCTCTCAAGTCGTCGGGGAGTTTTCGATTTTTTACAGAAACAGGCGAGGGAAAGAGGAGGAGCAAGTAGTGGAGAGAATAAAAATAGTAAGATGAAAAGGAGAGAAGACAAGCAAGTAGAGAGTAAAAGGGAGAGAAGGAGGGGAAAGAGAGAGCGGGGAGAGAGAGGGAGAGGGAGAGAGAGAGGGAAAGAGGGAGAGAGAGAAAGCTAGGGATGAATGGGAAGGGCGAGGAGGCAGGGGAAGCAGCGAGCTCTCTCCCTGGCTTTGCGTTGCTAGGTAGCAGCCAAGAGCTGCGTGTGACCGACCGCCAGACAGACAGAGCGAACTCTGCTGCCTCCACGGGGACTAATCTGTCTGTGGGGATGGGAGACCCCCCCTTCCCCTCCTGCTCGGACAACTTAATTGCCCTACAATGAAAATGAAACCCCTATTGTTGTAGGATTAGCCAAAGCAATAAATTGATTTCCCTGGATCACATATTGGGATTGACGGGTGGGGACTGCAGAAGCCCCCATTGATGACGGAGAGAGGGGAGGGCTTGTGGATGGGCCGTGGCATGTATTCAAATGGTTAATCTGCTTTCTTTCCTCAATTCTTAGCGTAAGCTCCTTAGAAGGAATCAACTAAGTAATTATACAGCAACTCCTAGCAGTACCCATTGCAGACTTCCTGGGAAGAAGTTTGGAAACGCCAACAAACCCCACTGGTTGTGTAAAAATCTTTGGAAAAGGAGGGGAGGCAGGGGGAGAACGTCAATAATTCTAACTTTGAACACCTTTTCTCACTGTTGGTAACACAGAAAGAGGATTTATTATTATTGTGGAGGGTTTACTGCAGTGCTTAGGGTTATATATATCTCGTGTCCTAAATATAGCCATAGGATTTACTGTATGTTCCTGTCAGTGCCTGGCAAAAGGAAATGTTGTCCGGATTCAACTGGGATACATCTGGGTTGTCTGCATACAACCAAAACAGATATTCTCTTCCCTGGATTGATGGTTTAGTCACCAAATAACCTGTACTTACTCTTCTTGGTAGTTTAGACCCATCCATCTTTCATTCTATAATAATAATAACATAATAATAATATGTATAGCAACATATCATATACTTATATATGTGGCAGGCCCTGTTCTAAGTATTTTACACTTCTTGACATTTAATCTTTACCATACCCCTTTGAAGTAAGTACTCTTACTATTTCATTTTTACAGATGGGAAATGGAGGCATAGAGCAATTAACTTGCCCAAGGTCATGCTGCTAGGAAATCACAGAGCTGTGAGGCAAATCCAAGAGATTCTGACTCCAGAGGCTATAATTTAACTCCTACTGTATGTGGCTCTCTATCTCTTTTGTACCAAAACTGTCATGCCCCCTAAGTTACTGTCCCCGTGTGAAGTTACTAAGGAAGCTGAGGGGCATTTTGCAAGTTTTTGCCACATAATGTAAAATCTGCTTACTGCTCATAACTAGATATTTTCAGAAACTCTTTTCTGGTTTCTATCACCTGAATCCTACTATCCTCACTCCCAGTCCTCCTTGATCATTTTTACATACATGTCCTCTGAATGTCCTCAACCTGGGTGTTTAAGAAGACTTCTAGATTCCTGTTGTATTGAGTTTTGATTTAGATGAAGTAAAGTATGATGACAGTGTAAATGCCCTTATTTTAGCATAAAATATTTTAGGTAAGATCTTACTGCAAACTTTGTATCATTAGAAGTTGGAAAGAGTGTCATAGTTAGTCTTTCAAAAAATATCACATATCTGTAGCTAAAAATTATTTGCATTGTCCTCTATTTTGTATAATGCTGTTTAAGAAAAAAAAATGTGGGAGGGCCTGAACTCCATCAATGGCTTCACTACTTTCTAGCTGTGTGACCTTGGGGAAGTCATTTAACTTTGCATGGCTCAGATTGCTTATCTGTAAAATTGGTATGCTAATGAGAGAATCTGTTCCATGACATTTTACGAACATAAAGAGATAAATGTGCTTAGTGTGGTGTAAGGCATGGTAGACAGTTTTCATAAATAAACTAGCAGCTCTTTTTATTATATTGATCAACAATAAATGTTACTTTTTTTTTTGCTTACTACTCATATTTCTAATTTCCAAATGCACATAGGAAAGTCTTTAAGCATTTTCCATTTAACATTTCTTTGAGGAATTCCCAGATTCCAGGATGTGATTTGAAGTTTTTTGAGAAAATGGTACTGATTCTCAGGACAATGACATTCTTTCATCCAACAGAAGTTTGGTTGTGCCCTTAATAGTATCAGCTTTTATGACAATTACATCTTTGGGTGCAGTTTATACGGTTAAAAGGATTGTGTGGCCAACAACAAACAGGCAACATTTTGGTTCCATCACATCTCTGATACCTGCTTCTGCTTTTATTTCACAGCAGTTGGCTTCTCTTTCTCCAATTGAAGTTCTTCCTTGCCAGTCTTTGGGGCTTCTCCTTAAACTCCCTTCAACAGTGTGCTTGTCCTGTTTTAATAGAAACTTTAATAACCTTAGATATCAACTGGTCTTCTTGCATTATTTTATAGATAAGTAACTAAACCCTGGAGGGAGACTGAAAGGGAGTGAAAGGGTGGGGAATTAAGTGCCTTGCCTAAGGGCATATGACCTGTGATAGAGCCAGGATCTGAACCTGAGTCTCCTCTCCTCATTCTACAGGACCTTTTTTAGAGACATGTCCTCTAAATGTCCCCAGGTTGAGGAAATTTCTAGATTCCTTTTTGTTGATCCTGACTTATCAGATGAGGCAAAGTATGATGAAGAGATTTGATCTTGGCCGAATCTTCAGTTGGCTGGGTCACCTGTCTCAGGCCTAAGCTGAATCTTATGATAACCATGTGTTTTTAGCTTGCTCCAGAACTTGTGCCATGTCAGCACCCCAACTCCCAAAGTCTCTGCCTCTGGATCCATTTTTCAAAACCTTGGGCCATCAGAGCATATTCCTGAAGGTCTCTGGGTTTTGTAGTGAAGGCTGCTACATGACTAGATTTTTAGTCTTATTCAAGGTAATTATTCGGTCATGGTTAATCACTGTCCATGTTCTTTAGTCGTGTGCTCTAAGAACACTGACAGGTTTCAAAAAATGTAAATTAAAAGTTAAAAAAATCATTTTAAAATAATGATATCAAGAACTTCAATGTATTTCCCATGTGACTAGAAGCACATTGCAATGTTGTCTTTGGGGTTTCTGCTAAGTCCTAGTAGCTAGAACAAGGTATGTAGAAAGTTGAGGTGCTTACAGCAGTTTGTTGAATTGAAAAGAGTTGGTATAACTCAAATAGTTATATCATATTCTATTAACTTTGTGATCTTGAGGAATTAAAAAAAATTGTCACCACTGTGGCATTCCACAAACATTTATTAATAAGTATCCACAGTGTGCTCGTGAGTCAGCAGTATCAACACTACAGAAAGGTTAAGGAGGATGAGAACTGAAAAAATCTAGGTTTCACAGTTAAAATGGTCTGCAACTTTGCCTTTAAGATTCTGAGATCATCATTCTCTAGTTCCTAATAACTCTGGCTATGATCTCACCAATATTAGAAAGGTTTGACATGTTCCAGCCTCAGTGTTTTGGGCTGCTTCTTTAGAATGATCAGGTTGGTAGATGTTTTGAAATGTCAGAGACATTTCTTTGATGCTCCCCATGTTTCTATAGGGGTCTGTGCAAATGTTTTCTAATTGATTTCTTGACAGTCTTAGTTAGCATTGTGAGACAAAGTAGGAAGAGTGTGAGATTTTGGGGTTAGGGGATCTGGGTTTGAAACTTGCCCCTGCCATTTGCTATCTGGGAAATTCATTACAGTGTACTCAACTGCTCTGGATTGGTTTTATCTGTAAAACAGGCACATGTCTACCTGATAGGGTGGCTATGCCAATGAACTGAGATGCGTGTGAAGTGTTCTTTAGACCGTGAGGTCTCATATATTCTTCTATCCATCATTACTGCCTTCTTCAAGAATCTAACTTTTTCCAAACTTGAGGAGAAGATATTGTATCCTGGTATCCTTTTTTTATTTTTATTTTTTTTAATACAACTGATCCTTTGAGTGATATTCCTGGGCATGTTTGACATAGTGCTTTAGTGACTACAACAACTTTACATAGTAGTCTAAATTCTCACGTTTGTGAATGACAGAAACCTAAGTTAAACTGCTTGAAGCCAAAAGGGAAGTTTATTGAAATACGTAATTGAAAAGATAGAGCCGTTAGGTTGAACCATATGGGATTGCTGTTTTTCTAGGTCAGAAATAGTCAAATATGGCAATTTCACTTGGTTCAACCTAGTACAAATGGGGGCTCAGCATATGTCATGCTGATCTGGATTCTCTTTCTATCTTCTGGCTCTGAGATGACTCTGTTCTCTAGCGTGTTCTTCTCTGGTGTTATAAGATGGCTGTTAATGGCTTCTGGAGCCACATCCTTTCATGTCATGTCCAATGGGAAAGAGCAAGAGTTTTTGTCTTAATTGTTCTCTGCAAAGGTCTCAGTTGCATTTCAGGGGCTCTGCTTAGGTCCTAAGCTTATCGGAGAACCAATCGCTGTATCCAGGGATGTGAAGTGTGCCTATAGCTTAGACTTGAGTCACATGCTTGGTCCCTGAAGTCATAGACTAAGGCTAGACCGCAGAGGGAAAATTGGGTGAGGCTCCCAGGAGAATTGTGAACAGATGTAGGGCTGCAAAAACAACATGCGTCTAGAACACCTTATCAGATAAAACCATTTTTCCACGTTATGTATGAAGACAGACCTGAAAAGGCTGTAGAAATTTCTCAAGAGCAGGCAGTCCTGGGGTAACTCAATAATTGAAGGGGGAAAAGTATTGGAAACATTTAAGGCAAAAGACATGGTGCTGTGTTCGTGTGGTCATGTTGCAACTAGAAGATTTGCTTGTAGCCTAGAGGATTCTTATTTGGAGCAGAAATTTGTGATGGACAGGAACGTTCTAGAAAATGAGCCGAGAGATCAAAGCAAGGAGCTCTTGAGTCCATTGTAGGATTTCATTTTTCAGTGAGTCCTAGGTCCTTGCTCCTTTTCCAACTTACTTCATTTGTTTTTATTCCCAAGATGTTGTCCCTTTTCCAGGCACTAGACCTTGGCTGTGAGAAAGAGGTAGAGAGAAAGAAGAGAGAAGGCTTTGGAGACATATTAAGATGCTTCTATGGAGACAAAATGCACCTTGGTGCAAATCTAAGAGTCCTTAGCATATACCCTAGGGTCTTCTTCTATAAATGGTAGAATAGTTGTCTTTCACACTTCACTGGATTAATTCAGAAATGCCAAACATTTGCACTCTATGCCGATGGTTATTTTGCTGGTCTTTAAGTCTTATTTCTAATATCATGTACCAAGAAACTGGCAACATCAGTTTCCTGGAAATATAAGTCTCTTCAAGAAAATGACAGATTAGACAATGTGAAGTTTCATGTTAAAATCTCTATGCTTTTGGTCATTAGCCCTCAGGTCATGCCCAACCCCCAAGGTTATTGGAAACAGTGAGAAATGAATGAAAGCAGGAAATGTAATTACCATTCTGTGCATTGAAAAGTTAAGCCACTGTTACCATGGATACAATGGCTTGTTTATCATCCAGATCTTGAGATTCCAAGTTTGGAAGCAATACCAGAGGTCTCCTTTAAGTTTATGTACCATCAGCCTCATGCAGATTCTTAGTAACTTTTAAAATAAGCCTTTACTCACTGATTCACATTAAGTAATAGCATACCTACTTTTGAGTGTCCAGCGGGTGTTGAGGAAACCCGATAAAGGGGAAGCAGACCGCAGCTACAATTCTGTTATGCTAGACTTTCTTGGATTCTCATATAAAAACATCCTGTCTTATAGTGTCAGAGATTTGCTTGTCACCTTGGGTCCAGTTCTTTGGTTTTTAATCTCATTAACAAGGAGAAGTTTTTCTCAGTAAAGGCTGAAAAATCAAAACTCATTATTTCAATAGGGAAATCCTCAAATAAAATTGAATTTAAGGATAGAAATCTTTTTCATATGTCAATCTTACCTACCTTTTAATCTCACTAAAGGGGAGGAGAAAATGCTAGTGTGTACTTCCACACAGGCTTAATTTTGATGTGGGAAGGGTGTGGAGGATACTTTTTGTTGCAAGAAACAGAAAACCCACCTCAAATTGGCTTAAACAATTAAGGGTATTTATTGGCTCATGTAAGTAAAAACTTCTGAGTCATAGTGGGGTTCAGGTGAGGTGCAGTCATGGCTCCAGTTCTCTCTCTTTGTATTTTTCTTGACTCTACTCCCCTCTAGGTTTCAGCTTTGTTTTCAGCCTGGCTTCCCATATTGTTATATTATAGCTGCCAGGACAAATGGGGCTACATGTTTTCTTGATCCTATCTAAGAACAATTCAACTTTGAGAAGATTTCAGCTATGTTTTCAAAAGCATTATTTCATCACGATTTATAGAATGCTGTAATCTCTAGGGTCCCTAGATGGAGATCACCTAGCTTCCTACATTTGGCATATCATCAAAATCACATGGGGAGTTTTAAACAGTATGTAGATTCTTAGGCCAAAACCCACACTTACTAAATTAGAAGTATGGAATCTGTTTTGTTAAGTAATTCTGAGAGTCAGACAGTTTGGGAACAACTGATCTGGGTAACCTGTCTGATTTTAGTTTTGTAAACTGAAACTAAGTTGCCATGGCAAATTCCTTCCAGTAGCAGTGAAGTATACTCTGTTAAATCTGTTCTTTCTTTTGGGTGGGGATGTCACAAGGTAGTTACAGTAATGAGGAAAACTACTCTTTTATATCTGAGGGTGATATGAAGTACTGCCCCCATTCCTGGCGGTCTCCTTTCCTGGCCAACATGACAGTCCCTCCCTGTAGCTACTATTTGTGTCTTAATTAGATTCTTTGTTCTTTCCCTGGACACCCTTGATGCCCTTCCTCCCACTCTAAGAACCTGAGATTCTTTGAGCTACTACTTCCAACTACTGTTGGAGGTCTTCTTACCCTTTTCCACCCAAGTCGGGGATTCATCTCAAGAGAATCCCTGGCAGAACTCATTGGAATCTAAAGCAGCCGTCTATGTTTGGTATGGGAGTATTGGAAAACCTTGTAGCTCATTCACTTTATATCCTAAGCCCAACTCTTTGTTGATCCCACTGGTACTTATGGTCCATTGCTCCTGCCACCTCTTCACTGCCCTTCAAATTCCTCAGTTATTCACTTCCTCAGCTTATATTTCATGGCCCATCGTTAGCATCACTTCCTTGCCTCCACCCTCAGCAGTCTGGTCCTCTTTTCTCAAACCTCCATCCAACACCACCTGCGCAGACAACGTTGCTTCTTATAAACGTGAAAATAGAAGCAATCAACAGAACTCCACAAACTCCCACAGTTCAACCATCATCACTTGAACTTCAGCCTGTATATTTTGTCTTTCCTCCTGGTACTCTGGATGAACTTTCCGTGCTCTGTAGTGCAACCAGTTCATTCATGTTCTAGATCACATTCTCTCTCACCTCTCACCATTTGTCTCCTTTCATGAAATCTTTTCCCCACATTCCTTCTTGCTATCACCTATTTTCTCTGTTTCTTGGCAAAAATCCCTTGGCAGATTTGTCTTTTTTTTTTTGGCTGTGCCACACAGCTTGCAAAATCCCAGCTCCCCAACCAGGGACTGAGCCCAGACACTTGGCAGTGAGAGCACAGGGTCCCAACCACTGGGACCACCAGGCAGATTTGTCTTTATCCACTGTAGTTTCGCGTCAGTTGTTCTCAAATCCGTGCCATTCGAGTCCCCCCACCCCCTTGACGGGTATTTCTTTGGCCGAGGTCACCGATGACCTCCATGTTGTTAAATCCAAAGATCCGTTCTCAGCTCTCATCTTGTTTAGCTGATTAGTAACGCTGCACACAGTGTGTCCTGCCTTCCTCCATGGAACCACATTCTCCTAGTTTCCTTCCTTCCTTGCTGGCCTCTCCTTGGTATCTCATGCTTGTTCTCATCCATCTTCCTGATTACTTTTCATCTCTATCTACATTACTTTGGTTGCCTCATCCTGTCTCTTTAAATACCATCTGTATGCAGACAACTTACAAATTTATGAGTGTAATCCAGACCCTACCCTAAACTCTAGTCCTGTATGTCCAACTGCTTATTTGGTATGTCCACCTGGTTGTGCAATAGTCATTTCAGACTTATGTCCAAAAACCGAACTCCTGATCTCCACTAATGCCCCAAACCTGCTTTCTCCATAGATTTCCCCATATTAGTAAGTGGCTTCTCCATCCTTGTTCAGACTCCAGACCTTGGACTCTGCTGTGACTCCTCTTTTTCTTTTATACCTCACATCCAATACGTCAGACAATCCCATTGTTTCGATCATCAGAATATATGTAGAATCCAACCACTTTTCGTCTTTACCACTACTGCATTGATCCAAGTCATGGTCACGTCTTACCTGGATTATTGCAATAGCTTCCCTACTGATCACCTGCTTCCCTTCTGTCCCCCTTCTGTCAACTCTCAACCCCCTTTTAGAAACCAGTCAGATCCTGTCACTCCTCTGCTCAAAAGCTCCAATGGCTTTTGTCACACACTAGGTGGGTTTTCCAGAAACAGACGCTGAGATGGAGTTTGGAATGCAAGATATTTATTAAGATCAATGTCTGTGAAGGGAAGGGGAGGAAGCAGAAATAGGCAGAGGAAGAAACTGAACTGTGACAAGGCCTTGCTTGACCCAGTGGGGAGTTCTGGAGCTACGGTTGGCAGAGAGAGTGTTCTATGTGTCAGGCTGAAATGGCCTTCCTCAGTTGCTAGATGTGGCCTGCCCTGGCAAGGTACCTTATTCTACAACTGAGATGGACCTCAGAGGAGCTCAGTGTAGGTAGAAAGTCCTTCCCTGCAGCTGGTCCTTCCTTGAAGGGGAATCTGGGTGGTACATCTCCTCATCTACCTGTCTATCATTGCTTCCCAGCTCATAAAGAGTCAATGTCCAAGTAGACCCTAACCATCTGGCCTGCACATCACCTCCCTGAACTATCTCCTTCTCTCTCCCACTCACGTTGCTCTAGGTGCAATGATATTCTTGCTTTTTCTCCAACGCAGTGAGCACCTTAAGGCCTTCATACTGGCTTTCTCTCTTCCTGAACATTCTTGCCTCAGACTGTGTATGACTTGTCCCTCACCTTCGATAGGTCACTGCTTATATGTCACTTTCTCAGTGTCACCTTCTCTGATTTTTTCCTCTTACTTTCTTCATTGCACTTAACACCCTCTGACATGATGGACATAATTTATTTGTTTTTTAAAATTTACTTTGTTGTCCCTTCCCTAAGATATGAATTCCAAGAGGGCAGGCATTTTTCTGTCTTATTCATTGACTTATCCCTAGTGCCCATAATAGGGCTAACTAAATACATATAAGTTGAATGAATGATGGATAGATGTCACCATGAGTGCTAAAACCAAGAAGGGCAGCCTAAGCTCATCACCATGTCCTTGGTATTGCCAGCCCTTAATTCTGCCGGGCTCCTGGAGGCCCCATCAAGGTCCTGATGGGGAAAAAAGAAAATTGCTGTCTCTATCAAAACAAGTGGCTTAGCAACGCTGTTTCTCTCCATTTGACTCTCCCCCTTCCTCTGCCTCACTGCCCCCCCAACTACTGATGGATCCCAGTGCATTTGATAGTAGCGGATTCTGCATCAGCCTTTTTAACTTCCACCCCAGACACTTGGTTACCCTGTGAGGATCCCCTGTACATACAGAATGGGGCTATTTTAGGGACAGATTTGATTCAGTTGCTTTTACAAAAAGATAAGCCAAAGTTTTTAGACTTTATGTTAGTGGACTGTCATTCTGTGTTTAAACAGAACACAAAAGAAATCTGTCTGAGACCGTGGCACAGTGAAAACAGCCTTGATCAGACAAAAGGCCCTCTTTGAAGAGGGGAGTGGTTTCTAAACTTGGGGAGGCGGCGTAGACTATGGAGGAAAGAACATCACATGTCAAGTCAGGACATTCATGGGTCTTGTTCCTGATGAATGAACCAAAAATGGGCCCAACCGAAGAGGGCCACACTGCTGAAAAATGCCTGTGGCTGCTTGTCCCTGGGCACAATCTTTCTCACTTTATACCCCATTCTTTTTTTTTTTTTTTTTTTAATTTGGCTGTGTCGGGTCTTAGTTGCAGCATGTGGGATCTTTCGTTGTAGCACATGGGCTCTCTAGTTGTGGCGTGCGGGCTTAGTTGCCCCACGACATGTGGGATCTTAGTTCCCTGACCAGGGATCGAACCCATGTCCCCTACAATGGAAGGTGGATTCTTAACCACTGGACCACCAGGGAAGTCCCTAGACCCCATTCTTTTGATAACTTCATAATGCAACCATGACCAAATAGGTTAGAGGTAGAGGAATGACTCAGTGACATGAATGTATGGGTGAAGAAGTTGGGAGAATGACCTGACATAACTACTGCTAAAAAATTTGAGTGCTTTCTATGTGCCTGATATAGTCCTAAGTGTTTTACAGGCGTAATTTTACCCACTTCTTTATTAACAGTTTGAACTTTATGGATAAAGGAGCAAGGCAAAGACAGGTGAGGTCATTTGCCCACAGCCATCTAGTTATTAAGTGGTGGAACCAAGATTTGAACCCAGAGTCCTTAATCTTATGTGTTATCACTGTGGGTAAGTAGGAGCAAGTGCAAGATAGTGCCTCTGTATCAATCAAACAAACCCTCATTTAATGGCTCATATTATGATCAGGTGACCTCATTTCAGAAGCTGGTACCTTTGCAACTCAACTCTTGGACATTTTTGTGCTACTTTTGGCAGTCATTCATTCGTTCATTCATTACATGTCGATGGAGACCATATCATGCTTTGGCATGTGTAACTGGGTACAACAGAGGACAGAGAGATTCCTGCCACATGGGCCTATCCAAAACAGCTTACTCTTGAAGAGTACATTTCCATTTTAACCTAGTTTTCCCTCTATACTCTTTTGGTACTGGCTGATTCCTGCTTGCTGACTTTCTCCTATACTACCATTCCTTTATCTAGGAATGTCCTCTTCTCTATAGTTACACATCTTTTAATTCAGAAGACCCTTCCCCAATCAGAGAGTTCTATTCTAACTTCCTCTTCGGGGTGGCGGTGATGTACAGATTTTTAAAGTCTGCTGTTGCTTAATACTGATGGAAAAATTCCTACTAAGTTCTCTTATTCAAAGTCCTAGAAGAAAGTAATGAACAACCGAATGAGAACTGAGACTCTTTACAGCTGAGAAGTTTAATCGCGTAGAGATGGGGAAGGCGTTTGCCTGTGGGCCGGAAGGGCGGGAAGGGCTGGAAGTGCTGGAACATCTCTTGGCTCCAAAGCATCTCTCACCCTGGCCAAAGATGTCTGCTCCATCACCATTAGAGCCAGTTCTTTAGAGTAAGACACTCTTCCCCCCGAAACTCTGGTTAAAGTGAGACATGTTTACCCCATCTGTTAAAGTAGTTCGTTGAGATAATAACGCACAGTAAACATTTGTCAGCGTGAGGTTCAGAAAGAACTAGACGCAAAGCTGATGGTTTGATGCGGTGGTGGTGCGAAAGAAGGGAAGAAGGCACCAGAAGGTGAGTCCTGAAAGGGAGCCAACCTCATCTCCTAATTATTTTGCCTAAATCAGCTTTTCTGGGGAAAAAAGATATTATTGCTTGTGCTTTTTCCTTAGGGTGACATTATGGGGAGCTTCTGCTGTGAATCTGTCAAAAGGATGTCAAAGATAGCACTTCTTACTTTTTAGTAAGGCTCTCGTCTCCTTCCTCTAATGAGCTGAGCTGAAATACGATTGTTAGAACAAAAGGAAAGGTTGATCCTAAAAGCAACAAAGTTGCAACACTCTATCAGTCATTCCTTTGGGATTCATCGGCATCAGGTAGCGTTGAGAGGAAGCTTTTGGATTTAGTGTAAATGGAAGTTATAATTTTTCTAGACCATAATGATGACTATTGATAGGAAATCCAGTGTTCTTCCTTAGTTAGTATGCAATAAAAAAAAGTTTGCAAATGAATAAAGTGAAATCCACACATTTCCCAAATCTGTTGCTAAATGGTTACTTTTTATGTACCACCACTTTGAATTATTTTTCCAGTTCACTTCTGGCATAAAAATTTACTTCTCCCCTAATATTTGGTGCAGCGAGGTGTTGAAAGAATTTGCTAAGTAATCACTGGAAGCTAAGATTCTAGTGAAAAACAAAATGCGTGGTTTAAAAATTGAATGTACTAACTCGGAGACAGCAAAAATTAGATGCTTCTTGCTGTAAATAATTAAACCCAGCAGGGCAGACAGGAGAGAACATGGGACTTGAGCTAAGAAGGATGCATAGTGTATTGAACACTTTCACTTCCCTGTAAGGGAAATCAAAGAGGTCTTTAATAGTCGTTGCTCATTGTGAATATGTGCAACAAAATCCCACTGTAATCCAGATTTATTTTTCAAGCATTTTGCTTTGATTGAAGGAATGAGAAAGTGAAGGGAAGAGGAACGGTATTTGATCGAGGCCCTTTAGCCCTCTTTTTCTCTAGGAGGTCCAAGTGTGGTTTGTCACTGTGACCTGGGGCTTTGGTTCCCTTCAGGGCCTTCTTGCACTGGGGTTGCATTGGTAGATCAAAGACAACTGGTTCTGTTTTCTTGCCAAGAAGCAGTGGATATACTAATTGAGAAGTGGACTGACACGAGACACATAGGATGGATTCTTTCTGATTTTCTCTAACAGGGTTGGTTTCCTTAGTCTCCCTACCTCCTCCACTTTTTTCGAGGTGGGGGGCAAGTAATTGGCCTTAATTTTTCTATCTGTGTAAAAGGGAATAAGATTTTACAGCTTTCATACGGGTGGGCTTGAATATTAGCCTTAATGAAGTGCTTTATTTTATTATTTAAAAAATTAACGTAGGGCTTCCCTGGTGGCGCAGTGGTTGAGAGCCCGCCTGCTGATGCAGGGGACACGGGTTCGTGCCCCGGTCTGGGAAGATCCCACATGCCGCGGAGCGGCTGGGCCCGTGAGCCATGGCCGCTGGGCCTGCGCGTCCGGAGCCTGTGCTCCGCAACGGGAGAGGCCACAACAGTGAGAGAGGCCCGCGTACCAAAAAAAAAAAAAAAAAAAAAAATTTAACGTAGACTAAAATGGTGTGTGTATAGTTCTATAAATTTTCTTACATGTATATATTCATGTAACCAGCACCGCAATTGGGATTAGAACAGTTCAATAACCCCCCACTCCCTCGATTCCCTTATGCTATTCCTTTGTAGTCACACCCTCCAAATAAAGTTTCTAAGTTCTTTTTCTGAAAACTGACTTTCCCACATGAAAGCCTCAATTTCTGCCTTTCATTTGTTCATTTTAATTCAGGAAGTGTTTCTAGCTCATTTCTGAAGTAATTCAAAATGACATGGGTGAATGGTAAGTTTGCAAGGCTGGTTTCCCCTTATTGTATGGAGGAAAAAACTGGAAAGATGGAAGCTCTTTCAGCCATATAGGAAAAAAATTGCCTAAACTTGGCTTGTTGCTAGATTGGAATCTGCAAAGAAAACACACGCAAGAAATCTCCCTTGAAGAGGAGGACAGAGGTTTATTTTTTATTTAACGATTTACCCCTTGACACCTGGGAAATGATTAGTTGATGTTTTCAAAGAAGATTAAGTCAGTGTGGTTAATTAACTGTGGTAATCAGGTGACTTAAATTAATTAACTCCTTGTTAACAATTTCCATCAATTTTGTAAATAAATGACTAAATCAGTAAATTATATTCTTAAGATTAAAGGCTTTATTTCCTGATTTATTTTATTGATGACAAATTAGAGATTTTTCTCCTCATCTCATTCCCTTCCTGCCAACCTGACAAATGAGAACTAGCTGGTTATAGTTCGAGAGGAACACACCAGAGTACCTTTTAATATGTGGTTTTAGGGAAAAGTCAGGCTAAAGGACACTTTTGCTCCTTCATCTCAGCACATTTTAAAAGATTTAGGGGAATGAAACTTAAGAAGTATGTACATAGCAACATTAAGGGAGAATGGAGGTAGCAAGTAATGATGAAACTCACTCCAGGATAAGCTTTTTACTATGAAGTTTTTAATGTTTTATTTTCTTTCTTTTTTCTATGTGAAAAGTGAATGAGGAATATAATAACATGAAACAGAATTCGGCTTTGAGCTAGAGATAAATTTTAATGGATAATTAGGTGTTCTATTTAGAAGGAATTTATCAAAATGTTGGGATATAGTGATTGCATTAGTCAGTAAAGCTTGATTGCAGGTTTAAAATGCCATGCAAATATACAACTAGAATGTTCTTTCTTTTTAGAATCTTTATAATTGAAAATTCCCTTCCCTGCTTACATGATTATGTCTTGGTCTCCACTGAAACATGTGAGCTGGAACATTACCCACCTGTCCCCCATGCCCTCAAATATGCCATTGCATTTTCTGAAAGGCATTGAACACTCAGGGGATTTGCATTGTGAGACAGATGCTATAGGGTTATTTAGGATTCCTTCTAGAAGGAATATTTGTCATCTTGAATAACTTTTGAGGAGCTACAATATATTTACGTATTTGCAAAAATTCAATGCTAAGATCACTCACATTTTATAAAGAGAAAATTCCTACAGTTTCCTTGAAAGTATAGAAGGCAGCCTCAATTGTGGGAATGAGCTGAAACCAGTGATGTAAATTTACATCTCTGACTGCTAAGCAAAATTTTGGGGTCTTCCTACTATTATGGAAGCTCTCTGGCCACGCCCTCTGCCCCCTTCCCCACCTACCCAAGGATCCTCAATCTCAAGGGTCTTCCCTGGATGTAGTTCACCTGTGGCCAAACCTTTCTGGTGCTGGGGCGCTGCCTGGTGTTGTTGGAGTTTTGGAGATTTAGCTCTGTCACGTTCCAGATGTGCCCCTCTGGGCTATTTGACCTCTCTGAGCTTCAGTCTCCTGGACTACTTAGTAATTTCTACTCCACAGGTTCCTGGGAATATTTAAAGGACCTTGTGAGCACGCAAGGTCCTGGCACTTGGTGAGCCTTCAGTAAACATTTAACCCCACAGGGAACCTGGTGCTAAATCATTCATAGTTGACCAGCTCTTGGTTAGGTCAATGCAGCAGAGCAGCCACCATGCTGTGTCTTTTGAAATAAAGGAATCACTTGTCACATTCTCTATCCATAGAAATTGTTGAGGAAAAAATACAGGTTTTTTTTTTTTTTTTTTTTAGGAGGGGGAACTGTCAAACAAGGAAGCATTAGAAGACAGGCGTTGTATCTTGCCTTTCTGTCCCCCAAGACCATTTATTTGGACTTTCACCTTTAGGGCTTGAAAGCACAGACCCCAAATGTCATGTTACGTAGTATTTCAAACTTCTCAATGGACTCAGTGTTTCCATTTCGTGTGACCTGTACCTACTTCCTGTAAACCTGGTCCTCTGCAGAGTTTACTGGTGATGTCTCTGTAACTCTGAGAACAAGAATGATAGAAGCATGGGTCTAAGTAGAGCTCAGGTGTGCCCTCTGGTCAAGGAGAAAGCTCTCCAGAGGGAAGAGTACGTTAAAAGATGAACACTTGGCTTTGTGAGAAGTTTTAATCAGACCACGTAAAAATCATAGTCAATGTTATAACAGTTCCTTATTATTCCGTAAAAATAGACAAGAGTCAGTGAGAAGTTTAAGAGGTGAAAAGCTATCAGTCAATCCAGATTTGGTTCATAATTACAGTGAATACATTGACGTATTTATTCCACATTTACTGAGAGAGCCTATTGGGTCCAGAACTGAAGACACAAAGATGAATAAGACATGTACACAAACAGTTGTGCTACAAGGTGAGAGGTGTTGTCATAGAGGTTTGGGAGCACAGAGAAGGGAGTGAAGTCAAGTGGACCTGAGGGGGCCAAGAGCCAGGGAAGAGAGCCCTGATTTGCTATTTGAACAGTCTTTTTTTTTTTTTTTTTAATTCTAATCAAAAGAGCAGCCATCCTAATGGAAGAAATATTTTTGTTTCCCAGTGTGGATTTAGATGTAGTTCAGAAATTGACTCCCTATATCAAATGTATATGTATGCTAAGCTAACCAGTCCGCTACTTTATTTTTTTATTTTTTGAATTTTATTTTATTTATTGAACAGAGTCTTGAGGAGGGTGTGTTGGCAGGAGATGGAGCTGGGAGAGCCGACTCTGGTGAGACTAGAGGACTTTGTGTGTCAAGCTAAGCAGTTTGGTGCCTTTGAAAAAAATGTAAGCTGGGAAGCACAATGGTTAGACTTAGATTTTTTTTTTTTTTTTTTTTGGGAAGATAATGCTTTTGCCATGAGGAAAAGCAGATCAGCCAGTTAAATTAGAGAATTACTGTAATTATCTGAGAGACAGATGATAAGGGTCGACCTAAACTTGTGGACCTGAAGGTGACCAGAGGGAGAAAGAGTCATTGTGGAATACAGAAAAAGCTTTTATTTGTTGCTGTTTTTGATAATTACCATTTTTTTTTTTTTTGCGGTATGCGGGCCTCTCACTGCTGTGGCGTCTCCCGTTGCGGAGCACAGGCTCCGGACGCGCAGGCTCAGCGGCCATGGCTCACAGGCCTAGCTTCTCCACGGCACGTGGGATCTTCCCCGACCGGGGCACGAACCCGTGTCCCCTGCATCGGCAGGCGGACTCTCAACCACTGCGCCACCAGGGAAGCCCCCATTATTTGTTTTATAAGTTCATATGTGTTATTTATGGGAATATTAGACATGTGTTTTCAATGTACATTCATAAATACTTGATGGTATTATCTTGAATCCCCTTATCTGAAAAAGTTCTAGCATATTGGGTATGGCAAGTGATGTTTTCCTTGGTTTTGTTCATTGATTCCTAGTTGGTACAGCTTCCTTGCAGAGTATCTGGAAATGTGTAGGGGCATTTTTGGGGTTGTCACAGTCCCTGGTTGTCACTGCTAACATTTAGAGGGCAGACAAGGATGTTAAACCAGCCGCAACACACAGGACAGTTCCACACTACAAGGAATCGTCCAGTCCCAAATGCCAATATTTCTTCTGTCAACCAAGGGCCCATATTGGTTGATACGGAGTGGACAAAGAGGCAGGAAGGAATAAATACTGGTAATAAGGGCTGACATTTGTTGAAACTTATTATGTGTCTGGGATATAGTCACCAGAATTATAGCATTTAGTCCCCATTTTACAAATGTGCAAACTGAGCCGGAGTGGAGGACTATCTCTGGATCTTGCATTTTTTTTTTTTTTTTTTTTTGCGCGGTACGCGGGCCTCTCACTGTTGTGGCCTTTCCCGTTGTGGAGCACAGGCTCCGGACGCGCAGGCCCAGCGGCTATGGCTCATGGGCCCAGCCGCTCCACAGCATGTGGGATCTTCCTGGACCGGGGCACGAACCCGTGTCCCCTAAATCGGCAGGCGGACTCCCAACCACTGCGCCACCAGGGAAGCCTTGGATCTTGCATATTTAACTTTAATTCGCAAATATAAGTGGAAAAGGAGAAAAACATTTTCTTTGTGCACTTGCAGTTAATCAAATCTCAGGATCCACCTCCAGGAAACATTTCTTCTAGTTCCAGAGAATATTGGCAAAGCATCACCTTCCAGTATTTTTTAAAATATGGAAAATATTTGATGACATTAAAAAAAAAATAGGGTGGCATTATGGATTGGGAGAAACTCTCATTTGACAGCAAAACAGTTGGTGCTCCATAAATGCCTGGTGAATTGAACTGACTCCATGGAGGCACTCCGTGGCTTTAGAGGGTGCCAGGATCTTACAAATTTATTTTTTACTTCACATAAAAGGAAACCTGCTTCAAGCACAGTCTTGGTAATTTGAAGGCGTGTGTCCGTGACATAGGATGAAGAATGTGCCTCCTTCTTGGTCATGCCCTACACTTTCCTGCCAGTTCCAGTTTGTTCCTTCTGCCAGGCACACCCTCCCCTCAGACCCCCATATCGTAGCTTAAAAGCACCTTCCTCCACAGGGCCTTTCTTGATCTCCACTGAATGTTATCTGAGCCTCTCTCACAGCACTTATCATCACACCATGAATTACAATTATTTATGTATGTATTTTATCTCTTCCTCTAGAATAGGACCACTGGTGCTAAGAGTTATGCCTGCTTCCTCTGGTATCCTGTGTCTGGCACAGAGCCATGTGTAAGCAGGAGCTCAAGAAATCTTTGTTTAGAGGAAAGTTCTTTTAAGAACTCCATGAGTTGTAGTAAAGCAACTCCGTCCCCCAGGGGAGGTGATAGGCATGCTCTACTGTGGATCACTGTTGCAGAGAGGATTTTGTTTGGCTTTGTTTCTCCCTAACGTAACGAGCAATAGGAGGCTGGCTTGGTACTTCCATGGTATCATCAGGGACCTAGGTACCTATCTTCTTGCTCCACCATCCCCTGCTGGTGGCTTCCATCCTTAAGGTCACCTCATTGTCCAAAATAGTTCTGTAGCCATAGCTACTTCTGCTCCATGCTAGGTGTGGAGGAGGAGGAAAAAGAAGGGCATGCCGTCGCTCTTTAAAGGAGACTTCCCAGAAGTCCTACGTAACCCTATTGCTTGCATTTCATCTCATTGATCAAGACTTACTCCGGTGACCATACTTAGCTGAAGTCTGGGAAATATAGCCTTTTGGCTGCACACACTCTTCACCTGAATAAAACTGGGATTCTGTGTCTGAAGAGGAAGGAGAATGAATATTGCGGTAGGCTATTGTGGTCCTGGCCATAGATGGTCAGGTGACAGTGGGCATTTGTTACACTTTGAGGACCACATCTTTGTAAAGACATTTGAACTGAATTTGGAGGACAGAAAAAAGGATGATGAGAGAACCAGAAACCATGTTACGGGAGGAATGATAGAAAAACTGGGGATGTTTCTTTTGGAGAAGAGAAGAATCAGGGGAACAATGGCTAGCTCTCTCTTCAGATATTCAAAGGACCATCACATGGAAGAAGGATAAGGCCTATTTTTAATGATTCTAAAGGATAAGAAGGGAATTGTAGGCACATAGCCTGCACCAAAAGAAAGCTGGAATTTGACTTTAATGTCTCTTTTAACCTTTGACTTTATAGAGATGTATACTATATACATGCACCTGTGAGTCTGATTTTGAGGTTAGAAATATTGCTTGTTCTATAGTTGCTTTGTTATCAGAATCCCCTTTTCTCAGTGGTTGCTGTAGTGGTGCTACTGCATTGGCAGTTTATATTTTGAAAAGCTCAGGACTTTTCCTTCTGTGAGGTGTGGGCTCTGTTTCCTTTATGCTTGGTCATTTTCAAAATGTCATCGAGAGTCAGAAACAGTTTCCACACTCAGGCTGCAGTGAGGAGAATTCTTAGGTTGTAGATACTAATATCAGGGCTTAAAAATTCCATATTGTCTAACTCAGTAATTCAATAAATATTGTCACTATCAATATTGGACTAAGATATCTGTGCTTAGGCAACTGGTTAATGTTATTTAGTTAAACATGAATTCTTTTAAATTATTACTAAACATTTTAAACATCTGAAATGTAGTTGCTGTAATGTCTTAAAAACAGAGGCATTATCAACCAGAGAAATAAACTAGCAGAGTTAATTTATCTCACTAAATAGTGATTTATTTTTGAAACTGCATAGATGTGTACCTGAAAACTTGCCTATCTTTGTGAATTAAGTTCTATTTTTCTAGTTCAGTTTTATTTTGAATATAGATGTTTTTCTTTTGTGAACCTCAGATATAAGAAATAGTTAAGGAGAGAGTATAATTTAAAATAGAAGCGATAATTTAGTAAGTAGATGATATGAAATTTCTGTATTAAATCAGCTTTTTTGGGGCAATAAGCTATAATTCTAATTAGGGTAATTTAAAAAGATCTTCAAACTGGGTTGCAGATTGTGAATACAGAAGTGCTAGAATATAAGCAAATATATGTTAAACAAACAAACAAAACCCTGAAAAATTCAAAGGGGGACCATATATAGAGTTTAAAGGATCAGAAAACACCTGCCTAAAAATAGTAACAATAGCTAAAGTTCATTGACCATGTCCTTATGTGTCAGGCCCATACTTCTTACACTATTTCCATTTTAACATTATGAGTAGGAGCTCTTATTATCCTCATTTTTAGATGAGGAAACAGAGGCAAGGAAATTAAATAACATGCTCACTCACCATAGTGTTAGGAAGAGGTGGAGCTGGAGTATGAACCCAGGTGTAGACTTCAGGGGCTTCTCTCCAGAAAGTTGCTTGGGTTTCTAAGCAGCCTTTCCTCTTCCCTCCCTTTCCTCACCCCCCAATCTTAGAGTAGTATATCAAGCATTCAGCCATCTGGTTATTCAGACTTCATCTCTTAAACTTCTGTAGAAAAGCTTTAGACATGCTGGGCTGAATGAAAGAAGGGAAATATAGACTCCTATACTTGAGATGCATTCCTACAGGTGTAATGAAAAGTACACCTCCAGGAAAACATATCAAGTGCATTCCTTAGTCAGCAAGCTTTGAAATGTTGGGCTTCCTTGGTTGTGTGTGTGTGTGTGTGTGTATCTATGTACATGCATGTATACACAGATACACACATACACGTTGGGTGGAGTTGGTGAATCTTGTATTTCCAATGGAAGGAGTTCTTTGAGTTACGTAGATAAGGGGTTTCAGTTTACAAAAGAACCAATACTACAGTGTTTCAATAAATCATGTTCATTTGTTACTTGATTCTCTAGGCCTTTGGAGTCATTCCTTTTGCAATATTTCCTTAGGGCCCTTTTCTTCAGTCCAGATTAATTTAAGACACATTACACTGATTTGAGATGTCACCAGTTCTCCTGGGAAACCCTTGGACTGTATTTTCAATGGCCTGTGCTTTTATGGAAAAATGCTGTCTCACTGCCGATGAGGTTTCTGGTATCAGCAAAGACAGTTGATCACGTATCACATTAGAAGCCCTGATAAGATCCTCTATCCCCCTAGAATCTGTGCCATCAATCTGGCGAGGAAGGTATTTGGGCATTAGAAATGCCTAAAATGCCACAATTAGAAAATTCACTTCTTTGAGGGCCTCCTGTTTTCTGCTGAAAGTACCAGTATCCATAAAGGCTTTAAAACTCAAACTTTCTTGTGAATAAGTTCATTTGGGTGCAGATTTGGGGGCTCAGGGTCGAGAGCCGTGAAAACTCTGGCCACGTTATGGGGATCTAAGGGAGAGAGAGGAAAGGATTTTTAGACAAGGGTGAGGGAAATGAAGCAGAGGTAGGACCCTTTAACTAGATAAGGCCCTAATCGCCTCATTCCTGGACTATCAGAAGAGCCTTTTAGATTTAAGCTGCTTTTGCCTCTTTGTAACTTTACCGACCAAGCTTAGTGAGCTGTTGAGTGCTCTTAGTAATCAGAGTGACCATGGTCCTTCTCAGGGAAGAACTGGCTTCACTTAGTTTCTGGCAGGAGGTGGGCTGGCTGTGTGGGCTTGCAGGAGGACAGCCAAAGTTGTTGTGTGTTTGCTGTCTTTACCGGAGTCACCTGACAGTTGTTATTCTGTCTCCTTGAGAGCGCATAGATAAACGGTCTCCCAGACCCTCAACATGCTGTTGGATTGAATTGAGTTTGGAGCGTTTGCTCTGTGAGGTGGAGACTGTTTAGGAGGGTGGTGAGATCTCTCTGTTTCATTACGAGGGAAGCCTGTTGCTGGGGTCATGGCAATGATGGGATATTTTATTCCTCCTTTTGGAAGGGTTGGGTGTCTAGGTTCACGTAAATCCATTCTTATTCAACCAGAGAGAAGGTAATAACTGAAGGTGATAATCAAGTTTTCCTTCGAATGTATTGCAAGGCATAATCACAAATGATTTTAGTCAAAGAATGTGTGCATTTATAGCATTTTTCTATTACGTAAGAGAACGTTTAGAAACTAGGATAATGAATATCTTAGCATTTTAAGGAAGAATTTGAAATTTCATTTTTTTGAACCTACACCCGGGAGAATTTATGAGCTTTCTAAATGAAGAGCTTTTTAGCTTAGCTTCAGTTGATTAAAATCCTGGATTTCTTTATGTCCTCAGTTCTGTGCCATATGTTGAGGCGAGCGCTGAGGTCAGTGGGAATACTTTTATGACCATCAAAAGGTCACTGTGTCCAAGTTTAACGTGCAGTATAATGATTTAAAGTCCACTCTGGGAAAGCCTCTATATTTATCATCGAATTTTGTGTGTGTGTGTTGAAATTATACACTTACGGTATTCCACATGAAAACTCCAGAGGCTCACCTGAGATCGAGTGATTTAAAATAGACGAAGAATAAAAATGCTTGTTGTAGGAAAATAGGAAAATGCATAAAGAAGAAAATAGGAAACCAATGGCAAGCTTGGTGTTGGCCCTAGCTTGACCTGTGTGTCCTAGGATAAATCTTGATTTTCAGTCTTGCCCTTGACCTCAGACTGGGCCAGTGGCTACTTTGTTCATGGACAGGCAACCACCATCCGTCCTTCCTGTAAATACTGAGCCTCCCACAGGCAAGGTGGCTCAGGCTTTGGGAGTTTTCTCTCATTTAATTATTAAGGGAACAAACAGGTCTTATCTGGTGAAGACATTGGTCCCCAAATATTTTCCTTCCTAGGCTGTTAGAATGTTTGAGATGGATGAGAAGTGGGTGTGCCCAGGAGGGAAGCACCCTTCACGGAGGGACTGCTGTACTTCAGGCTTTATGCTAGTGGTTTACAGGGACCTCTTTAATCCTCACCAGAACCTGGTTTTGCAGGTCAGAAACTTTGCCGGTAAGGAAACTGTGTATCAGAGTTTAAATCCCAGTTCACCAAGCCAAGTCAGTTAAGCAACAAATACTGACTGAAGATTTAATGTTGAATAAAACAAACAGTTCCTGCCCTCATGGAACTTTTTGAATGATATGGAGACAGTAGTCAGTGCTACCCATGTGTCCTGGCTCTTAGTCTAGTATTTTCTCCATCACTATCTTCTTATTTCAGCACTTATTGAGAAATCTGAATTTCTTACTGGACTTGATTTAAATTGTCTTTATTATAATACCTAAGAACCTATATTCTGAATATCAGTTCATTCATTCATTGTCTAAGTCAGCACTGTATAATTCTAGATGCCCAATTTCCAGACTTAAGGCAGCCACTGAAAACTCTGTTCTTGACCAAATCCCTAATATCAGCTTATTTTCTTGTAATTACTTTTTTAAAAAGTGTAATGCAGACAAGATTCCAGTAAACAATGGTTTTAATTTGTTTGTGTCAGTTAATAGAGATTTTATTGTATGTACTTCCTAGTATAGTTTATTACTGAAACCATTACATTTTTCCAGCATTAGAATTCTAAGATTCTATTTTAATGCATGGTTAACAGTTTCTGTTTATTGTGACAATAAGTTCTTACTGTCACTACTTATTGATACTTAAAATACAGATTAGGTGAAATCTTAGGAAATATACGCTACCTTTTTTCTTCCTGCTTTTGACAGTCATTACAGATAAACTTGTAATTTTATTTAAGCTGCTCTTAATATTGGGGGAATTATAAATTCACCATATATAGTCAGAAACCCAAACACCATTTCATTACACATTGGGTATCAGTGGGTGACAATATAATATTGTTGATTCTGTGTCAACAAGCTACTGAGTTTCACATTATAACATGAAGTGATGACATTTATAGAGCCTGGAAGTCATTGGGAGACCCGTAAATGTTGTTTAAGCCCAGGCATAACAAACCGGGGCCAAAGAACTCCTGGTTTAACAGATAACCTGCTGGTGAGGCATGTCCTGAAGTTCTTTTTGCTCAATTGCTAAAATCAGTATAGTAGAGGAGACACAGGAAATTTCGTGTCATTTTACCATGAAAATCTTTGTAAATGTAATAAATCCTATTTTATAGACTCTCAAGTTAACAAAATCAGCTTTACCTTTGACTCTATAGGGAAACTAAAGTTGTGCTTATGTTAGCAAATTGCTTACAATGAAAATTACAAATTTTGATTTGTGGAATCAGATATTCTCCGGTAGCTTTCTTTTTCTCCCTCCTATTTTTTTGTGGGGGAGGGTATAGAGTACTCTCTACTACAGAGTAATGCTGGATATAAATGTTTTGTATAATATGGGTGGGGCGGGGGGGAGGGGAAGTCCCATTCTTTATTGAAATAGCAGAGAATGACCTGGACATATAAATAGGTTCCTAAGGATTTGGAGTTGACTTCTTAAGAGTCTTTCTGGACTCTCATGAGGGTCAGTATGGAAGATAATTGTTCAGTTGGTAATTAGATGGGAAGAAACAGTGGCTCTAAACAGCAGGATCTATTAAGAAAGTACACAAGTCATCATGATCTCATGACTTTATCACCTTTTGGAAATCAACTTCACCCATATATTACAATGCATCATATATCGTTTAGTTATTGAGGGTCATCTGGGTACTAGGACGCTCTGTGCTAGGCACTGGGATTACAGAGGTGTTTATTCCTGCTTTTAGGAGGTCACACTTTAGAATAATGCTCTGTTATTGGTAGAATCATAATAAATTCTTGCCACCTTACTATCACTCTTCTTTTGGTCTCTTAATCTCATTTACTTTTTCTGTTCTTTATTTTTCATATATCAGGTCATGGTGGAAGAATTTTGAGCTTCTGCTTATAAAATCCTTTCTGAGATAGAACACCACTAGAAGGGAAAAAAAATACAAAAACACTGTAAAACAACAAAACCAGTTTTTTTAAAAAAAGTTAATGACACAATACATATGTATTAAAAATGTTGACTTCAGTTTACCAGATGATTGGTTATCAGTACTTATTGCCCAGGAACAGGCTTTTAAACTTATTGGCGGAAATATTTTCACATTGTTGCTGCACAGTATTTCTTAAGAGTTTAGGAGAATTTGTTGTTGGCAGAAGCCATACATAGCCATAACTAAATCATGAAGGTTGAGTCATGCATGTGTGCTCACCTCAACTAGTCTCCTAACAAATTGATAAAAGTCAGTGTGTAAACACTGTGATAAGCCACCATAAGCCCCACCATGATCAACATTTCTGGTCAGAGTTGTCATCAGACTTGCTTATGGATGCGTAAGTATTTGTTGTTTCAGAGTAAATTTCATACACATATATGAAATTATGTATATTGTATATAAAAATATATCTGATCTCTACTTTCTGAAAATATACACATTTAGAATGAGAGCTTATTTAGTTCCTAGCTGAAATTTGTGACTCGTAAACCCACTTACCAATTACAAACTGTTCCAGCCTGGATTTGGGCCATAGCTAGATAAGAATGAGTTACCATTTTGTATCAAATTGTGGTTAGGGTGCAAGATGCAAGGTTTCATTAAATTTAGTGTTTGGATGCTAATTGTTGACCTCGATATCTCTCCTTTCCTCCCCCTCTCTCTTCCTCTTTCCCCTTTTCTCTTTCTTCCTCTATTTCTGCCCCTTCTCCCTTTTCATGTCTTGAGAGCCTATTGGTGTAACTATTGTGAATGGTCAAGAACTAAATAACAGGGCTTCCCAGGTGGTGCAGTGGTTAAGAATCTGCCTGCCAATGCAGGGGACACAGGTTGGATCCCTGGCCCGGGAAGATCCCACATGCCACGGAGCAACTAAGCCCGTGCGCCACAACTACTGAGCCTGCGCTCTAGAGCCTGTGAGCCACAGCTACTGAGCCCGCGTGCCACAACTACTGAAGCCCGCTCACCTAGAGCCCGTGCTCTGCAACAAGAGAAGTCACCACAGTGAGAAGTCCGCGCACCACAACGAAGAGTAGCCCCTGCTTGCCGCAACTAGAGAAAGCCCGCACACAGCAACGAAGACCCAACACAGCCAGAAATAAATAAATAAATTAATTAAAAAAAAAAAAAGAATGAAATAACATAGAGTAAGGGATAAAGAATACAGCAAAGTGTTTGTTAAATGAAAACAAGGAAAAATTGTACAGCACAAGGAAATATAGCCATTATTTTGTAATAACTTTAAATGGAGTATAATCTATAAAAATATTGAATCACTGTGTTGTACACCTGAAACTAATATAATATTGTCAATCAACTATACTTCAATAAAATCAATAATAAAAGTTAAAGAAAAACTAAAATAAGATCAGAACAAAAAGGTGTTTGTATGATTCAATCCAGAAGATCCGTTTAGTAGTTACAAATGATTTGCCCTGTGACTATAGAGAATCATCCCCAAATCCACCAGTTGGGAGTCAGTTTCTTCTGCTTCTGCTGCTATTTTCATAACTTCTGGTATCAAGCCATTGTTCACTTGATAACCCGGTGATCTAATTTGCTTGTTAAGGTGACCAAAACAGGAGTGATGCTTGCAGCTTTAACACACCTGTATTGATGTGACGTGTGGTTCAACACTTGGGACTAATTAATCAGAAAAACCCTGGTTTGGTGCTATTTATAAACTCTGTGTTAGGATTGAGAGTGGGTCTATCACACCCTGTGTAATAAGCCTTAAGCAGGAAAGCTGCCTATCTGGAGATCTGTGTAGTCACTTATTTCTCACATGTGTGTGATTTTCCTTTTTAGCTTTTGATTCTGTTCAACCATCTTCCAATAATTTATCTTGCTAATCAGTAAGCTGTATAGGAATACTCTGGGCGGTTGAGGTTGGAAATCAGCTCTTAAATGGGGGGATTTATAGTTTTTGTACAAGTCATGTTAAAACATTGTGTTGAAGGGTGTTGTACTCTTTTCTCATGGAGTTTGATTCATTGGGTTCTTATTAACCAGAGCAGGCAGACTATCTTAAATTTTCTTCTGTTTGGATAGTGGTCTTTTCAGCATCCTATAAATGTAGCTCTTTGGTCATCAGATAACCAGTTAGTTCCTTGCGGGGGAGTGGGGACAAAGGTCTTGGACTTAGTTTTCTCTCATGTGGAGGAGGAGTCCACCTATAGGAACCTCAGTGATTCAGCTGATAGAGAAAACACTGCATGGATTATATGAGGAAATACAGAAAAGACTAATACAAACACAGTTTCAGTGTTTGGTAATGGCTGGCAGAAAGTTTTTGTTGCTGAGTGTTCTTGGACAAAACTCAGAGGTTCTTTCAAATGTTTTGGGCACTTAGATGATTGTCAATTCATATCTTTATTTTTTTGTGAGCATATGTGGCAGGGGTGGAGAGAGGACATTGGAAAAAAGTTTTTTCTTTTGTTCTGATAACTACACAGATGGGAAGACGTTGCACCATGGGCAGGTGTGTTTATGACTGTTTTTCATAGCAATGACCTTTTCCATTAGTGAAGAACTGCTTGAGGACTTCAGATTTGGGGCTTGTTTTTTTGTGTGACTCCCCCCACCCTTGAATGGGTAAGCCTGTGGATGCCCTGTGGAGCTCTCCAGGGTGAAGCAGGCCTCCCTGGAACTGAGATGCTTTACCACACTCCCAGGGGAGTTCATTTCAAGGTGCTAGTACTAGCGGCTGCGGCATGAGATTGCCCAATCTCAGGCCCTCTAATTGATGGGTGGGAGGGAGTGCGATCGCCGCTTAAGAAATTTTATTATCTTTAGGAGGGAAGAATTTTTTTATTTACAGGGGGTTTCGTAGATGGTCTCTTTCATGTGGGTTAAGACATTTTGAGCTCTGAACGTCCGTGCTGCTTAGAGTTTCTAAGTTGTTCTCAACTGGGGGTGGTACCACCACTCTCAAGGGGTGTTTGGACATGTATGTCACAGGGACAGGGGATGGGCACTACTGGCATTCCGCATGTCAGGGGCCAGGGACGCTAGACATCCTGCTTCGCCCACGGCAGTTGAATAATTATCCCATCCTACCTGCCCATCACGTCCTGTCAGGAACCCCTGAGAAGCGTGGTTTTATTTATAATGCGCTTCAGTGCCGATGAACCATCGGGTTGTAGGTCGAGGAGGTGCTCAGTGAAAAAGAAGTGATGTGGAAGAGATGGGGAAAGGGGAGGAAGGCAGGTAGCTAGTGTTTAAACAAAATGCGTGAGGAATAGCTCAGTTAGGGAAGGTGGAAATGTGACCTCCCACTTCTCAGAATTGAGAGGCTGCTCTGGTAGTGCATCTTATTATTCTGCCGGCTTTGGATCCCTGAAAAGGCACTTTAAAAATTATTAAGCAAATATTTCAGCAGTCTCTGAGATCCTCTGTCTCTCGAGGTCTGGCTGAATTCCTCATGCTGGATGCTCAGACACACGCATTCAACTTGGAGAGAACAGGACACTAGGAGGCCTTGGGTGGCACCTGCGGAAACTGTTGGCCATTTGCCGTGCATTGGAGCTGCTTTGGATCGGGCCTGGGGCAACTGGAGGGGCTGCAGGGTGAGCCCTATCCCTGCCAGAGCCTCTTGGTGAACCACCCACCGGCCTGTTCACTGAGCTCATGCTCTGGGCAGGGTTCTGAGGAGCCCAAGCCCTTCTCATGGCCAAAGTCTATATCCTCATTCGGATTTGCATCCACCCAGAGCGACTTTTAGTTTTAATATAGTTACTGGCACTAGAGATTTCTAAGCTTTCTCACTCTCAGCCCATTTGATCATGTCACTCTGTTCTTGGCATTCAAGGCCCTTTCTTCCCCATCTCCCCAGCGTGGTTGTCCCCCACTTTAGAAGAGGTTCCCTGCACTTGGGCCGTGGAGGCCTGCTTATTCCCCCCTCACCCATGCTGGGCCTCCCTGAAGTTATTTGGGCCCTTGCACAAAGCATGGTCCCTCCTTCACCACCCCCCCGCCCCCGCCAAGTCCTGCTCTTTCACACAGGCCCAGTGCAGTCTTATTCTCCTTCATGAAGCCTCTCTCTTTGCATCATCTTGTGGTATTCATTTTTTTCTCCCTGAGACCAATTGGTTCTTATTACCTCTGCTGCTTATTTGGAACGAAATCATCTACTGTCATAAGGCACAACTTTGGAGTCATACGACCTAGGTGTGAATCCCTGCTTCTCCACCTACCAGTTGTGAGATTTGGTCAAGCCTCAGTTTTCTCGTCTATGAAATGGGGCTATTAGTACCATCTCATAGGATTGTTGTGAGGATAAGTGAGATAATCTATGGGAAACACTTAAAATACTGCTGGCAATTAATAAATTCTGGGTGATTGAAAGCTGTCATTTGTTCTGTGGGATGGGGGTTGAGGAATAGAGCACAGGCTCTGAAATCACACAGGCCCTGGGTCTGAATCAAAGTTTGACATTTTCTGCATCTGTGGGAATTTGATTAATGCCCTTGAGATTCAAGTTCCCCTTCTATTAAATAAACATAAATCTCACTTCACATATTTCTAAGAGGATCCAATAGATATGTATAGGGACTTCCCTGGTGGCGCAGTGGTTAAGAATCCACCTGCCAATGCAGGGGACATGGGTTCGAGCCCTGGTCTGGGAAGATCCCACATGTTGCAGAGCAACTAAGCCTGTGCTCCACAACTACTGAGCCCGCGTGCCACAACTACTGAAGCCCATGCGCCTAGAGCCCGTGCTCCACAACAAGAGAAGCCACCGCAATGAGAAGCCCACGCACCGCAATGAAGAGTAGCCCCAGTTCTCCACAACTAGAGAGAGCCCATGTACAGCAACAAAGACCCAACACAGACAAAAATAAATAAAATTAAATCTCTAAAAAAAAAATGGATGTGTATAAAGCTTTTTATATTGTCCAACACATAGTAGGTGCTCAACAAGTAGCAGCTATTGTTGTTACATGGCTATTTATAATGCATAAGTAACTTTTGTCCCCAATAAATTTGTAAGTTCTGTTAAAACAAAGGATCATATCTTATTCTTTGTTTCTTCCACAAGCCTTGAACGAAGTTTTCCACACAGTGGGTATGATTTTTTTTCGTGTGTGGCTTTATTGAATCTGACATCATATTCTTTTGGTCCTTTTTTTTAAAAAAATTTCATTTAAGTGATGTGTGTACATGATCACACATCAGCTGGCTTGGCTTGTGGGTTTCCCTCAAAGTCTTTGACTTCTTGAAATGTTCTCTCAATATCAATATTGTTTTCCTCTATCAAAACATCAGGGCTCTGAAACAATTTGGAAAAAGCAGTCAACTCAGTTGTTTGTAAACTGGATTAAAAAAAAAAGAATAATTCTGGCCACCTAGTTGGCGAACTGTTCTGAAAACCAGGCAGCTAAAACGTTGTACAGAAAGAGTAGCAGGCTGGTTTGCTGTACCCGTCTTGTTTCAGTTCCATCAGTTGAGTTGGTGGCTCTTCCACCGGTTGACATTAGGCAGGGCAGGGTCTCCAGACAGTTTGTTACCCTTGGCTGTCATGGCTGCAGTGTCAAGTTTGGAAATTGGCAAGTGACTTTAAATCTTCAAAAGGGGACTGGCCTTGTTGGTGTGGACAGGGTGTGAGAATTGTAGTAAACCATCACCCAGTTTATAAACATCACAAGTATGTCTGTCAATACCAAGGGAATAAAAACAAAGTACCGAAAAAGTGAAGTAAAAATTATGGGTGAATTAAGGAATGTATTTCTTTGAGTTCAGTGGAGGTAAGACTATTAAAGTGCCACTCGGTGCTACATGTTTTTAAAAAGAGCACATGGGCCTCCTCAGGTAGACCAAAAGTGTCTGGAAAGACCAGCACATGTTAGAGGATCTAGCCGGAAAGTAGGATTTGCCACAGAAATTACCTTACTCTGTTAACTTTGGACAATGTTCCATTGACCACGACTTGCCTTTTTCTTCTAATAAGAGAATTCATGAGAGGAAAAAGAAACTCTTATAAGGAAAGGGCAAAAGAATGAAACATTACGGGGCTTCCCTGGTGGTGCGGCGGTTAAGAATCCGCCTGCCAATGTAGGGGACACGGGTTCGAGCCCTGGTCCGGGAAGATCCCACATGCCACGGAGCAGCTAAGCCTGTGCGCCACAACTACTGAGCCTGTGCCATAGAGCCTGCGTGCCACAACTACTGAAGCCTGCGTGCCTAGAGCCTGTGCTCTGCAACAGGAGAAGCTACTGCAATAGGCCCACGCACCGCAATGAAGAGTGGCCCCCAGCGCAGCAACGAAGAGCCAGTGCAGCCAAAAATAAAACAAAATAAATAAATTTAAAAAAATTCAAAAAAGAATGAAACATTAGTATGACTCAATATTTTTCTCTTTTTAAAACTTTTAGGGCTTCCCTGGTGGCGCAGTGGTTGGGAGTCCGCCTGCCGATGCAGGGGACGCGGGTTCGTGCCCCGGTCCGGGAGGATCCCACATGCCGCGGAGCGGCTGGGCCCGTGGGCCATGGCCGCTGGGCCTGCGCTTCCGGAGCCTGTGCTCCGCGGCGGGAGAGGCCACAGCGGTGAGAGGCCCACGTACCGCGAAAAAAAAAAAAAAAGAATTTAAAACTTTTAGATATTCCTCCTATTTCAAATTATACCAGGTTTCATTTTTCTTTCTATAGATTTAAGATAGTAAACTCCAATTAAAAGACTCATTGTTTGCCTTGATGGTTTTATGAATCTCTGATATGTAATTTTACAAAGAGAAATCTTCATTACCTGGTGAATATGTGTTTACTGTCCCACATGTGCCTAGCACTGTGCCAGAGTTTGTAAAGGATACAGAAGTGGTGCTCTCAATTCCGTGCTGTGCCCCTTCTGGAAAAACAAACTTCTTCCCTCCTCTAGGCATTATCTGTTACTCCAGTATCTTATCTTAACACATTCTTAGTCCAACACTTAAACCAGGAAGCTTGGGCTATGGCTATTTATGAAGAAAGGATTACTCTTGTTTTTCTCCAGCTTGGGGCACTATAACGTTGAAAAACAAGTTTATCCCTATGTCTATTGTAATTTTTCTTGAAGAGATTGAAACACTTTTTTTGATTTCCCTGCATTGCTTTTTTTTCTTTTTCTTTTCCAGCATTGCTTTTTCTAAAAAAATTTTATTGAAATGTAGTTGTTTTACAGTGTTGTGTTAATTTCTACTGTACAGCAAAGTGATTCAGTTATACATATGTATACCTTCTTTTTCATATTCTTTTCCATTATGTTTATCACAAGATATTTCATATAGTTCCCTGTGCTATGCAGTGAGAACTTGTTTTCCATTCTCTGTAGAATAGTTTGCATCTGCTAACCCCAAACTCCCAATACATCCCTCCCCCACACCCCTCCCTCCTTGCATTGCTTTTGATTGTTGCAAACTTTCCTTTGTTTTTATGTGTAATGTTTGTTGCTAAGTAGACTACTCTTCTCCAATTGTATTGTATGAGCATATGGTGTGGTGTGGATTCCAGACCAGTCCAGTTAATGAATCCAGTGAATGTTGATAGCAACTTTGGAAAATAATCAAATTTTTACATTCATTTTTTCGGTGGAATTTTTTTTTTTTTTTGCTGGTTTGAAGAGAACATAGAGCACTGGTAGCCAGTACAGCACAGATGCTGGACCAAAACTGTCAGATCCAGATCTTGCTTTGCATATGTTTGCTATTTGATCTTGGGCAAGTTACTGAATTGCTCTGTGTCTCAGTTTCTTTATTTGTAAAATATGCATAATAATGACATCTATCTTGTAGGGTTGTTATGAAGGTTAAATGACAAAGTTTACAAAAAGTTTACAAAGTACTTAGAATGGTGCATACCATTTAAGTACCACACAAATAGTTTTTTCATCTTTGCACCATCTATTTTGATTTTGGGGAAAGGCAGGGCCAGCCTGGGAAAGTAGGGTGTCCCTTTGGTTCTAATGGTTCCTTGTCAATGACTGCCTGGTTCTTAATGATAGGTTTTTATTTCAGTGTGGATTATGATGTTTTCCTCTTTGGTTTTTATTAGAGGGAGACTGTTTTAAAGTTATAAAAGATTGTTTGCAAAATTACCTCTTGGTTAAAAATGGATTGGTTGAATATGGATGTTTAGAGAGCATTTGTTGAAAGAAGTGTTAAATTTTGCTCTATTTAGATTTTTTTCTTTCATAAACTATGTTTAGCTCCAAAGTATGAAATTCTCCCACTCCCACCTTCTTTGGACTTCAAATTATTAAACAATGAAGTATAGATAATATGTAGTAACCTTTGGAGGGGTTATGAGTAAAGGCTACTTATTAAAAAATAACCTCTCAGGGCTTCCCTGGTGGCGCAGTGGTTGAGAGTCCGCCTTACGATGCAGGGGACACGGGTTCGTGTCCCGGTCCGGGAAGATCCCACATGCCACGGAGCGGCTGGGCCCGTGAGCCATGGCCGCTGAGCCTGTGTGTCCGGAGACTGTGCAAAAAAAACTCTCAGAAGATAAAGTGCATACAAACCAGTTGAAATCAGGGGCAGCTGAAATTGTTATCAAGCTTGATCTAGACCTTTTCACTAACAGTGTGTGTTTTTTTAAATTTATTTTTGCCTGTTTTGGAACTTTATTATTATTTTTGTTTGATTTCTATTTTATTATTGTTAAAAAATGTATTTTATATTGGGGAATAGTTGATTTACAATGTTGTGTTAGGTGTACAGCAAAGTGATTGTGTTATATATCTACATATATCTGTTCTTTTTCAGATGCTTTCCCCATATAGTTTATTACAAAGAATGGAATAGAGTTCCCTGTGCTATACTAGCAGTTTGTTTTTCAACAACACATATTTCCTTTGTAATAGAATGGATGACAGTCTTCTGACACTAGTGGAGCATTCGGTTGATTACTAAGATGCCACCCAGCAAATGATAGAGTATCCATTTGTTCTTCTGCAGAGATGTTTCCAAACAATAGTCATTTGGGAGTTATAACAGGCATGGAAGTTAATATTGAAAAGATGAACTTGACAAATGAATTACCATGGATCTGTTGATAAGTTGAGTGAATTGGGCTTGATATATTACTTTAGATAACTGAGTATTTGGGAGGTCAAATGTGAAAAATACTAACTAGAAAGAGTTACATAATTGTAAAACTTCCCCTATCAGTTTAAATTTCTTTTTTTTTAATGTGTGATTTTTTTTTTTCCCTATAATGCCAGCTGCTGGGCTTAGCATTGGGAATTTTTTTAAAAAATAAATTCATTTATTTATTTTCGGCTGCATTGGGTCTTTGTTGCCGCGAACAGCGGCTACTCTTCGTTGCGGTGAGCGGGCTTCTCTTGTGGAGCACGGGCTCTAGGCGCGCGGGCTTCAATAGTTGTGGCACATGGGCTCAGTAGTTGTGGCTTGCGGGCTCTAGAGTGCAGGCTTAGTAGTTGTGGCGCACGGGCTTAGTTGCTCTGCGGCATGTGGGATCTTCCCGGACCGGGGCACGAACCCGCGTCCCCTGCCTCAGTCAGGTGGATTCTTAACCACTGAGCCACCAGGGAAGCCCTAATGTGTGATTTTTAAATAATTGACTTTGAAGTGCTTAAAAAATGACTTTCGGGTATCTATTTTGTGTTCTTTTCATGATGTGCTTAACTTCATATTTTAGCAAAAACAAACTCAAAATTTGACTTGTAATAAAAATTGCTTAAGAAATGAAAAAAGAAAAAAAACCAAATAAACAAAAATGTTGCTTAAGAAATAACACTAATTCTACATGCATTTGAAAACAGGCAGTATATTGTTCTGAGAATTTGCTTCAGTATGCTCAGTTTCTAAGTGTATGATTTTTCCAGCAAGAGGAAACTCTTTGTAGGTAGACTGACCTTTAGATTGTTATAATTTTTCAACCAGAAATTATGAGATACTAAGGGAAACAAATGTACTGAATTTACAAATGTATTATGTTGGATTTCTAACAATAGACCTAATTGATAAAAGTGATTTAATATATGTTGTGTTAATAGCTAAACCTCCAAAGCCTCTAATCTCTCATGGAAATATTGCTTTGTAGAACAAAATCCAATGAGAAGTTCTGGGATTCCAGAGTGAATTTGTACATTCCTTAGGGGCATTTTTGCAAGGGAGGTTGTTGTGTTTTAAAGGTAGTTGATAAGAGACCTGCACCACCAACCCCAGACCTGCACCACCAACCACCATCATGCATTAGTCTATAGAAGGTATTTGGGTGTACGTGTTCCTGTACCACTCGGTACCACCATTTAGCCAAGGAAAGTTTCTGACCATTTGCAGCATACATTATAAATCAGTATGTCACTACCAGACAATCAGATTTGAACATTCCATGAACAAAGTAGCCTATATCCCCTAGGAATAGATCACTTAACTGTGTTTATGTCATGCTCATGATAGGCCTGCATTTACACAAGACAGGATAGCACATTGTTTATTTATTTTAGGAGTAGGTAATTGATCTGTATATTTACTTAATTTCAGTTTAATTAGTCAAACACTGAAATGGGTAATTTAGCATGATTGCTTAAATACATGGGGAAAGTATAATTATTCTTCCAACCCCCCGAATTATTCCTCTACCACCATGGGTTTGTGAAAGAATAATTTTGAGTCTTCTCCACGTTGGGCTGGTGTTGGCTGCTCTCTTAAAAATAAAATTCATACTTGGCACATAATGTATGGGGAGGTTGCTGGTCAGATATTTGGGGAAACTCAGAGGATCGCTAACTGCCAAATTAGTCCCCTGGGGAGAACTAGGAAAACTGCAGGATATACTGGTTGAATTAAATGAACTTGTTTAAGTTATATTCACTTTCTGGTATCACTAGGGGATATCACTGCCACTTGGAAGTGTGGCTAGTTTGATGCCAAGTTTGTGCACTCTGATTGGCTGCAGAGATTTTTGTTTGTTTATTTTTGGCCTCTGTTGGTTGGCAGAGAAGAGCCGTACCTGGCATCTTACAAATAAGTTACAACCAAAAAGCCATAATATTGGTCTTGTATCTAAGAATGAAGAACCATAAATTGATGTATATGATTTAGTAATAAAAAGGCACTTAAAAAGACTGTACGGTGGCAAACTGAAAAAAGCACAGTCCCACAAATGAAAAGTTACTCATGATGGTATCAGAGATAACCACCCTTAACTTTCTGGCCTTTTCTGTGCTTTTTTTCTGCTATATATGACTCTGTTACAGGTAAAATTTGGCGTCCTTGTCTTTGTTATAATGTGTAATGAAATATTACAAATATTTCTCCAAATCATTTAGAAGTTCTTCATAACTATTTTAATGAGTTCCTAATATGATATATATATAGATATAAGAAAATTTATTCATTTTCATATTATTGGGCATTTACGAGGTTTGCAATTTCCTTTATTATAAATTATGCTATGATGAAAACCTCTACACATAAATCTTTAATTCTCTGCTTAGTTCCTTAAGGGGAAAAAAAAATTACGTAGAAGTAAAAGTATTAAGTTAAAGAATAAGCACTTTTAAAAAGCAGGATACCTTTTGTCAAATTGCTTTCCAGATTGGTTACCTCAAGGTGCACTCTAGTCAGCTGTGTGTGAAAATGACTTTCCTGCAGACCCTGACACAGAATATAATCATAAAAATGTTTTCCTAATTGTATAAATAATTTACATTCTTTGATTACTAATTAGTTGAATAATTTTTTGTTTTCATCAAAAATGTGTATTTTTTTGAAATATCTGTGTGGGTAACTTTTCAAACTGGCTTTCTCTTGCTTGTGGGATTACAGAATGTCACAGTGATGAGTTTCAGTGCCAACCTGGGCTTTGTATCATTGCGTCCTGGCGGTGTGATGGGACCAGAGACTGCGCGAATGGCTCGGATGAAATTGGCTGCCGTAAGTGAAGAGCGGTGGGGCTAATCTCTGTTCTGAGTAGCAGAAGTGCTTCATGGTCATTTCAGCTGTAACAAAGAGAAAGAGTTGTGCCTTTAGTAGTAGATTGGACTGAGCTCCAATCTTTTGAGATAGAGAACTGGTGGCATTAAGAATTCAGTCCCTTTTGATCACGAGGTTCAATTCACATCAGTTTCTATCTTACTCTTATCCCATGACCTTGGTATGGAACCAACTTTCTGAGCTGTTTTCTGACGCCTATAAACGATTATTTCAGATTATTCAGTCTGCAAATTTTGTGCACTAAGAAGAACAAAAAAATAATGTTGTCTGTACTGCTATGATTTGTAATTCAAGGAAGAGTCTGTTTTTTTAAAAAGGAGGTAGTAGAACTTGTGTGCATTACTATCAAGAGGTCACAGAAGGGGCTAGTGTGGTTTATGTTTTTTAAATAATAGTTAAAAACGTGATAATATTATAAACCCCCAATTTAACTCTTTAATTTAGAGAAGAATTATAAAATCACTTTCATATATTTCTTCATTTAGTTCTCTCAACAATATTCTGAGGCAGGTTTCAGATGAGGAAACTGAGGCATAGAGAAGCTAAATTATTTATTAAAGGCTTCCCAGTTGGTGCACTAATCCCAACCCTTATGTCCATTGCTCTCCCACCTTGCCATAGGTGATCCATCACACTACTGCAATTTCATTCATTCTGACAGGTGAACAGGCAAGGGTTATCATCCAAAACCCAAGAAAGGAGGCGAAAATTTGTTTTGAATCGTTGGCCGTCCTGTGGCACAACAGGACAAACTTTGGTGTATTGTTTGGATGACGATGCATTTGAAAATGGGAGAAGTGTGGGGATTAGGTCCTATAAGGTGCTTCTCAAACTTTCATGCAGAAATGGATCACATGGGGAGCTTGTTAAAGTGTAGGGCTTAATTCCACATGTTTGAGGTGGGACCTGAGATTCTGCATTTCTGCAAGCTCCCAGGTAATGCTGATGCTACTAGTCTGGAAACCACACTTTGAGTAAGGGAGTAGTTCTATTTGTAGAGATATGATCAAGTGCTATCTATTTGCCTCCTCTGGGGCTTACTGAGTTCATTTTAGGTTAAACACTAGGAGCAGAAAGTCAGGAACAGTGTGTTCTGAGATAAAGGGATAATTGAGCAGTCATACCAACAATTTATCAATGTCCCATAACGATGATGATAAAAACATACCAATGACAATCACTCGCAACTTATTTACATGGTACTTTCACATATGTTACTCTACTTATTTTTTTTTAACATCTTTATTGAAGTATAATTGCTTTACAATGGTGTGTTAGTTTCTGCTGTACAACAAAGTGAATCAGCTATACATATACATATATCACCATATCCCCTCCCTCTTGTGTCTCCCTCCCACCCTCCCTATCCCACCCCTCTAGGTGGTCACAAAGCACCGAGCTGATCTCCCCGTGCCATGCAACTGCTTCCCACTAGCTATCTATTTTACATTTGGTAGTGTATATATGTCCATGCCACTATCTCACTTCGTCCCAGCTTACCCTTCCCCCTTCCCGTGTCCTCAAGTTTGTTCTCTACATCTGCGTCTTTATTCCTGTCCTGCCCCTAGATTCATCAGAACCATTTTTTTTTTTTTTTAGATTCCATATATATATGTGTTAGCATATGGTATTTGATTTTCTCTTTCTGACTTACTTCACTCTGTACGACAGACTCTAGGTCCATCCACCTCAGTACAAGTAACTCAATTTCGTTTCATTTTATGGCTGAGTGATATTCCATTCTACTTTTTTTTATAGCACACCGTGAGAAAAATATAGTCCCCATTTTATGATACATACATTGCAATTCAGAGAATCTGCTGAAGATTGTAAAGCAAGAAAACTGTGGAAATAATAAATTATTTGATTTTGGGTCTTGTTTTCCAAATCTCATGGATTTTACAATTTATCATGATGTTTTACTATTAGTTATTACAAAACACTTCAAATAATTTAATAATGATAAACTCATGGTTGATTTTATTGAAATTAAAAATTTAATATTTTTTTGGTCATAACTTCGTATGAATGTGTGTTTGGGCTGTTTGTTTTCTTCTCTGTATTGCTTTGGATCATCATTTTGTTGTGATGCCATTGCTGAGATTACTTGACAGTGAACACTGGTTAAAGTCCACAGGCTCTAAGGTTTTTTATATTTGCTATCAAATATATTGAGCAGGAGTTGACATACTTCTTTTGAAACGAGCATCGTTTGTTGGTATAATAGGGTGGATGTTAGACATAATGAGTTTTTTTCCGGTTTATTTTAGCTCACCCTACTTGCCGTTCCAACCAGTTCCTGTGTCAGAGTGAGGAGCTATGCATCCCTGTCCACTGGGTGTGTGACGAGGAAGAAGATTGTATCGATGGCTCAGATGAACGGCGGCATTGCCGTAAGTGCTTGTAGAGGAATCTTGTTTTGGCCCTTTGGACACCTTAAATTCCAACCTGTTACAAAGACAAAACACAATGGAATGAATCTTTATAAATGCAGAGTTGGGCCTTGAAGGACAAGGGAACCTGTGCCAGCCGTCTCACTCAGGGGTTGGATGATACTGAAAGTGTGGATGTGCTGAAGAATTATCAATAGAGCCAGTGATTTGGACATGGGATAGATTCCCAGTATTTAACTCAGGTTATGTTATGCTTAAGAAAGAAACAAAACACTTATTGGTATCTGTATGTGGAGGTCTTCATTTGTCTGGTTGGCAGTTGGATGGGTCCACGTGCTCCTGGAGCACACTGTGCAGGCAAAACCTTCCACCCCTTCTGCCCCACTATTAAACTCTCTTCTTTCTCACTGAGTGGAAGTGGAGGTCTGCTGGAGGCACTTCAGTGACGGCTGCTAGAGCCATCGTAGGATGAGCTGGAACCAGAAAGCAAATAGTAGCAAGGAAGAGGACGTTGACGACTGCTGATTCCTGGACATTGAGGGGGTTCAGGGCAGTAACCTGGAAGAGACACTTCCATTCTGATTTCTTTGGGATGGAACTGGAAAAGAGTGCTTTATTGGGCTTAAACAGTTTTGGACAAGAGCATAATTTTGGGTGAATGTAAGATGGCAACATGTGAGAAAGATGTCTGTCATCTGTAGCATTCCTTTCTTTTAAGGATGTTTGTGTAATTTAAAATTATTCTTGTATCAATGGGGATGTTTTTGGCTGCAAAGAGTGAAAAACACAACTCAAAAAAGTTAAGCAAAAAGGGAATTTATTATCTCACCCATAAAGCTTAAACGTAGCATTGTTCCAGAATTGATTGGAAGATAATGGAAAGTCTCAGTTCCTTGGATCAGTGACATCATTGAGTTTTCTTCCACTATTCTGCCCTGCCCTGCCATCTTTTTAGCCTATTGGCTTTTCATGATTGCATGAAAGCTGCAGAAGTCCTGAATTTTACATTCCCATAATTCAAATTTCAATGTCTAGAAGAGAAAACATCACCATCTTTTTCCCTGTGTTTTTATAAGACAAAAGAAAAAAATAACAACAAAAAAACCCCAAACTAAAACCTTTTAACGAGTCTAAGTTGGACTGAGGTGGAAATTGGAGAGAAGATACAAGGCTGTAATGAACCACCTCAGGCTCTTGACCTCAGTTGTCCTCTGGAAAAGTCTAGCTCTGATCACTGTGTAGCATTCACCTTTAAACTTCCTCACATTCTGTTTCATTAAATGCACATCCCACAAATCATGGACATCTATCATCACTGTGTGTTGGTTTTGAGATAGCCAAGATCCTGTTGGCATTTTCACACGGACATTGTCTGCAAAGATCAAAGAAGAAACAGATACTTTTGATGGCTACGTCATGTGGGAACTTGTTTGTTAGGTGACTAGCAGTGGAGGTGCTGTGGTTCTAGATGTATTTATAAAAAATAGGTTCTAGATGTGTTTATAAAAAATTAGAATTAAGTCCAGGAATTTTGAGTAGGTTCTAGATGTATTTATAAAAAATTAGAAGTAGGTTCTAGATGTATTTATAAAAAATTAGAATTAAGTCCAGGAATTTTGAGTCCAGCAATGGGAGTATGAACTCTCTTCAGTCGAGCCACTAGAAACCTTCTTTTGAGGAAGATAATGGAAATTCTCAATACTTATGAGTTTGACTTTGGTGTAAAGGTAAAATGTAGACTGTATAATTAAACAATCTGTTAGGGCTTGTCAGTGCTGGTCATGAGGTCTGCCAGCAACAAAGAGATGGTGATCTTTGGGACAGAGTAGTTCAGGGGAAACCAGCAAACTATGTAGGTCTGTGGAGGGTGGTGGTGGTGACAAATGGCAGTCCTGAGGAGGGCACAGACAGGAGCTAGTCAAGGCCAGATAGGAGCACAGCATATCTACATCAGGTCCAGTTACGTGCATCCGGATCTGAGGTGGAGTGGCAAAAAGGGAGGGAGGTGGGGGACAGTAGTTCAGAAGGACTGAAAGGAGGAAGGAAAAGTACCAGGCATAGTAGGGAGCAGGGAGAAATCCTTGTTTCTAGGAAATCTGTTCTGGGCTCTGATATTTCTGGCTGGCCTCTCAGAGGTCCTAGAGGAAAAGGGTGACCTAGTAGGTACTCAGTGCTAGATTGTGAAGCTCTGGAGAGCAGGGACTATGCTTTATTCAGCTTGTATCCCTAAGGCTTGGTATTCTGTCTAGCGGATAGTAGGTTCTTGATAAGTGGACACTGAATGAATGAATGATGGGTTATTTATCTTTTGGCTAGATATGCCATTTGGTTCCATTTTCCCTTGCTCCCCACACGGAGTAGGAAGAAAGCTGAGCTGTAGATTGTGATGCAATGTGTGGTGGATGACCCCTTGATAATAATACTACATAGAGGGGATGGGAACTACCAAGGGCAACTGCTTGGGGAGACTGGAAATAACTTTACAGCAATAATTTATGAGCAATGTTCCATACTATTTTAAATGAGTATGGATTTTATAAGGTAACTCTTGCATTTTAAATTATTTTTTTATTAGATCATCTTTTCCCCAAATGCTTCTCTCTTATGTGGACAATTAAAAAGTCCCATCATAATTCCTGCCTCAGGGCTTCCCTGGTGGCACAGTGGTTAAGAATCTGCCTGCCGATGCAGGGGACATGGGTTCGAGCCCTGGTCTGGGAAGATCCCACATGCTGCAGAGCAACTAAGCCCATGCGCCACAACTCGTGAGCCTGCGCTCTAGAGCCCATGAACCACAAACACTTAAGCCCTTGTGCAACAACTACTGAAGCCCGTGTGCGTAGAGCCCATGCTCCGCAGCAAGAGAAGCCACCCCAGTGAGAAACCCATGCACCACAATGAAGAGTAGCCCCCTCGCCGCAACTAGAGAAAGCCCACGTGCAGCAACGAAGACCCAATGCAGCCAAAAATAAGTAAATTAAAATAAATAAATTAAAAAAAATTCCTGCCTCAGACTCACAGAATAGAATTCACATGATGCTTGGAATATTGATTCATTTGATTTTGTCTGTTTTATCCAGAGGCAAATTTGATAAACTACTGGTGCTCTGCTCTCACCTACCCTAATCACCTTAAGATAAAATCAAGCTAGCTTAAATTTATGTTTATGAAATTGACAGGTATTCAGTGTAGAAAGCTTATATAGTAGAGAAAACTCTAAAGAAAAAAAAATCACCCATTCCTAATACTCAGAGATAAACACTGTTTACTCTTTGGCATGTTTCCTTCTTGTTTAAACAAGGATTTCAATGAGGGGGACCTTACTGATCCTTGATTAATACCTATACCTGCAAAATTCTTATTTCATTCATCCTTTTTACTGTATAGGTTTTCAAGCTATATTGTATTCTCAACACATGTTGATAATATAATTGTCTACACTCACAACCTTGAATGTTGATATGATTCTGGGCATTTTGATAGTATCCTGATAATAACACTTTTGCTTTCACATTGTAAGATGTCTACCTTAGAGTAGCTGGGTTAATGTTACTGTCATATTTGTTAGTTGGTCTGTGTTTTTCAGTAATTACAAAGTAATATTTTTTTCCTTTCACAGCTGGGAGAACATGCTCAAGCCATCAGTTTACGTGCGAAAACGGTGAATGTATCCCAGCAGAATTCAGATGTGACCATTCCACAGACTGCTTGGATGGAACTGATGAGAAAAACTGCCGTGAGTCCCTTACAGTCTTTGCACTGTATTTGGTTTCACCTTTGTCCCTTTGGCATTTTAATCAATTTGTTGATGGACAGAAATGCCTACAATATGCCTCTTGTTATTGAAATCTCTTGGCAGATTCTTGTGTGGATTAGAGGTGATGTTCTGGTAGGAGTCTATTTTTAGCAAGACATTCTGAGTCTGTCCTGCCTTAGCACTTCAAGTTTCTGTACGTCTTGAAGTAAGAAACTTTTAACTTTAACACAGAATCACAAAACGTCAATGAGTACAAAATCCAGTTTGGTCAATTTTAACTTTTAGTACGTTACCATGGTAAACTTATGGGTCAAATGTCTCAGTTTTTCTGCTCTTATGGACTCAGTGTTTTCCAGATCACCTTTGGGAATGTGTTACATTTTGAAAATGGCTATCTGTGTAATGGAAGAATACTATATCAATTTGTAACTGATCACCACAAGATAAAGCATACAAATCACAGTATTCTATGTATAATGTTTAAATATGACCATAAGCAAAATAAGAAAGTGCAATCACTTCTTACAAATGAGTAAAGAGTAATCTGCCTCTCTTGAGGTTTATATAGAATTGTTAGAATACAAGAATATACTAATTATTCTGCTGTGTCCGTCCTCTGGTCCATCTAACTCTGTCTTTAGTCTCAGACATACCCATTTTCTCTCAAAAGCGCTTATAGGTCTATCATTTATGAATTTACCCAGAGCTTCTTTGAGTTTTTATATATCTTTCCCTGGCATTCTTTCTGGCATACTGCATTTCAGACTTCAAGGAGTTATTTTAATATTCTAGTATTCTAATAATCGGTGGATAGATTTTGTGTACCTTAGAAACCTTGATCATAAACTTCTTGGTTATTATGCTTCCAACTAAAGATTTAGGTTTTAGTCTCTTCTCATGGGACAACTCTTTTATTGTTTGATCATTTTGATAGGATTTTAGTTCTTGACTGTTTCTAAATTCCTTCCTTTGGTATATTGTATGCTTAATGAAAGAGCCATCTTGCTACACTTCCCAACATGGTGCCATGCCGAGGGTGGGAGGTAACATAAACTGGTTATGAGCAAAGTGTTCCTATTTACTGTAGTGTTCAAATTGTGCTCTTAATGGAAGAAACACTCGTATGTGTGTCCAGATTCACGCTGCAGCCTCACTGTCATCACACAGTACATTAAAACAAAACAAAAAACTTCTCCAATGCTTTCTTCTCTTGTATGTTATTTTCCTTTGAGAGGAGTCTGTGCTATTTGTCTTTGTGTTTCCATTTCCTAGCAGACTTTCTGGTATAGTTCTGTTGTAATTTCTAACTTACATGTTTTCTTTTGAAAGAGATTGTGTTGCCTCTAGGTTGGGTCTTCTTTAACTTTGGAAAAGTTATGGAGAATTTAGACTTGGTACCGGCAGTTTTAGAGATGGTAGTGTGTGTCTGGATGTCACAGATAGCAAGTCCAGAGTCAAGGACTCCCCTTTGAGTACTTTGTAAAGCAAACAATAAATTCTTTATTGTGGCAAGTGAAGAAAATATTTTTGATTAATAATAGAGACAAATCATACATTATATTTTGCAGTATTGTGTAAACTTCAAAGTGTTATGTAAATTCCAGTGGTTATTGTTATTAGACCCCTCACTGAGGACATTAGGGCCAGTATTATAATACTGTCTTACGAATAAGGTAACTGAACCAGCAAAGGATGGAGTGGCTTGTTCAGGGTTAAATGGTGTGTGGCAGAGCTAGAGCTCAGCTCGTCCTCTGGTCCAAGTCTGATGATTACTGTTCATGAAGGACTTTATTTACAGAAGGAGGAAGTCCTACCTTGTACAAGAACAGAACCAGAGGCCTGTGCCACCAGCCAACAGTCTGTGTCTTTATCCCTTATTTACAAGTGGATAAAAATGAGTGCTTTATTGCAAATGCAATGGTACTGCAGGAAATGCTATTTTAGGGAAAATAAAAGGCAGCCAAAACAGACTGTTTGGATTTATTCCATGTGAACACCCTGCAGCCAAGTCTCAAGTCACCAATACAGCTGCCTCATGACTTTGCCGACGGACCTTCTGGAAAAAAGCTGGCGGGGTACAAGCATTCAAGCAGCTCGTATAGAAAGGAATGAAGGAAAGGAAGTGAGCTTTGTAAAATATCTGGGCAGGAATCCTTAATCAAGATTTTGTTCATTTTTTTAAGTACATACAAGTAATTGTTGAACCAGAGTTAAACCTCATTGTTTCTGGAATCATACAAGTCATGAATCCTTCAGGGTTCATGGCCCTAAAGTGAATCTCACACATGTAAGGAGGTTTTACAATGAGGTATTTTTTCCTATTTCTCTCTACCTCATTTATTTATTGCTATGTGTTCTGTAAGGAAGAGTGTAAAAAAAAAAAAAAACAAATCAGAGGAAATTAAAAAAGAATCCTCATACTTCCTTGTTAGTGCTTTGATCTCCTGGCCACAGCCAGATTTGTACAGGAAGGAAATGAATGACCTGGATCAAAGTCTTTAAAAAGTGCCAGTACTGGGGGGAGGATTTGCCTCATTTTATTTTCCGTCTTTGTTTGGAGCTCTTGTGGGAAATGGAAAAGGGGAGTGTCACTCCCAGGGCATCAATCACTATCATATTCAATTTTTTTTTTTTTAATTGGAGTATAGTTGCTTTACAATGGTGTGTTAGTTTCTGCTGTACAGCGAAGTGAATCAGCCATACGTATACATATATCCCCTCCCTCCTGGATTTCCTTCCCACCTAGGTCACCACAGAGCACCGAGTAGAATTCCTGGTGCTCTACAGTAGGTTCTCACTAGTTATCTGTTTTATACATAGTAGTGTATATATATCAATTGCAATCTCCCAATTCATCCCACCTTCCCTCTCCCCGCTTGGTGTCCATACGTTTGTTCTCTGCATCTGTGTCTCTACTTCTGCTTTGCAAATCGTTTCATCTGTACCATTTTTCTAGATTCCACATATACGCATTAATCAGTACTACAAAGTAGGTGTGAGGACCATCTCCACTTTACAGAGATCAAGAGGTAAGGGTAGACGAACCAGGATATTAACCTAGGTCCAAACCCTATGCCCATGCTCTTGGAATACTTTACTTTTGTGTAAGAAGTTTACAGAGCATTTTTGCCTACAGGTTACTTAGCTATTTATTATTAAAATGATTGTTGAAAGCTTTTTATTATGGAAGGTTTTAAACATAATCAAAAGCAGAGTGATTACATCAACTCATAGCTAATTTTATCTTACCTATATCTCTTCTCTCCATTATTTTGAAGCAGTTCTCAGATATCATGTAAGTTTGTCTTTTAAGTAATTCAGTATCTATATTGCTAAAATATAAGGACTGAAACATTACAGTATCATGATCACACCTAAAAGTTAATAACTGTTCTTTAAAGTAATCAGAAATCCATTCAGTTTTAAAAATTCTTCAATTGGCTTATTATTTTTTTACAGTGTCATTTAAATAAAAATCCAAAGAAAATCTATATGTTGGAGTTAGCAAGTGACTTGTTCTGGAGTTTCCCATAGTCTGGGTTTTGCTCATTGCACCCACCCTCTGATATCCTTCAACATGTTCTTCTGTCCCCTGTATTTCCTAGAAATTGGTAGCGAGATCTAGAGTAAGGTTTTTCCATCTCGGAAATAATGACATTTGGGTCCAAATCATTCTTTATTGTGGGGAGCTGTCCTGTGCATTGTAGAATAGCTATCAGTATCCTTGGCCTCTGTCCACTAGAAGCCAGCAGCACCTCCCAGTTGTGATGGCCAAAAATGTCTCTAGACAGTGTCAAATGTCCTCTGGGAGCAGAATTCCCCTCCCCTGCTCCAGTTGAAAATAGCACTAGTCTAGAGGCTTGAACACATGCAAGGTTTCGTGTGTGTGTGTGTGTGTGTGTGTGTGTGTGTGTATAAGGGCAACAACACTTTGTATATAAAGGTATGTATTTCCATCAGGAGGCACCTAATGTCTAACTGCCCCTTTGTGATATTAGCAGCCATTGATAATCATGCTAAGATACATTTAGTCCTAGAGGTACTTAGCTATTTTAAATGTCGCTTCAGATATATAGCAACTGTTTAATTAGTTGTTTTAAATTACAATGTTCCCACATAATGGAGGATTAAGTGAGGCTTAGACAGAAAACCTTTTTGTGAGACATGACACTTTGTTCTGTTGTTTTTGGAGTCTTGATGAATAGGAAAATTACTTTTGGACAAACTTAGAATCAGTTTATGAATATGGCTTTAATTTGTCTATTTCTCAGAAATAAGATTGTCTATAGGAATGGGTCTTCTAGGCACTAGAAACCACTTAAATATAGTGGAGGATGTTGGAAAACTGCCAAGAAGGACTTATTTCTTTTCCCCAAATATTTGAAAGGATCAGGAAGCTTGACTCTGTAGTTCATAGTCCCGCCTGTCAGATCAGACCCCTAGGATATAGTTCTTACCCTTTCAAGCTTCTAAGATCAAGGTCTTGAGCTCCAAGACAGAGCACCTTGTGTCCATTCCAAGCACTCCTTTTACATAACAATGAATGGTGTGTAAGGGTCCACTCAGGGAAGCAGGGAGAAGGGAGGGAAAAGAATGGGTGAGATGGCAAGAAAGGCAAGGGTATTAATGTCCCAATAAAAAGATTATCCTTGAAATAAATAGTTTCGTATCATATTTGGTCTTTTTGTCTGCTGTGTTCCTATATGCATAAGGCATAAGATATTTTTGGTTATTCTACTGTTTGAGAACTTTCTGAAAAAATATATGTGTGTGTGTGTGTGTGTGTGTGTGTGTGTGTGTGTGTGTACAGCTGTGAAACAGGTAAAAGTTCATTTTTCCTAAGTTATTTTGCTCTTCAGTCTGGCCATCTGTAAAATGGCACCTGCTATTAAACAGTTTGTCAATTATTACTATTTTTTAAGGAACAGAGAGTTGAAACTGCCATCCATTTTGCTTTTAATGGGATTAGCATCAAGGAAAACCCACTCACTCAGAGTCTAAGATAAACATCGGAACAATGCAGCAATTATGGGTCATTCAATTAATAATGTTGCACTGACTTTCCGTTGCTCAAAAATAGTGTAATTTTTTCTTAGCTAAGTAAACAGATTATTTCATCTTTATCAAGTACCGTATTAGCATGCTTTTGGTGTGAGTAAAACTATTGCTAATTATCATTGGTTTGCAGCACTTCTCTTTTGTTACTTAGGAATGCCAAAGAAAGGGTCAAATCCTTGTTACAATGAAGGCTTTCTTGCCGGTAATCAGCAGTATTTGGTCTGCCTGCCACGGGGGCGGCTTCGTCTCTGAAGTTTTATTTCTACTGACTTTCTGTTCTTTAGAATTTTGTATATCTAACTTTATATTTCTAACTGTTGAAACTCCGACTGGGGGCATAACTGGGAGGGAGTGAAGAGGAGGGATAAGTCATTCTTTGGACAGTGATGCCTGGTGACGGACATGTTCATCAAACTCAGCCCTTGCTCAGCACCTTGCTCTTACTATTCTCTCTACTCGACGTGAGAAGGAAGAAGCAGACTGACCGCATCTTACATATCACATCACAGCCGGACCTTTTTTTTTTTTAGCAGTTTGAGATAGGATTCAGAGCCCTGAAACCTTGAGGAAAGAGAAAAATCTCTTATTTAGTCTTCATCTTACAAGCACATTATAAATATCTCCCATCTTTTAAAAGGCCCTAAGATCCCTCTCAGCTGTTACCCTACTTCTCTGCTCCCTTTTACAGCAAAGTTACATAGAATTGTCTTTAATCGCTGTCTATCTCCATTTCCTCTCCTTCTTTCTTTCTTGAACGCATTGAAAACAGTCCATCTCCAAATCTCCCAAAAACATTCTTGTCAGTGTCACCAGTGACCTCCATGTTGATAACCCTAATAGTTCTTGTTCAAACATCACCTTATCAGAGAGCTACTCCTCCTCACTGTTACTCTTTCTCATTTATTTTAATGTCTGTCCGTCCACCCTCCTAAATAGAATGTAAGTTCCATGAGAGCAGGGATTTTATGAAGTTCATCATTTTCTGTAGTACTTAGCAGTCCGTTACTATCTGTTGAATGAAATAGTTTTAAAAACCTGTGTTACTTCACTCATAATTTCATTTATAATCTCTTTATCCAGTTCTTAGCACGGCTAGGAAGATGGATTTCAATAAATATATGTTGCATTATTCCCTGGAGCATTTGAGGCACAGTGTTCCATCCTGTGGCTCAGTGACTCCAATGCTAGGGCTCATGTGAGATTTTTATTATTTTTCAAAAAATTAGAACTATGTCAGTCTTATCCTCCTTTGCAGATTTTGGTGATAGTTCTGTGTATGTGAAGAAAGAGGTACTGCAGATCCAAACTCTTCAGAGCAGACCTTTTGGGTGCTTTTTAAACTTAGGTCTGAGATCAGGTCACCATGGATAGAGACCAGATAGGGATTTAGGACTTCAGACCAGGTAGTTCAAAGCGAAGGCGGTAAGGGAAACTATATAAGTTAATGTCTTTCCCTTTTTGGCTTCAGGCTCCTGAAAGCTGCTCAGACTAAACTTGATGTTAGTCCAATTCTAGTAGCCCTTGGGAAGACCATATTTACTTTCTCTTTCCAAGGTACTGAATTGTTATTCACATTTTATAAATATTATGTATATGCTTTTCATTGAAAGGCTCTTCAAATTATTTTTGGAGGGCTTCCGTGGTGGCACAGTGGTTGAGAGTCCGCCTGCCGATGCAGGGGACGTGGGTTCGTGCCCCGGTCCAGGAAGATCCCACATGCTGCGGAGCGGCTGGGCCCATGAGCCATGGCCGCTGAGCCTGCGCATCCGGAGCCTGTGCTCTGCACCAGGAGAGGCCACAGCAGTGAGAGGACCGCGTACCGCAAAAAAAAAAAAAAAATTATTTTTGGAAAGAGGCAGGAAATGCTTCTCTGTTGTCCTCTTGCATATTACTGCACTCCCTAGATGCTAGTCCGTGATGACAGTCACTTCAGGGACTTGAATTTGACTGACACAGGAGGCGGGGTGGGGGGGGGGTCAGAAAGGAATAAGTTGGTCTCCTGCTGCTTTGTGGTCTGTTTTTTTTTGGTATGGACTCTCTTGTTTGTCCTGGTACTCTTGGAAAGCTCTGTTTCCTAGCATAGGGTTTCCTGGAATTCTTAGATTTTACCAGATTGAAGTCCTTAGTAGAATATGCCATAATTTGATGAAATTTAGATTTGGCCTGACTTCTCCAGACTTCCCAAAGTGGAATGAGAAACTGAAAGGAAGAAAGAAAAACTTTCCCTTGCGTTGCTTCTTCTCTTTCTTTTCATGCTATCTTTTTAAGATTATTTTCTTTCATTCAATTTCATTCTTCCTCCTGTAATTTTCTCTTCCTATTACTCTGAAGCCTGTAAGTGGTAGCAATACCTATTATAGTGGTTAGGAACAAGCGTAGTGGGGCCAGGTTGCTGAATTGAGTTCAGGTTCTCCAGCTGACCAGTCGTATGACCTTTTTCAAATTGTTTAACCTCTCTGTACCTCAGAGAGGCATGTATGTAAGATCTCTAAAATGGGAACAATAGCGTAACTACCTCATTGGGTTGTTATAAGAACAAAATGAGTTCATACACATTGAGTACTTGAACAGCCTTCTGGCACATAGTTTTCAATACATGTTATTGATGATTATTATTGTTTTTGCTCATTTAACTTCGTGGATAGTACTTGCAGCTAAGTGCTGGTGGCCAAACTAGTAAACTTTTTCTGGCAAATCATTACTCTGACTGGATTATCCTGCCTTGGAAGCAGACTAACATAAAGTAACTTATAAAGGATGACTTCAAGACCTTGAAAAGTCCCAGGTGTCTGGGCAGGACTTATATCAGTAACTTCTTGTTTTCCTTTTAATCTTGGCTTAAGTGTCATAATATACCTTTAAGAGGCCCTCTCTTTCTTTAGAATCAATTTGTCTTCTTTTTGGCTATTTTGTCAAAATCTGAGAACAGAATGTATTTATAGCCTTCCTGTTAAGATAATAAAGAGTAGTGCCTAATATGTGTGTCTTACCCTGCTGTGAATGATTTCCATTCTGGGAGGCCTACGAGTTTCTTAAACCACATCTTCCTCCTTGATTATGTAAACAGAACTATAGCATGGAAATTTCTTGCTTCAAGCCAAATCATTAGCAGAGAAAACATTAAAAAAGTCTTCAAGCACCAATCTGACATGTATATTTGGAGACAGCTCCCAATTTTGAGGAGCAAACATGGACATGTATCATTTGGAAGTTGGAGAAAGGAAGGGAGAGGGAAAAGGTGGTGTGAATGAGGACGTTCTTTTTTTTATTTATATTTTTTAACATCTTTATTGGAGTATAATTGCTTTACAGTGGTGTGTTAGTTTCTGCTTTATAACAAAGTGAATCAGTTATATGTATACATATGTTCCCATATCTCTTCCCTCTTGTGTCTCCCTCCCTCCCGCCCTTCCTATCCCACCCCTCCAGGCAGTCACAAAGCACCAAGCTGATCTCCCTGTGCTATGCAGCTGCTTCCCACTAGCTATCTATTTTACATTTGGTAGTGTATATATGTCCATGCCACTCTCTTACTTCATCCCAGCTTACCCTTCCCCCTCCCCATGTCCTCAAGTCCATTCTCTAGTAGGTCTGTGTCTTTATTCCCATCTTGCCCCTAGGTTCTTCATGAACTTTTTTTTTTCTTAGATTCCATATATATACGTGTTAGCATACAGTATTTGTTTTTCTCTTTCTGACTTACTTTACTCTGTATGACAGACTCTAGGTCCATCCACCTCACTACAAATAACTCAATTTTGTTTCTTTTTTATGGCTGAGTAATATTCCATTGTATATATGTGCCACATCTTCTTTATCCATTCATCTGTCGATGGACACTTAGGTTGCTTCCATGTCCTGGCTATTGTAAATAGAGCTGCAAAACAGTATGGAGCTTCCTTAAAAAACTAAAAATAGAACTACCATACAACCCAGCAATCTCACTACTGAGCATATACCCTGAGAAAACCATAATTCAAAAAGAGTCATGTACCACAATGTTCAATGAGGACGTTCTTGCATTTTTGTATCAGACAAACTTTAGAGGTCTGGGCCTTAGTTAACAGGTGTTTGTCCATCTTTCCATTAAAACAAAACTTAGCAGGATGAGTTTCTCTGGTGTTCTTGTACAGTGTCTCCTCTCTTACTACACTTCCCCTTTACTTGAAGTCCTGTAGGACATTTCAGCTACATGATGGATTTGCTCCTTGGGAAAAAGTTTACAAGGTTAGACTCAGACTCTCCAGGCAAATAAACCAAAAAGTAAGACTTTAGAGATCCCCTATCACAAAGTATTGTGACTTCCTCTTATCTGGGGTAGATTGAAACCCATTAATTAATACTGTTAGCGGTAGAAATCTTTAAAGGAAGTAGAATCTCTTCATTTCTTACTTTGCTTAGTGTACAACTTGGACCTGTTCCCTCTGTGTGGGTATCCAAAGGGGGAAAAACTTTTGGAAACAGTTTCCCAAATCTTTTGTGTATTTTGTGTCCTGGCTCTGTGCAGTCTTTCCTATGGGCATACCCCTCCACTTAATCATACACTGAAGAGACCAGAAGGTGTACAGGGGTTGAGGCAAGCCCTTAGCTGATTGACAGAGATTCATTATCAGCGTGGACGGAGACAAGAAAGCTGTTCATTCTTCATCCCAAGTGTCAAACTGCTGACCTCTAACCATTCCAATACCCTCTCTGATGACATCAAGCTGGCCTTGTTGTTTGTTGGGGGAATGAGCCATGTCAGCAAACTTTTAGTCTTGTTGGTGGATACTGGTTTTCAGTTTTATGGGACTGGTTCTCAAAAAGCAGGACAGGGAGAACAAGAGATCTGCCCAGCATATTTGTCTCAGAGCCTTCACATCTACAATAATCACCTGAAATGAGAGACTCACAGTCCAAGCCCAGATAAATTTTCCTCCTGATAGATAACTTCTCTATTGCAAAGAGTTGGGTTTTCTAAGATTTCTTTCCTGCCTGCTCCTCTCTTAAAAGGCTAGATGGCATACTGACCCTAAACGCTATCCGGCACATGGGGGAAAGGAATCGCTTGCTGGACTCAGCTGGCTTCTAGGCATCTCTTGAAGGCAGAATTACTTAACTGAGCTGTGTGACCCTTTGAAGGTGCATCTGCAATGTGCACCATCTCAGTGATGAAAAGACATCAATAACCCTAAACACTAGCTGGTTCTTGGGCTATTAAAAAATAAAATAGGAGCTTCCCTGGTGGCGCAGTGGTTGAGAATCTGCCTGCTAATGCAGGGGACACGGGTTCGAGCCCTGGTCTGGGAAGATCCCATATGCCACGGAGCAACAAGGCCCGTGAGCCACAACTACTGAGCCTGCGCGTCTGGAGCCCGTGCTCCGCAACAAGAGAGGCCGCGATAGTGAGAGGCCCGCGCACCGCGATGAAGAGTGGCCCCCGCTTGCCACAACTAGAGAAAGCCCTCGCACAGAAACGAAGACCCAACACAGACAAAAATAAATGCATAAACAAATGTGGGGTTTAAAAAATAAATGAATAAATAAAATAAAATTCAGAAAAATTAAAAATTTTAATCAGTTATTAAATGCCTTCCATTTTAGTATATGATTGACTACATGTAACTTTGGCAGTTAAAGTATTTAAAGACACTTAACAGACTAGTTTTGAACTTCTGGAGATGAGAATATTTGTGCTTATTCCTTTATTGGGGGACTTCACAAAATGGGACTGTGCTCTCTGGTGTTGGAGACATACCCTTTTCTTACTTAAAAAGAAATCAGAAGAGAATCTGAGAATCATTGTGAAAATAATCTTTAATGAAACGAAGAATGGACCAAGAAAGATATCATACTTGTGAGAGGGAGGCTATTAAAAGATCATAAAAGGCAGACATTCAAACTATTTTTAAAAGCTTTTTTAAGTGATAACTCTAGCAATACCAAGCAATTCTTGAGCACAGTGAGTAATGACCCAGTCCCTGTACTGAGTGATGGGGATTTAAAAATGAGTAAGACAGGATCCTTGATCTCAGAGGGTTTCATGATGTCATGGGGGAAACAGATAATCAACCAACAGGATGAAGCCTACACTTAGGGATCATGAGAGGTACATGTTCCAAGTGTGGGGAAGCACAGGGGAGAGACTGACAGTACCTTTTTTCTTCAAGGGACATGCTGATTTTTCCATTGAGATCTCAAAAACCAGAGTTAAGCATCTGGTTAATAGCAGTGAAGTGACCATATGTGCATAATGTGGTAGCAGTTATTCAGACTTTTCAAAAAGCTTTACTAGACATTGTCTTTTGAGGTCCCTGTACCCTGTGAAGGAACCTATCCAAATGTGTGGATGGAGACGTGGTGACACAGAGAGGATGAACAACTTGAGTAAGAGTAAATAGATACTGAGTGGTACCCCAGGTCCCAGGTTTCCTGGCTTCTAGGCCTGTTTTCTTTCTATGACCCTCCAGCCAAAGAACTGGACCTTCGTTTCCCGAAGCATATGTGTGGCACATTACTTTCCTGGGATGTTATTTGTATTATGTAAACGAAGGTTCCATTTTGAAATAAGTTGAATTTCTTCTCATTCTTCAGCTCAAAGCTCGCAAGTCACTTCAGAGGAGACTTCCCTGGGCTCCCATTCCCTCCTACTATGCATTCTTTTGGCACTCTGTACTTCCCACATTAAGCATGTAATCCAGTTTGTAATTTACTGTTTGTGTCATTCTTAGGTTATCCAGAGAATGTATCTTTTGTTTACCAATGTATGCTTAGCAGTTAGTGTCTAGAGTATAGTAGTCACTCAAGAAGTGATTGCTAAAGCAACATCTTCATTTAAGGTTTGTGTGCTCTTTCTGTTCTTTCAGGATACCCAATATGTGAGCAGAAAACTTGTGCCAATGGAGCCTGCTATAACACCAGTCAGAAGTGTGATGGGGAAACGGATTGCAGAGACGCCTCTGATGAACTCAACTGCAGTAAGTAATATGGTGAAGCTGGTTTATACTGGCCAGTTGTGCACATTTCTTCTCAAGTTTGTGTTCAGTGAATTCATGTTGGTAGCTTGAAGTCAGCCACGGTGGAGTATTTACACCATGGAAATTGGCAGATACTACAGGTGAGGACTTTTATGTTCCTGGAGAACTGGTTATTAAACATTTACCAGAGCACTACTGCATAGTAAGAATCTCTCTTTACACTTGAGACAGAATCTTCCTATGAAATTAAGTGGCTACAGCGGAATTGAAATTCTCTCTTTTCTTTCCCTTCTTAACCGTGTGTCCCAGCTCACCGATGCTTGCACAGTGAGTTTCAGTGTGGCAGTGGGGAGTGCATTTATAAAACCTACGTCTGCGACCATGACCTTGACTGTGAAGATGGCAGTGATGAACGTTCTTGCAGTACGGTGATTTCCTTACGTTGGGTCGTGCTGTTAGGAGTGTTTTTGTGTTTTTTCTTTTTTCTCCCTACCAATGTGCTACTTTTTTCAAATCACAGAGTCACTATGTCTGATGGCAAAGGGAGCCAGACTGTCATTTAGGGCCCATGGCATGAGCCTCAGCAGTGTTGCTGAACTTGGACTTCTTTAATTTCCAAGGATCTGTGTAGAGTTGAAGGGTTGCTGATGGACAGTTTGCATTCTTTCCTTAGGCTACAAAGATACAGAGTGTATTGTATCACTGGACTCTCAAATTACTCATATCTCAGGAATGGGTCTAATAACCTTCACAGAGTGAGAGAAGGGCTTAGAAAGGGAGACAAGGTCCCTAATAGTAATGGCCCTAACTCTCTTTACTTTGAAATTCTTAGCACATTAAAATCACGAGTTGGGAAAGTTTCAGTATGGTTGCAGGTGGCTTTTTTTTTTTTTTTTTTTTTTTTTTTGGTACGCGGGCCTCTCACTGTTGTGGCCTCTCCCGTTGCGGAGCACAGGCTCCGGACGCGCAGGCTCAGCGGCCATGGCTCACGGGTCCAGCCGCTACGCGGCATGTGGGATCTTCCCGGACCGGGGCACGAACCCGTGTCCCCTGCATCAGCAGGCGGACTCTAAACCACTGTGCCACCAGGGAAGCCCCGCAGGTGGCTTTTGTTACCTCCACATTTTCACTCTGACCCTCCTTTTCTTTCCATGATATTGCCTGCAGTGCACACGAACGCTCTCATTGTTGCCACCTCCGGACTCATTTTATTAGAATATGAAATCTCCATGAGAGAGTTTTATAAATTCCAATAAATTGACAGGTTTTTTTTTTTTTTTCTGGTGGTCACTTATTTGCCAGAATGAAGGATTTTCTACACACCCATTTTGATTGGTGGGTAACCATGCCTTAGAGGTTGTTAAATATTTTCAGTATCACTCTAATTTTCTGTGAGCCATGCCTGATTTCTTTTCTGGCGCCTGTGCTTGTTTCAGGGACTGTATTGAGAAGAATGTGACATCATGGAAGAAGTTACTCAGAATCATTAGGTCCTAGATAGCAATGACTGTGCTTGTGGTCAAGTAAGAGAATGTTGGCCATTGGCGTGTCTATAGCATCTTTGTCAGTCTGTGTTCTCTGTTCTGTGACAACCTATAACATAACTGTCTTGTTTTTAATCTTGATGCACCTGAGTTCATGTCCTGGACCCAAAGCTGCTGTTTTCTTCTCCTCCTTCTCCTCTTCTTTCTCCTTCTCTTCCTCCTTTTTTTCATTTTTGTCAAGATAGTTAAGGGACTAAACGGGCACAGACATTTCAGTTTCTAGGAGCTCAGTTTAGGTGGCAAGATGAGCACTTTGATTTTTCCTGAGTGGTTTGTATCTTTGGAGTGCAGCTGTCATTTTCTTCCAGGTTCTTATCAGACCTGCAAAGGTAACGAATTCACTTGCCCCAACGGCTTCTGCATTAATCAAAATTGGGTTTGTGATGGAGAAGGTGACTGTGTAGATAATGCCGATGAAGACGGATGCGGTAAGGAGGGGAAGAGCTTCTGATTGGAAAGTGTTTTCTTAAAGTGTTTTCCAGAACTTGTTTTTCCTACTTTCCTTGTTACAAATTATCTGTGTGACATGCAAGTTTCTGGATTGGCTGGGCTTAAGGGGAATTAGTGGATGGGGAGGAAAGAGGTGATTCCACTAGCTTTTCCTAAAAAGACCCCAAACTCAAATGTAAGATAAATTGTAATCCTTTCCTTCCAATACTAAGGCCAAATAGGTAGGACAGTCTCTCCCCTGTCTATAGCCCTATCCAAGGTTTTCCCTTTAAGACTCTTATTTTAATTAGATGTATCTATACAAAAAAAAGTAGGCTGGGGAAAGAGGGAAAATGTGATTTGTCTCAAGACCTTATAACCTTGAAAAATGACTTAGAGCTGTAGATTGTTAGTTGTGGGAAAGGCCACTCTCCAGGGAAGTGAGAAGGAGATTGTCAGTGATATTTGCCCCCTTCACTGTGCTGTTATCATCAGCAGTAGTACCTCCAAGAGTTCAGAAGTTGCTGACACCATGAATAAAGCACGTCACCTTTGCGGGTCTAGCCCCAGGTATTGGGTTGGCCAAAAAGTTCGTTCAACTTTTTCTGTAAGATCTTTATATTAAGAATGATGCCTGTTCTGGGAACATCCATTTGTTTCATGTTTCAGTGATCCAAGAAGTTGTTTTCCTACATTTGGGTGTTTCTTACACTGTTGACATTTCACTAAAGAAACAAAACAAACTGAACAACTCAAAATGACACACACACACACACACACACACACACACATAAAAACAAACATAGGAATCCTGGCATTACCTTGATAGCCCTATAGTTCTATTGTTCATGATTGAATTAACTAAATGTTCTCCTATGGATTATTCACCTAGTTTGTTGATAATTCAGACCCATTTCTGCTTCCTCCTCTTATCTGGCTGGGAGTGGAACTTAATGCCATTTGCCACTGCTTAGAATCTCAATAAAAGGTCAGTTGTAGAGTTAGAAACTACTAGTTTACTGTGAAATATAGGTCATTTGTAGACTTCTTGTCTACCTGATCTCTATCCTCTCTTAACCATGTATTGAAAAAGAGTTGGCTCTGCCTCTAATGTGGCCTGTAGTAACTCTCTTTTTTCCCCCACAGAAAGCAGAATTAACCGTACTTATGAATGTTACCCAAACGAATGGGCTTGTCCAAGGTCTGGAAAATGCATCCCAATTACTAAAGTTTGTGATGGGACTTCAGATTGTCCGGAAGGAGAAGATGAAAGCAATATCACTGTAGGACAACACTGTGGTGAGTATGGAAATTTATCTGGGCATCTTTCAGGTAAAGGTGTGTCTGTTTCTCTATAACAGATTGCCAAATACAGAGACTGTCAGTTGGTGTTTGCAGAACGAACAGTCCCACGACTTAGTGGCTTTAACCAGCGAACATTTATTATTTCTCACAGTTCTGTGGGTTGGCTAGCTCACTCACATCTCAGGATGCTGCAGTAAAAGCATGGCTAGTCTAGGCTTGGTTGCATGGTGGTGGAAAGGGCAAACCCCAGTGTACAAGCTCTTTTTTTTTTTTTGCGGTACGCGGGCCTCTCACTGTTGTGGCCTCTCCCGTTGCGGAGCACAGGCTCCGGACACGCAGGCTCAGCGGCCATGGCTCACGGGCCCAGCTGCTCCGCAGCATGTGGGATCTTCCCGGACCGGGACACGAACCCGTGTCCCCTGCATCGGCAGGCGGACTCTCAACCACTGCGCCACCAGGGAAGCCCTAGAAACTCTTTTAAGCCTCTGCTTATGTCATGTTTGCCGAGTGTTCTATTGGCCAAAACAAGTCACAGCAAGCCCAGATTCAACGCATTGAAGAAATAGACTCCGTCTCTTGATGGGAGGAGCTTAAAAATATTTGTGACTCCCCTCTCCCCCTTCCCAGGAAGAATGGATTTAATGGTAATTGTGATGACTCTAAAGTGTTCTGGAGATTTTATTCCCTGGCTTATACCTATGGAAAAAGTGTTGTCTGGATATACTCCAAGAAGCTTCTGGTTTCAGGGATATGTACTTTTGAGTCAGTGTTTCTTTTTTCCCCCTGTGGCTGTAGAATATTCCCCCACCATCAACCGTCAATTCTGTGGACAACTGACTTTCCTGTAAGAAAATATAATTCATGACCTTGATTTTATCAATAGCACTCTGTCTAAATTATCTAGTAGTTGCCTAGCAGTGGCCATTAACTATAACCCTAAAGTTTTGGGGATTTTTTTCCCTGGAAAAAAGAGACTTCTATGGCTTCTTTTTGGCATTTCATTTGGGAACCCTTTTAAATAGTCATAGTACAAAAGTTAGAAAACTAAAATTAACAGAAAAATATAGTCACCTGAAATTCCACCACTTGAAGCTAGCCATGATTAATTAACTTTTTAGTGTTAAAAGTTAAGAGTTTAGTGTTTAGTGTCCAGTGACTTGGGAATTCTTGGGAATTTCCTTCTATGATGTTGACACAAAGATAGACTTATGACCAGATTTTTCCATAAACAGCACTTCTGATGGCTTGTGCTTACAGTTAGTTACTATGTGCTGAGCTTTTTAAAATTATTATTATTAATTTTTTAAACATCTTTATTGGCGTATAATTGCTTTACAGTGGTATGTTAGTTTCTACTTTATAACAAAGTGAATCAGCGATACATATACCTGTATCTCCATATCTCCTCCCGAGCTTTTTCTTGCATTGTATTGCAGGAAGGCTTGAATGGTGACAGATTTCCTGTGGCTGCTGCATGCTTACTGAGCTTTTACTTTTGAAAGAAGAAGTTCTTACTTCTTGTAAATCAGCCTTGTCCAGAGGTCACCGTTCATTTCACCAAGTGTTTTTCTCTGTTTAGATGTGGATTTGTGTCCGTTCTTAGGCTGTGAGTACCAATGCCACAAGTCACCAGCTGGCGGGATGTGTTACTGTCCCTCAGGTTTTATTGTCAACGAAAATAGCACCCATAACTGTGTCGGTAAGTGACAGGTGGGAGGGCCTGGTCTTTCATCACGGTGCTTGCGCCACTGGTGGGATCCATGCCCTCTAACATCTCGGAGTTTGTACTTGTGGATAGGAATGTCTATTAACAAAGAGCAACACGGTCCTCACCGAAAACATGACAGAATGGAGTTTTAACTCTGAGGAGCTTTTGTGAGGCACTCAAGGCGAAAGAGTGGTTGTGTGATGAGTGAGTTGACTAGCGATGTGTATATCTTTCTACCACCCGATGATGGAGGTAGTCTTTTGGTGTTTTGTGTATTTGTGTTTTATGTACTTGGAAGCAGAAATGATATGGCCATACTTGTTAAATACAGTTAGCCCTCCCTATCCGTGAATTCTGCAACTTCAGATTCAAATCAACTGGGGATTAAAAAAAAAAAAAAAAAAGGCAGAAAGTTCCAAGTAGCAAAACTTGAACTTTCTGTGTGCAGGCAACTATTTATATAGCACTTAAATTGTATTTATAACTATTTACATAGCATTTACATTGTATTGATATTAGGCATTATAAGTAATCTAGGGATGATTTAAAGTATATAGGGAGATGTGTCTAGGTTATATGTAAATACTACACCATTTAATATAAGGGACTTGACCATCTTTGGATTTTGGTATCCTGGGGGGTCCTGGAACCGACCCCTGCAGAATGCCAAGGTCGACTGTACTGAAATACTTCCATGTAGTTGGTAAATAGCTGCTGTCTTGAATCCATCAAGTACCTTACCCTGCTCCTCTGGCCTCTTCCCAGGATGTCCAAACCTTCCCAGGTTCCAGGAACTAAAGAGTGGTCACCCAACACAACAGAGGGTCACCAGGTCACTGATCCACTGACCACACTGACCAGTCAGTGCCCATGCTGTGCTGGTTGTTAATTCCATTGGTTTTCGAAGCTAATACTAAAGAAGAACAAACTCTATCATGTTATTTCCATCCAGTGGGTGGCATTGAATTAGACACCAGTGCACTAAATATTTCTGACATCTTTCCTATCTGAAAGATAAGAATGATTTCTCCTACTGGGAAAATTTTGATTTTGATGTAAGCCAGCTTTGCACCCCACTGTGATTAGGAAGGGGTTCTTATGATAGGAGAATTAGACATGGCCAAGTATCATCAATTTTCAGTTTTTTAGGGTTTGAACAATGAATTTTTAATGATCTGATTTCTTTTTCCTTCTTTCTAACTTTTGTTATGTGAACAACAGACATACTAGCAGAAAGTGACCACAGGGGTTTTCACTGGTGTTGGGAAAAGGCATCTGGAAGGCAACTGAAACAATTCATTACTATGAAGTATTCATCTATGGATCTTCAAAAGATAGATGATTCAGAATTTTACCAGGATATCTATGTTCTTTAGATACTCCTTAGAAATTTGAGATTCTTTAGGGCTTTTTGGATGAAAAAAAACATAGCACATGTACGAAATACTTTTAGAAAAGTATTTCTTCTGAAATAATTTCTAAAATATTAATATAATTTGGCCCAAAATATTGAATTTGGATAAACTTAATGAAGTTATTCAGTCTTTAGTCTCAGCTCATGGCTTCCAACTTAATTATGGTTGATGTTAATAATTTCCTCATAGTCAGAAAAAATTTTAATGTCAGAAAGACTCTGGGGGGTTCCCTGGTGGTCCAGTGGTTAGGTCTCTGTTTCACTGTCGAGGGCCTGGGTTCGATCCCTGGTCAGGGAACTAAGATCCCACAAGCCATGTGGCACAGCCAAAAAAGAAAAGAAAAGAAAAAAGAAAAAAAGAAAGACTCTGGTTTACAAACTCTTGAGAAAGTCTATTCCTCAGTGTTACTGAGAACTATTGTAATGGGGCTCGCTCATTTACCTGTTGTATGCCAAGATTTTTATATCCGGTAAAGCAATCCAGTTGAGGTTGTTCTTGCGGTGTTCAAAGTAGGTAATTTTAGATTTCTAATATCAGGACCGTGTCCCAAAGTTTGCCCTGGATCTGATTGCTCCTCTTAAGTAACTCTATTCGACAAGACATGTTAAGATTAAATGCTTTATGCAAATCAGCCTGAGAGATCCTGAAGACTCAGAGAGAACTTTGAACTATTTAAGAAAGCTCCCAAATTTCTAATCGTCTCAAAACGTTTTATAAGTAAAACATTTATGATCTGCAGCTACCATTAAGTGATATTATAGGACACTTTTTGTGTTTTATTATTATCATTATCATTATCGTAACACTGCAGATTCATTCAAGTCATTTAAAAAGACTTTTCACACAAATGTCCTTATTTGTTAGGTGGTTTTCTGACTTTGCAACCCCTGCTTATGCTTCCTGGCATCCCTGCGAGGGCTGCATCCCTTTTTTCTCGGAGTGGTGCTCATCTGTAGGTATAAGGCTGCTCGTGTGTTTTTGCCAAATGTCAGGCTTCTCCACCCGCTTTACTGCCACCCAGCTGCCAATCCGATTTCCAGTCTCTTAGTTTTCTAGGCCTCTCTGCTTTCTCTTAGTAGAAAAGGAATTCCAGTAGAGATACCAGAAGCCATGTTCTCAGTATTACACTAGCTTTTCTGTTTTTCCTCTCAGCCCCAAAGAGGAGTTAGGCAAATGCACCCTTTGCCTCTGAGTTTTGAAGCTTGGTTAACAGTGATTTCGCATTTCTTTCAAAGAAGACTATATTTTGCCCTCTTTGTAAAGAGAACTCATTAGTTTCAATACATGACACGACGAAACCAGTTACACTTGTTTCATCTGAGCTTTTAGGGGAAATGTTTAAGTCTGCTCTTTCAAGCGTTTCAAGTCTTTTAAGTTCAGCGAATACTCTCTTTATGGCTGTAATCCTCTGCATGGCTGACTCATCACAGAGGCTTCAGGTGTTGGAAACCTATACAACATTTACCATCTTAGATCCGGCTCCCCAGTGAATGCCTCAGTGGTCATCAAGAATAAAATGGAATAATCCTGACGAGAAATTTTTGGTCCTTCCGTTCATCTGCTCCTGGTAGCCTTGCCCTGGCAGCGGAGCCCCTGAGGCATGCTGCCAGAGCAGTTTGCTGGGGTGATTGTTTCTGATTGACAGGACACGCTGTTTGTTGAGGGAATGACATCGTGGTGCAGAGCTAGAGCAGGAAGGTCATTCAGCATGGTGGGATTTCACACAGCCAGGTGGATCAGAGGGTGTCCAAGGGGGTCTATGCTCAAAAACATTTTTTTGAATTACTTTCGAAGCAGTATTTGTTGGTAGGCGGGGACAAAGAATAAAAACGAAAGTAGATCAAGGTAATGGGCTGGAGTATTGTAAAGCAGCATTTTAGTGTTTTTTACAGTTTCTACTACCTTTTCTAGTCTCTTGAAAACCTCAGGTCTCCTTTCATTTTTCTCATCTTCCCTTTGGCTGACAATGGATATTAATTAGCCTTCATTCTTCTTCATAATGGAGAATAGAATCTTAAAAGTGACAGTGTTTATACACTGACTTAAACCTGTAAAGTATTTGTAGCCCAGGTGATAGGAAGGGCATTTGCACCCAAGAATTCCTAGTTATGACTTCACCCTCTTTTTGACATGAGAACTGCTCCCAGGGTGACTCCAGACCCTTAGACATAGTCATAGTGTCTTGCATTCAAAATGAGGTCATGACACCCTGGGAGTTTGAGGGCGAATGTCCTGTACTTTTATTCCTGCTGAAGCGAAGCCTCACGTGGTGCTTTCTTAGGGCTGAGGCGAGGGCACAGGAGACATAGATCAAATGTGGGCCTTTTATTTTTACCCACATGTCCTTTTATCTTGTCATGTCCAAATTGGATTAATTTTTTCTTCGTCACGGTCCTTGGAATGAAAGATATGCTGGTCAATGTCTTGTTATACTTGGTCTGGAGGGTAAACGGGAACTGTTATCTTGATCCCAGGACTTTCTTGGTCTTTCTTGCTGGGGAGTCACGAGATGGTGGGCCATCCAGCAGGTGTGGTAGAACTCAACTCACAACTCTGCAACTGTGATCGGATCCTAGAAATTCTGGAGAATCCTAGACCTGAGGGTCTCAGGAATTATAATTTACTTGAGAATTTCCTGAAGCCCTGGGGGGTGGGAACCTTGTTGGTATAGGCTGTGGAGGTCATTCTCCAAGGGAAGAGAGCAGGGTGAAGGAGGGTGAAGAGTGGATGTGAACTTGGGGGGTCAAATGAAATATTTGGCACCGGTGGACCAAAGATAGGACAATTTCAGTGCCCCTTAAGCTTTATAATCTTTGAGAAAGACACTTTCTTTCCCCCGCATACTGTATTGTTTATATGTCAATTATATTGAAACTCTTTTTACATGGTAGAACTGAGACTGTTATGGCATTGAACAGAGCTCTATTATGTAATGGATTTTCAATAAGCGCTTATTAAATGAATGAATAATCAGAAGAGAATATATTTTTCATGTCTTAAAAATGATTTTAATTTTGGTTACGATTTTTGACATCAGAGGAAAGGCAGCTGGGTAAACAGACCTTTCCAGATACTTTATTGCAGGCACAGATTTGTGTCTTACTGAGCCACTGGATATAAGGCAGTTCTTTCTGCAGTGATGGGAATGTCTGTGTCTTCCAGTATGGTAAATACTAATCATATGTAGCATTTGAAAGGTGGCACGTGTGACTTGGAAATTGAATCATTAAATTTATTTTATTTGAGTTAATCTAAGTATAAATTTGAGAAGCTGCAGAGGGCAGTGGCTATCATATTGGAAAGCACAATTTTAAAGGGATGCATTTACACTAAAAGTCAGATATTTTGTAAACCAGCATTAACAAATGAAATGCAAAGGCAATGTGTCCAAGCAGTGCTGTGCATCACCTGCAAAGTTATCCTTTACATAGATTTGAAAAAACCTTGGGTTTTCCCTAGTATGATAATGCCTATTTTTTTCCCCCAGAGGGTACTTACTCAGGCAGGGGCATGACCATATTCCTGTATAGCTTGTCCAAGATTTTCTTCAGAAATGCTGTTAAACATGATTACAAACGGTTATTTCCTATATGGCAGATTTTGATGATTGCCAGATGTGGGGAGTTTGTGACCAGCTATGTGAAGACCGAATTGGCCATCACCAGTGCCACTGTGTAGAGGGGTATATCTTGGAGCACCAGCAGCGCTGTAAAGCTAATTCTTCTTGTGAGTAAATTAAAGACGCTTGTGTTTCTGAACAGTAAACTTCTGATGACTATCCTCTTTCCATAGCAGATGACAAAAGAAATGTCAGCATTGATGCGGATGGCAAGGTTTTATTACCACAAATCAGGAGTGGCTCCTGCTGTTGGAAGAATAGGTCAACATTAATTTCATACTTTGGTTATTAGGGACCAACTTGTGGATTAACAGGTTTTTTTTTGTTTTTTAAAAATTTTTATTGGTTGCTTGTTCACTTTGGGACTGGAATATTATGTCATCTATCACATAAATTTTATGAGTACATTTGACCTACTTTTAATTACTGTACTACCATATGGTGACGAGTACCAATAGGCATTGTTTGTGCAAAATTTAGAAGTGGTTCAAAATGGACCCGCTAAATTTGGATTAGTTTGTGAAAATGCCCTCATTCTAACAGTACTGTGGCAGAGAAAAGTCATGAAAATTTGTTTTAAAAAATTGGGCCTCCCAAAGCATTTTTGTGACCATGGATTTCTGGGTAATAAGATCTTTACTCTTTTTTTCCAATTGTTTTTTTCACACCTGTTTAAGGTGCCTTTGGGGGCTTTCTGAAACTTATCCGCACACATGATCTATGAATTGACCATTTTCTAGTTGTTTTTGTGTTGAAATACTGATATGCTGTGGACGAACTTTTAGATTTTTACAACTGATTTTTACCATTTATTTATTTTTGAATAGATATTATACTCATGTTTTCAAAAATTTTAAATTATTTAGAAGATATATGACATCCCCCCACCATCTCTGTTTCCCTCTGCCTAGTTTCCCACTTCTCCTCTCCTATGGATAATCACTGTTTATTTTAATTCTAGAGATTGTTAAATGCATAAATAAGAATATACAAATATAGACACAACCCTATTTTTACATATATGGTGGTAAACTATACATACAATTCTTCATCTTCCTAATGTTGCATACTATATTTGCAAGGGCTTTCCATATCAACACAGCTTTTTTTCATTTTTAAAAAAATTTTGTTGTATTTTTAAATTGAAATATAGTTGATTTCCAGTGTTTCAGGTGTACAGTTTTCTTTTTAATAGTGGCAAAGTCCATTGTTTTGGTTGTGTATAATTTATTTAACTAGTCCTTTACTTACGGACTTTTATATTATTTCTTACCCTCTGATATTGCAAACAAGACTTCAGTGAATAACCTTATTCATTTTGCATTCTTGTGAGTATACGGGTATAACAAATTTGGATCCACCATTGCCATGTTTTTCACAGAGTGGTTTCCCACTAATCCTTAAAATGTGTTTTGTGTTTTACACAATCTAAGTTTGCACCTGGGGTAAGGTGCCCACATCATCAAAGATTCTCGATGATACCTCAGTGTCATTGAACTAGCAATCAGGACATTCAAGTTCTTGGCAGACTCTGTTCCTAACTTACTGTGATTTTGGACATTTCATTAAGCCTCTTTGTGCCTCAATTTGCCCATCTGGAAAATGGATAGAATGACATATATGTGTGCCTCAGAAGGTTTAAAACCAAATAAGAAAACATAGTTGTAAGTTGCTTCATCATCTTTGTTCACTTGAAAGACTGATAACGCCTTCCTTCTTCACATTTAGTTGGTGAGGCCTCTGTGATCTTCTCCAATGGTCGGGATTTGCTAAGGGGTGATATTCATGGAAGCACCTTTGAGATCCTGGTAGAATCTCAACATCGTGGATCGGCTGTGGGTGTGGATTTTCACTATCACCTACACAGAGTCTTTTGGACTGACATTGTGCAAGATAAGGTAAATAGAAATTTCTGGAGTGTAGCTTGGGAGCTGATAGAACTCCAAGCACAAAGTGTTGATAGCTTTTCATTTTTAGGGGAGTAGAGGGGAAAGTTCCTTTGTTTTCTAACAAAAAAGGCCCTTGAGATATTTTATGTTAATCAGCACCTTTTACAGCTATAGTATTACATGTGACCTATTAAACAAAGCACTCTATTATATGGATTAGCCTTGAGCAACTTTTAATTTTATTCGAAATGGAGTCCAAAAGCCTAATTAAAAGAAATAGTAGACATTCTTTCAAAACTGGGTAGATATTTGGTAGTAATTTTTGAAACTTGATCATTTAAAATGTAAAAAGTATTCTGCTTTCCTGTATGATAAAAATCAGATTTTTACCTGCATCTTCTAAATGGAACAGTAATTGAGGATTGGGTAACAAATATTGACAGTATTTTGTTTAACAGCCAAAATTTCATTATGCTCTCTTATTTGGAAAGTGTGATGGATCTGATTTCAACTTTGAGTAATGCAACGGAGATTGTTAAAACATAAATTTTAGAGACTCCTAAAGAGTTATGGAGTTTTATTTCTTCCCTTACATTTCCTTGTACCATTAATAAAATTTTAATTCAATTAACTGATAATTTGCATAACATTTCTAAAAATTGAGACTTCGGATTATAAGCAGATATGATTTAATGACAGCTAGAAATCAAAACAAACCACTACCACCTTCTCCACCAAGAAATCCACATTGAATTAAACTTTCTCTAACTACGAAGAATTAGAAATGCAGGCTTTTTTTTGTAAACCCAACTTTTTATATATGCCTCATATGCTTTTAAAGAAACTCCCTGCCCCCAGTAACCCATGATGTAAAATAACAAGTCTCCAGTGAATTCTTTTTTTTTTTAATAGATCTTTATTGGAGTATAATTGCTTCACAGTACTGTGTTAGTTTCTGTTGTACATCAAAGTGAATCAGCCATATGCATACATATGTCCCCATATCCCCTCCCTCCTGAGCTTCCCTCCCATCCTCCCTGTCCCACCCCTCTAGGTCATCGCAAAGCACCGAGCTGATCTCCCTGTGCTATGCTGCTGCTTCCCACTAGCTAACTATTTTATATTCGGTAGTGTATATATGTCCATGCCACTCTCACTTCGCCCCAGCTTCCCCCTCCCACCCCGTGTCCTCAAGTCCATTCTCTATGTCTACATCTTTATTCCTGCCCTGCAACTAGGTTCATCAGTACCATTTTTTAGTTTTTTTTTTTTAGATTCCATATATATGTGTTAGCATAGAGTATTTGTTTTCCTCTTTTTGACTTACTTCACTCTGCATGACAGACTCTAGGTCCATCCATCTCACTACAAATAAGTCAATTTTGTTTCTTTTTATGGCCAAGTAATATTCCATTGTATATATGTGCCACATCTGCTTTATCCATTCATCTGTCGATGGACTCTTAGGTTGCTTCCATGTCCTGGCTATTGTAAATAGAGCTGCAGTGAACATTGTGGTACATGTCTCTTTTTGAATTATGGTTTTCTCAGGGTATATGCCCAGTAGTGGGACTGCTGGGTCGTATGACAGTTCTATTTTTAGTTTTTTAAGGAACCTCCATACTCTTTTCCATAGTGGTTGTATCAATTTACATTCCCACCAGCAGTGCAGGAGGGTTCCCTTTTCACCACACCCTTTCCAGCATTTACTGTTTCTAGCTTTTTTGATAATGGCCATTCTGACTGGCATGAGGTGATACCTCTTTGCAGTTTTGATTTGCATTTCTCTAATAATTAGTGATGTTGAACATCTTTTCATGTGCCTCTTGGCCATCTGTATGTCTTCCTTGGTGAAATGTCTATTTAGTTCTTCCACCCATTTTTTTTTTTTTTTTGCGGTACGCGGGCCTCTCACCGTTGTGGCCTCTCCCGCTGTGGAGCACAGGCTCCGGATGCACAGGCTCAGCGGCCATGGCTCACGGGCCCAGCCGCTCTGCGGCACGTGGGATCCCCCCGGACCAGGGCACAAACCCGTGTCCCCTGCATCGGCAGGCGGACTCTCAACCACTGCGCCACCAGGGAAGCCCTCTTCCACCCATTTTTAAATTGGATTGTTTGTTTTATTGATATTGAGCTCCACAGACTGGCTGAATGGACACAAAAACAAGACCCATATGTATGCTGTCTACAACAGACCGACTTCAGACCTAGGGACACATACAGACTGAAAATGAAGGGATGGAAAAAGATATTCCATGAAAATGGAAATCAAAAGAAAGCTGGAGTAGCAATATTTGTATCAGATAAAATAGACTTTAAAATAAAGACTGTTACAAGAGATAAGGAGGGACACTACATAATGATCAAGGGATCAATCCAAGAAGAAGATATAACAATTATAAATGTTTATGCACCCAACATAGGAACACCTCAATACATAAGGCAAATGCTAACAACTATGAAAGGGAAAATTGACAGTAACACAATAATAGTAGGGGACTTTAACACCCCACTTACACCAATGGACAGATCATCCAAACAGAAAATAAATAAGGAAACACGAGCTTTAAATGACACAATAGACCAGATAGACTTAACTGATATTTTTAGAACATTCCACCCAAAAGTGGAAGAATACACTTTCTTCTCAAGTGCACACAGAACATTCTCCAGGATAGATTACATCTTGGGTCACAAATCAAGCCTCGGAAAATTTAAGAAAATTGAAATTGTATCAAGCATCTTCTCTGACCACAACGCTATGAGATTGGAAATCAGTTACAGGAAAAAAACTGTAAAAAACACAAACACATGGAGGCTAAACAGTGTGCTACTAAATAACCAAGAGATCACTGAAGAAATCAAAGAAGAAATAAACAAATAAATAGAAACAGATGACAATGAAAACACGACGACCCGAAACCTATGGGACGCAGCAAAAGCAGTTCTAAGGAGGAAGCTTACAGCAATTTAATCTCACCTCAAGAAACAAGAAAAATCTCAAATAAACAATCTGACCCTACACTTAAAACAACTAGAGAAAGAAGAACAAACAAAACCCAAAGTCAGTAGAAGGAAAGAAATCACAAAGATCAGAGCAGAAATAAATAGAAATGAAGAAAACAATAGCAAAGATCAATAAAACTAAAAGCTGGTTCTTTGAGAAGATAAACAAAATCGATAAACCCTTAGCCAGACTCATCAAGGAAGAAAGGGAGAGGACGCACATCAATAAAATTAGAAATGAAAAAGGAGAAATCACAACTGACACCACAGAAATACAAAAGATTGTAAGATACTACTACAAACAACTATATGCCAATAAAATGGACAACCATGGAGAGATGGACAAATTCTTGGAAAGGTACAATTTTCCAAGACTGAGCCAGGAAGAATTAGAAAATAAATAAGCAGACCTATCACAGGTAATGAAATTGAAACCATAATTAAAAATCTTCCAACAAACAAAAGTCCAGGACCACATGGCTTCACAGGCGAATTCTATCAAACATTTAGAGAAGAGCTAACACTGATCCATCTCAAACTCTTCCAAAAAATTGCAGAGGGAGAAACACTTCCAAATTCATTCTATGAAGCCATGATCACCCTGATACCAAAACCAGAAAAAGACATCACAAAAAAAGAAAATTATAGACCAATATCACTGATGAACATAGATGCAAAAATCCTGAACAAAATACTAGCAACCAGAATCCAACAGCACATTAAAAGGTTTGTACACCGTGATCAAGTGGGGTTTATTCCAGGAATGCAAGGATTCTTCGATATACGCAAATCAATCCATGTGATACACCATATTAACAAATTGAAGAAGAAAAACCATATGATCACCTCAACAGATGCAGAGAAAGCTTTTGACAAAATTCAACACCCATTTATGATAAAAACTCTCCAGAAAATGGGCATAGAGGGAAACTACCTCAACATAAGAAAGGCCATATATGAATTCTTTTTTTTAAAAATCCAAATGACTGATTTGTGCAACAAAGATAGGTCCCTGGAATGAAGTATAGGAAAACTGCTCCCAGTGAATTATGCTTAAGAAGTGTAATAATTCTGGTTTCTCTTTCAGGTTTTTTCAGTTGACATTAATGGTTTAGATATCCAAGAAGTTCTCAATGTTTCTGTTGAAGACCCAGAGAATCTGGCTGTGGACTGGGTAAATAATAAACTTTATGTTGTAGAGACCAATGTCAACTGCATAGATATGGTAAATTTGGATGGAAGCCAACGGATTACCATTATAAGTGAACATTTGGGACATCCTAGAGGAATTGCCGTGGACCCAACTGTTGGGTAAGTTATGTGAAAACATACTGATTCCAGCATTTTTGGAGTTTTATTTCTCCCCCTGTACACAAAACATCCATTGGCAGAACTGAAGGTTAATCCTGACTTCTTTTAGGTTCTGTACTCTAGAATCCATGTTTATTTCATATCTCTTTTCATAGAAGCTTTAAAGGAGTTGGCTAAATATAATCCAATTTGAGGATATGCAGTCCAAACACACCTACTGGTGTCCTAAAAATATGTGATATTTTGGGGGTATGAATTTTATTCTTAGTGTTTGCCACATTCTCCTGGCTGAGAAATTGGATTCTGTTTTCTGACTTTAATAGTATTGTCACAACTAAACCATTATTAACATGATCACTCTAACGTAAGTTGTAAAGTTGTTTTAAAGAGGGGATAGATCTGAAACCACTAGGTGGCGTTGCGAGGGGCTCTGAATATTCTTTATGTCTCAGTGCAGAGAGAATTCAGCGAGAGGCAAAGTGATAGATAAGAAGTGATTTATTAGAATAGGATGCTTGTGAGGCTTACAAGCGGCCAGGCGAGTGTTGTGTTGCCCCGAGCACTTAGCGGGTTACATTTTTATAATCAAAGGAAGAGAGGGGAGGGGGAGAAGACCACCTTCTTTTTCATTCTTTGAGTCTTCCATCATTAACTCCTCCTATACGTTGGGTGGGGGAGTTTTTGAACCTACATGGTGTCTCCGGGACTGTCATGGCACTATGGAGAAATTATTTCAGGTCTCAGTACAATGAGGGTCTTTCACTTTGAAATATCACCATTCCATAAGTTATTGTTTTTGCGTGTGTGCAAAGAGAATGTCCTAGGGGTCATTAACTTGTTGACATCACTGGGCAGATTGCAGACCTTATTTTCCACTGTTGTTTTATTGTTTGGGGGCATGTCTCATGCTTCTGTTGCATGGTTTTGTTGGTAAGCAAGTTGACTTGGTTTTGTTGTTAAGCAAGCCAGCCTGGCTTTGATGCTAAGCGACTGGCTCTGCTTTATGAGTCAAGCAAGTCCACATTGTTTCAGGATTTTTCCATTACTTTCTTGAGTGATCATTAACTTATTGTGGTCTCCCAAAGCCCCCTAAAGTTCCCTCTCTATCTGCAATCCCCTAATGTGGTTTCTAAGCTAACTATTTGATTACCCTACTCTATCCCCTATCAGATCTATCCCTTTTAGTGATTTCTTGTTAGAGACTGGGGTTGAGATGTCAGTGTTAACACCTCATCACAAGTTGTTCAACTGTGAATCAGTCCAGCAAGAGTGATAATGCTTACTTTTCTCCAGGTGTAAATTAAAATTTTCCTGATCTTCACATTTGAGACGAGTTATGGGAGACTAGCTTTCTCCTAGATTTTCACAGTTGGGTCTTAGGAGCCTTGGATGAACTTGAGGCTACTTAAGTGTTGGTGAATGGTGATTATTCATTTCTATTTCATGATTTCAGCTGTCCTTCCTTGAAAATGATGTATATGTTCTCTAGACTATGCCTTAGAATGAGGAATTAAGGAGGGAAATGGCTTGATAGTTTTTTCTTTTTTACAGCCTTTTTGCTGGCTGTAAAAAAGAGAAGTGAAGGATGGAGCCGGGGATCAGGGCAGAATATTAAGAAGTTAAGAAGGTAGATACGCTTTTTTTTTTTTTTTTGCCTGCCAGTTAGTGCATTTTAATAGTTGCTATTTGGAGTTGTTGACTCTCCTGATTGGCCCTCACAGTTTCTGATTTTTAATACTTCAAAATTTCTCTATTGTTTTAAACCCCCATGGTTCTCTAATCAGCTAGAGGAAATTTCCATTGATCCAAACATACAATCTCAAAAAATATTTTCTAGGTAAACTTGTAAAATAACTGATTCTTTCATCTTTTGGTTTTCTTTTGTAGTTATTTATTTTTCTCAGACTGGCAGAGCTTTTCTGGGACCCCTAAGATAGAAAGGGCTTTCATGGATGGCTCCAACCGTAAAGACTTGGTGACAAGAAAGCTGGGATGGCCTGCTGGGATAACCCTGGATTTGGTATCAAAGCGTGTTTACTGGGTTGACTCCCGGTTTGATTACATTGAGACTGTAACTTATGATGGAATTCAAAGGTAAGAAGTATTTTTTTTTATATCTTTATAAGTTTTGGGGAAATACATAAAATTTATGGAGAGAGAAACTGAAGGACTAGGATTAAAAGATTGCTTTGTTGGGGGCTTCCCTAGTGGCGCAGTGGTTGGGAGTCCGCCTGCCAATGCAGGGGACACGGGTTCGTGCCCCGGTCCGGGAAGATCCCACATGCCGCGGATCGGCTGGGCCCGTGAGCCATGGCCGCTGAGCCTGCGCGTCTGGAGCCTGTGCTCCGCAACGGGAGAGGCCACAACAGTGAGAGGCCCGCAAATAAATAAATAAATAAAGCAGATTTCATTTAAAAAAAAAAAAAAAGATTGCTTTGTTGGTTGACATAACTTGAATGACCTTTGTGTTGACATTGCACGTTGTGACCTGCTCTGAGTTTTAGCTTGTGTTCCATATTAACACTCATTAAATATTACCTACAACATTTGTTCTTTGATTTCTCTTCTCCAAGCCCTCTCTCACTCCCAGATGAAGCACATTATTTTCATTTACTTCCGAGTCCATTTATTTGTTTGGGTCCCTTATGGTTTGTTTCCAAAGATCACTTTATCTTTTAGCTTTCTATCTTCCCTCCAGTAAATAAGTTTTATTATTATTTTTTAACATTATCTGGTGGGAATTAATTGGGTTTTATACTGCTCTTATATATATTTCAAATCTTAATGAGAAATTCTGACTTTACCTGATATACTTCAAAGACATTTAAACAATATTTGAACGCAGAGTATGGCATATCTTTTTCCTTCATCTAAGTTGGATTAGAGCTCACTATAAATTAATTAAATTGTTACCTATTATAGATCCTCTTGGTATTTTCAAAAACTGGTTAAAACATGGTCTTTAAATTTTGGCCAAGAAAAATTACTCTAGTCAATTGGATTTTTCCAAATGATGTGATTTTATTGTTTTCTCAATGAAAAGAATATTCTAGTTTTGGTTTCTCCTTTATCTCTATTTTGTAAGGATGGTATCACAGTTTGCCACTGGATTTTATATTCTTAGAACAATCTCTGCTTGGTTAAATGAAGTGATTGGGTATTAAGGCTATGACGTATTGTCACTGAAACTGGTTCCCATAGTGAGGATAGGAATTAATTTAATGAAAAAATAATCATATAAGTCATATAAAAACAATTGAGAAATTGCCTAATTTTTTTTCACTTTCACGGTTGTTTTGGCATTAATTTTATAGTCTAAATATTTTTATGCTATGGTTAAGGTAAAACATAAAAATCAATGGAATTTCAGAAAGATTCGAATGGTTTGCTGGCTGTGGAGAAACATGGAGGAGATACTAGAACTCACGAGTACAGCTAAAATCATAAAGTCATTGCCTCTTGCTTTACCAGCAGGTGGCATTTAGATTTATGGAATTCATTATTATTATTTTTTGGCTGCTTTGTGTCTTCATTGCTGTGTGCGGGCTTTCTCTAGTTGTGGCGAGCGGGGGCTACTTCTTTGTTGTGGTTTGTGGGCTTCTCATTGCGGTGGCTTCTCTTGTTGCAGAGCACGGGCTCTAGGCTTGCGGGCTTCAGTAGTCGTGGCACACAGGCTCAGCAGTTGTGGCACATGGGCTCAGTTGCTCCGTGGCATGATCTTCCTGCACCAGGGATCAAACCCGTGTCCCCTGCATTGGCAGGCGGATTCTTAACCACTGTGCCACCAGGGAAGTCTTCTAGACTTCTGGAATTTGCTAAATGAAAGAAAAAAACATTCATTTTAATGTACCATGTCACTATTGAGTGTTTCAAAGTTTGCACTCACTTGCCATCTTGGGTTTCTTTGTTTTTTTCGCGTGCAGTGTGATTCCCAGGGTTAGTATCTTCAAGTCTTTTCTTAAAGCTCTATTGTGCTCTTTAGTTTTTCAGGGCTGCTGTGATTTTTCTTTGAGGTCTTTCTCCTATGCCAAAAGAAAAGAGGTTTGTTCACGTACCGTCCTCTACCTCACTTTACTTATGTGGCCTCAGTGAATTACTGTTTCTGTAGATGCAGTCATGGCAGCAGTATTGATTTCTTCCCCTTGCCTAGCACCTCTTACCTGTGTTGTCTTCCATTTTAGTGGCTCTGGGCACTCTGCCTCCACTACAAATATGCTCAGCTGACGGTTTCGTCAGACAGAGGCATACCAGTGGTAGCCCTGCTTTTTCCCCTCCCTGGAGTGACATCAGGAATGAGTCTGTGTGTTTGCTGTGGGTTGAATTCTCCAGCTCACTGTCTTGCTCCCTAATTGCTGAGAAATGGTCAGTGGTACAGCGTGGAGTAAGTGTTGAAGTTGTCTACCAGACTTCCGGTCCCTTGTTACACTCTTTCCCCTACAAATTTCAAAATGATATTTCACATCTTAGACCTTTTATATGTGGAGCAACCTTAAAAGAATGAAGAGCAGGTGGGAAAACAGTAATTTTTCAAAAGATCTAGAACAAGCGAAGATGGAGACTGGGATTTAAGTGCCAAGGCTCTTTTCGAAGAGACAATAGGAAAATCCTTCTAGCGAGTATAGACAGAAATAACACCTGCATCTTAAAATGTTATAGACAGAAATACACCTGCATCTTAAAATGTATCTTGACTATATATTCTATATTTGTAGCAAGAAAGTTTTTAGCTTTTTAAGCCTTTACGTGAACTAATTCCACCTTTTGTGTTTTTGGAACTAATTCCACCTTTAATCAAAATTGTATGGTATATATCTTTTGTAACAGGAAGACAGTAATTCATGGAGGCTCAAACATTCCTCATCCCTTTGCAATAAGCTTGTTTGAAGATCATGTGTTCTTTACCGATTGGACAAAGATGGCTGTAATGAAGGCAAACAAGTTCACGGAGACTGACCCACAACTGTACTACCGGTCTTCCCTGAGGCCTTTTGGAGTGACTGTTTACCATGCCCTCAGGCAGCCCTATGGTAGGCCCCTCAGCAGTGGAAAACCATGCTTGGTACTGGCCTTGGTAGAAAGGTTTTCTCAAGGTTCTCATGAGATTTGGGTGGCATTCTGAGATATATGATGGGTTATCTAGAGAGTTCAACCCTCTGAAATTGGCTTTGCAGATCGTTGGCATTCTGGAGAACTTGATGTATTTCAGAGTTAAAATGCCCAATCTACAAAGAACTTAGAGGTGTATTTAACAGATATTTATTGGCACCTGCATTATACCAGATCCTGTCTACAGGCTGGAGAAAGAGCAGCAAACAAACCAAACTAAAATACCCATCCTTATTCTACGGGAGGAATCTCCCAATTCAACCCTCTAATATTGCAGTCGAGGAAACTGAGGCCCAGAAGAAGAAAATGACATGCTAAGTGGTCATTTTAGGTAGTGTCAGAGCTACTTTTTCCCTTCTTCTCTGTTGTATATTTATGACACCTGTTATTTGGTTTGCATTGGGTCTGTCATAGGTCAGCTGGGTTTGGTTATCTCTCAGGCTGGTCACTTATCAAAGAAAAGAAATATTTTGATTCAGACACTGAATGTTATTTTATAGTACTTATGTTACTTACGTTATTTTACAGTAAGTTTTGTTTGTTTCAAGGTTTTAAATTGACATGACTGTTTAGACTGTGTGTACCGCTCTCTTCTGTATTTGCTCATGCATCAAAGAAAAGAAACACAATAAACTAGACTACATCGGAAGAAAGCTTAATATCAGTGAACAGTAATTCAGAGAAAGACAGATTTCACTTTAAAACTGTAATGCTAAGTGATAAGTCTGGCTAGGATGGAGAGTGACTATAAAGTAATTAGGTTGATTAAAAAAACTCAAACCAACCAACCACTAAACTGATAGATTCAGATGACTACCCTTCAATGCCGTCATCCTAGGGAACAAATACGTCATTGGAAAATATATACTGTACCTGAAAGTATATACTGTATTAGAAAATACCTATATGGAATAATCAGTTCATGAGCTACTAAATTCACATCTGCCCTTGACCAAAAATATTACCCAGTTTTATTATCTAAATTATTTCTATTATTTGCTTCAGAATTATACCTGCCTGTGTTTCTCAAAATTAATCTACCCGAGAAGGTGAAGAGACTATTTTAAAGAATAACTCAAAGGCTAAGAAGACAATTTCAAAAGCAGACATTTTTAGCTCTGACAGCCTTGTGTACAGTGAACTTCCTGATGTCACTGCTTTGAGAGTGGTTTTTGGAAGTATAAACTGGTTTGTGTTTCAGACATGTAGGGTTTGGGAATGAGATCTGGATTTGAATTCTGGTTTAGCTATTTAACCACTGAATAATCTTGAGCAAGTTGTCTCACCTTTTGGAACTTTGGTTTCCTTTTCTGTAAAATTGCGATAATATTTACCTCTTAGAGGCATTGATTGTTAAGTTGTCCTACAAAATAAGCATCCAGTGAGTTATAGTTATTTACTCTATTTTTTGAATGGTAAAAAATAATACTAAGGTTATTTGGGGGGCAGTTATATTTTAGTCACTGAGGCTAGCAGACAGAGTCTGTTACAGTTATAGGGGGGAAAGATCCCCCAAGGTTATCCAGTTGCAGGAATCTTGTCTTTTTTTTTTTTTGCGACCATCAGTTTAAGAGTAGATTCGAGAGCAACGATGACATTGGGAGCAGCTAAATGTGGATGTATTCAGTAGCAACCAGTAATGATTTCTCCAAGGAGTTTCAAACCCATTTCACCCACAGGTCTCAAAATGGCTTCGCATGTCTTGGATAAATATGCATTTCTAATTGAGATTTAACCATGTGCATTTTCCCCTCCAGCTAGCAATCCATGTGCAGATAACAATGGGGGCTGTCAACACATCTGTGTCCTCAGCCACAGAACATTTAATGGTGGTTTGGGCTACCGTTGCAAGTGCAGGCTCGGCTACATTCCGGATATGGATGACTACCACTGCGTTGGTAAGAAATCACTTTTGGACTGTCTTTCTGACGGTTAGCACAGGGGTATGTGCTGCTCTTGGACTGGGCCAGCTCCCTGTAGCACTTCTTCACAGGAAATAAGCTTTTGGTAGCCCACGGGCATCTTCCTTGGTAGGCACCTTTCCCTTTGTACAAAGAGCTGTGTTTGAAGATGTAAATTTCTGTCCTTTGGGACACATCTAGGGTTTCCTTGGGCTCCCCTTTCCCTTTATTTCCTTCCTGAAATCTCTGTCTCTTTTTAATTTTTTTTAACATCTTTATTGGAGTATAACTGCTTTACAATGATGTGTTGGTTTCTGCTTTATAACAAAGTAAATCAGCTATACATATACATATATCCCCATATCTCCTCCCTCTGGCGTCTCCCTCCCTCCCACCCTCCCTATCCCACCCCTCTAGGTGGTCAAAAAGCACCGAGCTGATCTCCCTGTGCTATGTGGCTGCTTCCCGCTAGCTATCTCTTTTACATTTGGTAGTGTATATATGTCCATGCCACTCTCTCACTTTGTCACAGCTTACCCTTCCCCCTCCCTGTATCCCCAAGTCCATTCTCTAGTAGGTCTGCGTCTTTATTCCCGTCCTGCCCCTAGGTTCTTCATGACCGTTATATATATATTTTTTAGATTCCATATATATGTGTTAGCATACGGTATTTGTTTTTCTCTTTCTGACTTACTTCACTCTGTATGACAGATTCTAGGTCCATCCACCTCAGTACGAATAACTGAATTTCGTTTCTTTTTATGGCTGAGTAGTATTCCATTGTATATATGTGCCACATCTTCTTTATCCATTCATCTATCGATGGACACTTAGGTTGCTTCCATGTCCTGGCTATTGTAAATAGAGCTGCAATGAACATTGTGGTACATGACTCTTTTTGAATTATGGTTTTCTCAGGGTATATGCCCAGTAGTGGGATTGCTGGGTCGTATGATAGTTCTCTTTTTAGTTTCTTAAGGAACCTCCATACTGTTCTCCATAGTGGCTGTATCAATTTACATTCCCACAAACAGTGCAGGAGGATGACCTTTTCTCCACACCCTCTCCAGCATTTATTTATTTAATTTTTTAAATATCTTTATTGGAGTATAATTGCTTTACAATGGTGTGTTAGTTTCTGCTTTATAACAAAGTGAATCAGTTATACATATACATATGTTCCCATATCTCTTCCCTCTTGCATCTCCCTCCCTCCCACCCTCCCTATCCCACCCCTCCAGGTGGTCACAAACCACCTAGCTGATCTCCCTGTGCTATGTGGCTACTTCCCACTAGCTATCTATTTTACGTTTGGTAGTGTATATATGTCCATGCCACTCTCTCACTTTGTCACAGTTTACCCTTCCCCCTCCCCATATCCTCAAGTCCATGCTCTAGTAGGTCTGTGTCTTTATTCCCGTCTTATCCCTAGGTTTTTCATGACCTTTTATTTTTATTTTTTTCTTAGATTCCATATATATGTGTTAGCATACGGTATTTGTTTTTCTCTTTCTGACTTACATCACTCTGTATGACAGACTCTAGGTCCATCAACCTCACTACAAATAACTCAATTTAGTTTCTTTTTATGGCTGAGTAATATTCCATTGTATATATGTGCCACATCTTCTTTATCCATTCATCTATCGATGGACACTTAGATTGCTTCCATGTCCTGGCTATTGTAAATAGAGCTGCAATGAACATTGTGGTACATGACTCTTTCTGAATTATGGTTTTCTTAGGGTATATGCCCAGTAGTGGGATTGCTGGGTCGTATGATAGTTCTATTTTTAGTTGCTTAAGGAACCTCCATACTGTTCTCCATAGTGGCTGTATCAATTTAAATTCCCACCAACAATGCAATAGGGTTCCCTTTCCTCCACACCCTCTCCAGCATTTATTGTTTCTATATTTTTTGATGGTGGCCATTCTGACTGGTGTGAGATGATATCTCACTGTAGTTTTGATTTGCATTTCTCTAATGATTAATGACATTGAGCATTCTTTCATGTGTTTATTGGCAACCTGTATATCTTCTTTGGGGAAATGTTTATTTAGGTCTTCTGTCCATTTTTGGATTGGGTTGTTTGTTTTTTTGATATTGAGCTGCATGAGCTGCTTATAAATTTGGAGATAATCCTTTGTCAGTTGCTTCATTTGCAAATATTTTCTCCCATTGTGAGGGTTGTCTTTTGGTCTTGTTTATGGTTTCCTTTGCTGTGCAAAAGCTTTGAAGTTTCATTAGGTCCCATTTGTTTATTTTTGTTTTTATTTCCATTTCTCTAGGAAGTGGGTCAAAAAGGATCTTGCAGTGATTTATGTCATAGAGTGTCCTGCCTATGTTTTCCTCTAAGAGTTTTAGAGTGTCTGGCCTTACATTTAGGTCTTTAATCCATTTTGAGTTTATTTTTGTGTATGGTGTTAGGGAGTGCTCTAATTTCATTCTTTTACATGTAGCTGTCCAGTTTTCCCAGCACCACTTATTGAAGAGGCTGTCTTTTCTCCACTGTATATTCTTGCCTCCTTTATCAAAGATAAGGTGACCATATGTGCATGGGTTTATCTCTGGGCTTTCTATCCTGTTGCACTGATCTATATTTCTGTTTCTGTGCTAGTACCATACCGTCTCTTTTTAAATTAGTTAATTTATTTTTTATTTTTGGCTGTGTTGTGTCTTCATTGCTGCACGCGGGCTTTTCTCTGGATGCAGCGAGCAGGGACTACTCTTCATTGTGGTGCACAGGTTTCTCATTGTGGTGGCTTCTCTTGTTGCAGATCACAGGCTCTAGCCGCACGGCCTTCAGTAGTTGTGGCACACAGGCTCAGTAGTTGTGGCTCACGGACTCTAGAGCACAGGCTCAGTAGTTGTGGTGAACGGGCTTAGTTGCTCCACGGCATGTGGGATCTTCCCAGACCAGGGCTCGAACCCGTGTCTCTGGCACTGGCAGGCAGATTCTTAACCACTGCGCCACCAGGAAAGCCCCATACTGTCTTGATTACTGTACCATTGTAGTATAGTCTGAAGTCAGGGAGCCTGATTCCTCCAGCTCCGTTTTTTGTTCTCTAGATTGATTTGGCTATTCAGGGTCTTTTGTGTTTCATACAAATTGTAAAATTTTTTGTTCTAGTTCTGTGAAAAATGCCAGTGGTAGTTTGATAGGGATTGCATTGAATCTGTAGATTGCTTTCGGTAGCAGAGTCATTTTCACAATGTTGATTCTTCCAATCCAAGAACATGTATATCTCTCCGTCTATTTGTATCATCTTTAATTTCTTTCATCAATGTCTGATAGTTTTCTGCATACAGGTCTTTTGTCTCCTTACGTAGGTTTATTTTATTCTTTTAGTTGCAATGGTAAATGGGAGTGTTTCCTTAATTTCATTTTCAGATTTTTCATCATTAGTGTATAGGAATGCAAGAGATTTCTGTGCATTAATTTTGTATCCTGCTACTTTACGAAATTCATTGATTAGCTCTAGTAGTTTTCTGGTAGCATCTTTAGGATTCTCTAGGTATAGTATCATGTCATCTGCAAACAGTGACAGCTTTAATTCTTCTTTTCTGATTTGGATTCCTTTTATTTCTTTTTCTTCTCTGATTGCTGTGGCTAAAACTTCCAAAACTATGTTGAATAATAGTGATGAGAGTGGACAACCTTGTCTTGTTCCTGATCTTAGAGGAAATGGTTTCAGTTTTTCATCATTGAGGAGGATGTTGGCTGTGGGTTTGTCATATGTGGCCTTTATTATGTTGAGGTAAGTTCCCTCTATGCCTGCTTTCTGCAGGGTTTTAATCATAAATGGGTGTTGAATTTTGTCAAAAGTTTTTTCTGCATCTATTGAGATGATCATATGGTTTTTATTCTTCAGTTTGTTAATATGGTGTATCACATTGATTGATTTGCATATATTGAAGAATCCTTACATTCCTGGGATAAACCCCACTTGATCATGGTGTATGATCCTTTTAATGTGCTGTTGGATTCTGTTTGCTAGTATTTTGTTGAGGATCTTTGCATCTATGTTCATCAGTGATATTGGCCTGTAGTTTTCTTTCTTTGTGACATCTTTGTCTGGTGTTGGTATCAGGGTGATGGTGGCCTCGTAAAATGAGTTTGGGAGTGTTCCTCCCTCTGCTATATTTTGGAAGAGTTTGAGAAGGATAGGTGTTAGCTCTTCTCTAAATATTTGATAGAATTCGCCTGTGAAGCCATCGGGTCCTGGGCTTTGTTTGTTGGAAGATTTTAAATCACAGTCTCAATTTCAGTGCTTGTGATTGGTCTGTTCATATTTTCTATTTCTTCCTGGTTCAGTCTTGGAAGGTTATACCTTTCTAAGTACTTGTCTATTTCTTTCAGGTTGTCCATTTTATTGGCATATAGTTGCTTGTAGTAATGTCTCATGATCCTTTGTATCTCTGTAGTGTCAGTTGTTACTTCTCCTTTTTCATTTCTTATTCTATTAATTTGAGTCTTCTCCCTTTTTTTCTTGATGAGTCTGGCTAATGCTTTATCAATTTTGTTTATCTGTTCAAAGAACCAGCTCTGTCTCTTTTTCAAACTATGCTCTTGAAATTCTGTAGGATTTAATTTTGAGTTCTTTTCTCTACCATGTAGATGTTAGTCTTAACTCTAATGGGGAGCACTTTCCATCACTTTTATTGACCTCTCTTAGTTCACCAATTTTGCCTAAGTCAAGTAATCACATCTTGATCCCACCTGGCTTTACTGCTGTATTCCAAACTAAACTCCTAAGTGTTGGGTGGCTCATTTCTTCATCTAGTGTTTACTCCTCAATTCAGATTTTCTCTTTATTTCTGCCTCTATGCTCTGGGTTTCATTCTTACCCTAAATGCTTCCTGTCCTCCTCTTTGGTCACCTGCACATCTACTCACAATTAAAATAGGCTACTGCCTTGGCTTCAGCTGATGATGAAATGCACTCCTACAATATTTGTTTCTCTTATGTTCCCTTTGACAACTCTCCTTTTTAATGCCTGTGGCAAATTCTTACTTCCTAGATGGTGCTGCTTCTTTCTGGCTTAGTATGTAAATTCTCTTATTTTAACTTAAACAAATTTGTTCACTTTGTAGGTAACCCTAGATTCAGATAAAAATCACCCTCGTTTAAAAAACCATATGTTTCTTTTTGATTTCCTGGGACACTGTCACTGTCTCCTTCTTTGATCTTACACATCATTCCTTCTTCCTGTTTCCTCCATTCCTCCACTCCCCTTCTTCTTTCCTTCCTTTATTTCTTTCTAAAGAACCTACCTGGTGGCTGTCAAGCTTCTTTTTTGCTGGTCTTAATATCCCCCAAACTGCAATAGGATTTTTGATATAGATCTCTATACAAAAGTTAATGTAACTGGAGAATTTTGAGGGGATTATTATGCAGTTAATACCAATTTAGAAATTAAGCATATGGACACCATGTTTTTTTTTTTAACATCTTTATTGGAGTATAATTACTTTACATTGTTGTGTTAGTTGCTGTTGTATAACAAAGTGAATCAGCTATACGTATATATATATCCCCATATCCCTTCCCTCTTGCGTCTCCCTCCCACCCTCCCTATCCCACCCCTCTAGGTGGTCACAAAGCACCGAGCTGATCTCCCTGTGCTATGTGGCTGCTTCCCACTAGCTATCTATTTTACGTTAGGTAGTGTATATATGTCAATGACACTCTTTCACTTCATTCCAGCTTACCCTTCCCCCTCCCCGTGTCCTTAAGTCCATTCTCTATGTCTACATCTTTATTCCTGTCCTGCCCCTAGGTTCTTCAGAACCATTTTTTAGCATACGGTATTTGTTTTTCTCTTTCTGACTTACTTCACTCTGTATGACAGATTCTAGGTCCATCCACCTCACTACAAATAACTCAATTTTGTTTCTTTTTATGGCCGAGTAATATTCCATTGTATATATGTGCCACATCTGCTTTATCCATTCATCTGTTGATGGACTCTTAGGTTGCTTCCATGTCCTGGCTATTGTAAATAGTGCTGCAATGAACATTTTGCTACATGACTCTTTCTGAATTATGGTTTTCTCAGGGTATATGCCCAGTAGTGGGATTGCTGGGTCATATGGTAGGTCTGTTTTTAGTTTTTTAAGGAACCTCCATCCTGTTCTCCATAGTGGCTGTATCAATTTACATTCCCACCAACAGTGCTAGAGGGTTCCCTTTTCTCCACACGCTCTCCAGCATTTATTGTTTGTAGATTTTTTGATGATGGCCATTCTGACTGGTGTGAGGTGATACCTCATTGTAGTTTTGAGTTGCATTTCTCTAATGATTAGTGATGTTGAGCATCCTTTCATGTGTTTGTTGGCAATCTGTATATCTTCTTTGGAGAAATGTCTATTTAGGTCTTCTGCCCATTTTTGGTTGGGTTGTTTGTTTTTTTGATAGTTAGCTGCATGAGCTGCTTGTATATTTTGGATATTAATCCTTTGTCAGTTGATTCATTTGCAAATATCTTTTCCTATTCTGAGGGTTGTCTTTTCGTCTTGTTTATGGTTTCCTTTGCTGTGCAAAAGCTTTTAAGTTTCATTAGGTCCCATTTGTTTTTGTTTTTATTTCCATTTCTCTAGGAGGTGGGTCAGAAAGGATCTTGCTGGGACACCATGTTTTATATAAATAAATGTTAAGGATAAATTTCTCAGGGAAAAGTAAGATTGTAATACTTCAGTTCAAGATTGTTTTGCCTTCACTGTATTTTCTTCTTCCCTTCTTTCCATTATTTCCAACTACATTTTCTACAGATTTATTTTTTAATGTTTATTTCAGAATTATAACATGTACTTTATGGGTGTGTAAGTAATTTCTCTGGAATTGGGAGAACACAAGAACTATGCTGTGGCTGACTATGTGTGTCCCTCTTTCTACAGCTGCTGAGCGATTTCTGTTCTTTTCATCTGACGTGGCTGTTCGTGGCATCCCGCTCACCCTCTCTCACCAGGCAGATGTCATCCTTCCAGTGACAGGAGGTGCTTCCGTCTTTGTTGGGATTGATTTTGATGCCCAGGAGAAGGCTATCTTTTTTTCAGATACAACAAAAGACATGATTTGTAAACAAAAGATCGATGGCACAGGTGAGAAGGGGTTTAAAGGGTTTTTTTTTGCATATTTTGTCTGTCTTCAATAATAATACTAATAATTTTTTCACTAAAACTTTGCATTCACTTCTTAAGTAGGGTCTTTTACTAAGCTTGCTAAATACTTTTAGATTGGGAAAAGAAATCTCTTGCTTTTCTTTTGAATTAAGTTTAAGTGAACACTTCCTTTATTTTCAAAATAAGTTACAAATGAGAGTGCATTTTAAAACAAATATTGTTGTAATTGGACAATTAAGAATATCAATATTGACAAATATTAACCTATGGACACTCCATAATAGCAATGTCAAATGTATGAAAGCTGTTAATCGGTTAATTAACTAGAGGCTGTTCCCTATATTCAAGCAGCCAGACTGAGCCAATGGAATGACCTCCCTATAGGAATGCTGCACTACATAAATGCTGGGCTTGGAATAATAATATTTATTTTTAAAAGACATGAATTATATGTAAATATGGATTTATTGTCAGTTTTCAGTTGATTGGAATTCTGTTAAAATCTTCATAATCCTCACAGAAAGATAAATTATAGCCAGTCATACCTTACCAGTTGGGTACTTTATTGGATGTTGGCCTGATCCAGTACTTTGATTTTAGAATCCACTAATTGGTCGAAACCTGAAGTTTGAAAAACAAATCAGTAGCCAGTATAACATAGCAACTAAGAGGGGCCAGCTCAGGAGCTAAACTGCCTAGTTTTGAATCCTGGCTCCTCACATTTCCTAGTTATGTAATCTTGGGGAAGTTACTTTCTTTGTACCTCAGTTTCCTAAATCTGTGAAGTAGGAATAATATAATAATAATAATAATAATAATAATAATAATAATAATAATAGAGGTACTGCATAGCTCATAAAGTTGTTGAGAAAATTTTAGGCTAATACATGTAAAACACCTAGAATAATGCCTGGAAAATAGTAAATATTCAGTAAATGTTAGCCGTTATTGTAGCTGTTCTCAATGAAAAAACTCTATTGCTCTGCCCCACCCTGCCCCCAACTCAGACCTGCTCGCTAGAGGTAATTCCTTACCATTCTTTTACCTGTTTGTTCTATTATTTGTCTCCGTGTTTCTAAATATTTTGCTTATACTGTTATTGAGTCCAAGTTTGTACTGCTCACTGCATGACAGGCCAGTAAATCTAGAGATGAGGTGTTGGGGCAGGGAATAGCGACTTTATTCAGAAAGCCAGCAGACTGAGAAGATGGTGGATTAGCGTCCCAAAGAACCATCTTACCCGAGTTAGAATTCAGGCCTCTTTTATACTAAGAGGGGAGAGGGTGTGGTTGGTTGTTGCAAACTTCTTGGTGCTGGAATCCTTTGTTCTTGCAGCTGTCCATGTACATCTGGTCACTGTGTTCTTATAAACCTCTAACAAGACAAATGTTATTCTCTGTTCTGCAACTTTTTATCTCTATATGAATGGAAAAGTCTTACACCTTTAAAGATCAGAGCCTTGAGAATGGGCTTTCCTGTGTATTTCAGGCCATAGGCAACGTTCCTTTACAAAAGGTGCACAGCCAGCATGACTAAGCACAGGCAACAGAGCACAAAGGTTAGAGCTAAAGGAATAGATTCAATATGGAGTCAGGTTTGTTCTTCTCTGTTGCAGTACTACTTCTTGATTTGCATATTAGACATTTATTTTCATTGTTATAGATAGGGATTTAGCCCTTACATTCCCCTCTACCAACTTCCCTCTCCCCCTGTTCTCCCTAAAAGGCTAGATTGTAATTTCTGTTCGCTGCTAAGTCAAGTAGTATTCCATGATGACATTTCTTGAACAAATTTTGATTTTTTTTTTCCCTGCAGTTAACAATTGCTCCATCTTCATTTGCTTAGTTTTCTATGTAGCTATTATATTTTCCCCCAGTGCTCCGACAGATCTATCAAATGCTTGTCTGTGTATCTATCAAATGTGAACAATCTATACTTTTCTCCCCCTCTGCTGTTCATTTGGATCTGGTACACAACTCTTGTCTTCCGATTTCCCTTGACCACTTTCCTGTGCTGGTTTTCCTGTTTCTGGCAAGCCACTTGTTTCTCTTTCCAGACTGATTTCCTTATTTTGCTGAAACACATTATATATATAGTAGCTTCTTAAGAAGAATGAGTTGGTGGTACATATTTTGAGTCTGAAGGTGTTTTTACTTTGCCCTCCAACTTGATCATTTGACTAGGTGTAGGATGAAAGTAATTTTACCTCAGAAATTTGAAGACATTGTTGCACTCTCTTCTAGTAGCCAGTGTTGAGAGTCCTATGCCATCCAGAGTAGCATTTCAGTGTGTACGACCTTTTTTGGGGGGAGGTTTTTGTTCCTTTCTGGAAACTTTTAGAATCTTTTGGTTATCCCATTCATCTTGAGATTTCTCTCCTATTTTGGGAATTTTCTTGCCTCTGCTTTTTCTATTCGAGAATGTTAGATTAATCATCTATTTTTTTCTTATCTTTTCTTTCCTGGTTTTCATCTCTATCATTTTGTTCTACTTTCTGTGAGACTTTTTGGCATTTTACTTTTAGCCTTTCTATTGAATATTTAATTTCTCTTATATTTTCAATGTTGAAGATCCCCTTCTTGCTCTCTGATTATTCCTTTTTTAAAAATAAAGCCTGTTCTTGCTTCAAAAGTTCAATCTTTTCTTATTCTATGAAGATATTAATTACATTAAAAAATTAATTTTCCTCTTTCCATCTTCTTTGGGTTCCTTTTTCCTTTTGGTTTGTTTCAACTTTCTCCTTCATGAAGGAAGCTTTCTTCAAATTTCTCTGAGCCTTGTTTGATATTAAGAGCAAAGCTATGAAACGCTGATCAGAAGGCTGTTGGTATGAATGGGCCCCATCAGCTGGTGATAAGGCAGCCTTTTTGTTGGGAAGCTTCCAAATGACAGTATCAGAAAATCCTCTCTGGAGATAGTCAGTTTCTCCTTAGTAGCTGCTTCCATTCTCCCTATTGGGGTGAGAGGAGTAAGAGGGGGAAGCTAGTATCTGTTTGGGGAGCAGTACGGAGGACAGGGAGCTGAGGCCCATTCAGTTCAGTGTTCACATATATAACCCTCCTGTGCTCAGTTCTGTGCCGATCCCAGCCCTCCATTGTGCAATGTGTCCTCAGCCCACAGCCTCTGTGCTTGAGGTCCCCCAGAGAAGAAAATCTCTGGTCTGTTAGAGGAGGTAGACGGAGAGGAGTGTCATACATGCTCAGGGTCTGAGAGGAACCTCTGGGTCCAGTCGCTTCCGATGCCAACTTTTAACTAGGCCCCTTAGCGTCCCGCCCCTACCTTTTTCAGAGCTGGTGCTTCTGCGTGCAGACACGCTGTGGCTCTGTGTGTGTGGGTGTTGGCGCTCCCCCCTGCCGGCACATCTCTCCTTTCGCTTAGTGAGTTACGTTGGAGAAGTCTCTTTCTCTTCCAAACTCTGTGGAAATCTTTCATCTGCTGTTCTTTCACTGTCATTATTAAAAGGAGTTTGGAAGGAAGAGGAGTTAAACACAGTGGTCAATCTGTTATTTTGAACCAGAATGCATCTTTCCTGAGGACTAGAATTAGGTCTGCTGAGCTACACACAGGCTAAGTCTCCTGTAGATGCCTCCACAGGTCAGCTTCCTTCTGCTTTGGCAACTGCAATTCTCATCATGGGTTTTTTTGTTTTGTTTTGTTTTGTTTTTTTAACATCAATTTCAAGTCCACATGATGAGCAAATTGCCTTTTAAAAGTTTCTTATAGTTAGTGGTTAAACTGCTTGTGCTCCCGTGAGGGATGTATTCTTGTACATTGCCCTGTTTTTCCTAGTGAGCAGGTTAAGTGTCAATGAGTTTATATGCAAAAACTGAATTGTCAGAAATCAAATTGAAGTCAAGATGGGCTGAATGAAGCCCTCAGGGAACTTGCTCCATCAATGATCCCTTCTTTTCTCCAACTTCTCTTGTTCTGCTGACTTTTCCCCATCAGATATGCTCAAGTCTCTCCCATACTAAAAAAACTTCAACCCACCCTTCACTCCACGTTCCTCTCTAGTTGCAGCCCTCTCTCCTCAAGTTCATGAACAAGCACCTTAAAAGTTTGGTCTACGCTTTCCTGGCCCTACTTTCACATTTCTCACCTCTTCACACTATGTCACTTGAAACCCCTTATCCTGGTCACCTCCAGTCCCTTTGTTATAAACTTTATCCTTATCTTTGGCGCCTTAGTCGTCTTCTTTAAAATGCTTTTTTCCCCCTTGACAACACACTCCGTGAATTTCCTTCTATTTCTTGACCATTCTTTCTAGTGTTCCTTACACGTCTTTTCTTCTTTGCCTGTCCTATACACAACTGTGATCTCTAGTGTTCAACATTGGTCCTCTTTTTATTTTTTTAATTTATTTTTATTTTTTAATTTGTGTATTTATTTTTGGCTGCGTTGGGTCTTCGTTGCTGCGCGCGGGCCTTCTCTAGTTGCGGGGAGTGGGGGCTACTCTTCGTTGTGGTGCACGTGCTTCTCATTGTGGTGGCTTGTCTTTGTTGTGGAGCACGGGCTCTAGGCACGCGGGCTTCAGTAGTTGTGGCTCGTGGGCTCTAGAGTGCAGACTCAGTAGTTGTGGCACACGGGCTTAGCTGCTCTGTGGCATGTGGGATCTTCCCGGACCAGGGCTCGAACCCGTGTCCCCTGCATTGGCAGGCAGATCCTTAACCACTGCGCCACCAGTGAAGTCCGGTCTTCTTTTCTTATTCTGCATTTTCTTCTGCATAATTTTGCGCCTTCCGTATCTTTCGTTACCATCTATGTAGAAGTTATAGATCAGTGTGAGGAGACTTATAATAGGCCATTTCCTGAATGTTTTTCCTCCTCACCTGGAGAATGAGGGGAAAGGTCAGGTAAGGCTTCTTACAGGAGGTGATGAAAATCTCCATCCAAACTCTCTCTCTGGGGTTTAGACCCACAGAGCCAACTGCCTTTTGTATGTCTCACCTGGATATCCCACAAACCACCTCCAAACCAATATGTCTAAATGTCTACCATTATTCCACTTCTCCAGACCCCTGCCTTAGGGGAAGAGCACCACCTCTCCCCCTGACCACCAAATCTGGTAATCACCCAAACTTCTTCCTTTCTTTCAGCCTCTACCATTAACTTATTAACCTCCAGCCACGCTTTGGAGCGTGTGGAATCCTGTCTGTCTCCCTCCCACTTCCACGTCTTTGCTTTCCTGCAGCCTTCCATTCACCACTTCCTTTGGGAAACCTCTCCACACCTGCACTTTGCCTCGGTTTCCATACCATCCTGTGCATACCTCCATCACAGCACCTGTTACTCTTCTATTGTTTTCCCTCTTGGCCTAATTGCCTCCCCCCGCCTCTCCCACTTCATTATCTTGAAGATACCTTGAAGACAGTGTCCACATTTCTTTCAAAATGCTTCACTTTTCTATGACTCAGTTTCCTTATGTGCAAAATAGGGATAATAATAATTCCTACTGTGGAGCTGTTGTGAGGATGGATGAATTCATGTAAAGTACTTGGGCCAGTTCTAGGCTCATAGTAAGTGCTCGGTATAAGCTATTATTATTAATACTATTAGCAATATCATGTTTCCTCAATGTCTAATATGGTGTCTAGCACACAGAGGACTTTCTTTTTACAATTTGCTGAATAAATGAATGGAAAAAGCACCAGGATTGTTTTTCTTCCTTCAAAAGAAAGAGATGTGATTGTTTACTCTGATTCACTTTTTTTTTTAAAGAATATTTTGTTCTGATAGTTTCAGGTGTACAGCAAAGTGATTCAGTTATACATTTTCCTATTTAGGTTGTTGCATTTAGGTTGAGCAGAGTTTCCTGTGATTCACATTTTCTTTAGTAAAAAAAGAAAAAGGAGGGGGAAAAGTCATAAAAAATTCACAAAGAAGAAAGTGGTCTTTTTTCTCCTTGTACCCAGTTCTGATTTCCTTCCTGGTTGCTGGTCTTTTCCAAACTTGGCAACTTTGTGGCTATGAAAGACTGTTGATGAGAAAGTTGGGCGGGAATACCTCATAGATACCCCCAGTCGTACCTGGCGGTGTCAGCTTATCAGCGCTGTCTGTGGGTGGTGGTTGTGAGTATGTGAACTCAGGTATCTCTTCTTCAGATGTTCTGTACTGAGAAATTTTTTCTGGAAGGTTGTACAAGGGAGTAAATCCAGGCCATACCACTCCTGATTCTATTTATCAGAGTAATATCTATTCTTTGAGATCCAAACTTTTGGAGATGGATAGATTCTAGGTTTATTTCATGTGTTGCTTTGCAGTTTACCGTTGCTTTATTTTTTAAAAGAATTCCACATTACTGAAATATTCTCTAGTTCTCACACAAAGTTTAAATATGCAGTGGTAGGAAAATGTATGTCATGTAAAATATGCTTACTTTAAACCATGTCCGTGTTTTAATTTACAGGAAGAGAAGTTATCACAGCTAACAGAGTGCCAAGTGTTGAAAGTTTGAGTTTTGACTGGATTTCAAAGAATCTTTATTGGACAGATGCTTCTTATAGGAGTGTCAGTGTCATAAGGCTAGCTGATAAATCGAGGCGCACAATAGTCCAGAATTTAAATAACCCACGATCAATCGTAGTTCATCCTATTGCTGGGTAAGTGTGTTCATGTTTTCCTAAGAGCTTGAAACTTATGTCTTGTACAGTCATTGCAAAGTGATGCCATAGGTATTTGGCAAATTCAGTAAATACAAGATTGAACCATGTAAATTGAAATCACCTTAGATTGTGTCCTTTTAGCATATGCTGAAGTGATCACTTTATCTCCTTCCAAAAACTTTCTCCTAAGCTTTGGCTTTTCAGTCTTCACTGGAGTGTGGTTTTTTTTTCACAGTCGCAGAGGACCAAACAATGAGACACAGATTCTGTGGAGAAGGAATGAATATGCAGCAGAATTATCAGGAAAGGCTCAAATTCTTTCCCTGCTTTAATGTATTGATATAAAGCTTACCAAAACTTGCTTAATCATTCAGTAGTTTTCAGAATAAAAAGTCTTTCAGGCCACAGACAAAGTTTCATGTTTAACCATTGCATTATTGGTGGAGTCAGACAAGAAGAGACAGAGCATTTCACGCCATGCCTTTTTGTTCTTACCTTTCTTATTTAAATATGCTTGATAGCTAACATAAAGTCTGAGACAGGCAGTTGTGTTTCAATAGAGTAGTTAAAAAAAAAAAGATGACTGGTAATTCACTAAAGCCTGATTGAGGGTACATAGCAAACACTTTACATAGTACATAATCTCATCTAATCCAAAAGCTGGTTTGTGAGTGAGGTATATACAAGACCTGTTTTGGAGATAAAGAATCTGAGGGGCTTCCCTGGTGGCGCAGTGGTTGAGAATCCGCCTGCTAATGCAGGGGACACGGGTTCGAGCTCTGGTCTGGGAGGATCCCACATGCCGCGGAGTGACTGGGCCCGTGAGCCACAACTGCTGAGCCCGCGCGTCTGGAGCCATGCTCCGCAACGAGAGGCCGTGACAGTGAGAGGTCCGCGCACGGCGATGAAGAGTGGCCCTCGCTTGCTGCAACTGGAGAAAGCCCTCACACAGCAACGAAGACCCAGCACAGCCAAAAATAAATAAATAAATTTATAAAATAAAAAAAAAGAATCTGAGGCTCAGAGAGATAAAGTAACTTGCTCAAGGACCCACAGCTATTAAGCAATAGTTAGTATTCAAATTCCAGGCCTGTCTGACTGCAAAGCCTGTGTGTCTAACATATTTTAAAACTGATGATGTTATTGATAAGAAATTTTATTGCCCAATAGACAGTTAAACAGTTGATTTTCTAGTGAATTTATCTTAAGCTAAATCTTTGGCATTGGGTTTTGAAAAGGCGTTAAATTCCTTTCCTGATGTATCCTTCATATATTTATTTTTATAAAAGTATTTATTTTTATTTTTGGCTGTGTTGGGTCTTTGTTGCTGCACGTGGGCTTTCTCTAGTTGTGGCAAGAGGGGGCTGCTCTTTGTTGCAGTGCACGGTCTCCTCATTGCGTTGCTTGTCTTGTTGCAGATCACGGGCTGTAAGCGCGCGGGCTTCAGTAGTTGTGCCATGCAGGCTCAGTAGTTGTGGCACAGACTCAGTAGTTGTGGCACACAGGCTTAGTTGCTCCGCGGCATGTGGGATCTTCCCGGACCAAGGCTCGAACCCGTGTCCCCTGCATTGGCAGGCGGATTCTTAACCACTGTGCCACCAGGGAAGTCCCTGTCCTTAATTTAAAACAATGTGAAGTCACGTTTCAGAAAGTTACCTTTTGGAAAGACTAATTTTAGTTTTTAAGGCTCATATGAAAGAGAAAAGGTTTTTTCCCTACACTTATCTTTTTGCCACTCCTCGGGATAAAAAAAGACCTCTTGGGTAAGATCGTTTAAGAGTTACGTTTATTTGGATGCATTTTTCATCAGGGATGAAATGCTTACCTGCAAATTTAATTCCTTGTGGAAGATGACTAAAGAGTGATCTAGTGGATCCTAGATGTTTAATCCAGAAAGAAAGTGAGAGATTAAAATCTGTTTTCTTGCTCATAGTTTATTTCAAGAGCATGAAGTATTTAAAATGTAACCTGAACTGTGTCTTTTTAAAGAATCTACTTGGTGACAATAGTTTTAGGTCCTGAAGTCTAGCACAGCGGTTCTCTGCTTTGGATGCCCATTTTAATACCATTTGTATTTTCGATATATTTTTCTATATAAACCCAATAGCGTACAGAAAATGAAATTAATTTGCAGCAAGTCTCTGGAGAATCTATGTTTGTGCTAAATCTCTCTAAGTCATGCAGTTTGTCCCAATGTTAACATCTTTGATTTATTACCTCCTTTTCTAGGTATATATTCTTCACTGATTGGTACCGTCCCGCTAAAATTCTGAGAGCATGGAGTGATGGATCTAACCTTTTGCCTATAGTAAACACTACTCTTGGGTGGCCCAACGGGTTGGCCATTGATTGGAGGTAAGTAGGAATCATCCCAAATTGCTGAGTTCCCACTTACTATGGAAGACATATACATAGTTGGCCAGCTTCTGCTGGGATGAAAACATATGTAGTAATGAATATTCTGAGGAAATTGCTAGAGGAAGCAGAATAGGGCAAGACCTAAACCCCACTAGAAGTAGAACAGGGATTTGATGAAGTACAGGTCATGTGCAGGTTTTACAGGGGGCATCTTGAGGATAGGAAATTGTGTCAACAAACGTGTATTTGCCTATATACACCGTGGGAGGATTTTTGGAATATGAGATTTAAATTTTAAGAAATTAATCTGTCAAGGAGTATAGGAAAAGGTAACAGGGTAGATAAGCTTACAGACCTCAAATGCAAAAGCAGTTTATAGGAGAGAAAAAAGGAAGAAACATGTTTAACCTTTTAAACATCAGTTACTATGAATATTTTTCCTAACTTGTGGATTTAATAAGGAGAAAAGTAAAATTCCTAGCTTGAAGATAATAACATTTCAAGTTTTCTAAGACAATTGGAAATCACTTCATAAAAATTGTTTTGCCTTTCTGGAGAGCATGAAACTATTAAACTTTGCTTAATAAATGTGTCAACTGAACGTGCTGTTTTTGAATGCCCTTAGTATAAAGTGTGCTTTGCTAGTTTCTGGATAACCAATAACCAAGTATTTTATTATTTTAGCTCTTCACGATTGTACTGGGTGGATGCCTTTTTTGATAAAATTGAGCACAGTACCTTTGATGGGTTAGATAGAAAAATCCTGGCCAGTATACAGCAGATAACACATCCGTTTGGACTTGCCGTCTTTGAAGGTACGTTTTGAAGCAAAAGAAGTGTGTCTTATTTATACCATACAAGTTGTATAAAACTCATCCTCATTTGGCAATCTCACAATTCCAGAAAAGCTGGTCACTTTTTTAATTGAAATGGTGCTTTTATGTATAAATAAAACATTTGGTTAGTTGACTGAATATTTAACTTTTATTTTTTGTTTGAGAAAATAAATAAATAAATAAATAAATTTTTAAAAAAAGGCTTCTAAGAGGTAGGGTCTCTCTCAGAGATCCATACCATCAACTCCTATTGTTTTTATTCCCTGGTTATATTACACTCCTCTCTAGAGCTCTTCCCTTTCTCTCCAAATCATAGAATTTTCACCTCTACTGGTGCAGGAAAAATTTGTATCAGGAAGTATTCTTGCAACTCTGTTGTTTTATATGGGGTCCTTAGCTTCAGAAGCTCAAAAGTCAATAAATAAATGTTTTATTTAAGAAAAAAAAGGAATATATATATATATATATATATATATATATATATATATATAGGCTTCTAAAGAATCATTTCTAGAGACTAACAAGTCATGGAAGATGATTACAGAAACATATTACAGATATTTATGGAAGAAGCTTCCCACATTTGGAAGAAGCATTACAAACATATTGCATTTTCCCAAGTGATTTGTAAGTGAACTGTGGCGAGTATATTAATCACCGTGTTCCTTCTTAGACTACGTGTATTTTACTGACTGGAGACTGCGTGGTATTGTTCGAGTCAGGAAAACAGATGGTGGACAACTGGTGGTCCTCCGAAGTGGCGTTGGTGTTGTAATGCGTGTGAAGGTATATGATACCAGAATCCAGACCGGTGAGTGATGGTGCTAGCTTCTTTCATAGGGATGTGTTTAATATGGTGGCTCCTTTTCTCTTTAAGTACCTTATTATTTAATATAACTCCTGATAGTTTTATCTTCCTGTCACTCAGATAGTTTTAAAGTGTAAGATTTAGAATTTCTGTTCGACTCGGCTAACTTTAAAACTGTGTTTGAGAAAAACATGTTTCAGCACTTTCCTGTATTTAAATTGAATGTGCTATTTGGCACGTTGATTTCCAAGAGGAATCGAGTTTTTAATGTTGGGTCTGGCAACCAAACCTGTGATCAACCTAAAGGAAATGTGCTTGACTCACTTATCTAGGGGCATTGCTTTTTCAGGGTCTAACGCCTGTAACCGACCCACCAATCCGAACGGTGACTGCAGCCACTTCTGCTTCCCAGTGCCAAATCTCCAGCGGGTGTGTGGTTGCCCCTATGGAATGAGTCTGACTTCCGATCGTTTGACGTGCGTGGAAGACCCATCCCGTGAGCCACCGTTGGAGCAGTGTGGTGCCTTTTCCTTCCCCTGTAACAATGGCAGATGTGTGCCCATTCACTACCGCTGTGATGGAATTGATGACTGTCATGATAACAGTGATGAGGTTCAATGTGGCACATTTAGTAAGTAGCTATACAGTAGCAATACTTCCTAGGATGAATAGAACGGAGAGAGGGGGCTTAAAAAAAAAAGGCTTGGGGTTATCGCTGTAGGAAAGAATGTTCCTTTCGGTTTGTTAATATGTACCCCAAAGGCTTTTAGGAAGCTAGGCGATGAATATCATTCATAGATAATGTTGCAGATGATTTCTAGCATTGATTTGGGCTATCTTCAACAAAATTTCTTTCTGACATTGGCTGTTTGGATCAATGCAGAGTCATTGCATCTTGGCATACTCCTCAAAAAGTCAACAAAACAAACTGGATCTAATCTTTAGTATTGGAGAGAATAATATCACAGAAGAGGTGCTTGCAATAATAGCTTTTGAAAATCTCATGTGCTATAATATTCCTTTTTCCTCCTGTTGGTGTAAAATGAATTATGGGTGAAATGGTGGTTTTAACCTTTACATTCTTCTTTTGATGGTAATCCCATTTATAATAAATGCTATTGCAGAAGACAAAAAGATAGAGGACAGTTGAAATCTCAGAAATTTCTATCAAGGAAACATTAATAGAAAGAAAAGTGACATTTGAAAATGAAAATGCTCATTTGTACATTTTTGAAATTTCTAAAGTTTTATTTTGTGTATATCTTTTTGTTTTTAAAAGTGCAGATTTTACGTGAATGTTTTATCAATTTCCAATGACCCATGTGATCAGAGGAAGCATAGCTTAGAAGTAAAGGACGGGCCTTAGAGTCACACCAACTAGAGCTTTGGTCCTGGGCAGATTCCTAAGCACTCAATTTCCTCATCTATAAGATGCAGATAATTATATGTACCTGACAGTATTCTTGTGAGGATTAAGAGAGAAAAGAAAATGTAAACACTTAGAAAAGTGCCTGGCATATCATAGTTGCTGAATAAACTTGCCCATTTTGTATAACGCTCCCATTGAAAAAGGAGAAGAAATGGGCCTTTCTTTACAAGGTAAGATCTCATTTAAAAGGCGGTAAAAACAGATGTTTTTATGACCAGTTCGTTTCTGTTGTAGATACTTCCTGTGCACCTTCAGCGTTTGCGTGTGGCCACGGAGGACAGTGCATTCCTTCATACTGGCGCTGTGACAAACAAAATGACTGTGTGGATGGCAGTGATGAGCAGAACTGCCCCACCCGAGCACCCACTTCCTGTCGTGCAGACTTCTTCACCTGTGATAATAACTTGTGTATCCCAAAGAGCTGGGTCTGTGACACAGATAATGATTGCGGGGATGGATCTGATGAAAAGTCATGCGGTAAGTTTTGAACTGATTTCTCTTGGTTGGTCAGCCTAGTGAATAGATTTGAACAGTCAGTAGGCCTTGTGCACTTTCCTCGAAGGCTTACATAATTTTCGTTGTATCTTAGCTACTTCTCTTCATCTGTCAATCCCTGTATTAATAGACTATAGGAGCAGAGACATGGGAAGTCTTCCTAAATATTTTCTATGCAAGCAAAACAAGGACTGTCTCTGATGTCTAACACCCAGATAGAAACTGGAAAATAAAATCCCTCAACTAACTATTCAGATATTTAAAACAATTTTTCTTTCTAAATCATATAAACACATCCAGACATTTGGCTGTTGGTTTTCCTGTTCATTTATTCAGGCAAAAAGGCAACAGAATAAAGAGGCACAGGACATTTAAATTTCATTAATCTTACCCACCTGCTTTTCATCTTGCGAGTTCTGATTTCCTCTAGGTTGTCGTTTGTTTTCACATCAGCAGTCATAGTTTAAGGTGGAGCAAAGTTCCCTGGACTAAATTCCTGTCTTGGTTGCATGATTAGGCAATTCGCTTTTTCTCAGGACTAGATGAGCTTTAAGATCCCCTCCAGCTTTCACATTCTGTGAGACTATATTTACTATGACTTCACGTTTCGGGTAGGGGGAGGCAGCGCATCTGACTCTAAGGCTCTGTCTCTTCAGCCAGCTAGGACCCTGGTTTTGAGGATCGTTCTGCTTAGATTTTGGATTAAATCCAGTTATCACGGTCTGTCTCTACACTGTTGCTACTGGGCATTGTGGTCACGCGGACCATGTTGCCTTGCTGGGCTCCATTGCTTAGCTTTGGTGCAGAGTTTGGACTTCACAGCATTCGGGAGGTGTAGGCCAGTCCAAGGCCATGATGCTTACTTTCTAAGTGTGGTCTGTTTTTCAAGGTGTAATCACAGTTTCTGACTCTGCCCTGTAATATTTTTGTTGCTCTTTCCAAAAAGTGTCCTAGCTGGGCTCTGGATGGGCTGACTTTGGCAATCTGGCTGACTTGAAGGAATTTTGACCACACATACAACTGAGATAACTTACGTATTTCCTTAACGTTTTACAGTTTGGCTCTGGTACACACTGAACAAGAAATAAACTGTTACTTGGTTTTGTTTTTGGATGACATTAGATCATACAGAGACATGCTCACCTAGTCAGTTTCATTGCCCCCATCATCGATGTATTGACCTGTCTTTTGTCTGTGACGGGACCAGCGACTGTGCTGATGGCTCTGACGAGAGTGCTTGTAGTAAGTACATTGTTTCATTTTTAAATTTTTAAATTAATTAATTAATCAATCCATTGAAGTCTAGTTGATTTACAGTATTATATGTTTCAGGTGTATAACATACTGAGTCACAACTTTTAAAGGTTAACTCCATTTATAATTATAAAATATTGGCTATATTCCTTTGTTGTATAATATATTCCTGTAGCTTATCCCTATCTTGCCCTGCCCCCTTCCTTCTGCCGATTGTTAACCACTAGTGTGTTCTCTATATCTGTGAGTCTGTTTCTTTTTGGTTACTTTCACTAGTTTGTTTTATTTTTTAGATTCCACATGTAAGTGATATTATACTGTATTTGTCTTTCTCTGACTTATTTCATTAAACATAGTACCCTCCATGTCCATCTATGTTGTTGCAAGTGGCAAAATTTCATTCTTTTTTATGACTGAGTAGTACTCCATTGTGTATATATGCCACATCTTTTTTATCCATTCATCTGTTGATGGGCACTTAGGTTGCTTACATATCTTGGCTATTGTAAATAATGCTTTATTTTTATTCATGATGTTTAGAAAAATCTCAATGTTTAGTTGTTTTCTCCTTGGCTTAATTTCTAATACTTTTCTCTCTCATTTTCAGTAATTAATTGCACTGCTTCTCAATTCAAATGTGTCAGTAATGGTAATTGTATTAGCAACACATATCGCTGTGATGGTGTTTTTGACTGCAATGACCACTCTGATGAGACAGATTGTCGTAAGTACCATATACCTAGCATGTTTCAGGTGAAGGGGTCATTTCATGTTTACCAGTATTGATATTACCACATATTTTCTCTTAGACAAACTAGAGAGAAGGCAGCCTGAGTTACAAAGCATTGTCAAAGAAACACAGTATTGAACATATAATAAAATCGACTTGACATTACCAAACAGCAACTTATAATTTGTGAATCGAGGGGTTGTAAATGGGCACTTTCAAATTGTCTCTTGAGTAGGTTAAATATTTCTCAGATATTTTTGTTCTCACTATTAATTTTTCCTAGGGCATACCAAATTAGTGGGTTTCACATTTTTGAGGTTTACTATTTATAAAGATATTTTAATGGTTTCTTTTAAATCTCAATAGGGAGGTGAAATCAAGCAAATCATTTGTTTAGTATCTGCTAACATGTTACATAAGGTCTTTGTCCTGAGACTCTGGTAAGAGAAATTATCGGAAGTAAGAAACAAAGCAAGGTAGATAGTTACAGGGGCCTTATAGAAACGATACAGATAAAATTCTATGAAGGTTCAGAGAAAAGAAATGTTTTCAGAGGATTCAGGGAGGACTTCATGGACTATAAATCTGTTGGACCTATAATCTCCACAAGCTGTAGACCTATAATGGACAGGATTTGTTATTCCCCACATTTTATATTAAATGAGGTGAGGTGGTCGTTTGTTTGAATAATGGTATTTTGGACCACAAATAGTAGGCTTCTATCAATTCTCCTCCCTAATCAGAAAAGAAGTGTTTAAATCTATGGATCAAAAAGAAAAGTTAAATGCTTGCTTACTGTATAGGTGTGTACAATACCCAGAAATTCTTAATCACTGAATTTCCTGTCTCACATTGAAAACGTGGAATTCTTCTGTGGTGATCTGAGGTTAAAGTGCCATTGCCCCTGATTTGCTATTGCCTTAAAAAGTTCCTAGGAGGGAGTTTGGGTTTACTCCTGTGAAATAGGCAAGCAATTCTTACTTATCTCGTAAGGACTGCTTGGTGAATAGTGGAAAGTTTGCAAAGAATTGAGGATTTACAGTCATCTTTTGTTTACTTAATGTGTGCTGGTTTCATCTGATATAATTCACTTGAGGGAAAATGATAACATCCAAATATATGACATTAAACCCATGAATTCCAATTCACCGTAGCTATTTAAGCTCTATTTAAATGCTCTGGTGATTCTTTATCATTTAATCCATAATTAGAAACACAGGAAATAGAATTTTCTTTTGACCCAGGGACTTATCTTCTATCCAAGAGCTGTACATCCTTTGTTGTCAGATCCACTAATCTGACGCATAAAGATCTCTACGTGCCACAATGTCAGAGAAGACTCGTGTCATTTTAGATTTTAATATTACATTTGTCATAGTCATTATTATAAACCTGCCATTGATCCAAAATCATTTTCTCTGAGTCTAGGAATTATATAAAAGGGATTATGGATTGCATTCACAAGCCCATTTTCCCCATTTCGTTCTCTCAGCAACCAGGCCTCCTGGTATGTGCCACCAAGATGAATTTCAGTGCCAAGCAGATGGTATCTGCATTCCGAAGATCTGGGAGTGTGATGGCCACCCAGACTGCCTCCATGGATCTGATGAGCACAATGGCTGTGTCCCCAAAACCTGCCCTTCATCTCATTTCCTGTGTGACAATGGAAACTGCATCTACAGAGAGTGGCTCTGTGATGGGGATAATGACTGCAGGGATATGAGCGATGAGAAGGACTGCCCTACGCAGGCCTTTCAATGTCCCAGTTGGCAATGGCAATGCCCCAGTTATAGCATCTGTGTGAATCTGAGTGCAGTATGTGATGGCAACCCTGACTGCCCCAGTGGGACAGATGAGTCCCCACTTTGCAGTAAGTTTCCTGACCACACTTTACTGCCATAAATTCATCCTGAGCAGTAGCCGGCTGTGTATCACCATTGTCACAGTCACCATGTAGCTTTTGAGGAAGGGATCTCAGTTCCTCTCTGAATTTAGATCTGTGTAGATCCGGATAGCCACCATGGAATTCAAATAAATCATCACTGGATAATATTTCTCATTAAATCCTTTGCACCTGGTTCTGTGTTTTTGCTTCATTAGATCGTCAAATTAAATTTGGTTCTGTTGGTAATGCGCTCATAAGTTTTTCTAACTTTAATATTTTCTGATTTCAATCAGAACTTGCCACAAAACAAATGAAGTCTGGGGATTTGTGTTTGCTATGATTAAAATCCTGTGATTGGCATGTAATCCTAATTACTGTCCTTTCTTTATTTCTTCTTTAATCAATGCTCACTCTCAGATGATACCCAGCCAGGTATGATTGCAAAGTATTTTAGATTCTTATGATTTTAAACGCATTGCGTTTGTGCTGAAAATGTCCTAATCATTTTGACTTACTTCCCTTTCTAGTGCATGTTTCATATCATGACTCTTATAAATAAGAGTACACATGGAAATAGAGGGCATTTGCATCCTCAGGTAGATGAACTATCTTTGGGTGCTTCAGGCATTGCCGTTTTAGCCCTGAAAGTAAGGATGATGGCATATCAGTGCACCTGTGCCCTGTAGTCTTCCAATTGCCTTTCTCCTTTATAGACCTTCCAGCTCTGCTCTTCAGTGTCAAAGTCTTATCTTCCATTTCTGTGTAGGTAGAAGAATGACAGGAAGCAAATGGCAAGTAATTTAGGTCTCTTTGCATGCTTTACCAATGATAGTTGTGTTTCTTGATGTCCACCATATTTCCCCAAGTTTCTCTCATTGCACTAAATGGAGTTATAATAGAAGGCTGTAGTGAAGAAAGTGGTCCAAGTCCAGTGGATGTGAAAGATGGTAAATCCTCAGGTAAATCGGAGCACTGAACAGCCTGTGGACCTCATCCAGGTGGATTCTGCCCATAGCTCTTACCTGGGTATTGTGTTGAAGGTGACCTGAGACTGTATGACACATAATACAACTGAGTGAACCAAAGAAGCAAAGATTCCTGACTTTTCCACTCTGTGATTCTTTTTCTTTATTCTAGACCAGGAGAGCTGCTCAGATTCCAATGGTGGTTGTACTCACCAGTGTATTCAAGGGCCCTATGGGGCTCAGTGCCAGTGTCCACTGGGATACCTGCTTGCCAATGACTCTAAGACCTGTGAAGACATAGATGAATGTCGTATTCCAGGCTTTTGTAGCCAGCACTGTTACAATATGAGAGGTTCTTTTCGGTGCTGGTGTGATCCGGAATACAGGTTAGACACTGACCAGAGGACCTGCAAAGCTACAGGTAATGAAAGTGAACTAACTCCAGCCAGTTTACCAAGCACACTCCAGAGCTTAAGATTAAATGTCACGTTTAACAAATTTCACCATCTTTATATAATGCTTAATGAATTCAATTCAACCAGTATTAATTCAGTTTCTACTACGTGAAAGTATTTGTACTATGTGTTAGGGTATTGCTTTGGCTGCTTTAAAAGTGACCAGATAGTGACCACCTAGAGGGGTGGGATAGGGAGGGTGGGAGGGAGACACAAGAGGGCGGGGATATGGAGATGAGAGATATGTATATGTATAGCTGATTCACTTTGTTATACAGCAGAAACTAACACAACATTGTAAAGCAATTATACTCCAATAAAGATGTTAAAAAAATAAATAAATAAAAGTGACCAGATAAAGAATGCTAAAACAGGGCTTCCCTGGTGGCGCAGTGGTTGGGAGTCCACCTGCCGATGCAGGGGACGTGGGTTCGTGCCCCGGTCCGGGAGGATCCCACATGCTGCGGGGCGGCTGGGCCCGTGAGCCATGGCCGCTGAGCCTGCGCGTCCGGAGCCTGTGCTCCCCAACGGGAGGGGCCACAACAGAGGCCCGCGTACCGCAAAAAAAAAAAAAAAAAAAGAATGCTAAAACAAAGTAGGCAGTTTCTTTCTTTTTCGGGCAGGAGTCTGGAGGGTAGACGGTTCAGGGGGTAAAAGCTGGTGTGGCTTCCATCTCGGGATCCATTGCTTTTGCTCCAGTCTTTGCCTGCTCCCAGAAAGTAGGAAAGGGGCGAGTAGCTTCCTTTTAAGGATGGCACCTAGAATTTGACACATCGTTTGTGTTCACATTTTATTGTTCAAAACTTAGTCATGTGGTCACTCCAAACTGAAATGGGGAAATGTCTTTAGCTGGTAGGCCCTGTGCTGTGCTAAAAAGTGGCATAATTTATTACTAGAAAGGAAGAAGAGGAGAGGGACATGGGGATGATTAGAAGTCGCTGCCACAGCTGAATGCAAAGTACAAAATAAGCAAGTACAAAAGTAACTATAGTAACAGGAAGAATGCAAGTAGAGTTCACTCCAGGTTGATATTTCGATAAACACTAAAGTGTAATTCAAGGAAGAAAGATATTTCGAAAAAGCTTACTTTCAACGCTCATGAAAACCAGCTAACTGTTAAGGTAACATCATTCTTAAAGGAATTTTTGTTTGTTTTTCCCTTTACTCTAGTGTGGAATGACGTCTTCTTTCTGTTACCAAAGGTATTACATCAAATATTGAGTGTTTTTTCTCCCAGAATCGTTGACACTTGTATTTTCTTCTTGGACAGCATCTGAAAGTCTGCTGTTACTTGTGGCGAGTCAGAACCAGCTTGTTGCTGACAACATCTCCAGGCAGGAGCACTCTATCCACGCCCTTGTCCAGGATGGTTCTCACATTGTGGCTGTTGATTTTGATTCAGTCAGTGGTCATATCTTTTGGTCAGATGGAACTCAGGGTAAAATCTGGAGCGCGTTTCAAAATGGAACAGATAGAAAACTAGTAAGTACATGTCTACTGGCCTTTGACCTGACTAGTTCCCCTGTCTTGGGTCTATTTGCTGTTGTTACTCACCAGTGAGAGAAGGCCCTACCTCATCTTAGGTGGTTCTCATGTTTTCCTCTGGGCCACATCACACCCAAGGGACCCCGATGTTCCTAACTCCTACTTGATGGGATCTGAAGGGAGATGCATGGCTCTGAATTGCAGGTCATATGATGCAGAGACCTCACAGCATCTTGGAGGTCCCTTCTGCAAATTTTTTCCCTAGTGGATGAGAGATAAGGGAAACACAGGGGAGGTTGCTTTTCTTTCTTTTATCTTTTAAAAATGTTTTTAAAATTTATCCTTTTCTTTGCCATTATGGTTTATTACAGGATACTGAATATAGTTCCCCATGCTATACAGTAGGACCTTGCTGTTGAGGTTGCTTTTCTTAGCTTTAATTCAGTTATGTTTCTTGATCAATCTCCTGGAGTTTCAGTTTCTTGATCCTTGATGGTTATGTTTCCTCTGCCCCTTAGAAATTTATTTTGTAATTGTTGGCACTCAATCAATAAAGGTATTACTTTTGCCATGTGAACACTGTAAAGTTTCATAGGGTTGCCAGCTTAGCAAACGGATACAGCTTTTGTTTAACTGAAAAAATTCTGAAACCAAAATGAAACTACATACTAAGCCAACAATATACAACAATCTTGTATATTTTTCCAGAAAACCCTACTGTTTCTACATGGGAAGACAAAGTTTTCTAATCTTCATAAGCCATCATAGGACAAATTAGATGCCTTATTCTCAATTTTCATATAATTTCCATGTTTGCATTCATTTATTCCCTTTAGAATTCACTCGTTATTCACTTTTGTCTTTAGACGCTTGACAGTGGCATCACCATGACTGAAAGTATTGCAGTAGATTGGGTAGGACGCAATCTTTACTGGACAGACTTTTCTCTGCAAACAATTGAAGTCTCTAAACTGGATGGGAGTCACAGGACTGTGCTGCTTAGTGAAAACATAACAAATCCAAGGGGACTAGTGTTAGATCCCAGAACTACGTAAGACTTCTTCTTTTTTTTTTTAAGTGATGTTGCCTTAACATTGTATCGAGGGAAAAATAACATGACATGCTGTGGCTAATATTCATATCACAAAATTTACACATTGATTTATTAGCTTGACAATATATGATTAAGTCTAATGAATGCATGCAGTAATATTCCATAGACGGGCCATGGTACTTGTTCTGCCACGTGTACCTCATGGTTATGCAACAAAACAGCCAGATTTTCCTGCTTCCGTTTCATATTGTTTACTAGAACTTCCTTTTATGTCACGTAAGGAAGTTTTTGCCTGCTGGCCCTAAAGGGAAGAAGAAGAAATTCTCCCATGTGCTTAGAAAACTTTGAAGGCTTCTTTCTTTGAATTTCCTTAGATTCTCTTAGATTCTTTTCTGCAGGAAGATGAGTTAGGCAAATTATGTTCAATGCAATGCAGACTTCCCAGATATTGTAAAGTAAATTTCACACCCGTGAAATTTATGATAAATCTCTGATGATGAATAAATTGACTTATCTTAAAAACGACAGGGTAGATAAACTGGGACAGATGAACTTTGCTAGATCAACTATTTGTGGATTGTACAGAAACATGAATCGGCCTTGAAACGTTTCAGTGTCACAGTATACTGCATGTTTTCTGAACATTATAAAAACACCCAGATGGCTTGTGATTGCATTATGATTACAGTTTTACTTTGTGACTCTCAGAGGAAAGAGTAAGCTCTGTGCATATATTCTGACCTGGAGATGAGTTATTTTAAGCAGAGCTTAAACATGATATTCTGTCACTTAAAATGACAGTTATTTTCCATTTTGAAATATGTCCCATCCAATCGGTAACTAGTTTCTTTTCACAGTGCCTGTGTGATGTTCTGGTCTGACTGGGGCCATCACCCTCGCATTGAGCGAGCTAGCATGGATGGCAGTCTGCGCACCGTCATTATCCAGGAGAAGGTTTTCTGGCCCAATGGCTTAGCTATTGACTACCCCAACAGGCTGCTGTACTTCGTGGATGGCTATCTTGATTACATAGACTATTGTGAATATGATGGAAGCAATCGGCGGCAGGTGATAGCCAGTGATTTGGTAAGTTGGTAGTGAGGAAAGGAAACTAAGACAATAATGGTTTAGTAGGAAGCAGATAGAGTAACAAGAAAGCTAAGAAATTCACTGTTGTGTCGTAGACATTACAAGGTCCATCGAGGAAATATCGACAGGAGGAAGGGTCAACCTATCTTTTATTACTGACAGAAAATCAATATTCTAGTTCATGGCCAGATTGTGCCACGTCCAGGAAGGATTAATAGCTCGTGTGACTTAGTTGATCTGTGGATGCTAATCCGTTGCTTCTCTAAGTCCATGTAAATAATGTTTTAATTATATGTAGATTCCCTCCATGAAATCATAACCTGTTATGTATTTTTATTCAGGAAATTCTGGTGAATTTATTGTCACAAGTTAAATGAGAAAATATGTATTTTACCAAAAAGCTGTTACTGACTTCTATTTAAGATTGTGATTGTTTATAGTTCTGTGGCTTGAAGAGGCCCCGGGAGATCTCTCCTGTAACTAGACAGGTGATCTACATAAGTCACCCTACTTTCTGCACTTCAGTTTTGCTTTTGTTTATAAGATGGATGCCCAGTGTAATTACCAGAGTAAAAATGAAGGCTAAGTGACACAGGTACATGAAAGTATTTTGCTTGGTAAGTGGGATATAGGTCAAGAAGTATATATTTTTTCTGTCTCTTGACCAGTGATTTCACTATGTCTTTATTAAGTTAAATGCTAAAGGAAACCATCTTCTTGGGGAGGTATCCTTTTCTACTTTGTTCATCTTCATTGTTATTTCTAGTTCTCATTGTTCTCTTCTGCTTCACAGACTCTGCGGCATCCCTACTCCCTAAGTCTCTTTGAAGATTCCGTGTACTGGAGTGACCGTGCTACTCATGAGATTATGAAAGCCAACAAGTGGCATGGGGGGAACCAATCAGTAGTACTGTCTCTTCATCAGCCCCTTGGAATTGTTGTGGTTCATCCTGCAAAACAACCAGTTTGTAAGTGATAGAGATATCCTGCATGGTATAGCTTGGAAAACATTGGTCTGGGGAATGTAAAATGTATAACGTCGCAGACCCATTTGTTTGGACAATACATTTCCATGACCTCTGTTGACCATGGAAAAGTCAAATCTCGTATGTCTTTACATACTCAAGTCTCCCTGGTCTTTTCTCCCACTTTCTTTTGCCACACTGGACTTCACTGGACTTCATTTTGGTACAGAAGCACAGGAGGCTACTTACCATCTCTGAACGTCTGCACACCAGGCTACTTACCATCTCTGAATGTCTGCACTGGCTCTTCCTTTTGCCCTGGGACGCCCCTCGTCCAGATGTCTGCCTGAGTTGCTGCTTCACGTTATTTAGAATTCTCTTAGGTGCTCCTTGGTGGGTCTCGACCATCCTATCGAAAATGGCACCGCCTCTCATAATTCTTTTGCTCTTTGCTCTCACGTTCTAAAGTCACACAACTTATGAGTTTAGTTTTATCTCCCTTTGTTAGACTATCTGCCTCATGTTTACAGTATTCCCAGTGCTTAGAGTGGTGTTTGATACATAGTGAAGGCTTGCTAGTTCTTGAGTGAACAAATGGATTACTGCATCTAACAAGGTGCATGTAATAAGAATATATAGGACCTAGAGAACATACTATGAGCACAGGATGCGCACAGGATCCCTCTACTTCAAGGAGCAGAAACACACAAAGATGTCATCAATAGAAAAATAAAAGATTATTATCTAACCAAAACGTGGACAGCAGTGGGTAAATGTCAAGGTCACATAGGGAACACACAACTTGGTTTCATTTAATGTGAAAAGATCTCTTTGGGGTCAGCCAAGGAGACACATCTTATGTAGCATCAAATTTCTATTACTGAGCTCTGGATTACTCAGCGGCTGTTTGTTCTGTTTATAGACTGGATTGATCTGTGACCTTGGGAAATTCACTCCTCCCTCTTATGCCTCTTATGAATTCTATGTTGAAAGAATGATGTTGGGGAAGGGTAAAGTAGTTTAGGGCAAATACCAAACCAGCCAAAGTAACTTAATGTATTGTGTCTCCAAATATTGGGGGCTTCTGGAAGGACAATTTATTAATTGAGATATAATTGACACATAACATTGTATTAGTGTTAGGTGTACAACATAATGATTTGACATACGTATGTATTGTGAAATGATCACTATGATAAGTTCAGTGAACATCTATTACCACACATTTTTTTTTCTGTGCTGAAAACTTTTAAGATCGACTCTTTACTATAGTCATCATGCTGTACATTACATCCCCAAGACTTATTTACCTCGTAACTGGAAGTCTGTACCTTTTGACCACCTTCACACGTTTTGCCGCCCCGCATTCTCTGCTTCTGACAAGCACCAGTCTGTTCTCTCAGTTCATTTTTTTTTTAATTTAGATTTAAAATTTAGATTATTAAAAGTGATATCATATAGTATCTGTCTTTCTCTGTCTGACTTATTTCACTTAGCATAATACCCTCCAGGTCCATCCGTGTGTTGCAAATGGAGGATTTCCTTTTCTGCGGGACGAATAATATTTGATTATATGTGTATATATACATACCATGTCTTTATCCATTCATCCCGTGCACTTTAAAGTGGGCGGTTTTCCATTCACCAGTGTTTTCTTCTCTTCTCTTTGTATTACAGCCACAAACCCATGTGTCCATGCCCAATGCAGCCATCTATGCTTGCTTTCCTCAGAGAGGCTTTACTCCTGTGCTTGTCCTTCAGGGTGGCGTCTCTCTCGTGATTCTGTGACTTGCGTGAGAGGTACAGTATGTCCTTTAAGTATGCCCTGAAGGTGGAGCTTGCCACAGTTTGTACAAAGCTGTGTGAGCTCTAAACCACTTGGTGATGGAGTGTGTGCTGTGCTCCCTCTGATCAGCAGGTATCTGTAGAGTGTGTGCTATATGGGGTGTTAACTGAGCACCATATACAGAAACTGTATTCCAACTGACCATATTCAGAAACTGTATTACAACTGAGTTGTAATTGTAATGTAGTTTCTGTACATGCAGCTACTATTATGTGTGCATGTAATTCAACAATCTTTAACCTCACATTTTCTCTTACCTGGTTATAGTCAGGCAAGGTAAGATAATGGGAAGTTCCAGATTCTGCATTTAGAAGTAAAAGTCCTTGATATTTGTGGATAGCTTCATTTTTTAGGTTCCTGATCTCATCTTTATTCTCATAACCAACAGTCAATAATGAGTGTTATAGTCTGGGTCTTCTGACTCCAGTTTCAGTACCTTTACTATTACTGTATGGTACTTTAAAAATGAAAGTTTTCTCTGTATGAAATATTTAAAGATTATTTGAATAATTTATTCTTCATCTCATTCTAGATATCTTACTGGGTTGATTGGAGAGTATGTGGAGAGTTATACTAAGTACTTTAGGGAGCAAGAAAGGAAGGACAAGATGTAGTCAGTCCACAAAGGAGATTTCTAAGAAATCATTCGCCTTTGCTTAAAAATCTAAAGAGGTAGTCTAAACTCAAGTTTCTTTCATTACTCGGTGAAGAGGAGTAAATGTGTTTTGATACTGATAAAAAATGGCTATAGACCAGTTAAAATGAAATGGTTAATGGGAAAAAATTGCTAAATTAAGAGAAAAATAGAGTCAGTCTAGAGGGAAATTTAGTTTTCAAATGGAAAGTATATTCCTGAATCCAGGAAATTTGTGGAGTTTACAGGTTATGAGGATGTAAGCTTACTGAAAATCAAATTCCATCGACATGTGATATTTTGCAATGATACTTTTGTGATGAAAGATTTTAATTATTGGTAATGCCTACAAAGGGATTGGCATTTGCCATTTTTCTTCAGAGCTTTATTATAAACCTAATCCTTGTTGACACTGTTTAATTTAGTGTGTCCTCAGAGTCTTTCAGCAGAAGATTAAACTGGGCTACAGACATTCTGCATACAAAGCATTCTTTCACCACACAAAGATTGTTGAACTGTGCATTGGGGATTGGTGTAATCTGTATTACTATCTGATGGTGATTGATAAGTGTAAACTCTAAATAGTACCTTTTGTTGTTTCACAAGTAATTCCACTAGTGGTTTTCCCATGGACTGACTTTACTGAGGTGGAACCTTTTCAATAGTTTCCAACCGGCTTCTGAGCACCAGCTGGGTAACTGAGTGCTAATGTATGTGAACTAAAAAAAATGTTGCATTTTTTTTTCCAGCAGGAAGCTTAGAAGACTGTTAACATTCATAGATGAAAACGTTTTACTTGATTTAAATGTCCGATTGCCTCTAAAATTTTGTCTGCAAAGTGTCTAAAATATCTTTGGAAGTGCTTATGTGATCAGATCAAGCGAAAAAACAGAGATGGTTTAATATTGGCTATGTAAAATCATGCATTAAAAAAATCTGGGGGACAAGATACACAAGTGCCAATAATGCTTACAGTTGGGAAGGGGGATTATGGGATATTTCTATTTTTTCCTAATTTTATGCCATAAAATTTTAAAGGGAGAGCTTTCTCTGTATGAAATCGTTTTTTATTGTTTAGCAACTATGTTCCCCACAATGCCAAAGAAACCCCCAAAACTCAAACCGGAACATCTTCCCAGCACCCCCTAAAATTAACAATCGCAAATCCAGGGCTGTTCAAGGTCATACTTTGGGAGGAGCTAGGCTTGGGAGTCATAAATGTCACCTCTTAATGACAACATAAATTTCCCATTCCTGACTGTTGTTTTTCACTTCTTTGCTCTGCTAACACTAATCTTAATAGGATCATGACATGAAAGATAGAAAATGAAGAAATGTTCTGTCATTTCAAGAGACTAAGACCTCCTGAACTCCTTTCCAGCCAACCCTAGGTGCGGCTGTGCCTACTCTTTCATTGTCATGGTCCGTATACTTTGTCTGGCCCTCCCGACTCTTTAAGTTCCTTGGGAATAAATCCTCTACCTGATTCCTTGATGTATGCTTTTTGCCCGTGGCACACAGTGGCACTCAGTAAATGTTGAGTGAATGACAAACCCTCCAGTGTCCCTTTTTGCTTCTTCTCCATTCCTGTTTTTCACCTGCTCATTCCTTTATAGATGTGTATAGTCATAAAATCACTCCTGTTTTCTTTCCCATGGAGCACTTTTCATGCACCTTCCTATGCCACCTGCTGACTCAGTGGTCACTTCTGCCAGTGCCGCATTAAATGATACCCCATCTCTGCTCTGTGGCCCACAAATGTTCACTGGCTGTAAACCCTTTCAAACACACCTGCAGTGATCTGATGATGGAGGTCCTGAGACCCATCCCCAGGGAAGAGTAATGGCTGACGGAGTAGTGCTGGGTGCTCTCAAGGGAAGAGCTTGTTAGAGGAATCAGGAAGGTCCATGTTTGATGGATGAGAAATGCAGTTTTTCAGGCCTTAAACAGTGCTTTGGTTGAAATTCTTCCAATTAAGCAAAAGAAAAATTACCCATTAAAAAGAACAGAATCAGGTTTTGAGTAAGTGATAGTTCCCCTGTGAAACTGGGAAGTATTTCTTGTTTCTCTGAACCAATGAACATTTATAACATATAATTAATACATCATTAAATATCATCTCAGCATATTCAGGGTACATCTTAAACTCATAATGTGTAATTTCTGCAGTTAAATCAAATGAATTGAGTGGTGATCTGATATTCGGTAAGTAGTACCCGGCCTGCACTTTTTGCAGAGGAGTGATTAAGAACATAGTGGGAGGGAGGGAGACGCAAGAGGGAAGACATATGGGAACATATGTATATGTATAGCTGATTCACTTTGTTATAAAGCAGAAACTAACACACCATTGTAAAGCAATTATACCCCAATAAAGATTTAAAAAAAAAAAAAAGAACATAGGTTTTGGAGAGTTCAAGCAACCTTGCTGTGACCTGGGTTAGATATGCTAATTTCTTTGTGCCTCATTTGAAATTTGGGGAAGGGAGGTAACTATCTAACAAGCAGGGTTATGAGGCTTCAGGAAGAGAAATTAAATGAAGTAGTACTTATTTGCTGCATGCTGTGTAGCATGTCTTCTCAATAAGTGGCGACGATTATTATGGTTATTGCAGTTGTTCAGAAGAGAGGCATAGCGGAGCCGCTGACAGAGTCAAGCCTTGGGAGTTAATCTCATTGCCTTGTTTCCTGTGGAAGCTGCAAAGCTGTGGGAAGCTCCTTGGCCTCGGTTGTTTCTGAAAACAGCTTTGCAGGGTTGCTGTGAAAGACTAAATGCTATATATTGTAATACTTTGGAAAGTATTAAGCATGAAGAGTTGCAAATTTTATTTTAGATTTGTACCAGCTTAATAAATTGAGTCATTTCTCCGTAGTGGAAATGCCAGGAACAAGGAAAAACTAATCGGACATGAAAGTAAGTAAAGAAAAAATTGTCAAAATAATCCTGCTGAAGATGTAAAGCTTCCCTGCTGATCAAAATAATGCAAACACCATTTTTAGCCCATGAAGAGTATGCAATGATTAATCATTTTATATAGTGTCTTAATAGGTGCTATATCTTATATATCTTAATAACACAAAACTCACGTTCCAAAGTTTTCCTTTTCTCACAGAGGAATGATAATAAAACCCTACTCGTGAACTTCATTAATTTTTTGATAAAGGGACTATAATTTGGATGAAGATCATCTTTTAAAATGGACCTCATTATCTATTAAAGAGCCTACTTGAACTGGTAGTTTAAATAAGGCATTTTGAAGATGTTTAAGTTGCAATGTACAGATACTTTTGAGAACTTTAGAAGGCGCTCTTTACATATTTACTTATGTATCCATCCATTTATTCATTTATGCGGTCATTCAGTTAGCAAATATTTATTAGACAACTATTGTAAGCCAAGCTCTGAGGACATAATAGTGAGTAAATCAGACAGGGTCACTGCCCTTTGGGAGTAGAATCTAATGTGGAAGGTCGACATTAGTCAAACAACAATTGGTGGGATTATAAATTAGATTTACTTAGTAATTAAAGTCTCTCATAAACACTAGGCAACACCGTGTGGTGTTACTTTCTGAACATAATTAAAACAAATGAACTGCCATTCACCAAGGAGAGTCTATAAATTTTCTTTCACATTTTGGGGCAAAATCCAACTCTCCTTTCTCTGAGTTATTCTGCGTATAGAAATGGAAGAACTTCTTGTCTGTGACTCTTAGCAAACTTGGATAGTTTAGCAGCATGAGTAAGGAATTAATGAAGAGTATGATAAATGCTGATCTACTTTGGGTAATTCCAGAGGTCTTATGTGTGAAGTTGATGGTCTGGTGACGCAGCAACCCATTGAAACCCAATGGAAGGCCCTGGATTATCTGGTGAAATATCTATCATGCATTATGGTTATTGGAGCAGTTCTGCAGTGGCATTTTGTCCCATCAGATGGTACCAATCCACTACCTTCTGTTACTCTAAATGTCTGGGATATAATTTTGAGAGATATTCTGTTATTTTCACAGGTGATGAAGCGTTCCTAATAGTTGTAAGACACAGTATAATTTTTGGAATCTCCCTTAACCCTGAGGTGAAGACCTTTGATGCTATGGTGCCCATATCAGGGATACAGAATGGTTATGACGTTGCAGTTGATTACTCAGAGCAATTCATCTATTGGCTTGAAAATCCAGTAAGTTTCGAATAACATTCAAAGTATGCAACTTGTTCTTGAAGAGCCTACCTGCACTGAGGCCTTCTTATATTTTTGCTGGGTGTCAAGTGGCCCAGACATAAATAGATTTACCACTAAGCATTTTTTAATTTAGTGAGGGATGTCAGTGGGAAGTTGGCCTGGAGCAAAGACCCGATAATAAGCACGTTTAAGCTATTGGGTATATTTATCCATTCAACAAGTATTAAGTGACTACTCTTCTCCCTGCACTGAACTCACTGCTTCCAACTGCAGAGTACATGCCAAGAGGAAGCAGTAACAAAGCTTGCTCCTAAGGAGCTTTAGTCTATTAGACGAACATAAAAATGAGGATATTAGACTAACATAAAAATGATCATCGCTCAAGACCAAAAGCAATAGTTCCCTAAGGGAATTCCAGGAAAGCATCTGATGTGGCCGCTGTGGCCTTCGCTCAGAATCTTTCCCTCTAGGATAAAAAAGAACACTCCTCCAATTTCCTTCCCACTGGGACCCTTTCCTCACCCTTTAGGGAAGAAACCTGTGAGGATGGGGAAGGGGCAAGGAAAATACAAGTGAGGAAGAGAGGGAAGACCTTTGTGGTTGATGCTTGTCACCTCTGTGGAAAAATATACTCCTGGCCTCCCGATTCACACCTGTAACTTGGATTATTTTTATGACTCTTTGGCCTGTGGTGGTTAAGGAATAAACTTCTGTAGCCGATATCAGAGGGAGCCTGAATGGTAAGCCTTGTATATTCCTGTGATGCACTTGAAAATCAGTGTTTGCAGTGTTGCTGGCGTTAGCGTTATACGCGGTAACCCCAGCCAGTGGCCCTGAAACTTTGCCTTTCTTCCACGTGTGAGGCGTGTTAAAGAAACACAGTAGCTGGCAGTAGCTGCAGTGAAGCTGTGGCCTTGAAACAGCTCACCCCTCCTCGTCTTTCTCACCAGGGTGAAATTCACAGAGTGAAGACAGATGGCACCAACAGGACAGTGTTTGTTCCTCTATCAAGTTTGGGGGCTTCTACGAGCCTGGCCTTAGATTGGCTATCAAGAAACCTTTATTATACCAATCGTGGAACTCAGTCAATTAAGGTAATGATTCCATAATACTATTGACACAAACACTGGTTTCTTAGTCACGTAAAATCTATTCTCAGGAAATGCTGTCATGTGGAGGAAGCACAAGGGATATTAATATTAACTATCAAAGTCTCTGAAGCCAAGGAGAAACCTAAAAATTGGAACTTTCTACTGCCCTACTTTGTCTCCTCCTAAGTATAAAGGGTAACTTGTTCATATAAAAGGATGTTAGATAATTTATTAAGATATATACAAAGGTAAATAAAAAATTATGTAAGTAGTTCAACATAAAGGGAAGCTTATAGTCGGCAAGGCATTTTCATTATCTTTCCTCATCAAGTATTCAATACGATTTCAGTTCTAAACCAAATTTATAGGTTACCTCTGTGCTTAGATGGAAATCTTTCTATGGCTCCAACAGTGAAACAGAAAGTAGAAACTTGATTCTGATTCCTTTGATGCTTTCCTTTTTTGAGATAAGTGTTTTTTTTTACTCTAATTCCCAGAAGAAATTCTATAGGGGCACAGGTATGAAATCACATGAAGTAAATCAGAGGTAACTTGACTAGTACTGGTTTGCTCCACTCTGGGACAAGGTTAAAACATGTGATGGATTATTCATTCAGAGTAATTTTGAGAGTGAGAATTCCTAATGCAAAGGGCTGGTCTTGGGAGAGCGACAGTAGGGTGACAGTCCACTGCTCAGGATGAGGCACCAGTTAGTAAGTTGGTTCTCTTTGGGGCGTTCAGAAAGATTAATGCTTAAGATAGGAAGGTACACAGCAGCTAAGTGGCTAATTTAGAGCAGATTTGCTAGGAGGAGTGCTTATTCGATAGTCAGAACAGTGCTTTACAGTTTACAAAGGTCTTCCGCAAACATCATCTCATCCAATCCTTACAACATTCCGGAGGGCAGGCAAGTGTAGTAAACGGTCACAGTGACGGGGACATTCGCAGTACGCATGCAGTATGCTCATCTCAAGCCGGGTAGAATCAGCAGCTCCTAACGTGAAGGGAACCTTGGAGCCTCATCTGGTTCAAGCTCTATGTTAGATGAAAATCTGAAGCCCATAGAAGCTAAGAAACTGGCTTAAACAGTCAGCTTCACTGCCCTGATTCTGGGGAAGGTGGGTGGTCTAACTTTGCCTTGTTGTAAACCACAAGTTCGGCAGTCTAGCCTGCTTCAACCCCCTTTGACAGTGACAGAAGGTATTTTGCACAACCTCAACGAAAAATATCACTGACCCATCAAAACACAGGCAATATTTACTGCCCAAGACCTTTAATACCAAACTCACATTCTAGAGTCCACTCAGTAGAAAACTGTCTTCATTCCAAATGGCAGTTAATCTGCTCCTGCTTTGTAAGTGGGGTCTTCTCTTTTGGACTGATACTCTTCCAAGAGCAGGGCACGTGTCTTCTCCATCAGGGTTAGATACAACAGAAAAGCACCAGTTGAAGAACTGAGTATGTGCGTGTGCATGTGTGTGTATTGGTGAGGCCACTTTAACCACGGAAACCTAGAGTTGGTAATTGTGCTCCAAATGCAGTGAGGTCCAGAGGAGAGAGAACTTGCTTTGGAGTCCTGGCTTCGAGTCTGGCTTGCTTGCTCCTTTATGCATTCATTCAATAAGCACTAGGAAATGCTTTCCATGGGTTGGTGCCATGGTTAGTCCTGGATAGTCAAGGATGAATCAAACATTTGTTTTCCCTGCTTTTAAGAAGCTCACACATCTGAGAGCTAGACACCTAAACAAATATCTTTGCTCCAGTGTAAGTGTGATATGTGTGTTGAATAGAAAGAGAGTGATTAAGGACAGAAGTAAGTGTGTGGGGAGAGAACGGTGGGCTTCCCCCAAGAGGTTACTTGAGAGCTAAGTCTTGAAGGATGACCATCCTTTATTTCTGCATAATGAAGAAGTAGGGAGAAAAAAAAAACAACACTTGAATAAAGACCCTGAGATATGAAAATGCATTTTGTGACTAAGCACGGTGTTTACTCACAGGCTGTTTGACCTTGGACAAATTATATAACTTCTCTGAGTCTGTGCTTCCTTATCCATAAAATGGGGTTAACAGTTCAGTAAGTAAAAGTACTTGACGCTAAGGTATCCTGCGAATACAGAGCCCTGTTTCCCTCAAATCATCAATATATTTAGACTATCCATAAAGGTAAATTGCCCCTTTAGTGTTTTTATCGGTTTTTTCCTTTGGTGGTATCAATTGTGACTCTTCCAGATGAATGTTAGATTGATTAAAAAAACAGAAATTGTGTCCAAGTACTGTTTTCCTGTATGATATCCGTTCCAGAGTAGGAGAAACTCACATTTAATTCCAACTCTTCCGCTAGGGGTAGCTGTGTGCTCACTCACTAAAAGCAATTCTGTAGCTGAAGAGTGAACCCTACAGCATGGCCGTGCGTGAGAGAGCTCCATCTCTGCCAAAACACAAGGAGACTTGAGGATATGGGGAGGGGGAAGGGTAAGCTGTGACAAAGTGAGAGAGTGGCATGGACATATATATGCTACCAAACGTAAAATAGATAGATAGTGGGAAGCAGCCGCATAGCACAGGGAGATCAGCTCGGTGCTTTGTGACCACCTAGAGGGGTGGGATAGGGAGGGTGGGAGGGAGGGAGACGCAAGAGGGAAGAGATATGGGGACATATGTATATGTATAACTGATTCACTTTGTTATAAAGCAGAAACTAAGACACCATTATAAAGCAATTATACTCCAATAAAGATGTAAAATTTTTTAAAAAAGGAAAAAAAAAAAACCACAAGGAGACGGACTTCCCTTTGAACCAAAGCCATCCTTAGGGAAAGGAGAGAAATTGCAGCAGGAAGAGGCAAATTGAAAAGAGAAAAATTATTTTAGTCCAAATAGGAGAGAAACGTACCACACAGGAGAGAGAAAATATAGAGAGAAGAGTGAGGGAGAGAAGGGTGTGTGTATGTGTGTGTGTGTGTGTGTGTGAGAGAGAGAGATGTATATAGATAGAGAGGCAGAGATAGAAACAAACACAAATAATCAGTTTGTGTTGAAATGTAATTTTATAGAAAAGCCTTCATGCAAATCAAAAGGTATCTTCTTATTTCTTAAGAGTTTTTCTCATCTCAGACTGTCTCAAGTGCATACCAAAATAGCCTTGTTTCTATAAGAAACTGCATCTAGTCCAGTAATCCATATCCCTCTGTGGTGTTTCACAGTGTTATAACACTGTGGTTATAACAATTCTAGCAAGATTACTTAAAAACATAACATTGGGAAAACCACAAATCCTCTCTAGGCCTCTTTTTCATCACGTTATATGAGCATAATAATGCCATCTATCTCACAAAATTACTGTGAGGATTAAATCCGATAATGCTTAGTATAAGGCCTGCTACATAGTGAGGTCCCAATAAATGGATCAATAAAAAATATTGAACACAGTTGCGCTGGGTGCTGTGCGAAGCACTTTACATGCATTGTCTCACGTTCCTGGCACCTCTATGCAGAAGGGAATTTGTCATCCACATTTACTGATAAAGTTCAGAGAGGTGAACTTAGTTGCCTCAGGTCCTATAGTCAGATCTGGCCGGGTCAGGATTTGCACTCAGGCCGTTAACCTGGCACAGAATTCACTTTAACTCTGTGTAAATTTGGACTGTTTGATCAACTGTGTTTGCAGTGATGGGCCACTGCATGCTATGGCCCAGTCACTGGGGTACAGGAGACCTGGGGGGTTCCCATTGGTCTTCCAGAGTTTTCTCATCTTTTTCTGTAGTTTCGCTCAGGCAATGATTCTGTATGTTCACTCATTTGAATCTTTTTTTTATCCGTATAAATATCCTCTCCTGGAACTTTAGGTGAATTGAAAATAGAAATTTGAGAGGTGATTTTTGTTTTCTTACTCCCATTTTCTAAGCCGATTTTCTCATAGCCCTGAAAAGCAATTAGGGATTATCTGAATATCAGGCAAACCCTCCCATTCACCACAATCATGCTTTGAATTCGTTGTGTGTTTAAGTTCTCCTTCATCATAGCTTTCTTTATTTTCCCCTTATATAGGTTTTGACACTCCGAGGAGATGTCAGATACGGAAAAACACTGATTACCAATGATGGGACGAATCTTGGAGTTGGTTTTCCGGTTGGCATAACTATTGATCCTGTTAATGGGTGAGAATTCATTCATAAGTAGTGTCTGTCTTCTGTACAGCACCACCCTTGTTAATATTATGGTCTAATAAAATGGAAGATTTCAAACGTAGGGCCTTTTCTGATTTTATATGCTGACATTTGAAAAATATAGATCTCAGTAAGAAATAAATAACTCTAAGTTATATTTAATGTGTATTGTGTTCTGTTTTTCAAATTAGTAACATTGAACTTAAAATTAATTCCAAACAAATAAAAATTTCAGACATTTTAAAATAGAATTATAAGAATGAACAATAATGCATTTTGACTTTGAATGAATGTGGAAAGTTTTAAGGGGGTGGATAAACACTTGAAATAGACCTTGAAGGATGAGAAGGCTTCCAGCAGGTGCAGGATGGGTTGCAGCTGAGAAGTGGTACTTGAGGCCAAAGAGCAGTGAAGGCCCAGAGACATGGTGGCATTTAACATGATTGTGTAGAGGGCTGGAATCAGAGACTTCGAGTAGGGGGCAATTGACTAGATGGGAGATACAGCAGCTAAAGTCATTTGGGGACAAATCAGAGAGGGTCTTTATTTATTTTTTTAATATTTATTTATTTATTTGGCTGCGCCGGGTCTTAGCTGCAGCACATGGGATCTTCTTGCCTCGTGCGGGATCTTTAGTTGTGGCATGCGAACTCTTAGTTGTGGCATGTGGGATCTAGTTCCCTGACCGGGGTCGAATCCGGGCCCCCTGCATTGGGAGTGCGGAGTCTTAGCCACTGGACCACCAGGGAAGTCTAGGGAAGGACTTTAATGTCATGCTAAGGAGTTGCATTGTATTTTTTTTGAGAAATAAGGAGCCAGCAGGGAATTTGGAGGAAGGGAATGATAGAACCTAATCTGTATTTTAGAAAGATTGATCGGAACTGGAGTGGAAAGGGTCAGGGGAAGGAAGAAAGTGTTCAGTCAGGGATGAGAGTTCTTAGCTAAGTTTCGGTAGCTTAAATTTTTAGTGAACTCAGAATTCACAAGAGTTTTGTGACTCTGTCCAGAAAACTTCTGGCAGCCTGGCATGGGAAAGGAGAAAGAAAAGAATGACAGGAACTCAGGGTTAGTAGTTAGCAAGGTAGGCACAATGGGAGATCATGAGAATAAATCAGAATATTGTTAAAATGGTTACAATGGTATGAGGTCCAGGCCTAGAGGGCCTGAAGGATTGAGAGCTCAGACAAGTTTTAAGCGCAAAGAACAGGTTCAATGGAAGAAATAAAATAGGAGCAAGGAAGAGATGGAAGAGTTGGGTTGAAGCAGGGAATTTTAGAGTCTGAGAACTTAGAGGTAGAGAAGTTTAGAATTGAAGAGGAGGTTCATGGGATGGGTATCTTGGATTGGTGGTGAAAGAGGTATGCATATAAAGATGATCGGAATTAAGTGTTTCGAGGACTTATAGGGAAAGAGTGTGAGAGGGTTGTCTGTTGAGGCTATAGCAGGAGGTGAGATAGAAAGGAATGAAAACTTGGATTCGAGTCTAGAAGTTATGTTCTCACTGTGAATGGAAAGCAACCCTCGTATATTTTAATGAAGTTTCATGGATCACGGATATGGTAATACTGTGTGCTGATTAGGGTTCCTGTGTACACATTGCATTTTCCATCACGAAAATCAGAAAATAAAGTAGCTGGTCTTGTGGTAGATGATGTGGAAAAGAATTAAATAAGAGGGCTGAGAGGTGATCAGGGAGGTACTTGACCACATTTACATTAGCTTTGTCCTTCCTAGTGTGCTGGGCATACTGAGTCTTTGAAAAGGATCGACTGTTGATACAGGCTCTTCTTAGTCCGTGAAATTCCTGTGTGACCAAGCTAAAGGATTGCCCACCAATGGAAAATGGTATCCTGTATCAGATACCATTTTAAATGGCCTCTCCCCCAATAATAACTAAGAAGTATACAGACATTAGAGAACACTGAGTAAGGACTCCTCCACATTGGATGTAACAAGATATTAATGTTTCAGACTTCCTGCCTTGAATGGTGTGCATCTTGAGGACAAGAAAGACATGTTTTTCATTTAAATATGTAGTGAAAGCATCTGTTTCACTAAATGCCTTTGTTTTTCATGGTTGTAGGAAGCTGTATTGGTCAGACCGAGGAACCGACAGTGGCATTCCCCCCAAGATTGCCAGCGCTAACATGGATGGCACATCTCGAAAAACTCTCTTTACTGGGAGCCTTGATAATGTGGCGTTTATCACCCTCGATATTGAGGAGCAGAAACTCTACTGGGCAGTCAGCAGCACGGGAGTGGTATGAGCACGCTTTCTAGTCTGTTGTTCTTTGTTGCCGAGCTTGCACAGCTGACATTGATTGTTCTGAGTTGTCTGGCAGTGGTTCTCAAGAAATCTCACTTGGCCATTTGTACCAGTGTTTTATTGCCCTTTCTCTCAATAACTTCTTTCCCTGAAGTCCAGTTCTTTATAGTGTGTGCATGGTTCCTTACAGAATGTATATTTTTTCCTTCATTCTTTCTTTTTCTTCAAGATAAAATAATTCCATTTCTCATTTCGTATTTGTCCTTTAAGAGCCCTTTCTTTCATGTTTCAGTGATTTCAGTGCTTTTCTTCGCAAGTTCTCAAAGGCTCTCCGATTGCACAGACTAAGAAAAAAAAAAAATAGCAAGCTTCTGAGCTCAGTGCCCCCTCACAGCTACATATGACGCTCTAATGTCCTAACATGGTAGATGGATGTGTGAAAACTCCCTTTCCTGGTAATTTTAAACTCCAAGGTGGAGTTCATTACATTCTGCCATAAGAAGCAGGAGCTATAAATTCCATTCATTGACAGAAATAACATTTGATCTTCACTACTGTGCTTATGCAGCTGAGCTGGGACTGGGCACATAGAAGGTGCTCAGTAATAATTATTGCTCAACTAAAATATTGTTTTGGATGTTGAGTGTGTGCTAGTCTCTTCCTTGCTTTAAAGAACAGGAGTGATTTCAGAGCCGTCTTTGACATGGATGCTCTCCATAAAATTGTCCGGTAGGTTTGGTTTTCAGTTCATGACAGCTCGCTGAGTACTCATTTCACTCCTGATATGTGTTTATAATGTTGAAAAAGAAGTAGGTGATGTGTGTGAAAGCACTTTGCAGAAGCTCGTGCCACATGGTGTGGCTTCTGCTTACAAATTCGCGTGTCCCAGACCAGACTCCCCAGGCCCCTCCCCTTCCTGTTTCCACATCTGCTCCGCTCTCTGGAATCTGTGAGCTGGTTGGTGGTATGACTCCTCATCCTTTCTCCTAGGCTAGAACCCACATGGTCCTCCTTCACTCTAATAACCACATCCTTATTTAATCATCACAAAATCCTGGCAGTTTGTCCCCATGCCTCTTCTCTCAGGTCCAGCCTTTTTCTGCCACTTCCACCATTCTGGGCCACTTCTCTCTAGCCTTGACAAGAGCACGACCCTCACTAATGAACCTGAACCTGTTTTAGTGATGGAGGCATGTGGTCTTCATAAAACCACAAGGAACCCTGGAACCCTGGCCCAGATAAGTAGCTCCAGATACTTCAGCCAAGCGTGGTCAGCTCATCTGGTCCTGGTCACTCCCTCAGCAGCTCCCCTCAGAGCTTAGCTCCCCTGTTCTCTACCCTTCCGGAACCTCTGTCTGTTTCTAGGGCATAACCTGCTCTCATAACTGCTGGGTTCCCTTGTCCAGGAAGGCAGGAGTCACACCCCGTTTCTCTGTTACCAGCACTCAGCTCAGATCCTGGCGCAGAGGAGGCACTTGAGACAAGTTTCTGGAATGAAATCAAACCAGCTATGTCTACATTTTGTTTTTCTTCCAGAGCAGAATGCTTGTCACTTCCCGTTAGAAACTTCATTCTTGAGTTCTTTTCTAGTTCATCAGAGTCATTTTGACTCAGGCTTGTTACTGTGCTGATATAACAGCGCTATCTTGCTGTCTTGCTGTGAGTGTGTTGAGCACGTTTCCTATCTCCGTTGCAGAAATAGTTGGTGAAGATGTTAAACGCAGGGCCAGTTAGACATTAAATGTGTATTATCCTTGACCAGAATATCACATGCAGGGATTAGTCCCCTATTCGTCACCATGCCATCTGAGAAAGTTGATTGGCTTATTTGGATTTCAGCTTCATCGTCAGTGAAATGGGCACAATGACGTTTGTCTCACCTACATAGATGTGACTATCAAATATAGTCGGAAATCCCTGGAAAGGAGAGAGTGCTATATACATGTGAAACATTATTAAGAGAATATTGGTTTTAAACATTTTCCTCATTGCGCCATGAAACAGTCAATAATGAAAATTTTGATCTTTCAGATTGAAAGAGGAAACGTGGATGGTACAAATCGAATGATCCTGGTAAACCATCTTGCCTACCCCTGGGGACTTGCTGTCTATGGCCCCTTCCTTTATTATACCGATGAAGAATATGAGGTCATTGAAAGGGTTGACAAGGCTACTGGGGCCAACAAAATAGTCTTGAGAGATAATGTCCCAAATCTCAGGGGCCTTCAAATTTATCAAAGACGTGGTGAGTATTTGTCATTGAAACATACATACTCATGGGTGTATATATATTTATTCATGGGTGTCTGCACACTGACATGCCCACACAACAAACCCACATGCGCACAAAACTGTGTGCATACACATGCATGCAAACTGAAATTACCCCAAGATATTTAAAAAATTATAGCCATGTCTTAAGCATGGCTAAGTGTCAAAGACTAAGCTGGCATCTGAAAGGCCAGATTGACTGCAGAGTAAACTTACTCCCATTCTTTCCACGGCACTTTAAACTCCTTACTTTGCTTTTATTTTTTTTTTTTTTTTTTTTTTTTTTTTTTTTTTTTTTTTTTTTTTTATGCGTTACGCGGGCCTCTCACTGTTGTGGCCTCTCCCGCTGCGGAGGACAGGCTCCGGACGCGCAGGCCCAGCGGCCATGGCTCACGGGCCCAGCCGCTCCGCGGCACGTGGGATCTTCCCAGACCGGGGCACGAACCCGCGTCCCCTGCATCGGCAGGCGGACTCTCAACCACTGCGCCACCAGGGAAGCCCCTTTGCTTTTATTTTATCGTACTCCCTGACATATTATGTATGTGTTTATCATCTGGGATCTTCATTGGAAGGTAACCTCCATAAGGACAGGTATTTCGTCTGTCTTGTTTCTTACTCTCTCCCCAGTAACTAGAATAGTTGCTGGAGCATTGGAGGTGCTCAGTAAGTATTTGTTGGGTATCTGCTGGGAAAGTGATTAACATGATAGAATTTTTTTAATCTTAAAAGGAATACTCTTAGATGTTGCCTTTTTCAATAGATTTTTTTCCCAGAGATAATCTAACTTCTGATTGGCCCCTTTATATTAACATTATGATCTGGAGATTATTTTTTATAATTTTGAAATATTTTATAGCTTTTAGTCCCTAGCCAAAGATTTGTTTGCTGTCCTATAACCTAGGTTTGTTACTTGGTATTATTTTATTGCATGTTCAAAAAGCCCTTAAATATTCTTATTTAATATACTTTAAATCAAATGCTCATTACAGTGTTGATCATGTAATTAAAACTGATATAATTTAAAATGCCAGTACATAGGTCAAGAGGGCAAAAAGAGAAAAAATTAGAATTTGTTGACTGACCTCCCTAATTCCTCTAATTCTTGAATGATTTGTGGAAGAAAAACAATTGGTGCTCCATTCTCTATTATTATATAATATATAAACTATATAACTATTATATAGTTGTGGTCCTGTTTTAAACCTCTGTACGTGTTAATTCTATAAGCAGTAGGCTCTCCAATATTGTTTTTAGGTTAAATCAGATTCCATGTTTTGTTACTTACTTTTATAATGACTTATTTGGTGACTCAGTTGAAAAATTTGACATGGAGTGGCAAGTAGGTGGGGTGAAAAGTTACAAACTAATTTTGATTTCATTTAGGCTCCGAATCCTCAAATGGCTGTAGCAACAACGTGAATGCCTGTCAGCAAATTTGCCTGCCTGTACCGGGAAGACTGTTCTCATGTGCCTGTGCCACCGGATTTAAACTCAGTCCTGATAACCGGACCTGCTCCCCATATCACTCTTTCATTGTTGTTTCCACGCTGTGGGCAATCAGGGGCTTTAGCTTGGAATTGTCAGATCATTCAGAAGCCATGGTGCCAGTGGCAGGCCAAGGTATGCCAACTCCAGTATAAGTCACATTTGACTCCATCTGGTGCCATGTTGAAGTCCTTGGTACCATAAAACATTTCTCCACGTCTGGATTCGGCACATAAGGAAGCTTGTTTATCCTGCTTGATAACCATATTCACATGTCCTCATGACTCATCTCTGTTTTCTTATCTCTAAAAAGTCATGGATCTAAGTTACCATCTTGTAAATAAAGTCACTAAGTTTTTCAACCAACTTTTCATTTTGAAAAATATCAAATGCAGAAAAGTTGAAAAAATGGTATAGAGAACATCCTTATACCCGCTAGATTCAACCATTCTTAACATTTCACCACATTTGAGCCTTCAATCTCTCTGTGTGTTTATGTGTGTATACATACATATACATATATTTTGAATGAACCTTTTGAAGATATATTGCAGATATCATGACACTTCACCCCTGTCTACTTAGCATGCAGCTTGAAGGGCATTATCATCTAATTCATATTTTTTCCTGTTGGCCTCATAATATTTTTATAGCTGTGGATTTGTTCCAGCCAAGGTCTAATCAAGATTCACGCATCGTATTTGGAATGTCTGTTTTGTGTCTTTTGATCTGTAGTAGTTACCCCAGTATATTGTTATGACAGTGATTTTTTTGAAGAGACAACCCTATTGTCTTTTTAGCATCTCACATTGAGGATGTCTGATTACTTCCTCATAGTGTCGTTTAACTTGTCATTCAATTTATACCCTGATTTCCCACGAAATGAAAGTTAGGTCTAATTGCTTGATTAGATTGGGGTTGAACACACTTGAGAAGAATCCTTCACAGAGGAAGCTGTGTCCCTGATACAGAACCTCATTAAAAAGGACATAATGTCAGCTTGTCCCCCTCTTAGTAATGCTTAAGCTTGATCACTTGGTTAAGGTGCTCACCGTGAAGTCTCTGCTTATTTTCCCCCTTTGTAATTTGTATGAAATCTTTGGGGTCACACTTTGGTACCCATGAATGTGTTTTTCCCTGGGCACCTTTTATTCATCGGTTTGAGCCATTGATGATCCTTGTCTGAAATGATTATTTAATTGGGCATTGCAAAATGGTGATTTTTCTTGTTCTATCATTCCTTCTACATTCATTCTCTTTTTAAAATAATTAATTAATTTTTGTCTGCATTGGGTCTTTGCTGCTGTGTGCGGGCTTTCTCTAGTTGCGGCGAGTAGGGGCTACTCTTTGTTGCGGTGTGTGGGCTTCTCATTGCGGTGGCTTCTCTTGTCGCGGAGCACGGGCTCTAGGCGCTCAGGCTTCAGTAATCGTGGCATGCGGGCTCAGTAGTTGTGGCTCACGGGCTCTAGAGCGCAGGCTCAGTAGTCGTGGCGCACAGGCTTAGTTGCTCTGTGGCTTGTGGGATCTTCCCGGATCAAACCCGTGTCTCCAGCATTGGCAGGCGGATTCTTATCCACTGCACCATCAGGGAAGTCCCTACATTCATTCTTCTATAAAGGAGAGCTCTCCTTTTTACTGTCACATGCACTCAAGTTTTTATTTTTTTAATTCAGTGTAGAATCATTTAGCATAATTATTCTTTTGATGCTCCAGGCAATCCATTTTGGCCGGGGAGAGCCTCTCAAAGTGGCTGCCTGTATTTTTTCGACATGATCCCATTAGTGTTCGAGTGCTTCCTTGTTTCTTGGTCTAATAAATATGTTCCAGGCTCACCTTGTACCTTCCCTTCCCAAACCTATAATTAGCCATTTCTCCCAGGAGCCAGTGCTCTTTACTGTGGGAAGTGGTTTTTAGAAACTAAGATCCGGGGGTAAATGTGCTCATTGCAACTGGGAAATAAATAGCTTTATTTCATAATGGGGGCATGGTTGGAGCAGGGGGGTTTGGGAATGAGAGTTTGAGAGGAAGGGCAGACATTTTTAAAACTTCTAGTTCAAGCTAGAGTATTGTTTAATGATCTTTTCTTAAATATTCTAGGACGAAATGCACTGCACGTGGATGTGGACGTATCTTCTGGCTTTATTTATTGGTGTGATTTTAGCAACTCTGTGCCATCTAATAATGCAATCCGTAGAATCAGACCAGATGGGTCTAGCTTTACAAACATCATTACAGATGGGATAGGAGAAAATGGAGTCCGGGGTATTGCAGTGGATTGGGTAGCAGGTGGGTAGGCTATATAGTGATTTTATTGAAAAGGCTTTTCATGTTTGCATTTCTTATTTATTTATCATCTTATTTATGCTATAAAGTTTAACATAAGTGCGACAGATCTGTTTTTCTGAATGTTTATTGGGATTACTTAAAATAGATTGAATTGTGTTTTTAGAATAAACGTAACAGACTTGTGTCTGTTAATGATAAGGTGTTTCAGCTGACAGATTCATTAGAGATTATCTCATTTGCTTCTATTATTAACAGGATCAAACTGTAGGCAAAATGGATAGAAATATTTAATTATGTAGGTTTATTTCCCACTTAGATGAGCATCTAATTTCTAAATTAGAAATGTCTAAATTTTCAAAGAGAAAGGGATATCAAAATATAATGTAAACCATGAAATATGACATTTACTTTAAAGGTTAGCAATTTTACTTGCCGAATTCTTAATTGCTTCCTCATGTTAATGTATGAAAACCGTTTTGATTATTAGGTACTTTATTGTAGTTAAATTGAAATGCCTGACCCAATATTACATTAACTTAGCTATACTGATTCATGTACTTAATTTTGGATTACCACTGAATTTTAATGATACACTGACAAACAAATGTATTATACTTCTAGAATATAATCCCGTTATATCAAAATAGGTATCACTGTGTGTTATCAAGCTTGGCAAATAGATATCACTTAGAAATATTAAAATATATTATGAAAATCTAGATACTATAATAGTTAATTGCCAATAGTAAACATGGTAATATGGTTAGGTAAGGCTTTAATTTGGTTCTTAAATTCCATTCTTGATTACAAATTTACTACATTATTTCTGAGGATAGAGATAAAACAAGGGTCAACAGCCTATAGCCTGTTGGTCAAATGCAGCCCACCACCTGTTTTGTAAGTAAAGTTTTGCTGGAACACAGCTATGCCCATTCATTTATGTATTGTCTATGATCGCTTTCATGTTACTGTGGCATGAGTATACTGTATACTCTGCAAAGCCTGAAATATTTACTCTTTGGCCCCTTACAGAAAAAGTTTGCCAACCCTTAGTAGCAGTACAACAGACTTCTGACTACATGGAATCAATGCGGGCTCCCTCTCTATTCCTTAAACTATCTTCCTGCCATGCTTTTTATTCTAGCATTTACATTGTTCTTTAGTGCCCAAAGGCAAATGGCCTTTTGTTTTGGTGACTTTAGAAGGTCCTTGGGATGAAAACCTCTACACTACTTAGAAAGGCAAGAAAAGATCTCGCGTTAATGCCAAACAGAAAGAGCATTTGATGACATAGGTAACAACCTGAGATATTGCTGGCTCTCACTCTTTGCTCCTTTCATCATGTTGGAGTAGAAGGTATGTCATGATAATGAGTCTTTGAAAATTCAGGTAGAAGAGGAAGGACATTCTGGAAAATACACCTTTCAGTAGAAAGTGGGTTATGATGTTTGCTATGAATTCGGATCTGCTTTAGAAGCTGAAGAGAGTTACATTCTCTTTAAATGTGAAGAAACAATCTATTTAGTTCCTAAGAGTAAATATTTATTTTTCTAAGTCTAAACTGAGATATTAACCTATCATCCTGGAAAAGACAACATATACTGACCCAAACCTCAATCTTACAAACGGTATCTTCTTCTTCCTTCTTGTTTTTCCATTCATCAGCATGCTCTTTCATTTTTCTGCAGGAAATCTTTATTTCACCAATGCTTTTAGGTCTGAAACACTGATAGAAGTTCTAAGGATCAATACCACCCATCGCCGTGTTCTCCTTAAAACCACAGTGGATATGCCCAGGGATATTGTTGTAGACCCCAAGAACAGATACCTCTTCTGGTCTGACTATGGACAAAACCCAAAGATTGAACGTTCTTTTCTTGACTGTACCAATCGAACTGTGCTTGTATCAAACATCGTTGCCACACCACGGGGCTTGGCATTGGACCTTAGCAATGGCTACGTTTATTGGGTTGATGATGCTTTAGATTTAATTGCAAGGGTCAGCATTGATGGAGGGGAATCTGAAGTAATTCGTTTTGGCAGTCGTTACCCCGCTCCTTATGCCATCACTATATTAGGAAATTCCATCATATGGGTAGACAGGAATTTAAAAAAAATCTTCCAAGCTAGCAAGGAGCCATATAAAGCAGATCCACCAACAGTTATAAGGGACAATATCGACTGGCTAAGAGATGTGACCGTCTTTGACCAGAATGCTCAGCCCCGGTCACCAGCAGAGGTCGACGACAACCCTTGCTTGGAGGACAATGGAGGATGCACCCATTTCTGCTTTGCTCTGCCTAAACTGCACACCCCAAAATGTGGCTGTGCCTTTGGGACCCTGCAAGGTGATGGCAAGAGCTGTGCCATTTCATCAGAGAATTTCCTCATCTTTGCCTTGGATGATTCCTTGAGGAGCTTACACTTTGACCCTGAGGACTATAGTCAACCTTTCACAGCAATAAGTGTGGAAAGAATTGCCGTGGCCCTAGACTATGACAGCATAGATAACAGAATCTACTTCACACAAATTTTACAATCTGGAAAAGGCCAGATTTCCTATGTCAACCTGAATTCAAGGAGCAGTTCTCCCACCGTTGTTGTTTCGGGTAAGTGCACGCTACGTGTAGCTTATCTTGGAAGGAGACACAATAGGGTCAACACACGTGGATAACCCAGGGGTTCTAAAATGCATATTGAGACTCTAACTTCTTTTTGTGTTTTTGTTGGTGTATGTCCAGGCATAGGGAATCCTGAGGGCATTGCCTTTGACTGGATCAATAGAAGAATTTATTACAGTGACTACACCAACCAGACAATTAAGTCCATTGCCACGGATGGGTCTAAGCACACTGTGATAGCCCGAGTTACAAAGCCAAGAGCAATTGTGTTAGATCCTTGCCAAGGGTATGCCATGGTCTGCTTATTTCTGGAGGGAGTGGGGTCTGAAATTATTTTATGCTCATAGAGAGCCAGTGTTTTGTGGGCTTGTAGCACTGTAGCTACAGATTCAAGGGTGAAAGAGCATGAGTGACTCTACCTGGGATGGAACTCCCATTGATGCTAGGAAAATTGGCAGCATACTAGCGAATTAATGCTCTGACTCAGTAAATCCACATTGGGCAAGTTGTATGGATGGGAATGGAGTAGGGTTTCATTTTGCCATATTGGTGTCAATTTACAGTTAAAGAATGCTGCCATCTTTCTTAAGTAAAAAGAGTGAGGTTCTTTGTGATGAATTATGACTCCTTTTGGATCACTAGGTACATGTATTGGACCGACTGGAGTACTAATGCCCAAATTGAGAGAGCCACACTGGGAGGAAACTTCCGGGAATCCATCGTGAACAGTGACCTGGTCTGGCCCAACGGGCTCACTCTGGACTATGAAGAAGGCTGTCTCTACTGGGCAGATGCTAATCTGTATGTGTCTTTGGTTATTCCTGCGGGTGTTGATGAGAAGATTTCTTCCTCCCTCTTCAAAAAAAGAGGGATATGCATAATGTGATGAAATATTGGTGAATACATCTGTGAAAACTGATCTATATCATGAGGTTGAATAACTGTGAACTGAAGGCATCTAAAGATGCATTACTAGACAAGTTAATTTCAACTATAATTACAAATGTAGTCATTCAATTTATAATTTACGGGCCTCATGTAAGTACCATAAAATCTGAATGACTTTTTTTTTTTTTTTTTTTTTTTTTTTTTTTCAAAACGGGCTGTCACACTTTTATTTACGTAGTCACACCATATATTTCAACGTAATTCGCATATTTTTTTTTTTTTTAAATATTTATTTATTTATTTATGGCTGTGTTGGGTCTTCGTTTCTGTGTGAGGGCTTTCTCCAGTTGTGGCAAGCGGGGGCCCCTCTTCATCGCGGTGCGCGGGCCTCTCACTATTGCGGCCTCTCTTGTTGCGGAGCACAGGCTCCAGACGCGCAGGCTCAGTAGCTGTGGCTCACGGGCCCAGTTGCTCCGCGGCATGTGGGATCTTCCCAGACCGGGCTCGAACCCGTGTCCCCTGCATTGGCAGGCAGATTCTCAACCACTGCGCCACCAGGGAAGCCCTGAATGACTTTTCAATGCACACTGATAGTAAGTTTTCTCTGGGCTTTTAGCGTTCAGTATCTTGTAAAAACATTTTCCTTCAGTCTTTGTCTTTTCATTGTCTTCTCAAAAAAGTTCTTTCTTCTGTGCCAGCTTCTTCTCAATTTCATAGTGTTTTGCTTATAAACTTCTGTCAGCTCTAATTTTATATGTAACTCTCCAAGTACTCCTGAAATTACTCACATTCCAATCATCCGAATGATTGAAGAGATGAGATGATTTTGTTTATTATGGCTGGTGTCTGCATGGTGGGAATCTTAACTTTTCTTGCTTATTTTCTTATGATTTTGGTCTTGTGCCACTGAGCACCTAACAACTTCATCTTTATTTTCTCACTTGAAACAAAGCAGTGATGTTTTGTGTCTAAGTTTGGATCATTCTAGGTAAATATCTCAAAGTAAATGACAAATGGAAAAAGTCATTAAGGGAGTGGGAAGGGAAAAGTAATTCACATTTTAAAAAAATATATTTATTTATTTGGCTGCATCGGGTCTTAGTCGCAGCATGTGGGAATCTTTAGTTGCAGCATGTGGGATCTAGTTCCCTGACCAGGGATTGAACCCGGGCCCCCCGCATTAGGAGTGCGGAGCCTTAGCCACTGGACCACCAGGGAAGTCCCATGTAATTCACATTTTATTGAGTGACTACTCTGTGCTAAACACCGAGTTCCATGCGATACATGTATTATTTCATAATGCTCTCCCGTTTTCAAATGTTAGTCTGGTTCCCTTTGTAGGATTACTCGTGGGTTATATTAATATGTGGAAATCAATGATTTATATAGGCCATTGTTTGATAAGCAGATGAAGTTCTCCCATTACCAGAAGAAACATTTCTTGCTGCCATAGGCTGCACTTGAAAAGAAAGCTGGGGGCTTGTGTAAAGCCATGGTTGGGCTCAGGCATTGGGTTCCAGCTGAGGAACGTATTCTTTCTGGATTCCAGCTTTTTTTTTTTTTTTTTTTCCCATCTTCGTTTTAGGCAGAAGATTGAGCGCATCACTCTACAGGGCCTGGAGCGGGAGGTCATTGTCAGCAGAGCCAATAATCCTTTTGGTTTGGCTGTCTATGGCCAGTATGTTTACTGGACTGACTGGTTCAATAAAAAAATTTACCGAGCAAACAAATATGATGGGTCAAGTCAGACTGCAATGACCACGACTCTTCCCTTCCTGCCTAAGGGTATTCGTGCTGTCGTGAAGGACCAACAGCAGTGTCACAATCCTTGCGATCAGTTTAATGGGGGCTGCAGCCATATTTGTGCACCAGGTAAGGCACTGGCCATGAAGCTAGACTCATGGAGAGTAATAATAATGATGACCACTAGTAAGGAAGGCTGAGGGAATATTCAGCTCTAATAGGAGAAAAAATTCTTTTTGTTTTCAGAGTAACTTATAAAATAGATTTCAGGGTTTGTATGTTGAGAAGAAGACTTTGAAGGGTTTCTTTTGTATTCCATGTGGAGCCTTCTTACAAAGACATTTTTAATTCAAGCTTGATGGAGGTAGAAAGAAACATGCAGGTTAGGCTGCTGCATCTCATGTCTTGAATAGAAATTTCATCAATGAGCTAACGTTCCTTATAAAAGGATTTAATTCTTTCACTTAGGAGGTACAGTTTTTAGTGGATATTTTAGAGTGTGGTGTGTGCTTCAGAAGTGTGTTTTATAGAGAACAACAAATTCATAGGAAGACGTGCCTTTTGAGACTGTTGCTTTGCAGATTTTGCTGAGAAGGTAGAATCATTGCTAACGTTTCAGTGAAGACGAGATAGTGGTTTAAAGATTAAGGTGAAGTAGCCACATTTATTAGAAATTGGTGGTGGTTCTTATTGATGGAAAAATGACTCAGAGTAGAGTTTCCATGGCTTGTCTTATAGCGTGTTTAATATAGAAGCTGTGGCCAATGCTCTTCTGGAGGAGAAAATATGAATGTTTGCTACACAAATCTTTAGCTTTTCCTGGGCCTACCTTTCTTCAGGTCCAAATGGCCCTGAGTGCCAGTGTCCACACGAGGGCCACTGGTACCTGGCCAACAACAATAAGTACTGCATCCGGGATAATGGTACAAGGTGCCATAGTTCCAAGTTCACCTGCCTCAATGGGAACTGCATCCCAGAGCAGTGGAAATGTAACGACATTGATGACTGTGGTGACAGCAGTGACGAGCTGGAAACTCTCTGTGGTGAGTTGGACTCTTGGAACTTTTGTTAAGAACTCACAATGTACCAAGTGTTTGGTCCTTTTAGAAGTGAAAAACATTTACTCTGAGAATCTAGACTTGCACTTTGCTTAAATCACACATAAGCTGATATATGTGCTGTGAAGTAGTGTATGATGCTTTATTAGGAAGCACCTCTATAGTGGTTAAGAGCAAAGGTGCTGGATGCCATTTACAGTCTGTAGAGGCCTGGGAAAGTTACTTAACCTCTCTGAGCCTCAATCACATTAAAGCATTGTGTTTGAAAACTTAACGTGATTAAATTTAATGTGATTGAGATAAACTTATACATTGAGATGGTAGAGAAATGGAGTGACTTTGCCATTTGCTTAAAATACTTCATTTGCTAAAAGAAGCATACAAAATATTTGCTTAATCTAACTAATTTAAAGTGTTATCTCACTTTGCATGCAGTGCGTTTTGCCTTGGAAGGTAAACCCAAAGTGTCTTATTTTATTTGCTTGTATCTTTTTAGAAAATGGGATGATGCTTTAATCCAGAAGCTTCTTCAATGTTTTTTTTCCCCCTCCTCTTAGCGTATCACACCTGCCCTTTGACAAGCTTCACCTGTGCCAACGGGCGATGCGTCCAATATCGTTATCGTTGTGATCACTACAATGACTGTGGTGACAACAGTGATGAGGCAGGGTGCCTGTTCAGGGCTTGTAACGAAACCACGGAATTTACTTGCAGTAATGGAAAGTGCATCCCGCTTCACTTAGTCTGCGATGGAATGGACCACTGCCATGATCACAATGCTTCAGATGAGAAAAATTGCTGTAAGTTCATCTTCAGTACTTGTGCTTTGGAGTCTTGAAGTCTTAGAGCTTGGGAGATGAAATTTTTGTATAAAGACAATGCATTTTCTGAGAAAAAACCCCATAGTATTCATCTAAAACATACATTTCATTTTAATACAGTCTACTAAGCGATTTTTTAAAACTATTCTACCTAGTATTTGAATTATTCACCTAAATTTATGGATCTGTACAACCATTGACTATTTAACGTACAGCATTTTCTCCTTGGTTTATACATCTGACGGTTTTAAAGCTTTACCAGTGGTTACTGACAAAAATGATTGATTAATGTGTTGTGTTTAATGTTTGTTGTGCAAAAAGGTATGTAGTACAGTGTTGACTGAAATGATTTGTCTCTTTAGTTTTTCTGGTGAATTGCTTTTTAGTGAATTGATTTTCCAAAATTTCTGGGATTTGCACTTTAGAATCTTGAGAAAACAAAAGGGCGGAGCGTGAGCACAAATGTATTTTTAGTTTGGGTATATCTACATGTTCCATTGCTTTTTTTTTTTTTTTTTTTTTTTTGCGGTATGCAGGCCTCTCACTGTTGTGGCCTCTCCCACTGCGGAGCACAGGCTCCGGACGCGCAGGCCCAGCGGCCATGGTTCACGGGCCCAGCCACTCCGTGGCATGCGGGATCCTCCCGGACCGGGGCACGAACCGGTATCCCCTGCATCGGCAGGCGGACTCTCAACCACTGCGCCACCAGGGAAGCCCTCCATTGCTTTTGTAGGCACTTAAACACAATATTTATTCGGGTGTGCCCTTTTTTTTTTTTTTATCAACAAGTGGCCAATCTGTTTCATCTATCTCCCCAAACTTTTTTTTTTTTTTTTTTTTTTTTTTCCTGCGGTACGCGGGCCTCTCACTGCTCTGGCCTCTCCTGTTGTGGAGCATAGGCTCCGGACGCGCAGGCTCAGCGGCCATGGCTCACGGGCCCAGCCGCTCTGCGGCATGTGGGATCCTCCTGGACCGGGGGCACGAACCCGTGTCCCCTGCATCGGCAGGCGGACTCTCAACCACTGCGCCACCAGGGAAGCCCCCAAACTTTATTTTGGGTATTTTAATGCAACTCCCAGACATACATATCACTGATAAAGACCTTCTGAAAAGCAACTACTATGCCAGTATTATGCCCAACAAAATCAACAATACTTATTTAATATCCTCTAGTACTCAGTCCATATTCAGATTTTATCACTTGTCCCCAAAATGTCAACAGTTGCTCTGTTCAAATTATGATTCAGGCAAGGTCTACACATTGATTTAGGCTGGAATTGAGGCCTAGTGATTTGATTACATTAGACTCAATTCTTTGGGCAAGAACACTTCATAGGTGGAGCTATTTCTTGTCGTATCACATAATGAAGCACATAATGCTTGATTGTTCCACTTTAAGTGAGGATGAAATTAATTAGTGAATTTAGAAGTCAGCCTGAATCTTCCCTTAGGAAGTTCCCATCAACCTTTCACCCACTGGTTTTAGCATCCGTGGATGGTTGTTCCATAAATTCATTATTACTTTAAGGGTTACAAAATAGACATTTTAAAATTTTATCGTTCCTTGCACATTTATTAGCTGACGTTCCATAAAGAAGAAATTTCCCTTATTAACTATTTTGTTACCCTGAAATAAAATTCTGCAGCGTAAATGTCTGATTCTTTCCCTTTGTCATTTTTGAGAGTAATGAGTTGGTGACCAATGAGCACTAAGTTTTTGCTTTGTTTTGTTTTTACTATTGTGTTAAACTCATGGATTTTTACGTTTTTGAGTTGAAATGCAGTGAAGTAAGTTACTGGTTTCGGTGCTTAATTGTTCTATCTTCGGCCAGCAGGAACCCTGGTAAAGTTGGGTTCTCTGTTATTTTGACTTGACCCCATTCAGTCTTCCATAGCTCAGACTTGTACATTTCCTGTCTCAGACCTGGAATTGGCCTCATTCCTTTTGTGGTATTTAAAAATTACCACAGTGTTGCATTACCCATTCCTATTTGGCTTTTATTGCTTCTAGGCCTTTTTATTGGATAGAGCTAGGAAATACAATTCTTAAGGGGAAAAAAAACGATATTGGTATTTTCCATTTTAATTTGAGATAACAGGTTTTTTACCTTTTGGATTTTATAATCATGTCTCTTTTACTTAAAAATCTTGGTTTGTAATAAGTGACATTAACATAGTCACTTATTTTCTTTATTCTATAATAATTTCAACATGCCTATAATAATTTCAAAGTAACCACACGAATACAATTAAAGATTTTAGGTCCTTCTTGTTCTTAGATTATTTCCCACTAGGAATATGCAGTCATCTGTTACTGTTTCCAAATTTTAGGAATTGCTTTTCTTTATCTGTTTTTATTTCATTATGTTTATTTATACAAAATAATGTGCATGGTTTCATAGTCAAAATTATACAGCAAGGTGCATTCACAGAGTCCTTCTTCCTTGTCGTCTCCACCCTGCTCCCTCCATACTATTCTCAATCTGTTCATAGGGGTTACAATTTTCATTAGTTTTATCTTTTCATCATTGTTTTTAGTGTAAGCATTTCTTTCTTGCTAGACATACACATTGCCATCATTTTTCTTACACAAAAGATAGCCTAGTGTTCTTCTTTCTTTCTTTTTTTTTTTTTTTTTTTTTTTGCGGTATGTGGGCCTCTCACTGTTGTGGCCTCTCCCGTTGCAGAGCACAGGCTCCGGATGTGCAGGATCAGTGGCCATGGCTCACGGGCCCAGCCGCTCCACGGCATGTGGGATCTTCCCGGACCGGGACATGATCCCGTGTCCCCTGCATCGGCAGGCAGACTCTCAACCACTGCACCACCAGGGAAGCCTCTGCTTTCTTACTGTTAATATATCCTGGAGATCATACCATCATTCCTTATCAATATACAGAGATCTTCTTCATTCCTTTTTACAGCTACATATTACTCCATTGTGTGGATATGCCATCATTTATTTAACCAAGAGTGGGGAGTCATGCTGATGCTATTAAATAATGAAAACAGACAATTACAACTATAAAGCAGCCTCCCCTCTCCTCCATGGCCTGTGGTATCAGCTGGAAATATCTCTTTTTACTGTAGAATGTATGGCATCCCATAAGTGTCATGGATCATGCCTCTGTGATAGCTTTGAACATCCTTCCCTTCTGGTGGTTTGATTCTGCGATAGATCTGTTAGCGTGGACGTGTATGATGTGTATGTGGTGGGTAAGTTCCAAATGTTTATCTGGTTGTCTTTTTCAAGCTGATCGCACGTGCCAGCCTGGATATGTAAAATGTATGAATTCAACTGTTTGTATTCCTCATCTTTTCTTGTGTGATGGAGACAACGACTGTGGAGATATGAGTGATGAAAACCCCATTTTCTGTGGTAAGATAAAACTGCTTTTCCTTCTGTGGTTCCAGGGATGCATGTCTTGAGCTAATGCAAAGATACATCGCCTGGGTGTTTGGGCTAATTTCAATTTGTCATCTCAAATTGACCTTGTAAGTAGATTCAGTAGGCAGTTACTTTAGGATGTAATTGTAGGGGCATAAGAAGCCCCTTCTCTCTGTTCGCTGGCTGGATGCCTGACTCCAAATATTTCTTCCAGAGACCAGCTCTAATGCCTAACTTTCTACAATTAAAGACCTTTTGTCTTCAGGAACTCCAGGCAGAATCTGCACATTGAGCCCTTGTATTTGCTCTCAATACATTTGTAGTAGCCATTAGTAACTGAAATAATTTTTCTCTCTTTTTCATATGTTTGACTTTCAGAAACCTTAATTGCATATTTAGCCATTTGGTTTAATCAAATAATTTCCTGTATCTATTAAACTAAAAGGCCTTTCTTAAGCACGATGATTTTGAGACTATTGGTGTAAATAGATGCATCCTTTAAGAACTTAGTGATTGTCATCAGGCCAGGTTACAGTCCAAGAGCAGAAGTCAGCTGTAAAAACAGCAGCAAGAGGTAGCAGAAAATCTAGAAAACACATTAGACCAGGACTACCTCAGGTTATGCGAGAAAAGAATCAATGTTCATGTGTAGGCAGAGTCATTTACTCAAATGAATTATAAGGATGATTAAAAGCAGAACTTTGCTAACTCTCTAGAATCATGGTCTAAGATGGCTAAAAGATTGTGTGTAGGGTGAACTCAGATTTGGTTATATTGTTGATTTTGCTTTTCAATAGCATTTATTTTATTTTATGTTATGGCAGAAAACATAGAACCAAGTTTTCTTTTATCTATAATTTGTGATCTCATGTGTCAAAAAATAGTCTTTTGGTATTTCTAACAAATGCAATTCATTTTTGAACTTCTGGAATTTAGAAAAAAATTCTGGGAAACTGGAGTGGTATTGCTCTCCCATACTCTTCCCTCCCAATGGAAAACTTATACAAAAACTCATTTCCCAGGCCTCAGCCTTCCTTTCTTGGCAGCTCGTATCCAGATCAGAGATACAGGCAGATTATTAGGAACAAGCTTGTGTGTTGCTCATGGGTTTTATCTTCTTTGCCTCCTGCAGTCTCTAAATCGTGTAAGAGCGATGAGTTCCACTGCACATCTGGATCCTGTATTCCTAGCTTTTGGTTTTGTGATCACGAAAGAGATTGTTCTGACGGCTCTGATGAACCTGACACTTGTGGTAAGAGAGTAAGCAAGCATGGGAAGCATTGTAATGCGGCTGAAGACCCTCTTCCGACTACTTCAAATATAGACTATGATTCTGGCTGCGGAATGTTTGCACTCCTTGCTGAAACCACTCAGCAGACATTCATTAAAAACCTGCTCATGCAGGGCACTGGGTGGGTTGCTGATCAGGATATGCAGGCTGCTGATCGATGCAGATGAAAAGAGATTATGTTGGTGATGCACCTGGTACCTGCCTGGCTTGTAGAACTCAATTAATAGTAATTGACTCTGAATTGGAATTTCTGAACTTGGCTGAGTTCTGACCCATAAGACTGTGGGAGGATCCAAGAGTGATTGAAATCATCATATACAGGTGGAGGGGGCATACGAGGGGCACATATTTCTTTCTGTTCTGTGTGCCAGCTGAGGAGGTAGGGTCCATGGCCATCTGAGCTTCCTGAGATGTTCCAAGGACCTTCTAGTTATATTCTTAGAGGCAGTTATGTGTTGCTTGTGTTTGAAGGCTACTATTTACCTTTGCAAGTCCTAATCTATATCCACACACAATTTTTTTACATAATTTAAAAAATACAAAGGTAAAATCTAATACATTGCTTTTTTGTCTGTCAATATTGCTGTATAGGGGTCAGCAAACTATGGCCATGGGCTAGCTGCTTGTCTTTATAAATAAAGTTTCATTAGAATGCAGCCACATCCTGGCTATGGCTGCTTTTTTGCTACAGTGGCAGTGTCAAGTAGGCGTGACAGAGAACATATGGCCTGTGAACCTAAAATATATACTGTCTGGTTAAGAGAGAGTTTGCTGACCCCTGTTACAAAGTCTTCGTACTCCTGTTTAATGGCTGTGTGATATTCCATTGAGTGGTTATATGATCATTGAGTTAACTGCCTCTATTTTAAGCATTTAGATTGCTTTATTTTTTTTCCTGTATTATAAATATCACTGCAGTAAGTACCATCACATATAAAGCTTTTTTTTGGAGTGGTATTTTCTTTTTATAAATTTATTTACTTATTTTTGGCTGCGTTGGGTCTTCGTTGCTGCGTGCAGGCGTTCTCTAGTTGCGGTGCATGGGCTTCTCACAGTGGTGGCTTCTCTTGTTGCAGAGCATGGGCTCTAGGGTGCACGGGCTTCAGTAGTTGTGGCACACAGGCTCAGTAGTTGTGGCGCACGGGCTTAGTTGCTCCACGGCAATGTGGGATCTTCCCGGACCAGTGTTCGAACCTGTGTCCCCTGCATTGGCAGGCAGATTCCCAACCACTGCGCCACCAGGGAAGTCCCTGGAGGGGTATTTTCTTAAGACCATTAGCCTAGTTTTGCAGCTGAATTCAGACTATTTTCTATTCCTATCTTCCCTCAGGTTCAAATTCTGTGGCTAGTAGAATGTGATATTAGAAGCTCTTTGCCAATTTCTTTTTCCCCAACACTAAGAGTTTTGAGAAAACAAAGGGCACATAGAGTTTTGAAGATCTGTAAGGGAAATAATAACTGTTAGGTGGGTAGAATAGTCTTAGAGATTGGTTTAAATATATGAACTATTGGTTCAAATATATGAAGAATAAATATAGTTTCCAGACTTCTCCATGGGAACAAAGGTCATAGTAATAGCAATTAGTACCAACTGTCTGACATATTAAAGAGAAGTAAACACACAATCTAATATGAATGTATTCTCATAATATGCAGAGATATATTTTTTTCTAGTTTTATTGAGATATAATTGACATACAGCACTGTGTAAGTTTAAGGTATAGAGCATGATTTACATACATCATGAAATGATTACCACAATAAGTTTGGTGAACATCCAATACACAGATATTTTAAAGAAATAGTAAGATGTATATAAAAGAGTAAAATCCCCATTCCTTCAGCCTCCTACAGTCCCCTCCCTCCCTAGACATAATCACTATTAAGTGTGAATTCTTCTTATCTTTATCTATATATCCTGACATGTAGTTTTTAAAACACAAATAGGACCTTACTACATATATTTTTTCTGCAATTTCCCCCCAACTTTTTTTTTAGCCTAACAGTAGCTTGTCAGTTAGAAAGTGCAGCTCTATCTCATTCCTTTGCACTGCTGAATATTGCTGTAAAGTATGGGTGTTCCATGTGTTTTTATCCCTTTCCCAGCTGATGGATATTTAGGTTGTTTCCATTTTTTCACTATAAGACATAATGCTAGCATGAACATCCTGCATATGTGGGAAGATTCTTATAGGCTAGATCTCTAGGAGTAGCGTTCCTGTGTCAAAGGGGATATGTTTCTTTCAAGGCTGTATTGATATGTACTCTTTTCTTACCAGCTTATGAAAGGTCATGTTTCTCCTTACTGTTATTATTGTGCTGTATTTTTAGTGGTTAAAATTAAATTTTCTTTAGTCCTAGGCTAATTTTGAGGGGTCTCTGGGTTTATTGGCATATGACAACTTGATTCGTTGACATGTGGGAAATGATTAAAGAACTCTAATTGGTGTTCTAGAAAGCCCATGCTGTAGTAGGCTTCTCTCAAGATTCCTGGACTGCAAACCACTCTTCTCACCAAGAGTGCTTTTTATATTTTTTCAGAGTTTTCTGAGCCAACATGCTTCAGTGATGAATTCAGGTGTGACAATAACAGGTGCATCCAAGTAGAGTGGGTCTGTGATGGTGATAATGACTGTGGGGACATGAGTGATGAGGATGAAAGACACCACTGTGGTAAGTGCAAACGACCAATTCCTCTGCATTGTCACATTCTAGGGAAACTCAGTAGATTTGTTTTTCTGTCTTTGGAGTATATGGTTGTCAGAGAGGTTCCTCTTTGTTGAATGCACACAGATAGAATGTTACCTTTATTTTTACGCCCAAGAATGTTTGATATCATCCACTTAAATGCTTTAAAAGGATGAAAAATGATTTTAATGTTTACTTTTTTTCTGTTGCATTTAGATAATGGAAATAATGTCCTACATTTCTAGAACAGATAAAGAGAACTCAGTTGGCCACTCTTAATAGCAGTTTTAATAGCGTTGCAACTAACTGTGCCTCCAGTTTTATCCATTATCCTAGAGCTGTTAGGGGGTGGGGGGGTCATTCCTTTTAAGTGAATTATGGAACAAACTATGGAACACCATCTCCCATTACCAACAGAGCATAGAACTCTTAGCTAAGTTGTCTTGGAAGAGTGTCTTTCCATGGTAGGATAATAGAAACAATGACTCCATGATGTTTGCATTTGATTGTTACCTCATATGTCCATGACTTTGGTGGTGGTCCCTGGTTCTACATATATTCTATGAAATGGGTGGTTGACAGCTACACAAACATGGACTGTAGCATATACTTTTCTCCCATATCTCCTCACCAAGACTCCCTTCCTCTTGTCTCCTCTTTACCCTCAGTGAGATTGGATAAAATACCTGTATTTTATTCTGCAGGCTTTCATGATTACATGTTAGCATCTTAGCTCTTTCCTAACAGTGTCTTGGTTTCTGACAACTCTTACTGACATACACGGCTCCTATATACCTAGGAAAGAAGCCCTAGCTTTTTGGAAAATTCTATGACTTTGAGCTATCTAGTCAACCATTGCGAGCTTCAGTTTTCTCATCTGTAGAACTGGCATAAAAATGCCTATCTCACATTGTGTTTGAGTGATTATACTTTGTAAGCTAAAAAGTGTTACCAAATGTAAGGGATTTTTGGTATCCAATTAATAAAATGTGAGTAGTTTTGATAGGCCTAAGGGAAAAATGTGACCTTACATTAATTTTATGGAAAACTAAATGAGGTGCTTTATTACCTGTACTTTTTACTTCTGAAAAAAATTAAAGATCCAAAGCAATTAAAATGAAAATTTGGGAGCATAGTTTGTCTACCTATTTTCCCTTCATTTCCTTTCATCCCTCAGACTATTATGTAATGTCAAGCAAGACAAATAATGCTTCAGAATGAATTTGACTTCTAGAATGAGCTCTCATGTGATTTCTGATTCTCATGTGCTTTGGTTTCAGAGAGTCACAGCTGCTCAAGTTCTGAGTTTCTCTGTGTAAGTAGCGTGTCTCCATCCAGGAGGTGCATCCCTCAATCTTGGGTTTGTGATGGCGATGCGGATTGCTCTGATGCCTATGATGAGCACCAGAACTGCACCAGGAGATCCTGCTCTGAAACGGAGTTCACCTGTAGTAATGGACTGTGTATCCCCGACTGGTTCAGGTGAATTGGGGATTAAACAATCTACAAACAAACCTAAACGTCCATGAGGCAGGACTGGGGCCTGGAGCCCATGGTAGTTTTAGTGGTCTATGAAAATGTTTGGATTTCTTTTAAAATCAAAAGAAAAAAAAAAAGAAATTTTAGGTCAAAGAAAGTATTATAATACCAAATAATATTAATATAGCTGGCTTTATACCAATGTGGTCCTTAATTATAAATGTTTTTTATGGTGGTAAAAGTCACATAATATAAAACATACTATTTTTTTTTTTTTTTTTTTTTATGCGTTACGCGGGCCTCTCACCGCTGTGGCCTCTCCCGCTGCGGAGGACAGGCTCCGGACGCGCAGGCTCAGCGGCCATGGCTCACGGGCCCAGCCGCTCCGCGGCATGTGGGATCCCCCCAGACCGGGGCACGAACCCGTGTCCCCTGCATCGGCAGGCGGACTCTCAACCACTGCGCCACCAGGGAAGCCCTAAAACATACTATTTTAACCACATTTAAGTGTACAGTTCAGGGGCACTAAGTATATTCACATTGCTGTGCAACTCTTACCATCATCCATCTCTGGAATTTTTCACCTTCCTAAACCGAAACTCTGTCCTCTTTAAACACTAACTCCCCATTCGCCCTCCCCACTCCCCTTAACCCCCGGCCCCTGGCATCTACCAGTGTACTTTCTGACTCTGTGAATTTGACTGTTCTAGGGAAATAAATAAATATTTTTATGGAGGAAGGGGCCCATGAAGGCAAAAGTGCCTAGGGTCCATGAAGGTCATAACGTGACCTTGCACGGAGGGTCAGAGAGATGAATGAAGTGGGCTTGCTAGAAGAAAGTTCTTTCTTGAGATAGCTGAGGCTCTTGGTTTTCCACTTGGAGTAGAGGCATGGGTACAAGAAATACTTCATTCTCTTCTCTCTGCTGTAAGAAGAATAACGGTGTGAGCATGATGATAAATGGGTCTGGGCGCTGCGGCTCAGGGTCAACCAGACAACAGTGAGGGGCAGGTGAGGTGGACCTTGGGCAAGTGCTCCAGCTAAGAGATGCAGATACTAGTCAGCGTCATTTGTTTGGAGGGAAGTTGCGAATCTGGATTTTCACCTGAAATATTCTGATTTTAAATGCTGGAAACATATTTAAAAAACCCTCTCAAGAGTGGTACTGGGTTTCATGACACAGGTGTGACCGGCGCAACGACTGTGGTGACTACAGTGATGAGAGGGACTGCGTGTACCCTGCCTGCGACAAGGTCCATTTTACCTGTCAGAATGGGCTCTGCATTTATAAGGCCTTCGTCTGTGATGGGGAAAATGACTGTGGAGATGACTCAGATGAGCTGGAACACCTGTGTCACACCCTGGAGACCACGTGTCCCCCTCATCAGTTCAGGTGTGACAATGGGAACTGCATCGAGATGGTGAAAGTCTGCAACCACCTAGATGACTGTTTAGACAACAGTGATGAGAAAGGATGTGGTGAGTATAACAGAAGATCGGGGAAAAGGAAACCAGGGGGACAATGTGGATTTTCAACCCTTCATGACTTAGCAGGACTTGTCAGTTGGTTCTCTAAGTAGAACATTGCCAGAAAATTACTATTGCTTGTCTAGCAAAAAGCAAGGATTTCTTGGTATATAAGGTCAGTCACAAACATTTTTTGGACTAATTCATGAGTTAGGCAGTCATTACAAAGAACAGGAGATGAACAAATTCAGGCCAACGGTATCTAACAGCAGAGAGTATTGATTCTCTCTCATGGCCTTTTGCAATGACTTGTTTCCTTCACTGCCTCTCTGCTAGGATTCATTAGCCTGTTTTTTTTTTAATAAATTTATTTATTTTTATTTTTGGCTGTATTGGGTCTTCATTGCTGCGTGCAGGCTTTCTCTAATTGCGGTGAGCGGGGGCTACTCTTCGTTGCGGTGCGCAGGCTTCTCTTGTTGTGCAGCATGGGCTCTGGGCGCGTGGGCTTCAGTAGTTGTGGCTTGCGGGCTCAGTAATTGTGGCTCGCGTGCTTAGTTGCTCCGCGGCATGTGGGATCTTCCCGGACCAGGGCTCGAACCCGTGTCTCCTGCATTGGCAGGCGGATTCTTAACCACTGTGCCACCAGAGAAGTCCCCTTAGCCTGTTCTTAATTTTCATCCTCAGGTGGCTAAAGGGGAGAGTTTAACTGGCAGCCCCTCCCCCCACCCCCACCGAACTCCCACAAGTAAACCAGTCTAGAATTTATAAAATACAGACTCTTAAGGAAATGTTCTCCCCTCTGTGTAGTTTTTGAATGAGAATGGCCATGTGTCACAGGACCAGCCAGAGGTACCCTCCTGGGGTGCTGGGTGGCTCATCGCATTTGTGAGACTCAGTCAAGTGAGCACCTCTCTTCCCATCTCCATGTTCAGGGATGTCACACTGGGAGCCTGAAATTGGCCATGGTGTGAGTCGTGGCACCATTGAAATGGAAGAGGCTACAAATTAGAGCTCCCCCCTCCCCCCATCCCACCCCACACCCCAGACTTGTTTTACCAGCACACCACTGTGTGGGCTCTTCTGCTCTTCTTTCTTCTCTCTCCTGCTATTTCACTTCTAAATTTATCGATTAAAAGAAGATTGGGGCTTCCCTGGTGGCGCAGTGGTTGAGAGTCCGCCTGCCGATGCAGGGGACACGGGTTCGTGCCCCGGTCTGGGAAGATCCCACATGCCGTGGAGCGGCTGGGCCCGTGAGCCATGGCCGCTGAGCCTGTGCTCCGCAACGGGAGAGGCCACAACAGTGAGAGGCCCGCGTACCGCAAAAAAAAAAAAAAAAAAGAAGATTGGCAGGTATAGGATTAGAAGTCAAACTTGTTGGTTGTATTAGTTGTTAAAACCACTGGTGAAGGATCAAGTTGGGAGGAAGCTGAGTAAGAGTGACTTTTGAATAATGTAGGGCCTTTAGAAATCCCTTCTTATCTGTCTTCTTTTAGCATGATTCATGAAGAATTGGGTCTGTCCAAACGAAGCAAAACAAAACAAAACAAAAAGGATTGGGCCTGTCCAGTGGGAAGGTTGACTTTGGACCATTATGGTGGATCCATTGCTGTCAACTTAGGTTCTCTGATAACTGTCTTTTACCTACAGGTGTTAATGAATGCAATGACCCTTCACTCAGTGGCTGCGACCACAATTGCACAGACACTTTAACCAGTTTCTATTGTTCTTGTAACCCTGGTTACAAGCTGTTGTCTGACAAGCGGACTTGTGTTGATATTGATGAATGCAAGGAGACGCCCTTTGTCTGTAGCCAGAAGTGTGAGAACATACTGGGCTCTTACATCTGCAAGTGTGCCCCAGGCTACATCCGTGAGCCAGATGGAAAGACCTGCCGGCAGAACAGCAACATCGAGCCCGATCTCATTTTTAGCAACCGTTACTATTTGAGAAATCTAACTATCGATGGCCATTTATACTCCCTCATCTTGCAAGGACTGGGTAATGCTGTGGCAGTGGATTTTGACCGAGTAGAAAAGAAATTGTACTGGCTTGATATAGAGAATAAAGTCATTGAGAGAATGTTTCTGAATAAGACAAACAGGGAGACAGTCATAAAGTACAATCTACCAGGTACAGAAAGTCTGGCTGTCGACTGGGTTACCAGGTAAGAAAAAGCTGAGGAGCTTTTTAAGAGTTAAAAGGCTTGTTGCTTTTAAAAAAGTATTCAAACCATGTTTCCATCCTAACAGAGAACTGATCTTTTCCAACTTGGGTTAATGGGTGGATACATTTTAATGCTTCTGCATGTTTTTGTTTTTTTCTGCTGTGTACCTAATAATCAAATGGGATACCACAGAACCTAAAATCTAGTGATTTTAAGAATTTATGATATCAATTTCATGGGGAGGGGCATCACAAAGGAGGAAAGAGCTCTGTTATTACTGGCCACTCAGTGAACTGGAGGTGATGTGAAGGGATGATGCATGCATTTGTTGGTGCATTCAGTCATTTAAAGCTGTTGCCTAAGTGCCTCCTGCATGCAGTGCTATGCTAGGAACTGGGGTCTAGAGGTCAACAAGACAGACACAGCCCCTGCTTTCCTGGCATTCACAGGCTGCTTGCAATGCTATTTATTCACAGCCTGGGCTGGTTGTAAAATGGAGAATGGCCGACTTGAAACTCTGAGCATCTTTAAGGGAGATGGTGATACTTTAATTCAACTCCACCAGCTCAACCACACTTCTTCACATCTCTATTGAATATCGAATCTATCAGATATTTGGCTTTGTGGTTGACATGAAGCTGGAGGCACTTAGCCTGCAAATATTATTGCTTCAGTCACCTCAGACCTACAGAGGACTCTTCCACGTCTTCTCTGTTTGACCATCTTAAGGGTAAAGGTCCTAAGATGGGGGATGGAGAATTGGCCCCCTAGTTCTACCTGAATAGTAACTGGCCTGCCATAGGTGCTCAAGGACTGCCTACAGAAAAATGAATAAAATCTTGATCATGTGAATACAAGTATTTTATATATAGTGGCTCTTTTGTGTGTCAAAAAGCATAGTGATTAGTGATTTGCAGGAACAGAACTAATTGTGGTACTGCTCCTATCTCATCCTTTGCTGCAATGTAAGAAAAGGTAATATTTTAGCCTTGATATTGTCATTCAGTCCTCTCTCCCCAAAACTGGTAGGATGAGATTTTCCCCTGGATTTCAGCTACTTTCCTCTCATTCTAGGCATGTTCTTGACCAGGGGAAAGAATTAGGTACATATGTGGTACTGAGAAAGATGGAGCAAAAACGTCTAGGGTGAGGGTAGGATAAATATCTCATGACCGAAGCATTTTCTCAAATGTTCAAGGAGTACAGCCAGGCTAAACATTCCTTAAAACACAAGACAGGATAGAACCCAGTCACATTTAAGTTTGTAGGGGACGGTTCTAAGATACTAATTACATTGAAATTTGAAACCATTTCCCCAATATCAATAAAGATGTTCATAGCGAACTCAAGGATGTTTGGTTTCCAAGGCCCTTAAACTTGATATACAAGTTTTTCAAAGCACCGTTATGCACAGTGGAAAATTGTGCCGGTTCTCAGTCCTCTTAATTTTTCCTGGAGTGGGCATGGAGTGTCTTCTCCATATTCTGTTCACTGGGTCAGTGTTTTGACTGTGGAATAAAGAGAAATTAACGAGTTGGCAGTAAGCTCCACAGAGTGGAGTGCCCTGTGGTGGAGCCAGTCTTGAATTCCTGCTCTAGCTCTTACTAATCAGTAGCCTCTGGGCCTCAGCAGCCTCATCAAGAAAACAGGAATAATGGGCTTCCCTGGTGGCGCAGTGGTTGAGAGTCTGCCTGCTGATGCAGAGGACACGGGTTCGTGCCCCGGTCCCGGAATATCCCACATGCTGCGGAGCGGCTGGGCCTGTGAGCAATGGCCGCTGAGCCTGCGCATCCAGAGCTTGTGCTCCGCAACGGGAGAGGCCACAACAGTGAGAGGCCTGCATACTGCAAAAAAAAAAAGAAAACAGGAATAAGATATTAAATAATATAATACTTAAAAAAGTTCCTAGCCCAGGGCTTGGCATTTAATAGATGTTTGCTATTATTATTGCTATTATTACCCTCTACAATGTTGGAATCTAAAATTGTGGCCATCTCATACATCAGGATTTACCCAACTGAATTAAATAGCAAGGCTTGTGCATTTATGCACACTCATTCCCTCATCCCCAAGCCTAAAAAGATGCTACTGTCCTAACAGTTAAATATTCTGACACCTCTCATGGTTGGATCAGGCTTACCTCTGGCAAGGAGACATTGGGGTCTTTTGGAAGAGAAATCGTTTCAGTAGGAATTGACTATCAGATCTCAAATGACACTCATTCTAGGAGTTTTGAACCCTTTGGAAGGTTATGGATACTTTAAGACTCTGGTGATACCCACAGACCCCTTGCTGGATAAAGGCACTTAACAAATTTATGCTTATACAATTTTGCATCAGTTTTAGAAGCTACACCCCCCGCCCCCAGAGCCTAGGCTACCCTGGTGTCAGATTAAGGACCCCCGATTAAGAACCCTGCCTTATAGAAAATAAATGGATTTTATTGAATAGCAATATATTCAGAACTGAAATATCCTTGAGGTAAGAGATTCTAATAAGTTTCTAAAGCTTTTTGAGTTTAAGTGAAACTTGGCGCAGGGTAAGAAACTCATTTTGCCAGCCTACTGGGATGGGGCCAGGGAGGGGGTCAGGTTTTTCTTTATCTGAAGGATGCCATGAATCAGAGTTCCCTTGTGCAGTCTCAATGATAGCACTTAGACAAGTTTGTTTCCTTGACTCCACCATTTAAACTGTAGTTCATGATACTCGTTGATCACTCTCACTTCTGCTTCCCTGCTCCTCTAAAGCCTGGAACATTGCTTGGGGAAGATGCCTTTTGCTGCATGAAGCAAGTAAAGCTAGAATCCTTGTGTGAAGTGTGGCCCCAGAATTTCCTGTTGTAAGGTGACAGCAGGAAGAGTAGTACACATTCTTGCATCTTCTGTTGCCTCATTGCAGGAAGGTCGACTGTGTTTCCCCTTGTCCTTGTTTGCCTGGGGGAAAAGTGCTTGGATCGGAAATTGTGTGGCTAAATGTGCATTTTTTCTCAAGTAAAATGGCTATAACTCCTGGTTCTCCATTTCTCCATTTCTCCATTTTCAGAAAGCTGTATTGGGTGGATTCCCACCTGAATTGCCTTTCTGTCTCTGACCTCAATGGTCGATACCGCCGCAAGCTGGCCGAGCACTGTGTGGATGCCAACAACACCTTCTGCATTGAGAATCCCAGAGGAATTGCCCTTCACCCTCGATATGGGTATTGTCTCCCTGTAATCTTGGGCTCTTCTTTCATGCCCTTCTTCCACCTCTGTTACCACAAAGGCTGTTCACGTAGTGATATCAAGGCCAGTGTCTTGTTGGAGTTTGTCTTCTGCTTTTCCTACCTGGTAAATGGCTTAGTATAATGGGTAGAAGCATGGCTTGTTCAAATGCTATTCATCGGCTATTCTATTTTCTTTGCCATGACACACCATTCACTTTCAAAGTCACATATTTTGGCTGCATGCAAGTAATTTATGGTTTAAGAAAACAACAACCCACCTTTACTGGACTTTCCATGTCAAATCCACTGAAATCCCCAGTTAATCATGTTCATTCCTGAGCATTTCCTGTGCATCATGCCCTGTTAGATTATTTTCTGTTCTCTTTCCTTTGTGAAAGGCTCTGTAGGATGTAAACTCCATTTCTCTAATTGGAGAAAGCTTATGTCTTTGCCACTGAGTTCTTTTGGCTTCAGGGACTGACCCTTTGTGTTTGCTCCAACAGGCATGTCTACTGGGGAGACTGGGCTGACCGAGCATACATTGGGAGAGTAGGCATGGACGGAACCCATAAGTCTGTGATTATTTCTACCAAGATCAAGTGGCCCAATGGCCTCACCATTGATTACACCAATGATCTACTATACTGGACAGATGCCCACCTGGGTTACATTGAGTACGTACTTAGAAAAGAATAAAGCAAACTGGGTGATTGCTGATTCCAAACACCAGTGCTTGTGTTGCCAGTGTATTTTCCCCAGGCAGCTTCTAACTGGCTTGTTTGTTGGAAGTCACTTCTAACTAAAGTGCCTATAGGCAATTCACCAAGCTCTGTGGTATGGTGCAAGAGAAAGAGCATGAACTTTGAAGTCATACAGATCAGGATATTGTCTTAGTACTTTTACTTCTTATACTCCTAAAAAAGCAGCTAGTAATCTCTCCCCTATGGTAGTCAGCTTAGTGCTCAACTCATCTTAATTCCCTTATCCCTTTACTTTACCCTACCCTCCCAAATATATGATTAATAGACTTGGAAAAATTATACTGTTCAATGAAAAGTACTCCTTGTAAAAAAGATAATACAAATTATTAGCCAAGCAGTACATGTTTATTTCGGGGCATTGCTAATTATGGCCTAGTTGGACTATGGTAATGTCTTCTGGGCATTTATGAACTAGTACCCAGATACACAGCCTGTTGCATGCAAAAGCAGGGAATTGTTAATTCACTAGAGCTATTTTAAAGGTTTAAAAAATCCTGTCATTCCATCAAATTTATTTTGAAAAAAATTACACTTGACAAAAAATACTCATAAAAGTATCTGAGCTCTTTATATAGAGATCATGCAAGAACTGAAGGAGAAGACCTCAAGACTGCTTTCTACTTTATGACCTTTTTAAAGAAACAGATAATGACTAAGTTCTCGTCATTTATCTGCAGTCTTATTAACAGAGGTCAAGAAGATATTCAGGTTTTCCTATACCTTCTTTAAGTTTCCATAAATTATGATATTTTGGAAAACATTTCTAACATCACACGACTAATGTTATCAACTTCTTTAGTTGCTAGCTCATTCCACCTCTTGTGAGTTTTAGGGTCTGCTCCCAGTTTTTTAAATATTAAAATATCAGTATTCTGACATAGGTTCAGAGGAATGAATGAGACCTAGATTCACTAATAATGTCTGGGTCATGATTAATAATACATGTGCTACCAGTGTGTACAAAGCTAACCCTGCTGGCCTCTAGGTTAACTCAGCTAGTCTATACCGCTCAGGTTATACTGAGAATCAAGCTGTCTCTGAAAACTGCTTCTCCCCTTGTCTTCCTGAGGAGACAGAAGTCCAGCTTTAGATTGCTTTCCTCTGATTTCTTCTGATGGCTTAGGAAACAGTGTTCATCCCAGGATATTGAAGAATGCTTCATGGAGAACATCAACATAACAGGTTATAAACCTTCAAGAGCTGCATCAGCAGGAAAGCAGCTGTGGTTAGAAATTAGTGATCTTTAAACTCCTCTGGTTATTCCTATTTTTTTTGTATTGATTTTTTTTAACATCTTTATTAGAGTATAATTGCTTTACAATGGTGTGTTAGTTTCTGCTTTATAACAAAGTGAATCACGTATATGTATACATATGTCCCCATATCTCTTCCCTTTTGCGTCTCCCTCCCTCCCCCCTCCCTATCCCACCCCTCTAGGTGGTCACAAAGCACTGAGCTGATCTCCCTGTGCTATGTGGCTGCTTCCCACTAGCTATCTGTTTTAAGTTTGGTAGTGTATATATGTCCATGCCACTCTCTCACTTTGTCCCAGCTTCCCCTTCCCCTTCCCCATATCCTCAGGTCCATTCTGTAGTAGGTCTGCGTCTTTATTCCCGTCTTACCCCGAGGTTCTTCATGACCTTTTTTTTTTTTTTTAATATTCCATGTGTATGTGTTAGCATACGGTATTTGTTTTTCTCTTTCTGACTTACTTCACTCTGTGTGACAGACTCTAGGTCCATCCACCTTGCTACAAATAACTCAATTTCGTTTCTTCTTATGGCTGAGTAATATTCCATTGTATTTATGTGCAACATCTTCTTTATCCATTCATCTATCGATGGACACTTAGGTTGCTTCCATGTCCTGGCTATTGTAAATAGAGCTGCAATGAATATTTTGGTACATGACTCTTTTTGAATTATGATTTTCTCAGGGTACAGGCCCAGTAGAGGGATTGCTGGGTCGTATGGTAGTACTAGATTTAGCTTTTTTTTTTTTGTATTTTTGCTGTACGCGGGCCTCTCACTGCTGTGGCCTCTCCAATTGTGGAGCACAGGCTGCGGACGCGCAGGCTCAGCGGCCATGGCTCACGGGCCTAGCCGCTTCACGGCATGTGGGATCTTCCCGGACCGGGGCATGAACCCGTGTCCCCTGCATCGGCAGACGGACTCTCAACCACTGCACCACTAGGGAAGCCCCTATTTTTAGCTTTTTAAGGAACCTCCATACTGTTCTCCATAGTGGCTGTATCAATTTACATTCCCACCAACAGTGCAAGAGGGTTCCCTTTTCTCCACACCCTCTCCAGCATTTATTGTTTATAGATTTTTTTGATGATGGCCACTCTGACAGGTGTGAGATGACATCTCATTGTAGTTTTGATTTGCATATCTCTAATGATTAATGATGTTGAGCATTCTTTCATGTGTTTGTGGGCAATCTGTATATCTTCTTTGGAGAAATGTCTATTTAGGTCTTCTGCCCATTTTTGAATTGGGTTGTTTGTTTTTTTGATATTGAGCTGCATGAGCTGCTTGTAAATTTTGGAGATTAATCCTTTGTCGGTTACTTCATTAGCAAATATTTTTTCCTATTCTGAGGGTTGTCTTTTCGTCTTGTTTATGGTTTCCTTTGCTGTGCAAGAACTTTTAAGTTTCATTAGGTCCCATTTGTTTATTTTTGTTTTTAATTTCGATTTCTCTAGGAGGTGGGTCAAAAAGGATCGTGCTGTGATTTATGTCACAGAGTGTCCTGTCTATGTTTTCCTCTAAGAGTTTGATAGTGTCTGGCCTTACATTTAGGTCTTTAATCCATTTTGAGTTTATTTTTGTGTATGGTGTTAAGAAGTGTTCTAATTTCATTCTTTTACATGTAGCTGTCCAGTTTTCCCAGCACCACTGATTGAAGAGGCTATCTTTTCTCCACTGTATATTCTTGCCTCCTTTATCAAAGATAAGGTGACTATATGTGCATGGGTTTATTTCTGGGCTTTCTTTCCTGTTCCATTGATCTATATTTCTGTTTTTGTGCCAGTACCATACTGTCTTGATTACTGTAGCTTTGTAGTATAGTCTGAAGTCAGGGAGCCTGATTCCTCCAGCTCCGTTTTTCTTTCTCAAGATTGCTGTGGCTATTCGGGGTGTTTTGTGTTTCCACATAAACTGTGAAATTTTTTGTTCTAGTTCTGTAAAAAATGCCACTGGCAGTTTGATAGGGATTGCATTGAATCTGTAGATTGCTTTGGGTAGTAGAGTCATTTTCACAATATTGATTCTTCCAATCCAAGAACATGGTATATCTCTCCATCTATTTGTATCATCTTTAATTCCTTTCATCAGTGTCTTATAGTTTTCTGCATACAGTTCTTTTTTCTTCTTAGGTAGGTTTATTCCTAGGTATTTTATTCTATTTATTGCTGTGGTAAATGGGAGTGTTTCCTTAATTTCACTTTCAGATTTTTCATCATTAGTGTATAGGAATGCAAGAGATTTCTGTGCATTAATTTTGTATCCTGCTACTTTACCAAATTCATTGATTAGCTCTAGTAGTTTTCTGGTAGCATCTTCAGAATTCTCTATGTATGTTATCATGTCATCTGCAAACAGTGACAGCTTTATTTCTTCTTTTCCAATTTGGATTCCTTTTATTTCTTTTTCTTCTCTGATTGCTGCACCTAAAACTTTCAAAACTATGTTGAATAATAATGGTGAGAGTGGGCAACCTTGTCTTGTTCCTGATCTTAGTGGAAAGGGTTTCAGTTTTTCACCATTGAGGATGATGTTGGCTGTGGGTTTGTCATATATGGCCTTTATTATGTTGAGGAAAGTTCCCTCTGTTCTTACTTTCTGGAGGGTTTTTATCATAAATGTGTGTTGAATTTTGTCAAAAGCTTTCTCTGCATCTATTGAGATGATTATATGGTTTTTCTCCTTTAATTTGTTAATATGGTGTATCACATTGAGTGATTTGTGTATATTGAAGAATCCTTGCATTCCTAGGATAAACCCCAGTTGATCATGGTGTATGATCCTTTTTATGTGCTGTTGGGTTCTGTTTGCTAGTATTTTGTTGAGTATCTTTGCATCTATGTTCATCAGTGATATTGGCCTGTAGTTTTCTTTCTCTGTGACATCTTTGTCTGGTTTTGGTACCAGGGTGATGGTGGCCTCGTAGAATGAGTTTGGGAATGTTCCTCCCTCTGCTATATTTTGGAAGAGTTTGAGAAGGATAGGTGTTAGCTCTTCTCTAAATGTTTGATAAAATTCTCCTGTGAAGCCATCTGGTCGTGGGCTTTTGTTTGTTGGAAGGTTTTTAATCACAGTTTCAATTTCAGTGCTTGTGATTGGTCTGTTCATATTTTCTATTTCTTCCTGGTTCAGTCTCAGAAGGTTGTGTATTCCTAAGAATTTGTCCATTTCTTCCAGGTTGTCCATTTTGTTGGCATAGAGTTGCCAATAAAATCTCTCATGATCCTTTGTATTTCTGCAGTGTCAGTTGTTACTTCTCCCTTTTCATTTCTAATTCTATTCATTTGAGTATTCTCCCTTTTTTTCTTGATGAGTCTGGCTAATGGTTTATCAATTTTATTTGTCTTCTCAAATAACCAGCTTTTAGTTTTATTGATCTTTGCTATCGTTTCCTTCATTTCTTTTTCATTTATTTCTGATCTGGTCTTTATGATTTCTTTCCTTCTGCTAACTTTGGGGTTTTTTTGTTCTTCTTTCTCTAATTGCTTTAGGTGTAAGTTTAGGTTGTTTTTTTGAGATGTTTCTCGTTTCTTAAGGTAGGATTGTATTGGTATAAACTTTCCTCTTAGAACTGCTTTTGCTGCATCCCATAGGTTTTGGGTCGTTATGTTTTCATTGTCATTTGTTTCTAGGTATTTTTTGATTTCCTCTTTGATTTCTTCAGTGATATCTTGGTTATTAAATAGTGTATTGTTTAGCCTCCATGTGTTTGTATTTTTTACAGATTTTTTCCTGTAATTGCTATCTAGTCTCATAGTGTTGTGGTTGGAGAAGATACTTGATACGATTTCAATTTTCTTAAATTTACCAAGGCTTGATTTGTGACCCAAGATATGATCTATCCTTGAGAATGTTCCCTGAGCACTTGAGAAAGGTTACTCCTAATTTTAAGGCATTGCTTTTGCAACTTTTACATCTTTCATTCAGTCCAAATAAACTTTAAGTTTAGTTTTTGTTTTCATGGAAGACCAAAAGTTTTGAGGAAGATCTGAACTTCAGTTACCTCTAGAAGGTAGAACTTTATTCATTGATTTGTCAGCCTCTATCCTTAAAGGCATTAGAGGAGGGGCATTATCTTCACTGAGTGACTCTTCCTTCCTCCGACTCCAGGTACTCTGATTTGGAGGGCCACCATCGGCACACGGTGTATGAAACCGGGACACTGCCTCATCCCTTTGCTATTACTGTTTTTGAAGACACCATTTATTGGACAGATTGGAACACAAAGACAGTTGAAAAGGGAAACAAATACAATGGGTCAAATAGGGTGGCGCTGGTGAACACAACACACAGACCATATGACATCCGTGTGTATCATCCCTACAGGCAGCCAATTGGTGAGTAAGTGATTTGGAAGTTTTTGCACAGTTGCTTTAGGGTCTTGTGCATTCCATTCTTGTTTTTGTTTTTTAAGCATAAATATCATGATTTATACTGGGAATGGTGTTACTTGCTAATGTTTTCTACAAAGCAGATGCTGCGAGTTGAAGGGATGGAAATATCTTTAGAGTTTATTCCCCTATTCCTGGAAAAGTCTGCTTACAATTCTTTTTCATATCACCTGCTCTATTCTTAAAGATCAGTCTGGGCTTTCTTTTTGATAAGAATCAACAGTTGTTATGTTGCCTTTTGACATTTCAGCCCTAAATACTTAAGAAAGCACCTCTGGAAAATACGGACATTTCCTGTATAACCTCAATAAATTGTAACACCTAAGAGATGTATTATAATAACATGGATGCATATATAACAATCATTTCTTTACAACATCAATCTACTGAAATGATTAGTTTAAAAGAAATGCTTAAAAGAAAGTTTTAGTAACTATAAAACATCATTTATTAAATGTCTGTTTGTACTTGATATCTAGCCAAGTTCTGGAGTATTCTTTGGGGATAGAATGGATTTTGTGGGCCCACTTTGTCGTGGTGTCTTGTTAAAACATACGATAAACTTGGAAGTTAGGAAAAATGAGAATTGGCAAAATATTTTTTTCTGGAAGTTAATATTCTTCATATTATTTAGCAGAAGTTCAAATTCATCTTTACCTCTGAGTTGCGGCCCAGAAAAGTAGTATAGTTGTTGCTCAGTTTATCCATCCACCTGATTCTTGTGCAACTTCTGTTGCCTGTATCCTTAGGATGAGAGAATATAGCATCTGCTGAAAATGAAAACTTTAACTTAGATTGTGGGCACATGGATGTAAACTAAATTTCCCACCTGCTCTCCAAGAACTTTGGGAGACACATTTTTTCTAGCCCAATACCAGTGAGTAAGCCTCACTTCTGGTAGCACATAAATCAATTTTCTGTACTAGCAACAGGGTTGCTAAAACAGCTCTACCATATGTACTCTCTATGCACTTTTGTACAAAGCATGAATCTAGGATAACGTTTTTTTTTTACTAAGAGGTGATGAGTTTTATGCGGCTGGTAATCAGCGCGTCTGTGCTTGATACTCTCTTTAAGTGAATGAACATATATTTTCTTCCTTCTTTCACTAGTGACTAATCCCTGCAGTACCAACAATGGTGGCTGTTCTCATCTCTGCCTCATCAAAGAAGGAGGCAGTGGGTTCACTTGCGAGTGTCCAGATAACTTCCATACTGTCCGGCATAGTTACAGCACCCAGTGCCTGCCCATGTGCTCTAGCACCCAATTCCTGTGTGCCAACAGTGAAATGTAAGGCTCTCTTCTCCCTCTCCCCATTGCCTCTCCAGCCCTTGGACACACATTGAACTTCAAGACTCCAGGGGATGGGAGTTTTCCAATGAACCAAGATTTTGGCTAATTAACGTGGCTCATTTGGGATGCACCAAGACCAGGAAAGTTGGATCTCCAACCGTCCAACTTTCTCTAACTTCAAATAATTTCGTCCATGAAGGAAGGAATTTGTGAACCAAATGGTCACACCCATGCATGCAAGTTTTTGTTTCTGTAGCAAGGAAGCAAACTGTGTGTTTTTTTTATTTCTAAGGAATTGTCCAAAGTCTCAGGGCCAAGAATGTATGTAAGTGTACACTGAAAAATAGCCCTCAGGAGTGATAGAATTTCTCTGTCTTTTTCAAACATATGCTGGCCTAGCTTCTTAAATGACTATGCCAGAGGATCCAGGGTCACACATTCAAATCCATTTTTGATGATTTGTATTTGTTATGAAACATGGTCACAGATTATTTCCCTCACAATGGCCACAGGCCTTGACGACTAGGGGCTCTGAGTCAGAAAGTGAGGTCAAGAGGAGATGTTAATGCAAATCATAACATCTAAGATTCTGTGGCAGATTATTTTGACGATTGAATAAGGTATCCTAGGTTAAGAATCTAGCATACACCCATCATGACATAAACTCTCAAAAAATGTCAGTGCCTCCAGCTTTCCAGCCAGTACCCAAATGTCATATATCCCTCTGGCTGACAGTCCCAACCAATCCCTGTTTCCAGAACCACAGCTCCAAACACACACTCCACTCTTTGTCGTGGCAGGAATTTAATCATCATACTCAAAGCATTTTTTCAGTGTGTGTTGGGTCTTAACAAACCTGTTCTATGTCACCTTGTTATGTTTTCTCTGAAAATATTCCACAGTAGCTAAGGTTTAATTGATCCTCTTCTTGGGCCGTGAGAGAACTCGTGTGTATCATTCCTTGGAATTCAATTTTCCCTTCTTCTCTCTGGATAGTCGTTGCCTGCTCCTCTAACCACTTGGTGTTTTGCTAGGAGAAGTGCTCTGTTTTCTCTGTGTAGGTGTATTCCCATCTGGTGGAAATGTGATGGGCAGAGAGACTGCTTGGATGGTTCTGATGAGCCCATCACTTGCCCGCAGCGCTACTGCCGGTTAGGACAGTACCAGTGCATGGATGGCAACTGTACCAGCCCACACTTCATATGCAATGCTCATCAGGATTGCCCTGATGGGTCTGATGAAGACTCGGTTCTTTGTGGTGTGTTGAACTGCTTTCTACCTTCTCTGCCCACTTCTATAGTTGATCGCCCATGGTTCTGTAGGGATTTTCTGAATGTCATAATCCAAAAACTGGTCCAAAATCCTAGGGAAAAAAAACCCTCAGAGTCCATCCTATATCTATGTTTATAAAGTTTAAAAAAAATCCCAGGTCTCTACAAGGAAGATGGTTGAGGTAGATACTAAGTTGTCTGTATTGGTGGTTCTTTACTATATGCTGTGCATAGAATCTCCTTTGAGAGCTAACATTGAGGGTGAAATGAGGGATTCCCACATTTTAAACAGGGACTCTCAGTTGTAATATTTATTTATGTTTCCATTTTTAAAAAGCCAAAAAACAAAAAAGCCCCATCAAATCCCAAAAAAACAACCCTCCAAACCAAAATCAACACATAAACAATAGCAACAAACAGAAAGTTTGAAAACCTTTGTCCATTAGGGCAACAGGTACAGGAGAAGGTGAATTTAGTAGGCTGTCAGCGATTCAGTCCTTATCCCCTAATTCTGCATGCAAGAAAAAGATATTTAAGAATTTAGGAGACAGTAATAGTCAAAGGACTAACTGCTCACGTAGTGGTACTGCTTAATAATAAGTGCATTAGGGCATAAGTCCTCTAAGAAGAAATTATAATCGAGTTCTCCAGGATCCATTAGTGTAAATTAGGAGCTTTTGTTCCTGCCACCTTCCAAGCTGATAACCAAATGTCCCCGCTTGCAGAGCATCACCAGTGTGAGTCCAACGAATGGCAGTGCGCCAACAAACGTTGCATCCCGGAATCCTGGCAGTGTGACATGGAGGACGACTGCGGAGATAACTCGGATGAAGATAGTTCCCACTGTGCCAGCAGGACCTGCCGGCCGGGCTATTTTAAGTGTGCCAATGGCCACTGCATCCCTCAGAGCTGGAAGTGTGATGTAGACAATGACTGTGGAGACTACTCAGACGAGCCCCTCCAGGAATGCTGTAAGTTCCTGTGAGAGGGACCTGGCCTGACAGGGAGCAGGGAACAAGATGGATGGAGAGAGGGTGTGCAGCCCCTGCTGCAGCCCCATGGGGTGCCCCCTCTTGGCTCTTTCCCGCGGCTCTTCCGGCACCGCAAGGCAAAGGAGAGCCGCACGCACAGCCTGCGGGTTGAACCACGCCCCCTGTTCTCAAGTGGCTGATTCCTGCTCTCCATACACGAATGTCTGTAACTGTCCCGAATATGATAACAAGAGCTTACACTTTGTCTATCTAGCACTTTCTCTTTTGAGCCTCAGAGAAACATGGTGAGGTAGGGAAAGTGGGTGTTACCAACTTTCATTTTACAAGTGAGGAGCCTAAGCTTCATGTTAAGTGGCTGGTCACTTTTCTACTTCGTGCCAGAGCTGACACTTCAACCTGGTTTTTTAATTTTACTTCAAACCCAGTTCTTCCCCCCCCCCCCCGCCCCACTCCCCCCCAAAGTTTGACTGCAACATAAATGCGTGGAATGAAACGGTGAGAGAACTTAAGGACTCTGTCTTTCTGCTTTGGGTGAACAGATCACACCTAAAAGAGACACAGTTGCCAGAGTCTGTTTGGTTGGTAACACGGTCACCGTTACTCATCAGCACCGCATCTTAAATAAGACAATGGAAAGGTGTCTTTGGTTTCCTTTCAGGACCGAGACTTCAGTTCTGACCTTGCCCCTTCTTCTCTTTTCAGTGAGCCCTGCCTACCGCTGTGACAACTATACGGAATTCGACTGTAAAACAAACTACCGCTGCATCCTGCTGTGGGCTGTGTGCAATGGTTTCGATGACTGCCGGGACAACAGCGATGAGCAGGACTGTGGTAGGGAGGGGCTGCAGGGGAGGAGGGAGGGACAAACAACTTAGCAGGAGATGAGAGCAGATTTCCCACATCATCCTTCCTTTGTTTGCCTCTAATAACATGTTACATTTTTGTAGCTTTTTACAGGGATATTGGGAGTTTACTTTATACATCTTAAATGAAATGTGTCTCAAAGGATACTATACTTGGGGAAGACCTTGTGAAGATATTAGGAATTTGTGTAATTTCTCCCAAATGCAGAATTCCTGTTTACGCTTGACAAGTTTAAACTGTCTGATCTTAGAGATTGATTGAAAGGAATGAAAGAGGGAGTAGAGAAAAGATTTGGTATCTATCTCTAAAAAGGATATTTCAAAATCAGAATATTTCTTATTTCTGAATCTCCCTCTGACTTTCCACATCCTCTGTGTCTGGCAACATAGAAAATTTATGGACAAAAGGCCAAATGAATGAATGGAATTTGCCAAGATTAGGCATATACTCTAACTTGAAAACAATGTCTCTCTGTGTGTGTGTGTGTTAGGTTTAGTTGGAAGAGAGGTAAGGAAGATATTGGGTTATTTTAATAACACTGAATCTAATCAACTAAAGACAATGCGATGGACATGTTTTGTTTGCTGGTGGCATCACTTAATTTTCCTTTCCAGGCCTTCATTGCAAATTGCAAGCCAGGGACTAAATCATTTTTTGAACAGTTTCTACAGAAGAGAATGGATCTAGTTTCTAACAGTAGGATAGATTCAGTTTAGCCTAAAGAGGAATAGTGACAGTGAATGTGGCTGGCATTCCTCTTTCTGGGAGCTTTGAGAATATGGTAGTGTAAGCCTCAGACCATCTCAGAAGAAAGCCAGGACTACTTCGACATTTCTTGACCATGGGTTTCTGAAGTATTTGCAATGACTATGCTTTGCAGAGTCGATGGCATGCAAACCTTCTGGGGAATTTCGCTGTACAAATCACCACTGCATCCCTCTTCGCTGGAGATGTGATGGGCACAATGACTGTGGAGACCATTCAGATGAGGAAAACTGTAGTGAGTGTTCAGGGTCCTTCATCCTTACGTGCCACTGGAGTGGTGATGTCTGCTCTTTGTCTGTAATTCAACTGTCTATGCCGTTCATCCTCAAAGGGTAGGAGGACAGCTACCTGATCTCTTGTTTTCTGACTGGTACATTACTACTTTTTCATCTCCTTCTCAGCTGCTTGTAATCAAGCTCTGGGAGAAGAATATTTACCCAAGTATATCTTTTGTCTCTATTTATTTACACTCAAGTTTATTATTTTTTTTCAAAAAGAACTTGAGGTGACTTACAATATATCATTGCCTTATGATATATATCGATTTCAGATTAACATGAAATACATTCTGACTTTAGTCCCCTTTTGGAAGTAAGAAGGTATAGGCAGTTGAGAGAATCAGGATGCTGGTTACACCTGCAATTATCAATTGACTAAAAACTTCTTACACAAAAGGGTGATCCAATTGGCATTTTATTGTTCATAAGAAAGTTCATGTTGAATCCTATAGGAGGTTATCTGGAGTTTCAGGAAATGAAAAATTATCTTAAGATTAAATCACCTTTGGACAAACTTTTTGACAAAGTCCATTCTTTATAGACTTACAATTGAGATGGAAAGTCTATTTTTGGAGGCTGGACAGTCTGGGACTTGGGACACAGGAGGGCGTTAGGCACAGAGGACACTTAGGCCAGTCCACAAGCCTGTCCCCTATGTATGATTCCTGGTGCCCTCTGATGGCCACGTGGCTTTCTTTTTTCAGCCCCCCGGGAATGCACAGAGAGCGAGTTTCGGTGTGATGATCAGAGCTGCATTCCTTCTCGATGGATCTGTGACCAAAACAATGACTGTGGGGACAACTCAGATGAGCGGGACTGCGGTAACTGTCACAGCTCTTTAAGGGGCTTTCCAGAGAGTCTTGTACTAGGGTCAGCATATTGGTCGGAAGTAGGGGCTTCACATGTGTGTTTGGAAGGTTTTTTAGACTTAAATGATTTCTGTGTAATTTATGTAATATATAAACCTTAGCATTACAGTACCTTCTGCTTTATATATATTTTCTATGTTTATGATTACCTTATAGCAGTCTAGATCAATAATAATAGGGAAAATCTCAAGAGAGTTTTAAAAATCTCATTTTAACTTAAACCTCTGCTAGGAGCAGACTTTAATCTGCATGGACCTTATAAACAAATAAAAACATTGGTCTTCCTACTGTTCTCCAGAAAGTGGCCCTAAGATATATATGGCTGTAGCTCCCTGGTGTAGAGGTCAGATGTTAGAATAGGAATCATAAACCCCAAGTAGTTTTATAGCTCTTACTGATTAAGGGTCGAGTCTGAGAAAAATCAGCGTGCAAAACAGTAAAAGTTGGGGAGTTCAGGGTTTTGAGGAAAAATTTAAGAGCTAGAGATATTTAATAGAGGAGAGATTGCTACTTCCATCTCCATATTTTGAACGGGGAAGGTGTACCTTTGAGAGTGTATTTACTCGCTAACCACAAGGCGTGGGTTTGTTGTGAGCCAGTCACCGGGTGTGGATAGGAATGTGATGGAAGACTTACGACTCTCCACGGAACTAACAGTTGTCTGAGAATGCCAAGGCATCCTGGAAATGACAGTCTTTTCTCTTCAGAGATGATGACCTGCCATCCTGGATATTTTCAGTGTGATAGCGGGCACTGCGTTCCTGACCAAATGAAATGCGATGGGTTTGCCGATTGTCACGATGCGTCTGATGAAGCCACTTGTCGTAAGTTTCTAGACACCCATGGCACCGTTTGTCTGAAATGCATGGATATGGCAATTTAGACCCAACTTTTCCCATCAGCCACCACTTCTTATATTAAAAGACCATAGATATTTTCTATTCAGCATTCATTGATAATTATCAGTTTACCTGGGGCCTGAGTCACCATGTCCATATATTTCACAGTAGACATTCAAGTGCATTTCATTAATAATATTTCAAATAGAGAATATATTAAGTGTGCTAACGAAAGTATTTATATGTTATCAGCTACTCTACAAATCGTTAATTGGATAAAAACTTGGCAGGTAAAAGGATATTCAAGCAATGAATAAAAGGGTATTCAAACATAATGAAGTCCCAGTATTAAACATTTTCTGAATTGAATAATGGCATATAAAATTGTTTACAAGTATAAAGACAATATGATCATTTGCATTTTAGTCTTTTTGAATCACTGAATAAATATTAACTGTTGATGATTGTCTATGGTGGATTTTGTTGATAATACGGTTGCCGCATCTTAAAACCTGCTTTTCAAGAGACTGTATAAATGGATGATAGGAAAAGCCAGTGCTGACACCGCTGAAGGGTTGCGCTTGCCTATAACAAAAAAGTGCGGTGCTGTCCACAGAATGACTCATGTCATTGAATACTGGGCTTGGTCATCCATCCTTAAGAAACATTCCATCAGAATTTCAGACAGTTTAAAGCCACAGAACATCTGGTTGAATCAGGAAGAGCAGGCTATAATGGAACTCTTTCCATTAGGAGAGCTCTTTCTGTAAAGGAGAAACAGCCGGATAGCTTTCCAAAAAGTATCTTTTTCTAATAATTTGACTCTGTCTCCTCCCCACCAACAGCCACTCGCTTTCCCAATGGGGCATACTGCCCAGCTACTATGTTCGAATGTAAAAATCATGTTTGTATCCAGTCATCTTGGAAGTGTGATGGTGATAACGACTGTGGCGATGGTTCCGATGAAGAACTTCATTTGTGCTGTGAGTGAGAGAGGCTGGGGCTGGTGTTGTCAATGTTTCTTATGTGGATCCTGTGATCCAGGAGGGTGGTTGTACAATTTTTGAGTACTGGACACATGATCTGCATTAGTGTGCTTTCACTTGGCCTTCCTGCTTAGTTCTCTACTTGGAACATGAGAAAGTTGGGCAGGCATCCATAGTGTTAAACATTTTGTGGCCTTCAAAGGCAATTGGCATAAATAGCGGCAGAACTGTTGTGGTTGAAGTCTGAGGTAGGGTGGGGCTGTACATCTCTCCTGCTCCATTCTACTTTCAGTGCCCCTCAAGGTACTTCTGCTAAACCCCCCGAACTTCAGAGAACACCTTTAGGACATTTTAAAACTAGTTAGTCCTTAGTCACTTGACGTTACATCATAATTCAAGCCCATCTAATTTTCTGTTTTATGATGCATATGTATTTATTTATTTAAACATCTTTTTTTAAAAACATTTTTATTGGAGTATAATTGCTTTACAATGGTGTGTTAGTTTCTGCTGTATAACAAAGTGAATCAGTTATACATATACATATATCCCCATATCTCTTCCCTCTTGCGTCTCCCTCTCTCCCACCCTATCCCACCCCTCTAGGTGGTCACAAAGCACCGAGCTGATCTCCCTGTGCTATGTGGCTGCTTCCCACTAGCTATCTATTTTACATTTGGTAGTGTATATATGTCCATGCCACTCTCTCACTTTGTCCCAGCTTACCCTTCCCCCTCCCCATATCCTCAAGTCCATGCTCTAGTAGGTCTGTGTCTTTATTCCCGTCTTACCCCTAGGTACTTCATGACCTTTTTTTTTTTCTTAGATTCCATATATATGTATTAGCATATGGTATTTGTTTTTTTCTTTCTGACTTGCTTCATTCTGTATGACAGACTCTAGGTCCATCCACCTCGCTACAAATAACTCAATTTCATTTCTTTTTATGGCTGAGTAATATTCCATTGTATATATGTGCCACATCTTCTTTATCCATTCATCTGTTGATGGACACTTAGGTTGCTTCCATGTCCTGGCTATTGTAAATAGAGCTGCAGTGAACACTGTGGTACATGACTCTTTTTGAATTATGGTTTTCTCAGGGTATATGCCCAGTAGTGGGATTGCTGGGTCATATGGTAGTTCTATTTTTAGTTTCTTAAGGAACCTCCATACTGTTCTCCATAGTGGCTGTATCAATTTACATTCCCACCAACAGTGCAAGAGGGTTGCATTTTCTCCACACCCTCTCCAGCATTTATTTGTTTTTGTTTTGTTTTGTTTTGTTTTTAACATCTTTATTGGAGTATAATTGCTTTATAATGGTGTGTTAGTTTCTGCTGTATAACAAAGTGAGTCAGTTATACATATGTTCCCATATCTCTTCCCTCTTGCTTCTATTTATTTTTTAAACCAGTGAGTCTCAATTTGGGTACCCATCAGAATCACCTGGGGAGAGGTGTTTCAAAAGCACACGCTCTGGTCCCACCCTAGGCTTAGACCTATTGAACCAGAATGTCCAAGGACATATCAGGCCTGGGCAAAACGTATATTGAGAAAGCTCCTTAGCTTTTTAGTCTCCTGGTTGATAACTACTGATTTTAACAAAGTAAATGAAAATAGAGTTTGTTTTGGTCATTTTGCTCCATGCTTTGAGTCATTGGAGAGACTTGAGAGCAGTAGTTCTCAGAGTGTCATCTCTGTACTAGGAGAGTCAGTATTACCTGGGAACGTGTTAGAAATACAGATTTATGGGCCCACCCCAGATCTACCCGATCCGAATCTCTGGCAGGGGGACCTAGCACTCTCTGCATTAATAAGCCCTCCAGGTGATCCTGATGCAAGCTAAAGCTTAAGCATTTCATGTAAGTAAAAGCCCCCAACACAGGAGAAGACACTCCCAGAAACGTTACTTCTGGAGCTCTTGGTTAACTCCTAGTCTGACTTAGATGCAACTTGCTTCTGGGGTTCTCATCACCTCTTCCAGTCAGTTTCCTAGATTCATCTGCATCAGTGTGCTTTCACTTTCCTGCTTAGTTCTCTACTTGGGACATGAGAAAGTTGGGCAAACATCCATAGTTTTAAACACTTTGTGGCCTTCGAAAACAATTCATTTTTAGCCCAGGGATTTGACTCTAGAAAATGATATATCAGAGTATTCCTTCCCCCCAGAGAACTTTGAATTAGCATACATTATATTTTCCCAGTGGCATCCCAACACTTTCCTTGCCACATCTTAGTTTTGTATAAGGAACTAACCATGTTTTGTTTTGTTTTTCACTTGATGAATCTTGAAAAACATCTTAAGCATGTGTAACTTTCAAAGAAGAAGTCCTCAGGAAGTTGCTTCCCTCTAAAAGATAAAGTGCCCATAGTTAGTAAAATTAAACTTTGCAGAGGCAGAGACATATAGCCACATGAAAAAGTGACCAACACTGTTTTATAATGTTGCATTTAACAGCAAATAATTCTTGCAAAGTTCTATTAACGATACTTCCAAGAACCAGTTCTCAGAGCTGAATTTTTTTTTTTTTTTTTTTTGCGGTACGCGGGCCTCTCACTGTTGTGGCCTCTCCTGTTGTGGAGCACAGGCTCCGGACACGCAGGCTCAGCGGCCGTAGCTCACGGGCCCAGCCGCTCCACGGCATGTGGAATCTTCCTGGACTGGGGCACGAACCCGTGTCCCCTGCATCGGCAGGTGGACTCTCAACCACTGCGCCACCAGGGAAGCCCTCAGAGCTGAATTTTTTCCCCCCAACCTCATTACAAGTCTCTCCTCTTGCTCCCTGTTTGTGGTACCAAGGCAGAAGGAAAATCAAACAGCCCAAGTCCTCCATGGGAAAGAGGAACACATGTGTGTAAAGTTCACTGAATTCTTGTACATGCAGAGGACTGTTTCCCTGTAGCAACTAAGGGACCTGGGTTCTACCTGTAGGTTCCTCACAGGGACACAAGCATGAGCCAGAGGTCTAATTCTGGATAATAAAGTGAGTCAGGGTTTGCTTATGAAATATCAACTTTAAGTGCAATAGGTGAGGGAATTCAGGTAGGAAAGTCCATCATGGTGTAAAACTTTAAGGAAAAGACTTTGTGTTCTAGAGGCTCAATGATAACTCCAGTCAGAGGGACAAACAGTGGCCTCTTGGCTCAGGTATGGTCCTGCTGGCCTCTCCACCCTCCTGGCCACCATTGTCTTCCTCGCTCCATGCTTCAGCCCAGAGATCTTTTATTCAGGTCCAGAAGCCTGCCTTCCTGACTCAGAATTTTTCCATGTGAAGCCTCTTCTGACCCCTCCTCCCCCAGAACTATGTATCTCCACAGTAGATGCTTTCACAGCATGTTTCCTTTGTGGCTCTTACCACAGTTGTAGTTGAATGGTTAATTTGTAAAGTCTGTTCTCCTGCTAGAATAAACATCCCATGAGGATAAGTATCGTGTCTTTCTTTTTCCCAATTGAATCTGATGCCCGGCACAGCGCCACGGTGTCAACTAGACACTCAAGAGCTATTTGTCGATTGGTTAATCGAACAAGCCAATGAAGGGATGAATCAGGCAAGCCTGGCGCTGGCACGGGAGGGTTTTTAGATACTGATCCTTATGTTTTGCTCTTAACCTGTACTTTTGCTTTTCCGTCTTGTGTTTTAGTGAGTGTTCCCTGTGATTCACCACACCGTTTCCGGTGTGACAACAATCGCTGCATTTATCGTCACGAGCTGTGCAACCATGAGGATGACTGTGGAGATGGAAGTGATGAGAAGAAGGAGAACTGTAAGCAAAAGTCAAAAGGGAGAAGGGAGGCCTTCCCTGGTGGCGCAGTGGTTGAGAGTCCGCCTGCCGATGCAGGGGACATGGGTTCGTGCCCCAGTCCGGGGAGATCCCACAGGCCGCGGAGCGGCTGGGCCCGTGAGCCATGGCCGCTGAGCCTGCGCGTCCGGAGCCTGTGCTCCGCAACGGGAGAGGCCACAACAGTGAGAGGCCTGCATACTGCAAAAAAAAAAAAAAGAAAAAAAAAGGGAGAAGGGAAAAAGAAGGGCCCCCAATTGCTTGCAGTTTGCAAAATGTACCTCAGGGATTTCAGTTTGTTCTGTAGAGGCTTGAGCTACACCTGTGAGTGCAGATCTCCGTGGACATTATTGTTTGCAAGACCCTGTAAACACTCATTACTTAGATGCAACCCTTCCCTGCTTCTTCCTGTTTCATTTGAACCAGATGTTGGCAAGTTCCTTAAGAAAGTGAGAATACTAAATAGTGGTTGAGTCACACTTGACAAACTAATGGTTTCTCTCTTTTCAAAGATGAGGTTTGGTCACTCTTCAGCCTAGAGTTTCTAATTGCCAATATAGGCATGGGAAATTCTCAATGCCCCACTGAAAAGATCATGTTAAATAAGGCAGCTCTGGTGTTCACAGAGCTTATCTAATATCCTTCTTTAAAATGAAAATGTATTTCCCAGAAGAGAAAGATGATAGATTATTTTAAGAGAGAAGTTTCAAACTGGCTGCATTTAATATTTTAGATATTGAAAAATCTGTGCTTTTATATTTTGAGACTGTTTTAAACCTATCCATTGAAGGAGAGAGCTGATTAATTTTCTGGGCAATTTAATTAACCTAGAAAAAGTCAGTGAGGAAAATTATTTCTCCTGAGTCGAATTACTTTTTTTTCTAAAAGGATATTATCTGGGAAAATTTAGATAAATGCTTAACTTTTCTATTTTCTATTCCTTATTTTTTTTTTTTTTTTTTTTTTGCGATACGCGGGCCTCTCACTGCTGTGGCCTCTCCCGTTGCGGAGCAACAGGCTCCGGACGCGCAGGCTCAGCGGCCATGGCTCATGGGCACAGCCGCTCCGCGGCATGTGGGATCCTCCCGGGCCAGGGCACGAACCCGTGTCCCCTGCATCGGCAGGCGGACTCTCAACCACTGCACCACCAGGGAAGCCCTCTATTCTTTATTTTGATGTGGGCTTAGAATGCTTACTGTCAGCTGCCATCCCAGATGGCCATCCCGGGGACTGGGTGTCAGGGGCACTTTGATACTATTGCCATGTTCAAGTTTGTACCCTCCCTCTCCCTCACCTTTTTGGGGCAGAGATGAACCTGTGGTTATAACATTGTTAATATGTTTGTTTGAAGCATAGCACAAAAGAATGAAAACCCAGAAATAAAACCTTTTTAAAAAATTGGAGCAGGTTTACCCCTTTCCCTCTTCTCTTTCCATTTTCCCTATCAATCATGCCATTTTTCAGTGGAGCCAGACATTTGTAGCATATGGTCAAATCCCAGAGTGGAAAAAAAGGAGTAGTAAACTAAAATTCTTCTCGTGGAGCAGGAAGTTAGAGGAATCACTGCTAGCCATCACAGTAGGCGAACTGCAACATTTCAATAGCTTAAAACAGCAGAGGACTAAAGTTTGATGAAGGTCAGGCAGCTCCCTCCATCCTGTAATTATGCCATCTGGAACACATAGCCTTCAAGGTTGCTGAGGCAGGAGAAGAGAGAAATGGAGGAGACAGTTTCCTAAGTTCCTGGGCCTGGAAGTGACAGGTGTCACGCATACTCACAGTCCATTGGTTGGCAGTAGTCACGTGGTCCCAATCTAACTGCAACGGGGACTGGGAAATGCAGGGAAGTGCATGGATATTTAGTGAACACCATTTGTTTCTACCACAATTTACCCTAGTGTCACTAAAATTCCCTGTGCACTTTTCTTTCCATGCGTAGAACACTCTTAACCCCTCCCCCAGGGACATAACCCAGAGTCCCTCTCAGTAAATGAAATCCAGGAGCTCCAGGTGACAGGCACTAGTCATGCCATCAATTCCAGATGTGCTTCCTCTTGGTCTGGAGACCCATAAACTAAGAGACTAGTTTTATTTGTGTCTCCTGCCCCCAGTAGATAGTGGTAGAACAGGGGGAGCATAATGGAAATAAACATCCTCGTGGGGAAAGAAAGAATGAGACTCCTTGCCGTCCCTGTTCTGTAGCAATTCTGAAATGGCACTGGGCTATGGTGGCACACGTTGGCCCAGGACAGTCCTGATTTACGTCTGTTGCCCTAGTGGAATTGTTAATAGAGCTCCTTTCCCTCTCACAAGCGTATCGACTTGGAGAGTAAATTGTATGTTTACCCTGTGCAGACATTGTGAAGGCCCTTATATAGTGGGGATTGGAGGAGATTCATTGATGAGGTCAAGACTCTGCTCTCAGAGGAGCACCTATGCCCATTTTTCCTCATTGTCTCTGCCTCCACCCTTTGGGAGTGGTTGCTTGTCTATATCCCTCTTCAAATGAAGAGGGAAGAGGGGAGTATGCCCTCCTTAGGGGCAGTACAGCTTTCCCAGCCACTCCCTGCTCGTAGAAGGGTGGGGGCCCAAGAGTTTTGTCACCTCAGTCACAGTGTTTTGGTTTATTTGGTCGTATGTTTCGGAAACCGAGCAGGCTTTTGATCTGCTTGCTTTCAGTTAGTTCTAAGTGTCAATAACCTTACTCAGTGTTTTTGTTTGTTTGTTGGTTTTGGTTTTGGGTTTTTTTTTTTTTTTGAGACACAGTTCTTGAATTTGTTGCATTTCTTTGCTTTGTTTCCCTCACGCACCTTTGGGTCAACTTTGTCAGTTATATTCAGGCCAGAAAAGTAGATGGGCAGTCATTTAATTCAACTAAGAGATTTGACTGGTCCTTTTTAAACTTCAGAGTCTTATGTCATCTAAATGCAGTAGGTTCTCTGCAAACTGCAAATTTCTGGACTTTATTTTCTTTGATTTCTGCTTGTAAATCAACTAGTTCTTCCCCGAGCTTATCTCTTTCTTGCCGAACTCAGGTAATGGCAACCCGCGCACATTATTAACATTCCATTTTCTAACCTCTTTGCCCAGATTGACAAGTTCAGTAAACATGCGGTCCGCCTTCCAGTTTTTCCAAGGTGACAACTTTACAAATACTTTGCCACTGCGTAACACAGGCCTCCATCTTTCCCTCCTTTGGGATCACTTTCCTCGTTGCCTGCCTCCTGACTGACGCCAATGCCAAATATTTTAGGTTTTGTTATGGAAGTGCCCTACTTCTATATCATTTAGGGTAATTAATACTAGTGACCACAACCAACAAATCTCAAACTCTCAGTGGTGTGACGTAGCCAAGGCTTATTTCTCACTCACATAAAGGCCAGTGCAGTTTGCACGCCCTTCTCCATCTTGACGCGAGGCCACCTGATACACATGGTCCCTGGGTTGCTGAGCAGGGAGGCACATAGGCTTTAATAGCTTCAGCTCAGAAGTGACACGTGTCACCTCCAACTCACAGTCCATTGGCCTGAACTAGACATATGGTCCCAACCTAACTGCAAGGGAGACGAGGAATTGTAGGGAAGCACACGAGCTTATTTGTGGAAATACTGCCTCTGCCACAGAAGGAAGCGTCGTGTTTCACGGAAGAAAAAGTTTTGAGTTTACCTTATTCTTAAATTTTAGGTGTAGAACCGACTCCTAGACCTTGTACAGAAGATGAATTTAAGTGTAGCAATGGACGTTGCATTTCACAGCACCTGGTATGTGATGATGTCAATGACTGTGGTGACCATTTTGATGAGACGGGATGCAGTAAGTAAATACTTATTTTTATACTTCATTGTAGTAACTCAGGTTAACCTACTGGAAGCATGCAATAACATAAAGTAGACGATAACCGTGTTTCTCTTTAATTTACACGTTGTGTTCTGAACTGCAGTCAAGCCCATAGCTACCTGTTATTGAACACTTATTCTATACCAGACATTGTGCTAAACAGTACATGGATTATCTCATTTCATCCCTGTAACAATCCTGTGAGTTAGGTATTGTCTGTCTTTCTGTCTCTCTCTTTTAAACAAGTGAGGAAACCAACTTACAGGTTAAATAAATTGGCAATGTCTTCCTGTCATCAAGAAACTGAGTCAGGATTTGAACTCTGATCTGTTTAACTGCAGGGCGTATCCTCTTCCCAGTTCATTAGGTGCCTCTCAGCACCTTGAAGCTATTCATTTTGTTTCTTAGTTTGTACATTTTTTCATCTTAAGCCAAATGCAGTAATCTTTGGCACATAGGGGAAGAGTGGTTGGTGAGAATGGAAATGTCACAGGGGACCTTGGAAGGACCACTTTTTTTAAGAGAGGATTTTATGTGGGGCAAGGATGATGTATGCAATCAAGGGATGCTTCTAGCTTAATATTGTGATGGAAATCTTGGAAGGGCATGCTAATAATTCGCACTTTGCTAGTCCTTTGTAGCATTTATGAAATGCTTTCACATACGTTCTCTAATTTGTCACTCAAGATAGCTCCAGGGGATTACTGCTATTATGTCTATAACTATATAATAAAGCTCACAGAGCTTAAGTAACTTGCTTGAGTGGCTCACAGAGTGGCAGAGGCAGAATTTGAACAGTCCTGGGACTGCAGTCTGGAAGAGCCGGCTTCTAGCTCCTCTGCAACTAGCTGTGCCACTTTGAGTACATACTGACTTCGTCAGGCCTCGATTTCTTCTTAGGAAAAAGGAGGGAGTTCTTCAAACCCTACAAGTCTGGACTTAGTCACCTTAGTTAGCTGCACATGCTTTCAATTTTGTGGGCTTTAATCGCCTTTTTCTGAGGCGCCCCAAAGATTTCCTGGCAAATTTTCTCCTGTGTGGGTTACAAAAGAAGATGAAGAATCAGCCATATTGAGTTGATTTGCCATTCGTTTCACACACTTTCTCAATGGGGCCTGGAGTTTTTGACATAATAATGTGACTTGATTAAATATTTAAAAAGCGTAAACATGATGGAATTTGTAAAACCCAAAGGTAGGTTTGGGTTCTGCTGCCTAGAGACTGATATGTGAATGGTTCCAGGACTTTGGAATATTTCCAAGTTAGGCTCAGGTCAAACATCGGTTTCTCTTTTAGTTACCTGTGCCAATTAAAAGCCTTAAAATTAACCTCAGTACTTTGAATTCAAATGACATTTAATTAAAAGCAGGGCTTATTTAAAGGAAATAGGTATCACAGGCATTAATACGGTATGGAAGCAGCATTTCTTTTCAGATATTAAGCAGATCTGTGATATGGGATTCAGTCTTACTGCAGTGGGCTAATTTGACTAAGACATAGAATTCTTATTTAAAACACCAGTTCTTTGATGCTGCTAATCCACTTGCTTTCCTTTTCTTTTCCTTTCTTCTCCTCTTCCTCCTCCTTTTCTTTTAAACAGGATCACTGAAGTGTTTTGGACATGTGTTTTCTTTTTTAAAAATATTTTAAAATCATGAAAGGAAAGACATTAACATTTTGCTCATACCATTGAGGGATAAAGAAAAGAAGTTAACCTCAGGTTGCAAATATTATTTATGTGATTACAGAGATAGATTGACTTGCTATTTCTCTGGTAGTTCTTATTCCTTCTTCATAAAATGGAAGATAGAGTGTCTACTTCTGAAATAGAGTATCATATATCTGGGTTGGGGGAGATCTCTTGTATTATGAATTAAAATGGTGATTGTTTTCAAACGAAAAAAGTTACAGGAAGGTCTTTACATTTGAGGCTGAATCTCATAATGTTATAGGGTTCTGCTCTCGTTAAAGACTCTTGCTTCACAAGAGTATAACTCATTCAAGGGAACACTTGGTCCAGAAATTTTTACCTCCTGGGATCCCTAATCACATTGTAGATGTTAGAGCTGGGGAGGAAATCACAGTGCCTCATGGTGTACTTGAGACTCAGAGAGGTTATGTGACTGGCTCAAGGCTATTCATGTTGATAAAAATAGGGTCACATTTATTGAGCAATGCTGTGGAGACATTACTTACCCACCTTACAGAAATTTAAAAGGTAATAGAGAAATACCATGAGAAACTTCATGCCAACGCATTAGACAACTTAGGTGAAATGGATAAATTCTTAGACAAAAAATGCTAAAACTGCCTCAGGAAGAAATAGAAAATCTGAACAGACCTATTTAGCGATGTGTCATTGTTAAGAGCTCAGACTAGACCTTTATTATAAGACTTTCACGCATAAAACTTTTAAGTATGAAATCCAAGGGCAGCATTCCATTGAAGGTTATTGTGCTTTATTTTGTGTTTTTGAAACTGAATGTTTTTAGTTTATTCAAACCACATATACCCATGGTCATTGTACCTTAAGGCAGCGGTCCCCAACCTTTTGGCACCAGGAAGATAATTTTTCCACGCATGGGAGCTGGAGGTGGGGTGATGGTTCAGGCGGTAATGCGAGTGATGGGGAGCGATGGGAAACAGTGGGGAGCGGTGGGGAGCGGTGGGGAGTGATGGGGAGCAGTGGGGAGTGGTGGGGAGCGGTGGGGATCGATGGGGAGCGGTGGGGATCGATGGGGAGCGATGGGGAGCAGTGGGGAGCGATGGGGAGCAGTGGGGAGCGGCAGATGAAGCTTCGCTCGCTTGCCCGCTGCTCACCGCCTGCTGTGTGGCCCTGTTCCTAACAGGCTGTGGACCGGTAGTGGTCTGCGGCCTGAGGGTGGGGGACCCCTGCCTTAAGGGACCCTGAGAAGTGGCTAAGTTCACTTCATTGCCTACTATAGAGGACAAATAGATATAAATCTGTTTTTATTTAAAAGAATTGAGTCAGGAGATACCTGTATCAGTGTCTTTTATTTATACGTGTGTGTATATATATACATGTATACACACATTTGAGATGTATCTATTTATATATAAACATTATTTATATATAAATATAATTATATAATATTAAGATAGTGGAGCAGGTGGATACAGTTGTAAAGAGTCCCTGGCTGTGATTCTGTCCAGAACTGGGTGCTCTGAGAATGAGCCTGGCAGTGCTGAGTATAATCGGAAAATTGCCTCAAGGATCTAACATTACATGTATTTGTACAAATGGTTTTCAAGCCATTATCAGATATCCCTATACAGAGGTCTCTGGTACTCTGCAAAGCTTATGGAAAGGGGTCATCTCAAGGTGTTCTATAATTGGCTATCTGTAGGTGTTCTTCTGATATACCACTTGACTGTTCATTTGTGGCTGATGTGCTTTGTACTTTTCATTTGTAATGCTGGGATTTCGTTTTTCAGATACAGGAAAAGAAAGGTCATGTGCTGAAAATCTATGTGAACACAACTGTACCCAATTAAGTGAAGGAGGATTCATCTGCTCCTGTAGACCTGGGTTCGAAGCCAATAGTTTCGACAGAAACTCCTGTGAAGGTAGAGTATATTCCCTCCACTTCCTATTAGGGAGAACCTTGTACTTTTTAGATTCTCCATTCATTCCCTTTTACTAAACATGGTTTAATTCCCTTCATGGGGCTAAGCTCATGGTCCTAGCTCATGAGCTAGGACCATGACTCAAGGATGCCAGTTGCTTTTTCCAGGCTATCTTACTGGTGCCTTGCAGAGCATTGGGCCATAGCTCATCTTCAGTAATGTCTGTGAAATTGATATGATTAATGAAGACCTGAGTGATGATGGCTACTTACTGTACCAGTGTCTGAGATCAAATTTTCTTTTTTTTCTTTTTAACATCTTTACTGGAGTATAATTGCTTTACAATGTTGTGTTAGTTTCTGCTGTATAACAAAGTGAATCAGCTATACAACACAAGCCTTACTTTCTTCAAACAACACGTATTTATTACATACCTCCTACGTCAGACGGAAATGAGTTCCCAGGTGTGGAGTCCTAAGGGAGCTTATCAAGAATGGTAAATATCAAGTATGATTTTAGGTGTATTTGATCATTTGAATTTACTGTTCCTATCTCATGATGTGCCATACTCAGATGGTTAGAATAGTTCTTTTAAGGGCTGAAACTTAAGAACTCAATCGAAAAAACCAATCAATGACTTCCCTTTCTGAAGCCAATTAGCAGGAGGGAAGTGGTACCAAACATCAACAGCACAACAGCTGCTTCCCCAAAGGGAAAATCTTATTCTGTTGTTGTACAGAGTCAGACTGCCTCTGTTTAAATCTGGTCTTTGGGGTTTTGGGTTCAATAATAGTCCCTACCTCAGAGAGTCTTGTTGGAAGATTAAATGAGGAAAAAACATGAAAAGCATGTGAAACGGTGTCTGAAACTTGGTCAGTGTTCCACAAACATTGGCATCATCGTTTATGTTCATCTGCCCCCTTCTCATCCTTATTGCTCGTGAATATGGCTTTAAACAGAAGCAGGGTCTCTAAGGAATGGATGGGAGCAGATGTTGCCCACTTGGTTTTATTTTGCCTACAGACGTCAACGAATGTGAGCAATTTGGGGTTTGTCCCCAGAACTGCCTTAACACCAAAGGAAGTTACGAGTGTTCCTGCGCCGAAGGGTTCAGGTCCGTGACTGACAGCCACGGAGGACGGTGTGCAGCTGACGGTAGGATGATTGACCTCGGGATTAACTGATGTACCAGGAAATAAACTTTAGAGTCTTATTTTGTAAATTCACCAGCTACTTCTCTTCCAACACACCCATCCACCCTCTTCTCCTCTCTCCTCCCCTGCCAAATTAAAACACTAACTACAACCCCCCAACAAATACTTAAGAGTTAAAACAAGAGTCAGGGGTTACGTATTATTCTGGATTTAGCCTCTGGTCCACCTGGATAAAAACTTCAAAAAGTGGACAAGATGTCACTCTCCAGAGGATTCAAACAACAAGTGCTTCCCTGTAGGATGGTGGTCACCAAAAACTCCCAGTCCACCGAGGTCAAGGTTTGAGGCCCAGTAATCCAACGCGGGTCACAAAAAACATTCCATTCAATGGGTCGCAGTCAGTTGGGGCAAATCAGGGACATTCTGTTGAGAAATGTCTTTTTATTGTTCATGGACTACTGATCACAGACAAAAAGCATCTGGCTTATTTGCGACTTCAATCATTAGCTCTACATTTTAGGTTAATGCCAATATTTGAGAATCAGGCCTGAGTGAAAGCAGTAATAAATACTAGATAGAAATGACCATAAAAGTCAGAAGTATCATAGTCCAGATTTCCAGAGGTCTGATCTAAATCAGCATATCTCAGTTAAGGGGTCTTTATGATCTTATAGATTTGAATTTAAAGTTTGTAAATGAGTTTAAGGACTTGATAAGAAAATAGCATTTTTATTTTGCAAATGAAGGGTAAAATGGCTTTTCAATTTCTTCATACAAATTGGGCTTTTCAAGCACACATTTGACTAGCATACTTAAATATTTTACCCTCCAAGCATTTCTGACACTGAAGGAAAACTAGGATAAAGGCATTTGAACAGTTGGTGTGGTAATTAAGCAGCAAATTAGAAAATGTTTAACTCTTAACTAACGAGATGACTGAAATAAATTAGAATATTTATATAAAACACTATGTCAAGATAAAGGAAATATATAAAATGAACTTTCAAAAGTTACTTAAGTTAGATTCGACTGACATTATGCAAGTAAATTAAATTTTAAAAATTCTAGGCAACGCATCTTGGAATGAGTCACCATTTACGTAGCTGCTTTAAGTAAAAAAACCCTTTTTTAAACCAAGAACAAGCTGTGTTTTGTCATTAGCTAGAAGCTAAATTGGGTCACAGAGCTGATTGCCTGCTAAAAGAATCATTAAAATCTGTCAGTAAAGAATGGGAAATGAGGACTTCCGGGTAAACTTTTAGTATGACTCTACATATTGTATTTCTTCTGTGAGACTGAATGTCTACAATCTTGTCTGTTTTACTGTCATTGAAAAAAAAATCAGTGAAAAAGAAGTAGCTATCCAGGGGTCTCAGTCTTGGCTTAGCTTTAAACTGTTGCCCAAAGATAAAGAACTGATAATATCCCTAACAGAAATGTTAGCTTTCTACCTGAAATAGAGACAAGGATGTCCACAGTCACAGATTTTGCAACCCAGTTGATGGTCCTCTCTATTCATTAACAGAGATCAATTTTTAGAAAAATTCGTTTTTGTTTTATTTTTTAAGGGCAGGGAGGATATCTGCTGTTTTATATCCTACTGTTATAAACAAAAGTTCAGGTAGCATTCAAACAGATTAATCAGCCCTTCATTTGTTTACAGGTTACCCTCCTTTGCTGCTACTGCCGGAAAACGTGCGAATTCGAAAATACAATCTCTCATCTGAGAAGTTCTCAGAGTACCTTGAAGACCAGGAACGCATTCAGGCTATGGATTACGATTGGGATCCAGAGGGCACAGGCCTCAGTGAGTATGAACTGTGGCATCGGTCATTGATAACAGTTGAATACATTGAATTATAAAGTGTTGAACTTTGGGGAATTTATTTCTAATGAGTGAATGTTGTTGCCTGAGTGGAAGAGGATGCTCCCCCCGCCCAGCGTGCTCCAGACAATTTAGCTGTGGCCGTGCGTCCCAGCCAGTGTTTCCCACCTTCTCACGGAACCTTCTCCCATTTCTGGGGACTATCCTTTCAGGATCACCTCATGTCCCTTTGTTTACTATCTCCTTGTCTTTGCCCTTGCCTTCCCCACCGTTGTACGCTTGGAAAATTTCTACTCAAAGACCCAGTTCAAAGTCACCTCCCCCGTGATGTCTTTGATAATCCCTCCTAGCACAGTTCTTTGAGCCTGTAGCATTTTATACACGCTTCTACTAAAGCACATGTTATGTTGAGTTACAGCTAATTATCCACGTATTTCTCTCCCTACATCTTAACTGTGTGCTCTTTGGAGACAGAGACTAAATCGAATTCATCTCTACATGCCTAGCATCTGACCCAGGATCTAGTACAGTGTGTGTGGTGGGTGTTCAATGAAGGAAAAATGAATGATGCTTACTGTGGAGTCTCTCATGGCTCTGGCGTGTGGGAGACAGTAGTGGGGCAGGAAAACTTGTGTTCTACGCCTGTCTCCCTCATCTACTAGCTTTATGACCTTAAATAATTGAAACAATTCTCTGGATCCCTATTTCTCATCTGTAAAATAAAAGCAGCAATCTTGTTCGGCCTGCCTCCCTCTGAGAGTTGTCTGTAAAACCAAGTGAGATGACAGATATGAAAATGCTTTGCAAACTAACTATGTAAGATTTATTGCTGTTGTGTTTTCACATTTCATTATACAATACAATGAAATTTTCAAGAATGGTTCAGGGAACTTCCCTGGCGGTCCAGTGGTTAAAACTTCGCTTTCCAGTGCAGGGGTATGGGTTTGATCCCTGGTCAGGGAGCTAAGATCCCACATGCCTCGCGGCCAAAAATCCAAAACATAAAACAGAAGCAGTATCATAATAAATTCAGTAAAGACTTTAAAAGTGGTCCACATCAAAAAAAATCTTAAAAAATAAAAAGAAGAATGGTTCATACCTAGGAAAGTATGTGCCTTGAAAGTCAGTCTTCCTATGCTTTTTTTTTTAAACGTCTTTATTGTAGTATAATTGCTTTTCAATGTTGTGTTAGTTTCTGCTGTATAGCAAAGTGAATCAGCTATACGTATACATATATCCCCATATCGCCTCCCTCTTGCGTCTCCTTCTTCCTATGCTTTTTAAAATGTCTGCTGTCCAATATCCTTTAGTCTATACATGAAATAAGACTTCTCATCTACACAGCTCCTTTATTGCTAGTATGGACTCAAACTCTTAACAATTTGCCCCTGGTTTATCTATATGTTCTGTTTTGGAAACTAGAATGTGATCCTAATGGGGGTAAATAGGCTGAAATATATTTTAAAGGATTACCTTCAAATAGGACTAAGTATCAATCAGTTATCAATTGAAGCATTTGTAGCTAATAGCTCAAGTATGATAGATTTTGAGGTTTGATCATACTGGTTAAATTGAATTATTAGTATTATAGGAACACCGAAGAGGTAGAGGTGTCAATGAATGAACAGTACTTCACCTGATTAGACCCAGTTCCTCCCTTACCTGGTGTTCCTAACAGGAAACTGACCTGTGTGTCTTGCCTCCGCAGGTGTTGTATATTACACTGTGCTAGGGCACGGCTCTAATTTTGGTGCTATCAAACGTGCCTACATCCCCAACTTTGAATCTGGCAGCAATAATCCCGTGAAGGAAGTTAACCTGGATCTGAAATACATAGTGCAGCCAGATGGGTTAGCAGTGGACTGGGTTGGAAGGTAAGTTTAGCCTCATTCTATTTTCCTGGCCAGAGCTCCCCTCTGCTCACCATGGCACATGAGTTAAACTGGCCCAGATTATGGGCACACTCAGCCTCAGGGGCAGCTGGGTGATGCCTGGGCTTCCTGTAGCCTCAGCAACTACCTCGGCTTCCCCATTGTGTCATATAAACATCATCACTTCCTATATTCTATGTGTGCCATGAAAATTTTGGGAAAGCCCCAACGTCAAGATTTTATATTTTATCTAGGAGAGCATTCTTGCCAACAGAGTTCTGGATTCCAAAATGAACTTTCAGTATGGCAGCGCTGTTCATTTTGTGAAGAAATGGGACAGACTTACATTCTACCAGCAAAGCAGTTGAGATGAAACATGTTTCTTTATGGTATTGTTTTGAGGAGGAACAATCCACATGTGTTTTTAGGAGGCTATGTTGTCTGAACAGGTTGGAAATTTGACTTCCCTTTATAATCTTTGGGTTTGAGTTAATAGAGCTGTTAGCTTTGATCTGCCCTTCTACACCTTCTAGAACTTCAGGGACCAGAGCCAGACATTTTGGACGATACCTAAATAAGAACCTTAAGTAGGTTTGTCATCAGATACATGCATGAGAGGCAAACTGACGTGGAAGAATTAATAAGCTCCTTCTTCAAGGAAGAGCCTTGGGTTGGAATGACGTTTGTGGGAAAGTAATTACATTACAATCAGAATTCAACCATTTGTAGAACCTCTTATGTCCTTGAAATGAACTAATAAAGGAAAATGTTTGCTGCGCTCTGGGAGAACAGAGAATCCTTTGTAGTATTAATTAATTTTCACCTTTTCGCTCACTTGTCTGGTGCTCTTGGAAGACTTGAGCATCTCTGCAGAAGTTAAGTAGGTCCCACTGTGCCTGCAGTGTAACAGGAGACTCATTTCAGCAACTTCTGTGAGGAAACAAGACCTCAGAGAGTCATGAACTGGAAACTCTAGACTTTAGCGCTTCCTTCTTCAAACCAACCACTTCCTTCTTCAAACCAACCAACCAAGATCTGTCTTCTTGTTTGAAATTTTACCTCTTCTCAGCCTTAATGAATGAGTAAATTTAAGCAACTGCTGGAACTCTTTCTGCTTGTTAGAGACTGAGACCTGAAGCCTTAGGGATGGAATAAGGGCAGGATGGCTTTGCTGAGTTTGTTATTTTGAATGGCTATTTCCACTCATCCTTGGAGCTGATGCCAGATTCCTAGTGATTCCAATGGGCTCTTGGCTGAGGAGGAAGCCAACTCACAGGCAGTCAGAATGAAAGGCCAACAGTGCCTCACAACTCCTTTCTAGAAGCAATTGTCTCATAATAGTGCCGGATGTGAGGTTCATCATCATTACCAATCCTGGCTGATACAGCTGCTTTGGCTGAATATCCCCTTCATCCGACACCCCATCACTTGTAACTTTCTACAGATGTCCCCTTGGCTGAAGAGATTGGGGCATTCCTGGGAGAGGGAGGCTGTGCTCTCATCATCACTGGTGTCTGAGTAGCTGTCTTGTTGGCCAGAACTTCCAAACTAAATGCTCTCATCTTCACCCCTCTTCCCCAGAAGTCCAGTCTAGACTCTTCAGTTGTTTACCTTTGTCTCTCTAAATTCAGGCATATTTACTGGTCAGATGCCAGGAGTCAGCGGATCGAGGTGGCTGAACTAGATGGAAGGTACAGAAAGTGGCTGATTTCCACTCAACTGGATCAACCAGCTGCAATAGTTGTGAATCCCAAACTAGGGTAAGTACTTGAAGGAGTCCTTCATGTTCTAGATATTTTCCACTAGATTCTCCAAAAAATTATATCTTCAATTATCTTTTCCTAATTGTACTGAAATTGTCCTTGGACTTTTTTGAGTGGCACCTATGACTATTTTCAACAATTATAGTATGCCCTAAAGATCACTTAGGACAAAACAGGCTTCAGAAGATGGACACTGTGTCAGGGGAAGGCCTCTGGCCGCACTTTTTCCACAGCCCAGTTTGTCTAAAACCCACACATTTCTCAACAGAATTTAAGGATTGAGCAACACCTGATGATTGGTTTAGACTAGACATTGCAAAGTGGTGGCTGATGGGCTAAATATGGCCCATACACTTATTGGACTTGAACTTCACAGAGCTTTAAGATTTTTTTTTTTTTGTGAACTTAGTAGATAACATTTAAATTAAAAATAAATATTTGTATTTTGGGCTTGAAAAATCAGAAGAACTGGTAAAGTTAGGTAGGTATGCCTTCCTTGACGCGGTATTGCCTGGAACTCTTAGGGCTTTGGTTGATGCGGTGTTTGCCCATCACTCTACATTCATAACTGCCCTGTTCCACCCATTTATCTTGCCTGCCTGATCCTTTCTAGGTGTTTAAAGGGTACAGTCCCTGGTCTGCTCAGTTCTTCTACAATTAAGTATTAATTGCATGCAAAGTAATACCTTTTCAAAGAGAATGTAAGCTCCATGAGGGAAGGAATCTGTTTTGTTCTCTGATGCGTTCCAAATACAGGATAGTAGCTTCTCACACAGCGGGCATTCAAGAAATATTTTTTGAAGAATGAACAGCTTTTGTGATTATATATTTTAAAAGGTCTGGATATATATCTTTGGACAGGGCTGGCCAGTTTCTATTGGGAAAGTGCAGTTCTCAGGAAGGATAGATCACAGATGCACAGGCTCCCCCCTTTCTCTCCCTGTGTTGTGTAAAGTATAAAAATAGCATCATTTAGGACCCAAGGCTCTTTGAAAACCAGTTGATTTCTCCACTAGATGAAATGCTGCCATGAGGAAACCTTCTGTTACAGGTTTATGTACTGGACTGACTGGGGCAAAGAACCTAAAATCGAGTCTGCTTGGATGGATGGGCAGCGTCGGAAAGTCCTGGTTCAGGAGGACCTCGGTTGGCCAACCGGCCTTTGTATAGATTATGTGAATGGTGACCGGATCTACTGGAGTGACCTCAAGGAGGACATTATTGAAACCATCAAATATGATGGGACCGATAGGAGAATTGTTGCAATTGCAGGTTGGAAATTTCACTTAGATTTTCATATATTAAATAATTAATGTATTTCCAGTCTCTTTGCCCATTTTCGTAAGAAGGAACCCTAATCTTAGGAGATGCTTTTTATAGTTTCTTAGATACCACTCTGCCCAGCTCCCAGCTGCTGATTTAAATGCAAATGAATCTATTAGCAATTATTAAGTCCTTTTTGTATAATTAAAAAAACTTGCTGTCAGCAGCAGATGTTGAAATAACCGTTTCTTGTTGGGTTGCTCTGATAGAGATGGCCATCATGCGTTCCAGTGGTAATCCGTGTCTAACCACTTCTAGGTACATTAGTTTTTAATGTGCTAGATTGCTTTTTATGCACAACTGGAAACGTCTAGGAGAGAAGCATTTTGTCTTCTTATCTAGACTCTACAGAGCTACAACAATCCAGCACGTAACAGGTTTTTCTGATAAGTGGTGTCTTATGTTCACAGAAAAAAAAAAGATCTCTGCCCTACAGATTGTTTTCTAAAAATAAAATAAAATCAGCAACTTGAAAGTGAGCGAGTCCCCTATAATTGGTGTCATTCGGTAGGCATTGATCTATTTTAATTTCTGTCATCTTGATCTCCTGGTGCAGCACACTTTCATGGTCGTGTGTACAGAGAGTCTGCCTGAATGTTGCTGGAATTTTAAGGTGTTGCCTAAGAGATTGATCCAAGCGGTTTGACTTCTGACATAAAAGTGGGGCTCAGGTATCTTCTTTTCAGTAACCTTGTTTTGTTTTGCTTTTCCCCTGTGGGTGAACAGCAATGACCCCTTATAGTCTGGACATCTTCGAGAGCCAGTTATACTGGTCATCTAAGGATAAGGGAGAAGTATGGATCCAAGATAAATTTGGGCGAGACGAGAAAGAGAAATTGCTGATAGTGAACCCTTGGCTCACGCAAGTTCGAATATTCCATCAATGGAGATATAATCAGTCAGGTAGTCACCAACCTTATTTCAAATTGATGGCTATATTTCTTTTGGAAAATGGTGGTGGATAATAATAGGCTGATCTCCCTGTGCCTGAAACGTGTGTGTGTGTGTGTGTCTGTGTGTGTGTGTCTGTGTGTCTGTGTGTATTTTAACCGTTTTGACCAAAGAAGATAAAATTGGAAGTCGAATGCAATGATGCACACCACCAGCAGATATGGAGTAAAAATACTTCAGTCCTTGTTGCTGCTTGGAGTTGTGGGGTTGTACTCTTAGGCCACAGAATCCAGTAGGTGTCAGACCCCGTGCTAAATGTGAGTTGGGTTGCCAAGTCACATAATAGGCTTCGTGGACATCAGAAGTCTTACCCACTCTAGCAATTGCAAGGCCGGGCTAGTCAAGTCATCCTGAGCTATGCAAGCCTTAGCTTAAAGCTTAAAGGATGCATTTCTGCATCCTCCCTTCTTTCTCATTTTCTGAGTTCTTGGTCCTGCTTCCTCAGGTTACCTGTGTTCTAATTCATCCTTCATCATTGTGTGGAGTAATGTGAAAGGGAAAGGACATTATCTTTTTCCCGTGGGCACATTTTTATTCACTGATGTCTTTAATGATTTTTATTTCAGACATAGGTAATTATATATCAAAATATTCTATCAAGTCTTTTTTTTGGAAATATCTTCCTTTTTTTAAAATTAATTTTTATTGGAGTATGCTTGCTTTACAATGTTGTGTTAGCCTCCACTGCACGACAAAATGAATCAGCCATCCTCATACAGATATCCCCTCCCTTTTGGACTTCCTTCCCATTTAGGTTACCACAGTGTATTAGGTAGAGTTCCCTGTGCTATACAGTAGGTTCCCATCAGTTGTCTATTTTAGAGAATATCAATAATGTATAGTGGGGAAAGGACATTTTTGAAGTGAGGAAAGGAAATAGACTTTTATTAAGTTCTGTATGTCAGATTCTCTCTTCAGGATTAACCCAGACATCTGCTTCTTCAATTAATCTTCCCCCAAACTTATAATGAGGTTTAATTTTCATCTCACAAGTAAGGAAACTGACAATAGGAAAGATTTAGTAACTGGTGCGCCCAAGTTACACAACCAGCGGATAAGCTTTAAACCCAGAAATGGTTTTTAAACTCAATGCCATTCACCCAAAAGCTCAGCACCTTTCTGTTCTGGTCCAGCTATCAGTGTACCCAATTCCAGATTGCATTCTGTGGCTGTGTGGCCTTTGACAAGTCACCTCCCTTCTGATCCTTGCATGTGAAACAGATGTGGAACCTGAGGTCCCCCTGAGTTCTCTGATACTCTGAGAGCCTGAATCAGTCTTGACAAACTGAAGTGCAGAACGGAGGCTCCCAGGAGATTACACTGGCGGCAAATGCCTTTTCTAGGGATTAGCCCCCTTGTGTTGCTGGTAGTGATTACCCTTCTTCAGACCTTCTCCAAAACATTCCAGACCCCACTGATGTAATAGCTCTTGTGTCCTAAATGCTCCTGCAGCTCTTATATTTGGCAGTTTCAAGGGCAGGAGGGGAGAGACCAGTATACCTGTGGAGCCCCCTCTGGCCCCTGTAGAGAGGACAGCCCAGGGGTCAGGCAGAGGAAAATCTGGAGACTTTCCCTGAAAAGCATCTCAGCCAGCTGATACTCTGAGCCTCCTTTGCAAAGTGTTGATTGATGAGTAGGCCAGAGGCTCAGCCCAGCTGTGCCAGATTAGCATTTACTCTGGACCAATAGCTCTCCAATTTTAGCACGTGTCAGAAACGTCTAGAGGGCTTGTTGAACACGCCTTGCTGGGTCCCACCTGAGGGGTTTCTGACTTAATAGGCCTGAGGTAGCCTAAGAATTTGCATTTCTGACAAGTTCCCAGGTGATGCTGATGTTGCTGGGTCAGGAACAACATTGTGAGAATCCCTGCTCTACTCAAAGGGTGGGCCAGGGACCAGGAGCATTGGTACAATACGGGGGCTAGTTGGAAGTGCAGACCCTCAGGCCTACCCCAGCCCTCTTGAATCTGATTCCCCAGGTTATTTGTACGACATTAAAATTTGAAAGCATGCTCTAGAGAGCTGAAGAAATGGTCATGGGACAGGTTTTTTGTTGTTGTTGTTTTTTTCTTTGCGGCACGCGGGCCTCTCATTGCTGTGGCCCCTCCGGCCGTGGAGCACAGGCTCCGGACGCGCAGGCTCAGTGGCCATGGCCCACGGGCCCAGCCGCTCCACGGCACGTGGGATCCTCCCGGACCGGGGCACGAACCCGTGTCCGCTGCATCGGCAGGCGGACCCCCAACCACTGCGCCACCAGGGAAGCCCATGGGACAGGTTTTCAGTGAGGCTTTTTACAGCCATGCCTTGTCCATGGTCATGTTTTTGCATGACAGAGAATCAGGATTATAGAATGTTAGTCTGAGAAAGAGTTTAGAGACGACCTAATCCTTGGATAAATCATAATATATGCTAAGCTAGTTTCAGAATTACCTGAGGTGCTTTTAATGGTAATACTTGAGTTCCATCCCAGAGCGATTTAAATCTGGATTTCTGTGACAGGGCATCAATCATTGTGAATAGCTCCCAGGTGATTCTGATAATCATAGCTCTAAATTCCCTAATCTTGCAAATAATGAAACTGAAGCCCAGAAGGAAGTTCTCCATGGTGAGCAGGGGTGGAAATCACATCCAATGTATGCTTTGGCTGAACCACACTTTATGATCTATCCAAATTTGGGTGATGACAAATCTTGATATAATAATGGGGTCTTACTGACCTGTTAGAAATATCTCAAATTGCTTAGTGCTGATTGGTTTTTGAGTTCATGCAGTGAACCAGACAGACACCTATCTTCCAAACCTGCCAGAGCAATAGGGGAGATAAATGATGCCAGAAGAAAATGTGAGGGGTACAGCAGTGGGATGGAGAGCGTGGGGAGGGACTGTGGCACTTTGGTGGGGTGGCAGGGGAAGGTAGCGTAAATGAGGGTGAGTTTCCAGGTGGCACGCGGCTTAAAGGTGTTGGTATGCTGCCTGGGCTCTGATGTCACCTGGCCACAACTCAGTGGATGGGCATGTCCTTGGTTGGGGTATTCGTTCCCTCCTCGGAAACTAACCACTGTTCTCTTCTGCTTTCCAGTGCCCAACCGCTGTAAAAAGGTCTGCAGCCACCTTTGCCTTCTGAGACCTGAGGGATACACCTGTGCCTGTCCCCAAGGCTCCAGATTTATAGAAGGAAGCGTCACTGAGTGTGATGCAGGTAGGGACACTGCCTGGGGGCCTGGGAGAGCTCCTTTGCCTTCGTTAGTAGGTTCCCTTACCCGTGCTTCACCTTTTTCAGGAGCATGAAGAATCCCTGTTTACTGGTCTCTTGCAGAATAGAGTGGGGATGGCTAGAAAGAGGGATGGGAGATGTGGAAAATATGAACAGAGCTGAGTGGGACTTAAGGGGCCAAACAGATCTTGTGTTCCAATGATTTCTGAGAATTATTTGCCAAGATCTGCAGAGATTTAGATCCAGTGCCCCTAAATCGACTGTTGTGTTGTCTATAAAGACATTTTGAAGAGTGAGTTTCCTATAAGTCCTCTTCCTCTTTTCTCCACCCCATACTGGATCCCAATCGCCCCTGAATCTATTCAGTCTTAACGGGAGCTCCTCAAGGTGGAGAACCAGGCTCCTGAGGTGGGACGGGGGCGCTTATCCAGTACAGAGGGGAGGCCTAGAGGAGGTTCACTGGTTTTCCCACATGCTCATTTCAAAGTTTGGACAACTGAAAAAGGGCCACGTTTTAAAATGGGAGATGGAAGCTGGAAGGAAGTAAGTAAGTAAACAGTGGTTTAATTCTCATCCCAAATGCTATAGATGATCTATTCTTGGCAAGACCTTTCTTCAGTGACTCTTTTAAATTAAGGAGTTAATAAGCCATAGGGAGTAACTAGTTAGTGTCCCTAACTAGTATCCAATGCTTGATAAGGGTGTTAGAAAATCATCCTGCAATTCACTAGTGGCCCATTTTATGGCTCACATCCTTGGGCCCTTCCCCCTGCTTTAGCTGATGGGGAAATGAAGAGGCGTAACCATGTTCCGCCACCAGGGGGCGCAAGCGGTTAAACAAGGCACCTCCTGTTGCCTTCCCAACCAGGCTGAAAAGTTGGCAGGTTTAGAGCACGAACTCAGCAAGTAAAAACTGCCCCCTCCCCTTCCCCTATCCCCGCTCTTATCCCAATGCTACTGGGGAAATATTGGCAAGATTACAATCTTTAGCAAGGGCAATTTTGAAGGTCTTAAAAAATGAGGAGATCTCCAACCAGCTGTCCGTTAAGCGGCTATTTATCTGTCTACGTGTCCGTTTATTGATGAATGGATTGCTGATACTTCGGAGCCTTTAGTGGAAGTTTCGGGGTGTGCCTAAGTTGAATTCTTGATTTTAACTGGGTTCAAAGAGAAGAATTCTGAAAACTTCAAAGGAAAATGTCAATGTCCTGAGAGATTTCCTTTACCACAATGTTCTTTTTAACTATTAGTATATATTCTGGAGTCTAGTATCTCACCACTGTTTTGCGGGGGTGGGGGGGGGGGAATGCTATAAACTGCCTTTTTTTTCCTACCAAATGTATGTTACTCCCCAAGACCTTATTGATAAAGAAATTCATCTGACTTAAGGGGAAGGTGACATTTAAAAGGGAGACTAATTAGCTGCCCCACCACATGGGCTCCCCACTCCAGCCCTGGGCTGAAGCAGGTTTGCATGGTAGGGGGCTCTGCTGAGCGCCGCTGACTAACACCTGCGTGGCTTTCCCTTTCTGCAGCGATCGAAAGTCCTATCATCATGCCCCCTCCATGCAGGTGTATGAACGGAGGAAACTGCTATTTTGACGAGAATGACCTCCCCAAATGCAAGTAAGTCTGAATGCTGTAGGTCTTGCATCTTCTGGGGGGAGTTTGAGACCTCAAAGTAGCCAGAAAAACAAGTACAAGAACCTTGCCTGTTCGCTAATTTTCACATCATAACCAGCTTGCCCTCCAATGGGGGAGTCCACAGAGAGCTAAGGCAGTGCTTCTCAAACTATAATGTGCGTGAGAATCACCTGGGGCTCTGGAAAAAAATGCCCATCTCATTTACAGGGATTCTGCATTTCTGACAAGCTCCCGGGGAGATGCCACAGAACTGTGGGCCACGCTTTGGGGAGCAAGGAGTTAGAGAAGTGACAACCCCATTTTCCTACTCACCTCAGATTACTCATTATAATTGGATTGTGGGAGAGCAGCTGTCAGCAGAGCCGTTACAGTGCTAGGCGCTCACGAGGGGCAGAGACTGGGCTGAAGATTTGGAGAGCAGAGAATTATCAAGGGAGCTCTTAACATGGAGCAAGATGATATTTAACGAAAGCACGTCAAAGGAAAGAACACAATGAAGGTTTCCAGTTCCACTTGACTTTCCAAGGAGGAATTCCATAGATTAGAGAAGACACCAATAGGTTTATTTGTTGAGGCTGATTCTGTAGATGCCACAGGTATTCCCTCAAAAGTGAATTTCCACAGTCAGATTACAATCAGAGCCCAAGAAATCAACAGCTTGTGAATGATTCTTCTTTTCCTTTCAGATGTCCTAGTGCCTATGTGGGAGAATACTGTGAAATAGGGCTTTCAAAAGGCATTCCTCCCGGAACAAGTAAGTTTTAAGAATACGAGGGACATGGGAATGCATCATGGTAACTAAACTGAGTGTTGTCTGTATTCTGTTTAACTCCAGTCCCTCTTGCTAAGACTCCTGGCTCTTTTCCTTCCCCTCATGTTCATATGTTTGCTTCTTCTTCCCTCTTTGACAGCAGCGGCCGTGCTGTTGACAATCATCCTGATCATAATAATTGGAGCTTTAGCGACTCTAGGATTTTTCCACTATCGGAAAACTGGCTCCCTTTTGCCTTCTCTGCCCAAGCTGTCAAGGTCAGTTTCATTAGGTGGAATATTGATTTTAGACGTCTGTGTGATCTGTAACCACGTAAATAACTTAGTTTTTCTTTTAAGCTAAAAAAGCATCCTAGGCTGTTCACCTATTCTGCGGAAACAAAAAATACTGAACTTAAAGCAGTCACTTCAGATCACAATGTCTTAATTGATTGCTTCTCTGAAGCCTGAGTCCAAATCACATTTTAGAGCCTAAAGGGTTGTACGTTGAGGTTACACTGGAGAACGGCGTCGGCTGTTTGAGGGACCAGGCTTTCTTTCCGCAAGTGCCCAGCTGGTCCTCTCCTCATTCTCAAGCATTCGGGAATGTGCTCGAACATTTCCAGGAGGTCACTAAGGGAATTTATTCCCATATGTGATGTGTGAATGCGAAGTGGGAATCGAGCCTTTCATTTAAGGAAGAGCTAGGAAAAGGTATGAAGAAAGAATCCTATTGCAAAAGATTGTTTTTTAAAAATAATAAGACACTGATTACTTCTTTTCAGCTTAAGCAGTCTTAGCAAATCCTCTGAAAATGGAAATGGGGTGACCTTCAGATCAGGGGATGATGTTAACATGGATATTGGAGTATCTGGTTTGGGGCCCGAGTCTGCTATTGACAGATCAATGGCGATGGTGAGTTTGGTTTCAAAGTGACTATTTGAAGGTTATCATTTTTACTGTTTTATCAAAGAAACACTTTTTATAAAGAATAAAATTCATCTAGAAAAAAATGAAATACTTTATGCCCCCTCACTATACCAAGTTAGGAAACATTAGGTTTGTTGTAGAAATGTGTCTAAAAACATTAGTAATGAAATTGAAATTAACCCCTGATCTAAGCCACACGGTTGAACTGGAATCATGAACAGTTTTAAGTTTAATTGGAGTCTTAAACAATCTGTGTTTTTTGGGAAACAGGGGAGAGGGACCATGATATTCTGTTTTTATTCGATGACTTTTTGTACGTTTAAAGGAAGAGGCAGGGAAATAACATGTTTCCTAGTCTCACATATTTTCCCACCAGTGTGTAGTGTTGGGATAAACAGTGGTTTTAGAGTCAGTGGTTGGTTCAAATCACAACTCTGCCACCTGCTAGGTATGTAATAGTAGGGATGGAGCTTGATCACTCTGTCCCCATCTGTAAAATAATCCCTCCTGTGAGGACCAAATACTTTATGAATGGACTAGTATCCACTCTGAAGTCTACCATCAGTGTTGGGAAATCATTCCCAGTATTCCGCCTCCCCACCAATCTTTCCTTTTTTGTTCCTGCCTAAAGGTACAATATTATCCCTCCTGTCTTCTTTCCCCCTCTCCCTCTTCTCTTTGCTCCTCTTCCAGACCCCCACCCTTTTCTCTATGTCCAAAGCCAATCACCAAGTGAGTTATTTGCCTTAAGGAGCCATAGAGAACTCGGATAAGGGAAGAGGGTTTCTGTTCTCCTGACCTGAGGAGTTAGTGCATTTACATTACTTTACATAACGGTTTGCCTCGTGGAGGCCTTGTGTCTCCGTTGGCTTTTGTTGGAGGTGGGGGGCAAGTTCTTTTTGGGTCAGTTGGACGTCGCACCTAGCGTACCTCCAGGTGTGAAGAGCACATCCTCCTCTGTGTATGAATCAGATCAGCACGGTCCTCCTCTGTGTATGAATCAGATCAGCACGGTATGATCTTTTTTTTTTTTACTTTTTTCTTTCCCTCCATCAGAGTGAACATTTTGCCATGGACCTGGGGAAGCCGCCCATAATATTTGAAAACCCGACATACACCTCCAGGGACACTGCTGTCAAAGTGGCTCAGCCAACAACAACCCCGGTGAGAAATCACAGTCCGTGCTGTCAGGTTTGGCTGTTGCTGGATCTTGTTCTTTGGAATAATGTGCCTTTAGGGTCCTCCCAACCTTCCCTCCATGGAAGGAAGCACACTGGTCGCCTCCTCAGCTTCACTCCCTGCAGTAACAGGACTGACCCAAGGACAGAAGGCCTGAAAACAATCAGAATCCTGGGTTTTGGCAGCCATTCTTTGGCACCCAGACCAAGAGCCTTTTCATCCTGAGTGGTCAGAGCAGGAGGTCTGAGTGCATATTCAGAGGCTCGGCAAACACTGTGCCCGACACACACATACGGGCTCTCTGTGAATATCTGTGAACTGAATGAGTGGATGGTCGTCAGGTCATTATACAGAGGTTTGGGGTACTGGGCACACTCTCTGGGTTCTGACTGGTATCACAAGGGTGTGATTTGAGGTGACCTCCCTGCTTGCCCTTGTCATACTTTTCTGGAAAGTACAAAGGTCTTCGAAGTTGATAGGCAGGTATATAAATTTCCTTTGATGAGGCCCTATTACTCACACATCTTTTAGAGGAACAGGGAGGTGAGATAGACGTATGGATGAAGGAACAGAACTCTTCATTAGGGCTGGATCAATAGCCCCAGCGTCACTGCCAGTGCCTGTCAACTGTTAGGTAGCCTGTCTTTCCTTTGTCAAAACAGCTAGGGCCTCGGCAAAATACAGTTTCACTGTTAACACCTAAACTTCTTTTGAACTCACAAGGTATAGTACATTTTAATGTTAAGACAGAAATGTTTATTTTATGAATAACTTTCTTAAGATCAGCAATATTTGAATCTTGAAAGCATTTTGCCTGATCCTTTAATATCCAGATAGCAAAACTTTAATCACATGATAAAATAGATTTTTGGCACTTTTCCCTTGAAATAAAACGAAGCCATGTTTACCAATACATTTCCAAGTTAGAGAAGAAATAAAGTGGTGAATGTAAAAATATAGGAAAAGGGGTGAATTTCTACCCTGTAATTTATTAATTATATATCCATGGTAATTTGTGCTTTAAGAGGGAACCTCGGAATCACATGAATGTTACAGAAAATATCTAGAGGGGTATTAATGTCATTATGCCTCTTGTTTTAAAAATTCAACCTCTTTTAAGCAGTCCTGAAATTAATAATTTTATTCTAAATATCCAAACGTAATACGTTTGGAAATAATTCATACTGTTCTATTAGGATTTAGCTGCCAACATACAACCAGAGTATCCTTTATCCAAAACTACGGTCAACAGTGGGAGTAAGGGGCCCTAGAGAACACCGTAGAAGTTGCTATTACTACATGAGAGTGTGACCATTGATGGGTGTATTTGCCTCCCAAGATTAAGGCATCAGATAGACAACTTAGTAGTTGGTGCTCCTGATTTTGGGGAGACGAGAGTGGTGTTTATTCCTGGACCACAGGGTTGGTCTCATATATTAAAAATGGTGCCTGTTCATGTTTGTGGGAGAGCAAGGTGATAAACAGAACCAAAGAGCTGATAAGAAACTTTATAGCAAAAATTCTTTCAAAACTGAATAATGGCCTTCAACATGCACACAGGTAACCGAATCCGGAAATGTGTATAACGAAAACTATGGAAGTGCCATAAACCCTGCTGAATTAGCTCCAGACACAAAGCCAACTTCCCCAAGTGCTGATGAAACTCAGGTAACAGTGACTGACTACTGAAATGATACGGGATTTGGGAAGGACTTTGGAATTGCTGGGTTTATTAATCCTAGGCAAACTAGAGAGACCCTGATAGGCTCATAGAGCCCAAGACGTATAGGCAGTTAGTAAAGATAATTTTATCATAAACTGAAAGACTTTCCACTGAGTAAAGCTACATTCTAACACTGCGTTGGTAACAATGTTCCTTGTGACATGGGAGGTAAAGCAGAAAAGAAGGGCAGCCGACTTCTGGACGCAGCCTCTTCAAATCAGAGGCGTTTAATTTGAGATAACAACTTAGTATGAATAAAGACCTCACTGTGTCAGTGATGCATATAGAGGACCTTTTCCTTTCCCGTGCAATATAATTTTTCTACAGTGTATATCTTCGTTCCCTTAATAATGTATGTTGTTTTTAGCTCTACTCTTGTTACCAATGTTGACCACTAGATGGCACTAATTTACACTCTCTTCATCTATCCATCTGTCCATCTTCCATCTAACCATCCAGCCAACATTGCTGCCCTCAATGTGCCGGGCACAGTGTTTAACACAGAAGATTAAAAGAAAAAAAGTCCACTAGATGGAGCTTCTCTATCTTGTTTGCAGGGCCTTTGAAATTTGTAAACTACCTTGTCTACTGAGAGAAATTCAGTAAATAGACTTGATACAAAACATAATAGATAATATATCATTAGTTCTAACAGACACATAGGAAGCTATCTCAGATATAGCTGTTTGATTCTGGGCAGTTACTTTACCTCTGAGCACTAGAGTCTTAATGTTTCTCATTGGGGGCACTATTGGCTTATTGGGAGGGGCAGTTCTTTTTGGTACAAAACTATCCTATACATTGCAGGACATTTTAATATTCCTGGCCCCTGTCCACTAAGTGCCAGTAGTGTTTTACCCAATGCATTGTGATCCCAGAAATCACTCCCTCCCCCGCCCCTGGCCCCCAAACATGCTCTCCCAGTTGAGAACAATAGGATCTGGAATGTCTCAGTTTTAAGGTTCTATGACTTCTGTAAAGTAATATAAAGAAACAAAAGCCCAAAGGTAGTTAGAAATCTTACCACTTTTTACAATCTCTATTCTCACATTGCATAATCTATAAACAAAATTGGTATCTGCAAAGTCATGTTGGATTTTCAGCACCTCACAAATTGGATCCTGTTCTGCTTGTTAGCGTCAAAATAGAAGTTGAACTAAATTGATGCTAATGAGGAGAGCTTATAACAAAGGTCACTTTGTCCACCTTTTCATATTCCATTTACTAATTCCTTCTCACACACACACACACACACGAATGTTGTCTTAGAAAGGAATTTCCAGTTTCATATTTTCAAGGGACTAAATTTTTTTTCCTTAAGCTACATTGAAAAGTTTATTTTGAACACTAATTTTCCACAGACACCAGAATACTTGAATGTTACATATTTGGTTCCCCAAGTCTGACTCAACTCCACAGCAGTGCCAGATCTATTTTATATTCTCAACACTTTTTCTCAGTCCATTTCGAGTCTAGTGATCTTCCCTAGGCAGAATTCTCTCCCAGCTGAGCAGGAAGAGGAGTGTGGAGATGCTGCAACCTCTGACCTGCACATCAGTCATCAAAAACACTGAGAGACTGGCTTCCCTGGTGGCGCAGTGGTTGAGAGTCCGCCTGCCGATGCAGGGGACACGGGTTCGTGCCCCGGTCCAGGAAGATCCCACATGCCGCGGAGTGGCTAGGCCCGTGAGCCATGGCTGCTGAGCCTGCGCGTCTGGAGCCTGTGCTCCGCAGCGGGAGAGGCCACAGCAGTGAGAGGCCCGCGTACTGCAAAAAAAACAACAACAATAAAACCCCCAAAACAAACAAACCAACAAAAACACTGAGAGAGTCTTTCAAGTGAGAGCGAATGTTTACCAATTATAGTCCTTTTCTTTCTCATCTCCATCTTTGCAGTACATTGGCTCTTCTTCCTTTTTTTTAATCGGTTGAGGCTGAGACCCTCTAAGGTCTGTCCTCCATGGTACATCCAGGGATTTTTCTATGACCTTTGCCTTTGGGAACTGAGAGAACAGCCAGGGAGGCTTAAAGCGGTAGAAGCCTTTGGTTAGGATGACCCTAGGTTGACCTTAATATGCCAGAGAGGCTCACAGGTTTCTCTTTCATCAATAAATCTGCTCAAAGGACTCAAAGAACGTGAAGTCCTGTGGCTTAGTCCTGTCATTTTCAAAAGTCGTGTCGACATGCATTGGATTTCCCAAGGAGATGACAATGAAAATCACCCGCACTTCTCTTGTTAGTAGTTACTCAGCTCCATGTGGCCATTCCATACCGAAGCAATGAGTTTTGGCCTTCCCTATTGAAGTGTAGGTTTCCAGAGGCCGGGCTCTGACCTGAGTGTCTCCATCTTGCCCTCGTGCCAAGCAAGTGCTCACTTAAATGTGGGTGAATGGCTTCTTCTACTTCTCCTGTATTCACATGCTCCCCACTCCTTCACATGTTGGCCGCCTACTTTCACAGAGCAAGAGACAATCCATAAAACATGTGGGCTACGTTAGCTCTGTGGGAGGAGGCTGTTTCCTCATCTCCTGTTCTCTTGTCTCCTTACATCCGGCAGCAGGGCCGTGGCCAGCACTGCTGCCACGGGCAGCTTTTCAGCCAAACAGGGGCCACTTATCATAGACTGGGGTGATTTCTCTTTGGGTTCTTCAGTTTTGAGACCTCTGTTTCCTGGAGGCCCTGCCTACTCCTCTATCTACAATTTAGTTAAATAAGTTTGCTGTGACTGCCTTTCCTCCTCTGCAAAAGAGCATCTACCTCACAGAGTCCTTGGGAAGATTACATCAGAAACTTGTAAAGCTCTTGGAATAGTCCCCGACACATAGTAAGCACTCAATAAATGCTAGCTGTTTTTGTTGCCATTATTATTATTGATTACAGGAGGAAATGATGGAGCGAGACAGAACATGTTTGAGTTGACCAAGGATCAAGACATCGTTTTAGGAAATGAGAGTTACAATCTGGCTTGTTCCTTAAAATTTCAGGCAGCCCCTGAAGAAATCTCTTGCCTGGCTCTGTCAAAGCTTCTAGATACTCTGGGCACAGATTCTGTAAACTGTACACTTCAGATCAAGGATTTTTTTGGAAATTATTAGATAAAAAGAGCCCAAAGAGTTTCAGTTACTGTTCAGGGCCCAGCCGAGGAAGAACTGAACAACTTACTGCATGGGCCAGGTCACGTGGTCCCAGGTCCCAAATTGCTTTCTCCCTCTGTAAGAAGAAATTTTAAAACCTAGGCAGAAGGAAGAAACCCACCAAAAAATTCCATTACTGAAGGTTTTCTCTTTCCTCTTTTCACTTAGGCAACAAAGTGGAATATCTTCAAACGAAAACCGAAACAAAATGCCAACTTTGAAAATCCATTCTATTCCGAGGTAATTTTTAACAATTTTTCTCAGCCCAGGCATTCTTTCTTAGTATTAACTTGCTAAATCAGGCATACACTCAGATGATTCTGGGCAAATTGGCCAAGATTTGTCTTCTTCACACAAAACCATTTCCCATCACGTCGGGGGAATAAATGGCTGATTCCTGTTTCTTTGTGGCCTTAGATGGAGAGTGAACCAAAGGTTGGTGCTGCTGTGACCCCACCTCCATCACCTTCTCCCCCTGATAAGATTTCTTGGAAGAAAGGCCCAAGTCCAACCTACAGTGCAACAGAAGATACATTTAAAGACACCGCAAATCTCGTTAGAGAAGACTCTGAGGCATAGCTGTGCCAGCTATTTAGGGAATAATTAGAAACACACTTTTGCACATATATTTTTTACAAACAGATGAAAAAAATTAACATTCAGTACTTTATTAAAAAGATATTTTTTCCCCTGTACTCCTGTAGTTGGAAATATTTGTGGAAACAATACCTTGTGTGTCTTTTTTATTCATCTCATATTTTTACAAATAATTATCACAATGTACTATATGTATATCTTTGCACTGAAGCTATCTGAAGGTAATACTATAAATATATTGTATATTTGTAAATTTTGGAAAGATTATCACATCATTAAATTTGCTAATGAAAGTATCTGCTGAATTGGAATTGGGTTCTTCAGTTTTGAGACCTCCGTTTCCTGGAGGCCCTGGAAATTGGTTGAATTGCTGAATTGGTTGGTGATCATTACATTAAATGATCCATTGGGACTTCCCTGGTGGCGCAGTGGTTGAGAATCCGCCTGCCAATGCAGGGGACACGGGTTCGAGCCCTGGTCCGGGAAGATCCCACATGCCGCGGAGCAGCTAAGCCCGTGCGCCACAACTACTGAACCCACGCGCCTATAGCCCGTGCTCCGCAACGGGAGAGGCCACCGCAATGAGAAACCCGTGCACTGCAACGAAGAGTAGCCCCTGCTCGCCGCAACTAGAGAAAGCCCACGCACAGCAACGAAGACCCAACGCAGCCAAAAATAAAATAAATTAATAAATTAATTTAAAAACAGAAAATGATCCATTGAAGAAAGGAATTGACTTGGGGCCTTTAGCCATGTCAAAAGAGGAGGCACCATTCATAGTCCCTATAGAATTATCAAGGAAGGGAATCCAGGCCACTCCTGGGTCCGTTTTCACACATCAGCACTTAATGTTCAGTATTATATGTAACCTGATGAATAGCGTAATGATAGAGATGCAGATAACGCAGCAGGTAGAAAAGCAATTCAGTCCCACCCTTGTGCATGTTTGCGTTGTCTAACCAGAACACTGTCTCCTGTGCGTTATCTCGCTCGCCGCCAAGTCAACACTTTTATTTTAATGTCTGAGAAATTCCCATGTCATTAAGTGTAAGTGTTCTGCAAAGAGTTTGTATCTAATCGCATGAAATTTCATTTGATGGACCATAGGGTGATTGACACCCTTGCCTGGCATCTCAGGTGGTCACCTACCCTAGAAACTGGAGCTCAGGAGCTGAATTAACTGAAAGTAAATCTGTGTCTTCATAAAGGAAGGTGCAAAACAAATACCGGTTAAGCAAAGCCTCAGCTGGGTTTGTGTTTCTGTGTGTGAAAATTTCCTTATACTGACTATTTATTTCCTCGGTTGAACATGAATAGAAAGGGAAACCGTTCTTATTGAGCCTTTTTTAGGTCCTTGGCAAAATCGTTCATTTTGAGGAGCGTAGCCCTCCTCTTGAATAGCGGCTGTAGTCTCCACAGCGGGAACCGTGGCAGGAACACACAGTTTCCACACTAAGTAGGTAGGATTCCTGGCTTTCTGTGCTAATATGGCACATCTTTAAAACAATGAATGAATGAGTGTATGAATGGATGGATGGATGGGTGAAACATGTACTACTGATGATTTTATTCCCGAGTTCTCAAAATATTTTTTGTTCGTATTTTGAGTGCTTATTGTAAATTACTTTGACATGTACTTTGATTAGAAAGCAAATGGAAATGATGCTGCTGAAAAATTTCTAATAAATGTGTATTTTATCAGACTTGTTCTGTGTGCTTCATAAGCCCGGGTCATGAATCAGTTGTATTTTTTTTTTTTTTTTTTGGGTACGCGGGCCTCTCACTGCTGTGGCCCCTCCCGTTGCGGAGCACAGGCTCCGGACGCGCAGGCTCAGCGGCCATGGCTCACGGGCCCAGCCGCTCCGCGGCATGTGGGATCTTCCCGGACCGGGGCACGAACCCGTGTCCCCTGCATCGGCAGGCGGACTCTCAACCACTGCACCACCAGGGAAGCCCGAATCAGTTGTATTTTGCTGTGCAGAGAGCTTTGGGCTTTGAGTGCTAGGCAGCTGGGGAACCAGGAATGCCCAGGGTTCAGGGAGGTGGGGGGGGGAAGAGGAGGAGGAATCCACAGCTCACACAGCCCTGACAGGCCTGGCGGGGTGAGCTCAGGAGAGTAAACTGTAGGTTTCTGGGACTTCCCTGGCGGTCCAGTGGTCGAGACTTCACCTTCCAATGCAGGTTCGATCCCTGGTCGGGGAGCTAAGATTCCCACATGCCTCGTGGCTAAAAAATCAAAAAACATAAAACAGAAGCAATACTGTAACAAATTCAATAAAGACTTTTAAAATGGTCCACATCAAAAAAATCTTAAAAAAAGAAAACAAACTAGGTTTCCACCTGAACTCTGGTCGGGCGGTCCCCTTAATTGCCTTTCAGAGTCACCCATTTCCCCCTACCTTTTTCCTTCCTCACACCCTAGGCCCTCAGCCAGTTTCCCATTTCGGATCTAACTGTGACGGGAGAGCAGCGAGCACGGTCACAGCTGGAGAGGGTTTTGTTCAGCCTGGGATTCGAGCTCCAGTGGGGTGCGTGAGACGTATCAGTCCACGAAGTGTGAAGTCGAGTAAAAGGGAGCTCAAAACTGGTTGTGATTTCCAGCTTTGATATTTGTCTCAGGCCTTAAGTGCAATAAGAAATTATTCTGGGGAATTTAAGGAACGAGAATTAGTTCCCTGCTTAGCTTCATTTGTGATTCCTAGAAAGGAATCAGAAAGCCTGCTGCTGCGTTTCTGTTCTCTCCCGTGTGAGCTGGCACTTGCGGGTCAGAGCGTCAGTGGGAGGGTTGCCTCTGCCTGGTCGGCTCTCCCAGCCCAGGTCCTGCCCCTGCTTTACTCTCTCCAGTCGGAGCAGCTGGTGGGAAGTTGTGCAAGGTTGGTGGGGGTAACCTGGAGACAGGGTGCTGTTTAGAGGATGAAAAAGCTGATGTTATTCAGCATCTCATCACATGAAGCAGGAACAATTTTACTAGAAGTGTATTACTGCACAATGTAAGATCACAACCATGAGCAGGTGTGTCCATAGGAAGCTGTCAAATCACACTGGTCACCTGTCCAGGGCTTCCCATTGACTTTTTTTTACTATTTATTCCTTTCTTCCTTTATTCATTGATTCACTCACTCACTCACTCACTGGCCTGTGTTCTTACCAGCATTCAGTTGCAAACATATGGACATAAGAGACCATGAGTTTAAGGAAAATATGTGAGAGGAGAACTTTTAGTGGAAAATTCCATCCATTAACTTTTTTTTTTTTCCTGAATTGGGAAAAGATCACTATTATTTGATTTTTGAGGTAGAGTATCTCAGACTGGCTCAAAGATGAGAGCTAGTTAGGCCCTGGGGTTAAGGAGGGGTCTGAGGAAGCTGGTTAGAGATGCACATTCTGGAAAGAGCCCTGGCCTCACAGCCTGTAGCCCTGGGTCGTCCTTTGAACTCTCAGCCTCTCTTCAGTCTTCCCCTCTGCATTCATCAAGGTCACAAGCCACAAGTCATACTGAGGATAACATATGATTATGTGTTTTTTTAATTTAATTTTTATTTTATATTGGAGTATAGTTGATTTACAATGAAAAGAGGTTGGACGTATATGAAAGGTCTGAAAAGCCTGGGAAAGGAAGGCCAGCTCTGGAGAGCATTGCCTCGTGCCGCTGGTGGCCCTAACCACGGCCATCGCAAGGTGGGGATCAAAAAAAAAAAAAAAAAAAATCACCTGGGTGTGTCAACTCCTGAATTTTACCAGCCTTGCTGAGGGCTTTTAGTGACACCAATTCTGTGCCTCTTCCTGGAAGTGAATTCAGAGCATTTCGTGTGAAAATCAATCAAGCTTCTGCATTCACTTTTTGTCCATGATGTTCTGGAATAAGTGATAGGAGACAAAATAAACAGGTCTCTAGAAACTATTCGATGTCATTGAGTTCTCTTAGCTAACAATATCACCAGTCATAGAATGCTGTCCCCACCTTACGCAGACCAGAGAGGAAGGGCTCATATTTCTGTTCCTCTGATAACTAGTGTCCCCTAATGACAGTCATTTGCCAAGAGCACAGTTTCCCAGCCAATTACTTTCATCGCGGGAGCTGGGTCACGCGCCTGCTGCTAATCTCCGAGGCTCAGCTGCGCCTTCTATGAAATAGAGAGGTGGGCTGTGAACTGCCAGTGTGAAGATGTATGTAAAGAGTGTATGCAGCGCTTCCGGGAAGATGGCGGAAGAGTAAGACGCGGAGATCACCTTCCTCCCCACAGATACACCAGAAATACATTTACACGTGGAACAACTCCTACAGAACACCTACTGAACGCTGGCAGAAGACCTCAGACCTCCCAAAAGGCAAGAAACCCCCCACGTACCTGGGTAGGGCAAAAGAGAAAAGAATAAACAGAGACAAAAGGATAGGGACGGGGCCTGCACCAGTGGGAGGGAGCCGTGAAGGAGGAAAGTTTTCCACACAATAGTAAGCCCCTTCGCGGGCGGAGACTGCGGGTGGTGGAGGGGGGAAGCTTCGGAGCCGAGGAGGAGAGCACAGCAACAGGGGTGCGGAGGGCAAACCGGAGAGATACCCGCACAGAGGATCAGGGCTGACCGGCACTTACCAGCCCGAGAGGCTCGTCTGCTCATTCGCCGGGGCGGGCGGGGCTGCGAGCTGAGGCTCGCGCTTCGGTTGGAGCACCAGGAGAGGGCTGGGGTTGGCCTTGTGAACACAGCCTGAGGGGGCTAGTGCACCACGGCTAGCCGGGAGGGAGTCCAGGTAAAAGTCTGGACCTGCCGAAGAGGCAAGAGACTTTTTCTTGCCTCTTTGTTTCCTGGTGCGCGAGGAGAGGGGATTAAGAGCGCTGCTTAAAGGAGCTCCAGAGAGCGCGAGCCGCGGCTAAAAGCGCGGACCCCAGAGACGGGCATGAGACGCTAAGGCTGCTGCTAACGCCACCAAGTAGCCTTGGGGGCGAGCACAGGTTACTATCCACACCCCCTTCCGGGGAGCCTGTCCAGCCCGCCACTGCCAGGGTCCCAGGATCCAGGGACAACTTCCCCAGGAGAACGCACGGCGTGCCTCAGGCTGGTGCAATATCATGCCGGCCTCTGCCACCGCAGGCTCGCCCCGCATCCGTGCCCCTCCCTCCTCCCGGCCTGAGTGAGCCGGAGCCCGCGAATCAGCGGCTCCTTTAACCCCCGTCCTGTCTGAGCGAAGAAGACGCCCTCCGGCGACCTCCACGTAGAGGCGGGGCCAAATCCAAAGCTGAGCCCCTGGGAGCTGTGAGAACAAAGAAGAGAAAGGGAAATCTCTCCCAGCAGCCTCAGGAGCAGCGGATTAAATCTCCACAATCAACTTGATGTACCCTGCATCTGTGGAATATCTGAATAGACAAGGAATGATCCCAAATTGAGGAAGTGGACTTTGAGAGCAAGATTTATGCTGTATAGCTTTGCTTCCACCATTTGTCCTAGGGTTCTATCCATCCGTTTTTTTCTGTTTTTTGTCTTAATAATTATTTTTTTATTTTAATAACTTAATTATATTTTATCTTACTTTATTTTATTTTACTTTATCTTCTTTCTTTCTTTTTTCCCTCCTTCCCTCCCTCCTTCCTTCCTTCCTCCCTCCCTCCCTCCCTCCTTTCTTTCTTTCTACTTCTACTAATTCTTTCTTTCTACTTTTTCTCCCTTTTATTGTGAGCCATCTGGATGAAAGGCTCTTGGTGCTACAGACAGGAGTCAGTGCTGTTCCTCTGAGGTGGGAGAGCCAACTTCAGGACACTGGTCCACAAGAGACCTCCCAGCTCCACGTAATAGCAAATGGCGAAAATCTCCCAGAGATCTCCATCTCAACACCAGCACCCAGCTTCATTCAACGACCAGCAAGCTACAGTGCTGGACATCCTATGCCAAACAACTAGCAAGACAGGAACACAACCCCACCCATTAGCAGAGAGACTGCCTAAAATCATAATAAGTCCATGCCTAAAATCATAATAAGTCGACAGACACCCCAAAACACACCACCAGACGTGGACCTGCCCACCAGAAAGACAAAATCAAGCCTCATCCACCAGAACACAGCCACTAGTCCCCTCCACCAGGAAGCCTACACAATCCACTGAACCAACCTTAGCCACTGGAGACAGACACCAAAAACAACAGGAACTACGAGCCTGGAGCCTGCAAAAAGGAGACGCCAAACACAGTAAGATAAGCAAAATGAGAAGACAGAAAAACACACAGCAGATGAAGGAGCAAGATAAAAACCCACCAGACCTAACAAATGAAGAGGAAATAGGCAGTCTACCTGAAAAATAATTCAGAATAATGATAGTAAAGATGATCCAAAATCTTGGAAATAGAATGGACAAAATGCAAGAAACATTTAACAAGGACCTAGAAGAACTAAAGATGAAACAAACAACAATGAACAACACAATAAATGAAAGTAAAAATACTCTATACGGGATCAGTAGCAGAATAACAGACAGAAGAACGGATAAGTGACCTGGAAGATAAAATAGTGGAAATAACTACTACAGAGCAGAATAAAGAAAAAAGAATGAAAAGAACTGAGGACAGTCTCAGAGACCTCTGGGACAACATTAAACCCACCAACATTCGAATTATAGGGATTCCAGAAGAAGAAGAGAAAAAGAAAGGGGCTGAGAAAATATTTGAAGAGATTATAGTTGAAAACTTCCCTAATATGGGAAAGGAAATAGTTAATCAAGTCCAGTCCCATACAGGATAAATCCAAGGAGAAATATGCCAAGACACATATTAATCAAACTGTCAAAAATTAAATACAAAGAAAACATATTAAAAGCAGCAAGGGAAAAACAACAAATAACACACAAGGGAATCCCCAGAAGGTGAACAGCAGATCTTTCAGCAGAAACTGCAAGCCAGAAGGGACTGGCAGGACATATTTAAAGTGATGAAAGGGGAAAACCTACAACCAAGATTACTCTGCCTAGCAAGGATCTCATTCAGATTTAATGGAGAAATTAAAACCTTTACAGACAAGCAAAAGCTGAGAGAGTTCAGCACCACCAAACCAGCTTTACAACAACTGCTAAAGGAACTTCTCTAGGCAAGAAACACAAGAGAAGGAAAAGACCTACAATAACGAACCCAAAACAATCAAGAAAATGGGAATAGGAACATACATATCGATAATTACCTTAAATGTAAATGGACTAAATGCTCCTACCAAAAGGCACAGATTGGCTGAATGGATACAAAAACAAGACCCATATATTTGCTGTCTACAGGAGACTCACTTCAGACCTAGAGACACATACAGACTGAAAGTAAGCGGATGGAAAAAGATATTTCATGCAAATGGAAAACAAAAGAAAGATGGAGTAGCAATTCTCATAGCAGAAAAAATAGACTTTAAAATAAAGACTATTACAAGAGACAAAGAAGGACACTACATAATGATCAAGGGATCGATCCAAGAAGAAGATATAGCAATTGTAAATATTTATGCACCCAACATAGGAGCACCTCAATACATAAGACAAATACTAACAGCCATAAAAGGGGAAATCGACAGTAACACATTCATAGTAGGGGATTTTAACACCCCACTTTCACCAATGGACAGATCATCCAAAATGAAAATAAATAAGGAAACACAAGCTTTAAATGATACATTAAACAAGCTGGACTTAATTGGTATTTATAGGACATTCCATCCAAAAACAACTGAATACACATTTTTCTCAAGTGCTCGTGGAACATTCTCCAGGATAGATCATATCTTGGGTCACAAGTCAAGCATTGGTAAATTTAAGAACATTGAAATTGTTTCAAGTATCTTTTCGGACCACAACGCTATGAGACTAGATATCAATTACAGGAAAAGATCTGTAAAAAATACAAACACATGGAGGCTAAACAATACACTACTTAATAACGAAGTGATCACTGAAGAAATCAAAGAGGAAATTTAAAAATACCTAGAAACAAATGACAATGGAGACACGACAACCCAAAACCTATGGGATTCAGCAAAAGCAGTTCTAAGAGGGAAGTTTATAGCAATACAATCCTACCTTAAGAAACAGGAAACATCTCGAATAAACAACCCAACCTTGCACCTAAAGCAATTAGAGAAAGAAGAACAAAAAATCCCCAAAGTTAGCAGAAGGAAAGAAATCATAAAAATCAGATCAGAAATAAATGAAAAAGAAATGAAGGAAATGATAGCAAAGATCAATAAAACTAAAAGCTGGTTCTTTGAGAAGATAAACAAAATTGATAAACCATTAGCCAGACTCATCAAGAAAAAAAGGGAGAATACTCAAATGAATAGAATTAGAAATGAAAAGGGAGAAGTAACAACTGACACTGCAGAAATACAAAGGATCATGAGAGATTTTATTGGCAACTCTATGCCAATAAAATGGACAACCTGGAAGAAATGGACAAATTCTTAGAAATGCACAACCTGCCAAAACTGAATCAGGAAAAAATAGAAAATATGAACAGACAAATCACAAGCACTGAAATTGAAACTGTGATTAAAAATCTTCCAACAAACAAAAGCCCACGACCAGATGGCTTCACAGGCGAATTCTATCAAACATTTAGAGAAGAGCTAACACCTGTCCTTCTCAAACTTTTCCAAAATATAGCAGAGGGAGGAACACTCCCAAACTCATTCTGTGAGGCCACCATCACCTTGATATCAAAACCAGACAAGGATATCACAAAGAAAGAAAACTACAGGCCAATATCACTGATGAACATAGATGCAAAGATCCTCAACAAAATACTAGCAAACAGAATCCAACAGCACATTAAAAGGATCATATACCATGATCAAGTGGGGTTTATTCCAGGAATGCAAGGATTCTTCAATATACACAAATCAATCAATGTGATAAACCATATTAACAAATTGAAGGAGAAAAACCATATGATCATCTCAATAGATGCAGAGAAAGTTTTCGACAAAATTCAACACCCATTTTTGATAAAAACCCTGCAGAAAGTAGGCATAGAGGGAGCTTCCCTCAACATAATAAAAGCCATATATGACAAACCCACAGCTAACATTGTCCTCAATGGTGAAAAACTGAAACCATTCCCACTAAGATCAGGAACAAGACAAGGTTGCCCACTCTCACCACTGTTATTCAACATAGTTTTGAAAGTTTTAGCCACAGCAATCAGAGAAGAAGAAGAAATAAAAGGAATCCAAATCGGAAAAGAAGTAAAGCTGTCACTGTTTGCAGATGACATGATACTATACATAGAGAATCCTAAAGATGCTGCTAGAAAACTACTAGAGCTAATCAATGAATTTGGTAAAGTAGCAGGATACAAAATTAATGCACAGAAATCTCTTGATTCCTATACTCTAATGATGAAAAATCTGAAAGTGAAATCAAGAAATCGCTCCCATTTACCATTGCAACAAAAAGAATAAAATATCTAGGAATAAACCTAAGGAGACAAAAGACCTGTATGCAGAAAATGATAAGACATTGATGAAAGAAATTAAAGATGATACAAATAGATGGAGAGATATACCATGTTCTTGGATTGGAAGAATCAACATTGTGAAGATGACTCTACTACCCAGAGCAATCTACAGATTCAATGCAATCCCTATCAAACTACCACTGGTATTTTTCACAGAACTAGAACAAAAAATTTCACAATTTATATGGAAACACAAAAGACCCCGAATAGCCAAAGCAATCTTGTGAACAAAAAACGGAGCTGGAGGAATCAGGCTCCCTGACCTCAGACTATACTACAAAGCTACAGTAGTCAAGACAGTAATGTACTGGCACAAAAACAGAAAGATAGATCAATGGAACAGGTTAGCAAGCCCAGAGATAAACCCACGCACATGTGGTCACCTTATCTTTGATAAAGGAGGCAGGAATGTACAGTGGAGAAAGGACAGCCTCTTCAATAAGTGGTGCTGGGAAAACTGGACAGCTACATGTAAAAGTATGAGATCAGATCACTCCCTAACACCATACACAAAAATAAGCTCAAAATGGATTAAAGACCTAAATGTAAGGCCAGAAACTATCAAACTCTTAGAGGAAAACATAGGCAGAACACTCTATGACATAAATCACAGCAAGATCCTTTTTGACCCACCTCCTAGAGAAATGGAAATAAAAACAAAAATAAACAAATGGGACCTAATGAAACTTAAAAGCTTTTGCACAGCAAAGGAAACCATAAACAAGACAAAAAGACAACCCTCAGAATAGCAGAAAATATTTGCAAATGAAGCAACTGACAAAGGATTAATCTCCAAAATTTATAAGCAGCTCATGCAGCTCAATAACAAAAGAACAAACAATCCAGTCCAAAAATGGGCAGAAGACCTAAATAGACATTTCTCCAAAGAAGAACAAACACATGAAAGAATGCTCAACTTCATTAATCATTAGAGAAATGCAAATCAAAACTACAAAGATATGTCACACAAGTCAGAATGACCATCATCAAAAAAATCTAGAAATAATAAATGCTGGAGAGGGTGTGGAGAAAAGGGAACTCTCTTGCACTGTTGGTGGGAATGTAAATTGATACAGCCACTATGGAGAACAGTATGGAGGTTCCTTAAGAAACTAAAAATAGAACTATCATATGACCCAGCAATCCCAGTACTGGGCATATACCCTGAGAAAACCATAATTCAAAAAGAGTCATGTACCAAAATGTTCATTGCAGCTCTATCTACAATAGCCCGGAGATGGAAACAACCTAAGTGTCCATCGACAGATGCATGGATAAAGAATATGTGGCACATATATACAGTGGAATATTACTCAGCCATAAAAGGAAACGAAATTGAGCTATTTGTAATGAGGTGGATAGACCTAGAGTCTGTCATACTGAGTGAAGTAAGTCAGAAAGAGAAAGACAAATACCATATGCTAACACATATATATGGAATTTAAGAAAAAAAAAGTCATGAAGAACCTAGGGGTAAGACAGGAATAAAGACACAGACCTACTAGAGAATGGACTTGAGGATATGGGGAGGGGGAAGGGTGAGCTGTGACAAAGCGAGAGAGAGGCATGGACATATATACACTACGAAACGTAAGGTAGATAGCTAGTGGGAAGCAGCTGCATAGCACAGGGAGATCAGCTCTGTGCTTTGTAACCGCCTGGAGGGGTGGGATAGGGAGGGTGGGAGGGAGGGAGACGCGAGAGGGAAGAGATATGGGAACATATGTATATGTATAACTGATTCACTTTGTTATAAAGCAGAAGCTGACACACCATTGTAAAGCAATTATACGCCAATAAAGATGTAAAAAAAAAAAAAAAAAGTGTATGCAGCCCACTGCCCGGCACAAAGTAAGCTCTGAATCTGCAGTAGCCATGATTATGATTATTTATTAAGTGGAAGAGAAAGGAAGAGGTTTTTTTAAAAAGGGAGATGTATTTTTTAAAAGCTCCTTGGTGATTTTAACATGACACCAGGATTAGAACTAATCTAAATAGAAGTGGCTAATCTTCTTTAATTTTCTTTTTTTTTAAATGAAGGATGTTATGGGGGTGGTCAAGATTTTCTCCTGGCCTTTGGAAGAATGCACAGATCTTGTCTGTAATGAGGCTGGAGTGAAGATGATAAAACGTAGGGTCTCATTTTATTGTCACTTACGGGGAATGAGAAGGCAATAAAGACCCTTGATGTGAAAGATGGGAAACCTGAGGCTGAGAAAGGGAAAATACATATTCAGGTCACAGCATGGGGAACAGACCCACATTTCCTGTTCCAACAATCCAGGGGTAGGACCCTGCACAAAATTCCCAGTGTCCCGCACCCAGCCCTTCGCTGAGTTAAAGAACAGGTTGATGGAGGAATTTGTTCTTCTATCCCTTTCCATGGTTCCAGACACCAAGGGACTTTAATTATGTTCTATTAGTTTCCCTGAACCTCATTGTGGCTGTAATTCCTCAGGAGGCCTTTTGGGGGCCTGGGAAGAGGAGGAGACTGGAGCATCCTGAACCTTCCTGACACGACTTTTACCGCAAGACAGGTAGGATGCAGTCTATTTCCAAGAGTGCAGTTGTATATTTATTGCTTCTAGGTTTTCGTTTGTTGAGTTTTTATCTTTTTTGCAAATTTAGAACTCAGAGGATAAGCAACCTCGAGCTGTTCTTGGCAACAGTGCTTTGCCACCATTTTCCAAATCTTCAAGGGACAAGATTCATTCAGTGGAGGGCAATGGAGACTTTATTTGCTGCACAGAAAATGGTTCCCCACATTATGGAGGTAGTGCCTAGACTTTGGGTGTGGGGAGTCCATTTTTCTGTCGTTGGCCTTTGCCCAGGGCCTCGTGCAAATGGCTGACACAGACCTCAGTCACATGGGCAAGGAGCCCTTCTCCTGGAGAGAGTGAAGCTCTAAGTGGCCGTGTGACCTTGGGTAAGTCGTTTCACCTCCCTGCTGGTTAGTAGCTTTACCTGGAAAGTGAAGTGGTTGGACAAGGTTATCGCTAAGTTTTCCTTTAGTATTCAAGTTCGATGATTTCTCTCTGCTTCAGTCTTCATTTGGTTCAATTCAAAATCACTGCAGCTGTTTCTGTAAGTTCTAAGCCTGTTATAGCAACTTCAAAGAAGACAGATTAGATTATAACTTCTTAGTTTTTATCCTCAAATGCTGTCTCTCTCTAGGTAAGTTATCAAAGAGATGCATTTTAGAAAATCTTTTTTTTTTTTTTTTAAGTATCTGAAAGCCTGCCTGTCAGTTTCAGGGCTGAAAGTTGCCATGAGGGGTTTATTTTTGCAGGAAACTCCTACAAACTTCGTTTATAGAGCCAAGGCTGCAGGGGCCTTTCATGGGACCCCGGGTCCATAAGGAGTTTCCTAGGGCACATGAAGGGACATGAAGGGACCCTAGTCAGAGAGTAAGGCTGGCTGGAGGACCAGGAAGTCACCTATGAAGAGCCAGTGGCGTCCTGCAGACTTCTAATGAGATGCGAGGCCCATAAGTGGGCTCTGGATTAAAGAACAGATGAACCTAGAACTAAAATAAACTAATAATGATTTTCAATTCTTTGAATGTTAAACTTGAATTTAGTTTTCAATTGTGGTAAGATACACATAATGTAAAATTTTAAATTTGGATTTTTAATCATTGGTCTGACATCTGGAGCTGGGTTTTTTTTGTTTGTTTTTCCAAGACGGCCTTAGAAAGCTTCCTGTAATGGCTTTGAAAATCACTGAGGCATGGTATTCCTTCTAGTATTCTGACTGTGTCAGAGCCCGTGAAAAGACAGCAGGAAACACAGCTCAGCCCAGGCCAGCAGGAAATGCCCTAGTCACCTACGTTGGCCACATGAGTTACTTCTCAGAATGGGTTGAGCTGGGGTGTTCAGAGTGCAAAGCCGCCAGTTAATAACTTAAGCAAATGGCCACCCACGTCCTGGTTTAGGAGTCAGCTGTGGCATCTGGGAAGGTGAAGTAGGGTTGGAGCCAGGGCTCTTTCCCTAGCTAGCTGGCTGACCTTGCAAAAGCTGTTGAGTTTCTCTAAACTTCTGTTTCTTACCTAAAAAAAAAATGAAGATAAATTCCATAGGGCTCTCATGAGGATAGTATTTATTAATTCATTCTACAAATATTGAATGAGCATCTACTAGGTACCAAGGAATAGTATCAAGTAGTAACGGCTAACATTTCCTGAGCACTTTAAGTGAAGTATCTCATTTAATTCTGGAAGATTTATACTGGAAGTACTATTTGTACCATTTTACAGATCAGTAAATGGAGGGAGGGGCTTCCCTGGTGGCGCAGTGGTTGAGAATCCGCCTGCCAGTGCAGGGAACACGGGTTCGATCCCTGGTCCGGGAAGATCCCACACGCCGCGGATCCCACATAAGCTCGTGCGCCACAACTACTGAGCCTGTGCTCTAGAGCCCGTGAGCCACAGCTACTGAGCCCACGTGCTGCAACTGCCGAAGCCCACACGCCTAGAGCCCGTGCTCTGCAGCAAGAGAATCCACTGCAGTGAGAAACCCGCGCACTGCAATGAAGAGTAGCCCCCGCTTGCCGCAATTAGAGAAAGCCCACGCGCAGCAACAAAGACCCAACACAGCCAAAATAAATAAATAAAAATAAATAAATAAATTTTTTAAAAAAGAAAAGAAAACGGAGGGAGACCACAGATAGGAAGATGCTGTTTTTAAAAAAAAATCATGATATTATATTTTGATAATTATAGTTATAAAATAATTCTGTAATTTTATGTAAATTACAAAACACAATACAACATGCTTTGGCACAAGATCGTGACCTAGGAAAAATTTTCCTTTACTTCCTCCATTTTATTTCTGTGAATCCTTAGTGACCTATACTGTCCAGCAACAACAGCTATAAGAGTAGGTATTCACTGTATCTTTCCTATGTGCCAGGACCCTTTCTAAGCACTTTCCAAGTATTAACTCATTTAATCCTCCCAACAGCTCTAGGAAGTAGATTATTATTATTATCCCCATTTTACAGATGAGGAGACTGAGGTAAGAGAGGTTAAATAACTTGCACAAGGTCTTATAGGTATTAAGTGTTGCATCCGGGACCCCACCTCAGTCTAGTCCCTGGGTCCACACTCCACACCATTGCGCCACACTGAGTCCTCACATAGGCAGACAAGGAAATATCCTGCCCTACCCAGCCCCGACTTAACTCCCTCTCCATCCCCTTCCCATTCTGCCCTGACTGTCCAACAGCTTCCTAGTCTTAAAAACCTTTCCAAACTCCTATCAAAACTTCCTGTCCAAAGGAAGCCTTCAGTGACTTGTATTCTACTGAGGGCAGTTCAATGCTTTCTGGCTCCTGTGGGTTAGTGTCTTGACTTCAGTTAATGCTAATGCGATTTAATAAGAACCCTTGGAGGAGAGGGCTCTGGTCACATGAGGGACCTCCTTGGGCTGGACTGGCGCCTGGGTGCTCCTTCCCCAGTTGGGTGCTGGCTTCTTTCCCTATGAAGGGCCACGCCAGCCCAGCCCACCTGTGCCATCCAGCATTAACCTTTTCTTCATGCAATCATTAGCCTTTAAGTATATAATTAATCAACACCTTGATTTATTCTGCAGAGAAATCTGCCAGGACAGGCTGAATATTCCTGGTGTGTCTCCTGCTGTGTCCGACCGTGAGGCTCTTGTTTCTGAGAAACAAAAGAGGGAGAAAAATGTGAAAGAAAGGTGAAATGATTTTTCTGAGCTCTGTCTCAAAACGGATGGTGGAGTCAAACAGCTAGGACAGCTAACCCTACCCTAAATGTTGTTTGTAATTTCCCGAGCAGGGAGGGAGGCTGTGTGTGTGTGTGTGTGTGTGTGTGTGTGTGTGTGTGTGGTGTGTCTTTCTTTAATCAAGTGAGTTTCACACCCTTTTTCTGCCCTCACGGGACCTTCTAAGCTGACCTCCATTCTAGTCCTGGTATACATTTTAATAATCCCTTTTCTTGTCTCTCTCTCCAACCCTGTGTCAATGTCCCAGGGACAGTGACCATCTTTCACTCCTCTCTCCATAGCTCCTAACATTGAACCTGGCGCTTAATAAGTGCTGAATAAATGTTAGTTAAGGAAATTAGTGAAAAAAAGTTAAAGGCTAAGGCAAGAAAGAAATCCATCAAATCCTGAGCCTCCAGTGAAAGACGCATGATCTCACGAGCACGTTCATATCCTGTGTACCTCACGGGGTGGTTCAGAGCTCATGTGTGTCAGGTGACTTTGGTCACAATCAGGTGCCATTTAAATTTGTACTTTGACTTTTTTCTTCTAAGCTCCTGGGACTCATAAAGGCTTCTTATTGAATAGAATGGTCAAATGTGTGAGCATTTACCCTGATAAAACCATAATTCAAAAAGACACATGCACCCCAATGTTCATAGCAGCACTATTTACAATAGCCAGGACATGGAAGCAACCTAAATGTCCATCGACAGATGGATAAAGAAGAAGTGGTACATAGATACAATGGAATACTACTCAGCCATAAAAAGGAACGAAAATGGGTCATTTGTAGAGACGTGGATGGACCTAGAGTCTGTCATACAGAGTGAAGTAAGTCAGAAAGAGAAAAACAAATACCGTATATTAAAGCATATATGTGGAATCCAGAAAAATGGTACAGATGAACCTGTTGGCAGGGGAGGAATAGAGACGCATACGTAGAGAATGGACTTGTGGACACGGTGGGGGAAAGGGGGGTTGGGATGAATTGGGAGATTGGGATTAACATATATACACTACCATGTGTAAAACAGATAGCTAGTGGGAACCTGCTGTATAGCACAGAGAGCTCAGCTCGGTGCTCTGTGATGACCTGGAAGGGTGGGAATGGGGGGGGGGAGGGAGGTCCAAGAGGGAGGGGATGTATATATACATATAGCTGGTTCACTTTGTTGTACAGCAGAAACTAACACAACATTGTAAAGCAACTATATCCCAATTAAAAAAAAAAAAAGACATCTGAAGAGTTAACCTCATGCTCTTCCAGAAAGATGACTGAGAGGAGATGAGCTATTACTAAAAGCTCACCTGGAGGTAGGCAGGGAAGCTCCACCCCTCCCGTGTCACTCAACCCCTAAAACTTACCAGCGCTCGTGTATAAGACAGGGCTGCGGAGAGCCACTCACAGAACCAGGCTGGCTGTCTGGCCTTTTGAGACCAGGCTGGCTAGGAGCCTAGGCCTGCGACAGCTGGTGTCCACCGAGCAGTTGGCACACGCTGTTCTGTATGTAGGCCCTCATTCAGGGGGTACACCAAGCTGAGGGAGGTACTGTTATTAGCATCACCGTTTTATGGAGGAGGAAACTCAGTCACGGAATTAAAACAGCCTGCTCAGGATCGTTCAGCCAGGAAGTGGCAGAGCCAGGTTTTGAACCCAGGAGCTTTGACCCAGAGCACGTTTCTAACCAGGGTCAGAACTGCTTCCTGGTTCATCTCTATGACCTGAGACACGATGTAATGGAAAGAGTCCTGTTCCAGGGAGGAAGAGATCCAAGTCTCAGTCCAGGTTGGCCAAAATTTAGCAATGTGATCTCAACAAGTTGCCTGCTTTTTGCGTTTCTTAAAAGGAGATTGAAGATCACTGCTTTACAACCTAAATATCCATTGACAGATGAATGGACAAAGAAGATATGGTACATTTGTACAATGGAATATTACTCAGCCATAAAAAAGAATGAAACAATGCCATTGCAACAACACGGATGGACCTAGAGATTATCACACTGAGTGAAGTAAATCAGACAGAGAAAGACAAATATCATATGATATCGCTTCCATGTAGAATCTAAAATGTGACACAAATGAACTTATTTACAAAACAGAAAGAAACCCACAGACATAGAAAAAAACTTATGGTTACCAAAGGGGAAGGTGGGGGAGGGATAAATTGGGAATATGAGATTAACAGATACAAACTACTGTGTATAACATAGATGAACAAGGTTTTACTGTATAGCACAGGGAACTGTATTTAATACCTTGTAATAGCCTATAATGGAAAGGAGTGTGAAAAAGTATATATGGATATATGTATAACGGAATCACTTTGCTGTATACCTGAAACATTGTAAATCAACTATACTTCAACAAAAAAAATGAAAAAAAAGTATTTTTTTAAAAAAAGATCACTGCTTTAAAGTCTTTCATAAAGGAAGACCCTCTTTAATTAATTACATGGGACCCATGCTTTGAAAGTAACATTAATCAAAAGAAGTGTATTTGTTGAGTAGCAATCACCTTGTTTTCCATTTTGAATTACTGAAGTCAAATTAGAGTTTGACTCAGTTTCAGTGAGGTCCTGCTTGTGCATTTCACCTAGTTTCCACCTTCTGTTTTCCTGTGTCCCATCATGGATTATTTTTCTTAGTCTTAGCCACCATTTTCTATGTAGTAAGTCTATCTTTTTACTCAGTTTTGTCTGTCTCTCCCTCCAGAGTGTAAGCTTCTGTGTGGGCCAGCGACTCACTGCCTTATTCTCCTCTGTATCTTCAGGGTCTAGCACCTAACAGTTGCTTGATGAGTTGTTGGACTAATGCATAAACTGACTTATAGGTATTGACAAGCCTGTTAGCTGAGGCTATTGAAGAGTAAGCACACCATTAATCTGGCTTTTAACAATATTGAAAATAACTTGAAGAGCTCCATTTTTGCTCTTTAAAAGTCTGTAGACTCTGGGTTGGGAAGGGCTGGATGGCATGACCTCTAAGCTCCCATCTGCTTCTGAAATTTCACAACCCAGCGGTTTTCCTTTGTGAAGGCGGCTGGAGAGATTCACTGAAGGTGGGAACTAGGAGGTGGTTTTCCCCCACTGATGTAATTCATGGGAAGTAGGGAATGCTCTGGTGCCACCCACTAATACCCATCTGCCTCCAAGCAGGGTGACCCCAAGGCCAGATGACAGCATAACTGTATTCATTCTGGAGAGACGTCCGCGGTAGCAGAACTTCTTTGAAGGTCCCAACTGATAGCAAACCGATAGCCTTTCTTCTCAGTTAATGTATAAGTTGAAGGAATTAGAAAAAATTATCCTCTCTCCTATACATATGAATGATTCTTAGATCTATCCTTTTACGAAACTAAATATTAATATTATTGGACCTCATGAATGCTGTGGAAAGCCATGTGTACAGCTATAAGGATGAGTGGGACGAAGGCAGGCTGGGGAGAGGGAGAAGCTCAACTCTGAGGCAGTTGCCATGGAGGCCTCAGCCAATGACATAGGATGCTCTGGAGCTGGGAATGGCCCTTCTGAGTCATCCCTAATTGAGGGTGGGGCCAAGCCTTTGGTCTCTCCATCAGCTCGGCATTGGCTACCAGCCATTCTGTTTTAGTCTGTTCAGGCTGCTATAACAGAATGCCATAGACTGAGTGGCTTATAAACAGTAGAAATTTATTTATTTCAGTTCTGGAGGCCGGGGAAGTTCAAGATCAAGGCACTTGCAGGTTCAGTGTCTGGTGAGAACCCACTTCTTGCTTCATAGACAGACCTCACATGGCAGAAGGGATAAAGGAGTTCTCTGAGGTCTCTTTTATTAGAGCACAATCTCATTCATGAAGGCTCCACCCTCACGACCTAATCACCTCTCAAAGGCCCCACCTCCAAATACCATCACATTAGGGGTTAGGGTTCCACCTATGAATTCTGGAGGGACACAAACATTCAGTGTCTATCACACCCCCATAAGCTTGTGTGAGGCAGCACACTGGCTGAGGGCAAGTCCATCAAAGGGCATAGTCCTGAGCCCTGAGCAGCTGGGGGATGGGTGCAGACGCCCCAACTAGGGATCCGAAAGGAGCACCAGATAGTCTTTAACTTTCATCTGATGCTGTCACCATATCCTTGCATACTTGATTTGCCAGAATGGAATAAAGTAGAACAGATTTCCCAGCCAGGACTGTGTTGCAGTCAGCAAAGGATGAATCAGCCTGAAAACAAAGATGGCCTGGCCCTCCATTTGCCAGACCTCCTGGCAGAGCAGCCAACCCAAGAATAAGCACTGGAGGAAGGTTCCTAACCCTGCTCCCTCTGTCCTCACCTTCTCGCTTTCCCTTTCCCTCTTCTTAGTTTTATTCTCCAGCTAAGCTGTCAGAGGCAGCCTTTGAGGGGCGTGCCATTGGTCCTTGGAGAAGGAGGCTGAGGGAGCAGGGTGGGAAGGGGCTTGCACCTCCAGGTTGGGTGGCAGGGATGGGGATGGGAGTCTTCCTTCTGGGTCAGAATCCTTTTGCTGACAGAACTACACATATGATAGCTGTTTTCAATGGAGGAGTTGCCCAATTGTCTTCCTAGAACTTAAAACTGAGCTAGGTGGCACCAAAAGTTCTATCTTGCAGAAGAGGGACATTTTGATCTTGTAGATGTAAAGGGTGTTTCTCTAAGGTCACATGTTAGCAGATGAGGTGTGTCCTGGGTTTGTTTGTTTGTTTTTGTCTTTGAAGAACAATGAATCACCTTAAAGAACTAAACAGATATTCAATTATAGGAAGTTCACGGGTGTGAGACTGTGCTGTCCTTGACATAATGAGCCTACTTTCAGACCTCAGGGGAAGCTCGGTCCCACTGGGTGTCTACTTGCTTCTTTCGCTCTTTGACTAGTGAGTGTGTATGTTTCATACTGGATTGCAAAGGAAATTTATATTTTCTAATTTTTTTCTTTTTGCGTAAAATATACCAATCCTTCAGATTCCAGGTGACAGCTTTTGAATGAACCTACTATTCTAAATGTTTTATTTCAAGATGGAATGATCTATAACATGACTCACCCGTTTGACAATTATGGGTTCTTGTGGCTTTAAGGAGGCTTGAGAAAACCTCTAATTAGATCCATGGAGGCAGTGGTCATAAAGACAGCCCGCACCCTCCCCATTCACATATGGGCCAGGGCTCCCAGACTTCCTGTCCCCTCTACCCTCCCCTCAGCTTGGGGGAAAGGTGAGACCTCTTAAGAGTCCGTGAGTTCAGAAGACAAGGAAGGGAAGAGGCTGATAAAAGCACAAACAGCCCGGGGCCGTTGAGCCTGGGTTTGGGACCCCGTCCGTCCGTGGAGGGGGCAGGAGCTGGAGAGCACTGGCTCCCAGGTGGCCCACTGCTGAAGACATGGACTCAGGCATCACAGGGAGCCTGGCTTGAAGTCCTAGTTTCATTACATAACCAGCATATTCTTGCAGTGCGTGATTTAATCTCCAGGCACCTAAGGCTTGGTTTTTTGTTTGTTTGTTTGTTTGTTTTTTACTGAGTAAATTGGGGGTATGACCTTCGCATGCTCCTAGGTTGTTATGAAAACTAAATGAGATAATGCACGGGAATGTAAGCTCCGTGAGGACAGGGACATTTGTTTCATTGGTGCTATAGTTCAAGTGCTCACATCTTTCTTCTTGGTGCTGAAATATTTGACAAACCACGTAGCACAGGGCCTGGATTACGGCCAATGCTTGTAGCAACACAGCTGCTGTTCTTCTGCTGGGGATGCTTCCCTACACCCTGATGCTTGCGGATCTGAACGTCTGCCAGGAGCTCCTGTGCATACCCACGGGAGCGCCAATGCACAGCCAGCCCTCGCACTTGATCACGAGTTGATTGGCTGGTTTCCTTCAGTGAGTCAGCAGATGGCAGACCTATGCAGAGGGACCCTGGGATTGGGGCAGCAGGTCCAGTGTTGTTGCCTGGAGCCTGCTGAGGGTGGGCCAGCCTGGGGTGGGTATGGGGGACTGCCAAGCAGAAGGATTTCAAATGGCGGGAGTCCTGGAATGCTTGAGGAGAGGCTGTTAGGTGCTGGGGAAGGGGGAAAATGGCAGGGAGCCAAAGACGCAATGGCCTTGGTTTGTTTTAGGAAAGTTGCCAGGAAAGCAGAAAGACCTTTTCCTTTTCCCTTTTCTATATTCTTCTCTCTCTTACAATGGAGCCTAGTACAGTTGGTTCTACAGCTGAACCACATTTTGGGTTCACAGGCTCTTGCGAGCTGGAGAGGGACCTGCACCACCATTGTTTCTATGAGAAATTCGTTCTCAATTCCAAACAGATGATGAATGGCCTTGGTCTCAGAGTGAAACCCGTTCTGTGCTCTGTCCTGGAATCCAGAAAAATCAGGACTTGTTTCTGGTGGGGGCCATTGGAGAGTTCTGTTTGCATACTAGAGACCTCGCAGGCCCCCGGGGAGAGCACAGGCAAATTCTGGGGCTGTCAGTCCCAGGGCAGAAAGTTCTTGAATAAATTGGAGGGGTGCAAACTGGAGGCCAAACACCCTTCAACATCCTCAACATGCTAGGAAGTGTTCTAGTGGGGCAAGAACTCCACTTGAAGAGACAGCCATGCACCAGCTGGTCCGGAGGCTAGCTGAGTTTCAAGGAACGTCTTGACAGGGGCCATCAAAGGGTTCATATTTTCTCCCAGCCAGGTTCCTAAGAGGGCCTGGGGCACATGCAGGGGGAGAGACGCCCATGAAATGAGCAGAGAAGGCCAAGGGAAGATGTGCAACACTAGGGGTGTTAAGGACGCCCAGATAAGAAAGTCCTTTCTTAGGAACCCCATCACAGATTGATCATGCTGGTGGGAGGGGTCCTCGCCTGGGAGAGCAGTGACAGGGCCATGTCAGGTCTGAACGGGGAAGGTGACCAGATGACTCTTCAGTAGCCAAGGACTGACCTGGTTACCCGGGGGATGTTGGGTGCTGGGAAGAGGGCAGTTGGCAGGACTATTGGTACCCACAGCCTCCTGGCTGCCAAAAAGATGCAGAGCCCCACTCACCCTGCCTGAATATAACCTTCTTGGCTACTGTCAGAACTAGAGCTACATGTATAAAGAAACTTCTGGAATACACGACTTTTGAAATCTGGGGACTTACTTGAATGGATCTCAGCTTGGGGTCTCCTCCCACCTTCCCTCTAATGAGGAAGAGAGAGGAGGAGCTGGCCAGATGGTACCAGTGTTAATGGACCAAGCACAGTTCATAAGGTAGAGTTGTTTCCAGTTAGTTCCCTGCCTCCCCTTGTTAGCTATGGTAAACTGATTGGACAGAGTTTCACCCAAAGGGCAGCCAGATTGCTTCTCACTGCCTCCTTCTCCTCTCCCTGCTCTCAGTAAGAATGCTAGGAATTGTTGCCAAAGGATCAGAATAAAAGAATAAAAACAATAAAGAATAAAAGAATAAAATGGGACACCAGGGGTTGACCCAATGCAGCCGGGAGTCCAGCTGCTATCTTGATGTTGTGTTTCTCTAGAACATTGCAGCTCTTTTCACAGATCATAAAATGTTGGGTTAGCTTCAAAAAACAAGCCACCATGTGTCAATTTTCCTCAGTAAGAAAGGCGAAGGGGAAACAAAATTGCATAAGAGAAGTTAAAAGGTAACTCCTAAACCCAGCCTTAGCAAGTGGTTTCCACTTCACCCACCCTGGGTGTCACCCCACCAAGAGGAGTTGCCAGAAAAGAGCCGTTTGGTGCCCACTGCCCAGTGGAGGCTCTAGGGCCCCAAGGGGATTCAGTTGATCTGCAGGGGGAGGCGAAAGGACAAAGGCCAAGGGTAGTAAACACAGGGGCGCATCCGCTCAATTAGGAGATACCCAAGGCCGCTGGGCTGGCAGGAGATCTTGACGCTCCAGGGTTGCTCGGATGCTCTGTGCCTCTGGAAGGTGATTCGTGGTTCCTGAGCCTCACTTTTTCCCTTCTTAAAAAATGTGACTCCTAATACCTGCCCCCATCTCGATAAGGAGATAAAATCCAAGAAAGGTTAAAAGGCGTTGACACCTCAGAGAAGGTTCCATGTAGGGGTGGTGGCCACAGGAGCAGCAGGTGCATAAGTGTGTTTCATACAAAAGGCACAGGTTATTATCAAAAACAGCAGGAGCCGGGCTTCCCTGGTGGCGCAGTGGTTGGGAGTCCGCCTGCTGATGCAGGGGACACGGGTTCGTGCCCCGGTCTGGGAAGATCCCACATGCCGCGGAGCGGCTGGGCCCATGAGCCATGGCCGCTGAGCCTGCGCGTCCGGAGCCTGCGCTCCGCAACGGGAGAGGCCGCAACAGTGAGAGGCCCGCGTACCGCAAAAAACAAAAAAACTAAAAAGCAGCAGGAGCCTTAGGGGCTATAGGAGCTGGAGAACATTGTTGGGAGTGTGGGTGTTGGGTGTGGGATGGCGGTAATCTTCTACCAGCCTGCAGAGGTGGGTCCTGGAGGCTTTCTTTTCATCCATGTTAGTGCAGCAGTCACGTTCCATGCGACATTAAGGCCACTTCTTCCCGGTTCTGCACTAGCACATAAAACATAGTCTTTGCCTGGTCTCCACCCTACATCTCCTGCAGCAAAATCTTGAATTCCCCTGCTCCCCAAGAACACCAAGGCAAAGAAACATCTACAAACTCTGATTCCTTTCACAGAGTGCCAGGAATTTTGAACATGGGTGTAATTCATCTCCTAGGAACTAAACATTTTTTTCGTTGTTTGTTTCTTTACCATTCAGCTGTTTATATTGGTTTGGTATGACAGCCAATTCGGGCTTTATTTAAATGTGTCCCTTTCCCCACGGGCAGGGTGGACTTGCCATTGGGTTCATCAGTCAGCACCTGCTGTGTGCCTGCCCCGGTCCTCAGAGAGGGAGGAGTGAGAGAGCCTTACCATCACATTTGTGTCTCCGAAAAGCAGTGGATAATGATGAAAATTCTTTTTTATAATTATGCTTGCCTGGCAAATTCCCCAAACTCGTTGTCATATCTTGTTATAGAGATGTGCCTGCCTCTGAAGTGCCTCCCTCCAGGCCCTCCTCCGGGGAGCAGGCAAACAAAGGAACAAGTATGGGAGCCAAAGTGGTTATTGGGACCAGAGTGACAAGATGGAGTGACTGTAAGGAAATGATACGCACAGTTAGCAGCCTGGCAAGTTTACAGACGTTACTCATTAAAGACTTCCCCGAATATGTTGATGGGGCCTTTGTGGCAAACTTTAGTAGCTTCGTAACCATGTTAGTAGTAACGAAAATAGAGAACCGAAGTTGATTGACAGAACCGCATAGCACCCATTTATCCATTCCCAAGCTTCTGTGAGAAGGGGAGGTGAAATGTCTTTGGCACTTAGTGGTCAAGACCTCAGCCATCTTTCTCTCTGGTCTGAAAAGTGCTTTGGCTCCAGCACAAGGAGGTCAGTAGGAGAAAACAAGCAAAGGTCAGACTACTTTTTCTTTCTCCTTTCTTTTCTGTTAGTCACGGTTAGTGACTGGATTTTTAAAAGGATCCAAAAGCATGAAATGGGAGACTTGAATATTCTGATTTGCATATTCATGTCAAACCTGGGTTGCCAGCACTCAGTTATTTCAAAGGCTGTTGCCAAGAGTCCAGCTTCGAAAGGCCTCAGTATGTCAGGGGCACCTGGGGCCTCTTCATGGGGCTTCAGGAACTGAGAACACCCTGCCGCTCCCCTTCTTTCTGCTGTTTTCTGGGCTTCCCCGGGTGAAAAGAAAGACAGCTTCTTCAAGGGGCTGACGTCACCCGTCCAGCGCCACTTCCTCCGTGAAGACGTGTTAAGCACAGTGAGCTGTGGGCTCAGGAGATGGGCAGGACTTTGGAGATGGTGGTTATTTTTCTTTTATGCCTTGTACTATTTTTGATCCCCTGTTTTAAAAAAAAACGTTATTATATTCATCATTGACTGTGTTCTGCATTATTCTGGGTTATCCTAGAAGCAGCAATAGCGGGGCTGGGAGGATTATGGTTTTCCATCCGACAGAGGGAACTTGTTTTTTTTACCGTATTTTCATAGAACTAAACTACAGCATGTCAGATTTAGATGGTCTAAAAGGAAGACTTCTCCAGTAGGAAAAGCTATTAAAGAAAGAAACGAGTTCATCTTGAAACGGTAGATTGTAATCCGTTAGAAGTGATATTTCTTAGGGGTAGAAGGAATGATTATGTTCCTTCTCAATGAGATCGAACAGGAACTGCACGGTCCTGCCCGGGAATCCCAGGGATTTTTATGAGCATCAAGTGCCCCCTAGTGTCCAAGTGGCAGTATTGGCCTTGCATGCTTTGATCCCAACAAAAATGGAGCACAGGTACGGGGACTTAGGAGGGGAATCTCAATTTGTCTCCATTTGTTTCCTGGGGCCAGAGGTGTTGGGGGGAGGAATAGAAGTAGGGAGGGGCCTGGTGTTAGGAAGTGGCTTGTCCAGTCCCCTGGAAGCTGCAGTTCCTGCACCCACACCATTTGAAGAAAGAGCTGACTGCACATCCTTACCCAGTATCACCATGAGGGGACCAGGTCCGTGCAGTGGAAAGAGCTTAACGTTGGGAATTAAAGAGACTGGAGCTCAACTCCTAACTTCTTGGACCAAGCACTTAATCCTTTGGATGGAGCCGCCTTCAAAATGGTGGCAGGAATAAGTGTATTTCAGAGACAACACTTGTGAAGCTCCTGCTGCCTCTCAGTAAACCCCAGCCCCCTTTCCCCACGCCTGTCCCTCATCCCAGATTTGAAACCGCTTCCTGGGTCCAATTCACTTGACGCACAGCTATGTGGGCTGGCTTCATGCATATACTATTTCTTTGTAAAAATATTATAAAGGTTTGTGGGTTTTTAATTTGTCTTGGGCCGCTTTCATTGATTTTTAGAAGTCAGTTTCCTTCAAACTTGACCCTGAAATAGCTCATGCAACCATTGCCACCTGAGATGTGGCCATTGCACTTTGACAATTATGAGACACAGCTGAGCCTTCAAGTTTGTCCGGCCTGCCAGCCAATGAGGAAATCCACTAGAGCCGCTCTGGAGGCTCTGGCATAGTATCTCCAGGCAGCAAAACTCTTGTCTTGCTGATATAGTGCCTCTGGCTTCACTAGAAGTCGTGAATAGATTTTCCTAGTGACCCACCCCAATGTGATATCAGAATGTCTTCATAACAAATCCCAAATCTTTTTCGCTTCTAATTTTTCTCCTCTCTTTAATTCATTTGGGGCAGCTTGTCTATCACAGAAGAGTCTGGATTTAATCAGAAAATACTCTTCTGCCTTCCATTTTCACTATGGAGGGAGGAAAGAGGGATTATTTTTAGCTTAGGTAGGTGAGGTAAATTGGGACTCTTTACAGAGTACCTTCTCTGACTATAGCCTTAACTACTTAAAAGAAAGGGGACTGAATTAGAACACATGAATAGGTCATTTTGAAAACTTGTCATGTGTTGGGGAAGGGGCAGCAGAGATGGAGACATGCACAAGTGTCTGGTGAACCAGGATTGGCTTCCAGGACAGTCAGAGGTGTGCGTGTGTGTGTGTGTGTGTGTGTGTCCTTGGGCATGACACTCGACCTCTCCCAAATCTCTAGTTTTCTCATCTGTATAAAATGAGGCATCATAATAGCACCTACCACAATGTTGTTGAGAAGATTATATCTGATAATGCATTATAGTCCACATTCACATAAAAATTCTTCCATAAATGGTATATCTACTATTATTCATTCACTTTCTTTCTGCTTTAACTGACTTTGGGTTCAGCTTGTACCTTTTGGAAGCTTCCTTGGCAATTTGCAGAAGTACAGGTGGTCTTACTTTACTTCCTGCTGAAATGGAAGCGCAGTTGCTCTTTTAACCATCTAGGGATTAGATGCAGAGGGAGATCCTATGCAATCCTGCAACAGGACATTCTGCAGCTCTCAACTTGGCTCTGAAATCAGAACGTGTTCAGGAAATGCTTGTCACCTGCTTGGAGCCAAGTACAGTGCCAACTAGGAAATACACCAGCACTTACACATGCAAGCATCCCCTCAAGTACCCTCTCTCCAGCACACGGCTTCTGGGAGTTGAGGGGTGTCCCAAGTGGGGTCCCCCTGGTTTGCTCTTGGTTTGGGTTTAGATGGAGACATTTATAACCAAGACCCTTAAGTCAGTTCCCCTAGATGATGTTTCTCTTGTCCCCTAAATAAGGACAGGACCTCCCAATTATGTCACACCCCCCGCTTTGTTTTTATTCCACAGTACCCTTGTCGGACTTTTGGGATTGCGCGTGATGGCTCAAGTTCAAAACCCAACCACAGAGTCTCCTGTGGTTTCCACTGCATGTCATTACACTGTGCTAGAAAAGTACAAGGGGGAAATGCTGCTATGTCACCCAGGAGAAAAGCAATGATTGCGGCAAGTTTCTGATAGTGCAAAAGCAATCAATACCAGACCCAAATGCCATGGAAGATTTTTGTCTGCGAGCCCATTCTTACACCAGGATGAATGTGGTGGTTATTTTTGATATCGTTTTCACAGTTCCAAACTCTGTATGGAAGACCAAGTAAATCGCTTTCACTGATAAGAGATATAATTTCTCAGTGCTGTGGCTTAGAAGGATGTTCTAAAAATATATACTCACTGAGCAAGAAGGGCCCTTAGCAGCATCTGTTGCAGGGGGCTGCCTCTAAGAGGCCGTCCAACGTAGAAGCTGATGGCCTCACCGCTACCCATCAGCTCTAGGTGCTACGGAAGTTGAGTATCCTATCTGAGCTTTCATCTTCTTTGTAACCACCTCGAAGGGCTGTTGTGTGAGGATTAAGTGAGGTAATCATGCATATAAAACAATTAACGCAGTGCTTGCTGTGCATGTAGTAGCCACTCAATATTTGGTACCATCATTACCATCCTCATCACATCAACTTCATTATCTTATTTCAGCAGCTCTTCAGGGATGATGATGTTGGAGCTCTTAGATTTCTACTGAGTCACTCTTTGAGGTCTCTTATCTTTCTCACAGGAGAAGTGGCCCATTTCTTATCTGAGCCCCATTCTGTTGTGACTCTGACAGATAATGTTGCTTTCAGGGCCTCTGTTCCCTTTTCTTTGAACAGAGATCTGAAGGGCCTTGCAACCCGCCCCCACCTCTCCATTCGAGCACTCTTCTAGTAGCTGAAGGCTTTGTTTGCCAGGTCCATCCTGCCTCTTTTTTCCCATCCTGCATCTTGGACTCCCTTCCTCTGTAGTCACAGAGCCTTGGGTGGGACTCTCCACGGAGTGGGTGCTGAGAAAACGGCGACCAAAGGATATTTTGTGTGGCTATTTTTTTCTCACAGGTCTTGATTCTTTTCCCTTACATTATTCTGAGTGCTCTGCTCTACATCCAATCCCTTCTTATCACACTCAACTTACAAAATTAGGAAAAACAAAAGGCAGGACATTGATCTTGCCAATGCATTCAAATAACCGGCCGAGTTGGGGCCGACCTACACTAAGTTCTGCCATGAACCAAGGCCAATTTAAGAAGGTGCCAATAGAATGAACAATAGCTGACATTTATTGAGCACCGTGCTAAGCTTTGCCACGCATTCACTAATTTCATTCTTGTAACTGTCTGAGGGACGGTTACACCCAGTCTACAGATGAGAAAACTAAGGTAGAGAAATTAAGTATCCTGCCAGTGGTGAAGCCAGTGCTAAGGGCAGACCTTGGTTTTGACTCCAGCATCTTGATCCAAGAGTCCTTGTCCTTAACCACTTGTGAAGCACCTCTGGACAGATTTATCACAAGTTTTTAAAGGTACTCACCTGGGAAAGATGCTTAGAGGCAAGAAACCGGACCAGGTGAGTTTCTAAGGATTCCTTTCACTCCAAGATTCTGCCAGACCAATGCCATGTTAGTACCATCACATGACAGAAATTTATTGTCTCGCAGTTCTAGAGGCCAGGAGTCAGGGTTGGTTCCTCCCAAAGGCTGTGAGGGAAGGATCTGTTCCGGGTTTCTGTCCTTGGCTTATAGATGGTGGTCTGCTCCCTGCATCTCTCCACATTACATTGTTTTCCCTCTATATGTGTGGGCCTCTGTGTCCAAGTTTCCCTTTTTTAAAAAAAAAAAATTTATTTATTTTATTTATTTATTTTTGGCTATGTTGGGTCTTCATTGCTGTGCGTGGGCTTTCTCTAGTTGTGGCGAGTGGGAGCTACTCTTCGTTGTGGTGCACGGGCTTCTCATCGCAGTGGCTTCTCTTGTTGTGGAGCACAGGCTCTAGGTGTGTGGGCTTCAGTAGTTGTGGCATGCAGGCTCAGTAGTTGTGCCTCGTGGGCTCTAGAGCACAGGCTCAGTAGTTGTGGCACACAGGCTTAATTGCTCCACAGCATGTGGGATCTTCCTGGACCAGGGCTCAAACCCGCGTCCCCTGCATTGGCAGGCGGATTCTTAACCACTGCGCCACCAGGGAAGCCCCCAAGTTTCCCTTTTTATAAGGATACCAGCCATATTGGATGAGGGCCCACCCTAATGACCTCACTTTATGTTGATTTCCTCTGTAAAGACCCTATCTCCAAATAAGGTCACATTTGGAGGTACCAGAAGTTAGGACTCCAGCATATCTTTTTTGCAGGGAGACACAATTCAACCCATAACAGCCCCCTCTCTGTCATTTTGAAGTAAGAGTCAGCAGGGAAGTAGTTTACTTAACAGGAATTGTCCAGGAGGTTTAGCTCTTGGAGTGGAAAGGGCAACTTTGTTAATACCTCATTTGCTACTTTTAGCCAATAATCCAGTAAGCTGGTCTGTAGGTTCTCATCTACAAAAATAAGAAATAAAGGAAGAAAAGGAAGGTTTCAGTCAGTGTTTGACTTTTAGGAGCCCTTGACTCTTGATGACATGGAATGGACTCTCAGTGAATCAGACACTATTTAGGAATTAGATATCCCCCAAAGAGAATGTAGTGTTTTCTAATTGGTTTCCTAAAAGAGTTAATTACCCTCTCATAGAAGAGCAGCTTACCTTCAGACTTATTTATTAATACATTGGTGGTTCCACATGTAACTGCTAATGTTGATAAATAGTATTATGTTCTTTTTTGTTTGCTTGTTTTTTGGTTTTTGATGACATTTATTAGAGAGAGAACTGTAGATGTGAACAAATCCAGTTCAAAGTACACCCAATACACTAAGGTCTCTACAGAAAAATGTATCTGCTATATTCATTATTTTCAGAATCTAGTGATTCTATAAATCATTTTTGTTAGCTAGCTACATAATGAAATCTTATGACATTATACTACTACATTTTGGATAATGCTAACTATGTGATATAGCCCATCATGAAATGAGAAATGTAAAAATTAAGGATTCCATAAAAATCAAAACATAGATTTCACAAACTGAAAATCATAGCTATTTCAAAGTGGAAGGTGAAATGAGTTTACTGTAACTTCCCAGAATCCCACTTGATAATTTGTATGAGGCTCTCAGCAACTTTACTTTGTTAACTTGAAAATTATTGTTTAAGGAGTTTTAGGTCATAGACTTGATCTTTTTCTGGACAATTTTACCATTTCTTTCTTTTTTTTTTAACATTTTTATTGGAATATAATTGCTTTACAATGGTGTGTTAGTTTCTGCTTCATAACAAAGTCAATCAGCTATATGTATACATATATCCCCATATCTCCTCCCTCTTGTGTCTCCCTCCCACCCTCCCTATCCCACCCCTCTAGGTGGTCAAAAAGCACCGAGCTGATCTCCCTGTGTTATGCAGCTGCTTCCCACTAGCTATCTATTTTACGTTTGGTAGTGTATATATGTCCATGCCACTCTCTCACTTTGTCCCAGCTTACCCTTCCCCCTCCCCATGTCCTCAAGTCCATTCTCTAGTAGGTCTGTGTCTTTATTCCTGTCTTACCCCTAGGTTCTTCATGAACTTTTTTTTTCTTAGATTCCATATATATGTGTTAACATACGGTATTTGTTTTTCTCTGACTTACTTCACTCTGTATGACAGACTCTAGGTCCATCCACCTCACTACAAATAACTCAATTTCATTTCTTTTTATGGCTGAGTAATATTCCATTGTATATATGTGCCATATTTTCTTTATCCATTCATCTGTTGATGGACAGGTTGCTTCCATGTCCTGGCTATTGTAAATAGAGCTGCAATGAACACTGTGGTACATGACTCTTTGAATTATGGTTTTCTCAGGGTGTATGCCCAGTAGTGGGATTGCTGGATCGTATGCTAGTTCTATTTTTAGTTTTTGAAGGAACCTCCATACTGTTCTCCATAGTGGCTGTATCAATTTACATTCCCACCAACAGTACGAGAGAGTTCCCTTTTCTCCACACCCTCTCCAGCATTTATTGCTTGTAGATTTTTTGATGATGGCCATTCTGACTGGTGTGAGATGATATCTCATTGTAGTTTTGAGTTGCATTTCTCTAATGATTAGTGATGTTGAGCATCCTTTCATGTGTTTGTTGGCAATCTGTATATCTTCTTTGGAGAAATGTCTATTTAGATCTTCTGCCCATTTTTGGATTGGGTTGTTTGTTTTTTTGATATTGAGCTGCATGAGCTGCTTATAAATTTTGGAGATGAATCCTTTGTCAGTTGCTTCATTTGCAAATATTTTCTGCCATTCTGAGGGTTGTCTTTTCGTCTTGTTTATGGTTTCCTTTACTGTGCAAAAGCTTTTAAGTTTCATTAGGTCCCATTTGTTTATTTTTGTTTTTATTTCCATTTCTCTAGGAGGTGGGTCAAAAAGGATCTTGCTGTGATTTATGTCATAGAGTGTTCTGCCTATGTTTTCCTCTAAGAGTTTGATAGTGTCTGGCCTTACATTTAGTCCTTTGATCCATTTTGAGTTTATTTTTGTGTATGGTGTTAAGGAGTGTTCTAATTTCATTTTTTTACATGTAGCTGTCCAGTTTTCCCAGTACCACTTATTGAAGAGGCTGTCTTTTCTAAATTGTATATTCTTCCCTTCTTTATCAAATATAAAGTGACCATATGTGCGTGGGTTTTTCTCTGGGCTTTCTATCCTGTTCCATTGATCTATCTTTCTGTTTTTGTGCCAGTATCATACTGTCTTGATTACTGTAGTTTTGTAGTTTAGTCTGAAGTCAGGGAGCCTGACTCCTCCAGCTCTGTTTTTCTTTCTCAAGATTGCTTTGGCTATTCGGGGTCTTTTGTGTTTCCATACAAATTGTGAAATTTTTGGTTCTAGTTCTGTGAAAATTGCCATTGGTAGTTTGATAGGGATTGCATTGAATCTGTAGATTGTTTTGTGTAGTATAGTCATTTTCACATGTTGTTTCTTCCAATCCAAGAACATGGTATATCTCTCCATCTATTTGTATCATCTTTAATTTCTTTCATCAGTGTTCAGAGCAATGGTAAAATTTTTCAGCCATCACCAACCTTACTCTATATGTTGTAAAATTAAAGTTTAAAAAGATCAAAGCATCATTTACTTTTTTTTCTTCTTGTGCGGTGAGGGGAAGGGGGAGGGTGGTTACATCATATCATTACATCACACTGTTGGCTCACTTTGAGCTGATATTGCACAAAATGCATCAGTCATTTCCACAATGTGGCTCGGAGTCCCACGCTTGTTTTTTGGAACCACAGTAGAGCCCTGTGTCTTTCCCTTTATCATTTTGTCTTGTTAGTCCACAGTTAGATCTCATAGAGCATATGAGACCCCGATTCTATCTTATGTTTTTCCCCTGGTGTGTTGACAAATCTGCCTCTGTGTCTTCATCTAAGTTGATGGTAAAAAGTGCTCCTCTCTGGGGCAGAAGTAGGATCAGATTCTGTTCCCTTTGGAGGGGAAGGAGGTGCCAGTGGGGGGGAGGGGACATAAAGAAGACTTGAGTGTTTGGAGAGATTCCTGACCAGACTCTTTATTTCATTCAGAATGAACAATGGAATTTGTAAAGTGTGGAAATAACTGTTTGTATTTCTGCTCATGAAAACAGCTGTATTTCTTAGAGGGGTGTTAGCAGCAGGGGTGGAGAGTAAGTAGGAAAATGAGAAGAGCCTGCATACCCTTGTCCATCGTTTCTTTCAAGGGTTCAAGAACATGGAGGAGCCTGGGAATCACTGGCCATGAGGTAGTCCTATGCTTTCAGTACTCAGAACTTTAGAGTTTTTCATTTATGATGGCTCTAGGGTTCCAGAAAAAAACTTTAAGAAAACATTTTGGGATTAAATCCACTGTCTGATTTTTCTCTCTCTCTCTTTTTTTTTACCAAGAGGGAATTTAGGAACTGTTAGAGTTAAAAGCATCTTGGGGGAAGGGTAAGCTGGGACGAAGTGAGAGAGTGGCATGGACATATATACACTACCAAACATAAGGTAGATAGCTAGTGGGAAGCAGCTGCATAGCACAGGGAGATCAGCTCGGTGCTTTGTGACCACCTAGAGGGGTGGGATAGGGAGGGTGGGAGGGAGACGCAAGAGGGAGGGGATATGGGGATATATGTATATGTATAGCTGATTCACTTTGTTATAAAGCAGAAACTAACACACCATTATAAAGCAATTATACTCCAATAAAGATGTTAAAAAAAAAGCAATTTGGATATCAGGCTCCTCGTTTGTAAGATGGGACAATAAAAGTACGTGTTGTGTAAAAGTTGTAAAGACTATACATGAGAAAATGCATGAACAGTCCTCTAGGTGAACCCTGGCTCATTTGAAGGACTCGATGAACACACTATTATTGTCATGATTGCAGAAATAGCATGGTTGCAGAAATAACAGACCTTTCTCTCCTCTTTCCTCCCCACTGATAGATTTTGGCTCAAAAATAATAAAGAACATTCTATTAACTAGAGCCAGTCAACAAGGTAATTAGAGGTGGGGAGATTCCCATTCTCCAGTGGTATTGGAGCAGAAACTGTTGTACTGGGAATGTCGTTCGTGGAAACATCTCTGTGAGACATTCTAAGCTTCATGTCCTCTTCCAGCCAAGTCAGAATGTCCAGCTACCTTACTAGTATTATCTTTGATTGCAGGGTGTTAGCACTAGGAAGACCTTACCTTGGCCCAGCTAAGATCCCCTCATTTTTCTCATTAGTATTTCCCAGGCTAGTGCCAGCCACAGTGACTAGGACAGTCTGCCTCATCACATCCCAGTGGTACTTACATCATCACTTCTCTGCATTGAAAAAAATACAGCCGTAAGGAAACATAGTATCTGCAGTATCTTAGTCTGCTGTTCCTTTTTCCTTTTTCTGGTCTTAAAAGCTAAGAGATTCAAAGAGTTGGTCTTGGGTCAGGACAGATAATCTAAGGCTTTTATTGAGATTAGAAAAAAGTATTTATATATAAATTCCTGAAATGATTAACAACAATAATAACAATAAATAAAATCAACAACGACAACAATGAAAAAAAAGATAGAGAGAAGGAAAGAAAAGAAATCTAGAAATCCCGTTGGAAAACTTCAAGGACCTGAGGAATGTTGTATAAGTGCTTTTGTTATTTTATCATCAGTGAGAAAAATTTAAAAATAGAATATAGGAAAACAAAACAGAGTGTATATTTATATATGCTCAAAATTATGCATTACTCTTATGCATAATAATTATTAGCTAGACAATACTCATGTTAGATTAATTTAATTAAGGTGTTGTTTCTATAGACCCAGTATTGAAGTTTAGAAAAATACTCTGTAAGACTCAATTTCTATATACTACAGTGGTTCTGAGTGTGAGTTCTGGCATTAGCCTGCTTGGGTTTGAACCCTGGCCCATACTTGGGCAAATTGTTCACCTCTCTGTGACTTCATTTCTCTGTCTCTAAAAAGCACACCTAATATCCAAAATATATAAGGAACTACTCCAACTTAATAGCAAAAAACCAAATAAGCTGATTAAAAAATGGGCAAAGGACTTGAATAGACTCTTCTTCAACGAAGATATGCAAATGACCAACAGGTACATGAAAAGATGCTCAATATCACTAATCATCAAATAATGCAAATCAAAACCACAATGAAGTATCACCTTACACCTGTTAGGATGGCTATTATCAAGAAAACAAAAGATAAGTGTTGGTGAGGATGTAGAGAAACTGGAATGCTTAAGCATAGTTGATGGGAATGTAAAATGGTGGAGTTGCTATGGAAAACATTAAGGAGGTTCCTCAAAAAATTAAAAATAGAAATACCATATGATCCAGCAAATCCCACTTCTGGGCATTTATCCAAAAGAATTGAAATCAGAATCACAAAGAGATACTTGCACTTCCATGTTTATAGTAGTACTATTCAAAATAATCAAAATATGGAAACAATCTAAATGTTGAGCAACAGATGAATGGATTAAGAAAATGTGGTATATACATACACTGGAATATTATTCAGCCTTAACAAAGAAGGAAATCCTTCTATATGCCTCAACATGGATGAACCTAAAAGATATTATGCTAAGTGAAATAAACCAGTCACAGGGACTTCCCTGGTGGAGCAGTGGAAGACTCTGTGCTCCCAATGCAGGGGGCCTGGGTTCGATCCCTGGTCAGGGAACTATATCCCACATGCATGCCACAACTAAGAGTTCTCATGCCACAACCAAGGAGCAGCCCACCTGCCACAACTAAGACCCGGTGCAAACAAACAAATAAATAAATATAAATAAATAAATATAAAAAAAAAGTAAGAAACCAGTCACGGAAAGACAAATATTGCATATTACCACTTATATCAGGCATGTAAAATAGTCAAACTCATAGAAGCAGGGTGTAGAATGGTAGTTGCCAGGGACTGGGGGGAAAGGAAAAAGGGGAGCTGCTGTTCAACTGTTGTAAAATTTCATTTATGCAAGATGATTGAGTTCCTGAGATCTTTTGTACAATACTGTACCTATAGTTTACAATATCGTATTGTACACTTCCTTTGTTAAGAGGGTGGATTTAATGTTGTGTTCCTACCACATTAAAGATAAGTGAAAAGCAAAAAGCCCCCATACCTAAGATATGATTAGGGTTAGGTAAAATCATTCATGCAATGTACAAATGCATTAAGAACCTGACATGTACTGAGTGTTGAATAACCATTACTATATTTTTCTTATTATACCTGTGAGAAGCAAGGTTGCTTGGATTATTTGATCCATAACAAAGGTACCATCATTAATTGGGTAGCATCATGCTCAAGTTCTAGTTGTCATATCTAGGAGGAAAAAACAGACCCAGAAGGCTGAGAGTAAATATTTTACCTAGGCATGGGACTGGATGGTTTTTGTCAGGGCTTAAGCTATGTGTCTATAGCAGAATGCTTTCCATCTCCAGTTTCTCAAAAGGAACTCAAATGGAACTGTTCAGGGTAGTTGCTGGTGTAGAATGTGACAGAATGTTATGTTGCTTTGCGTGACCTGTTTCAGGCTGGAGTGTTATTTATTTCCAGGAATGAATTAGGCAAGAGCTGTGATCTGGTTTTTTCCTACGCAGGTACTATGTGCAGAAAGAGCTTGGAAACTTTGCTAAACCAGAATCTGCATTAGAGCCCTGGCTATTTTAATGCCTCATATAGAAGAATGGATATTACTCATATTGTTTTTATAAAAATGAATCACAGAGTTGAGGAAGAATGTCTGAATTGAGTATCAACAGAATTGTCTTATTTTTCAACATGCAAAAATTCATGAAACTCTTGGCCAGTATTATCCTTATAAACTGCGGCAAAGATTAAGTTGTCACAAATAATTTGTAAATATTAAAAAGCTTCTTATTTTACGAATGTTTAGCTCTTTCCTCCACACCGATGGCACTGTTATCTCTTGGGTTCTTAAGAATTATTGGGATTAATAGGGTGGAGAAGAGCCAAAACTGATCACTTTTCTTAGAAGCTCCTGAAAGTTTTCCTCATTAAATGCTGGGCTGGGTTTCCCACAGAAGTTATGGAGTTTTTGGAGAGATTTTAAATAGAAGAGATTCTCTTCAGCCTGGATGGCATGGACATATCCTGCCTACAGTCAGAGAAATGGACAAAATGATTTTTTTTTTTTTTTTTTGCCACATCACGCGGCTTGCAGGATCTTAGTTCCCTGACCAGGGATTGAACCCGAGCCCTCTGTAGGGAAAACACGCAGTCCTAACCCCTGGACTGCCAGGGAATTTCCTGGACAAAATGATTTCTAATGTTCTCTTTTTCTGTGACCACTGGACCCAGGAAGTCTCAACATAGACGCAGGCTCCTTCACAGTATCTTTGGATCAACAGGTCACTGGGAAATCACTATGGCAACACTGACTAATCTCTGAGGGAATGCTGATAGCAGAACCAGAGGTAGGGAGCCCTTGCGGAAGTACTCAAAGGCTTAAGGAAGTTACAGGATTTTGTTGAACTGACGCATTGATAGTACAAGTAATGGGGCTGACAAACTTGATCTTAAGTGATAGACGGCACCTTAGTCAGAACGGCTAATACAGGCTGATTTCTGAATTTATTCCACAAATATTTATTGAACACTGGTCTATGTGCCAGTAATGTGCTAGGCAAGGGAATACGAAGATAAGCAAATCATCATGGTTCCTGATTTCATGGAACTTAAAATTTGATAGGGAGGGTCATACTGTTCACTCTCAAGGTGACTGTCCCCCTCCCCCATACGTACAGACAATAATAGGTGTGGAATGTCATCAGTGGCAAACATTTCACAGATTTTTATTTTGTTTCTGTCTTCAACATTTTTGACACCGTGCTCATAGTTATATTCAGTACATGAAAAGTTACTACTGTGTTGAAAGCCTTTTAGGAAAAGTTGACAGTATTTTTGTACAAAACATTTTTTTGAAAAAATACCTGTTAGGGCTTCCCTGGTGGCGCAGTGGTTGAGAGTCCCCTGCCGATGCAGGGACACGGGTTCGTGCCCCGGTCTGGGAAGATCCCACATGCCGCGGAGCGGCTGGGCCCGTGAGCCATGGCCACTGAGCCTGCGCATCCGGAGCCTGTGCTCCGCAACGGGAGAGGCCACAGCAGTGAGAGGTCCTCGTACCGCAAAACAAACAAACAAACAAAAAACCAACTTGTTAATTTATTCTATTTTAATTTGCCAATGTCAATAAAAAGTTAAGAAAAAAAATTGATAGGGAAAACCAATATTAACTAACTTACCAGCCACACAAATACATAATTACAGACTGTGATAAGTACCCTGAAGTAAATTATAGGGTGCTGTGAGAATGTATGAGATGGGAACCTAGTTGGGATGAAAAGATGGTGGTCAGATTTTGGAATTGTACACGCTTCCCTGAGGAAGGGGCTGAGATCTGTAGGATGAGAACACTAGATAAGCAGGTAAAATCGGGACATTCTAGGGAGAAGCATAGTCAAAGGCCCTGAGGTGGCAAAATGAGAATAGTAGCCTAAAATGAGGCTCATGAGGCATGTCAGGATAACGTGGTTTATGTTATGCATTTTAATCCAGTCAAAGCGCAATGGGAACATACTGAAGGGTTTAGGAAAGTGGAGGTGGGGAGAAGACCAGCATGATCAGATTTTAATTTTGAACAATCTGACTGAAGTGAGGAGAACTCATTGAAGCTACACAGGGCAAATATGCTATAGTTGAGATAAGAGATGATGGAAGCTTGAACAGATGGTTGCGCTGGACATGAAGAGAAGTAGATGGACTTGAGGTCTCCTCAGGAGATAAAATTGCCAGTAGTTGGTGCTGGACTGGGAAAGGGTAGGTGGGGCGAGGGAGATAGAAACTCCAGATTGGAATATATTGTTCAGATAGAGCTATATTGGACACAGCTGGATTTTTAGAGCGGACCAGAGGGAACATCTGGGAAGTTCTCCTGGTCCCTCCAAACTAAGTGGGGAAGGACCTCCCAAGCTCAATGTGGCAGAAGACGACGTCTCAATTCATTTTGACCACAGATTCCTGGAGAAGCTCCTCTAAGGCATCCTGAGTGGCAGCCTCAGCCTTTGGATTACCTTAAGCTCTGTGAAGGAAGGGACCATATCCATTTTGTTCCTGACTGTAGGCCAGTGCTTAGCAGAAAGCCCAGCACATATGTCCACCAAAATATTATTGATAAAAATGTATTTCCCCAAGAGCACAGAGAATATGAGAAGTGATGGTGCGTTGGAGAGACGTCTAGAAACCCATAGTTCAGACTCCTGGTGCCGTGACCTTCCCATGTCCCTCCCCCCTGAGTCCCTCCCTCCCCCCCAGGTCTTGTGCTTTTGTTGAGACTATGCCTTTATACTCCAAATGCCCCCACCTTCTCATTTAGTTGAAAAACTTTAGAAGTTGCTTGGATGAATATATTTGGTTTCATTTTAAGGTGATATCATATTTGAGAGCATTCACTTAAGTACAGCATTTTTTTGGTTTGGTGAAACAGGGAGTTACCAATTGTAGCTACTTGGAGAAATGAGTAAAGAACTCAGGTCTAGGTGAAACAAAGGAAATAATACCATTAGGTAAGCCCAGCGACACGGTGGAAAGTTCAGCAAAGGAGGTTCCTGCAGATTCTAAAGCCCTGGAGGCCCAGAAGGTCAGGGAGCAGCAGGCTAGATGTTTTTAAAGCAATCAAATGAAGCCAAGATCTAGGAATTCAAGGTGAGAAGGAGGAGCCCCAGCAAACAATGCAGATGAACTTCAGCTCCAAGGACAAGCCGAGTGACAGTCACCTAACGCATAGGTGGTTCGTTGCAACAAGAAGAAATCAGGAATCTATAGGTGGATGGTCTCTGGGGCTAGGACCAAGATGGAGATGAGTTCATAAGTAGGTAGTGATGATAGTTGAGATAACTTTGCCCGAGAATTTTTCTGTCTGATTCTTGCTGTGATTTTCTTCATTTTCATGCAAAAAGGATGAGAGTATCTACTCTCAAAATCATGAAATATATGTTCAGGTGGACCTGACACCATTGGAAATTTGATTTTGCAAAGTCATCAGTATGTCGCAAATGTGAAAGGAGGAAACTACCTCATAGGCAGATGTTTCCTGAAAGGTGAGTGTAAATGAATTGAATTACTGATGTCTTCTAAGTGACATGGTTTCAAGCAGCAGACATTAAATAGTTTCTTCACTGGAAGTTCAGTGTGTGTGTGCGCGTACACACAAATATGCACACTAGATAATTTCTCCCGCTGTTTCATCCTACATTAATCTGCAACAAATGTTAAATTTTGACAATTCAGGCTTTTCATGTAAATATTCAGCCAAACTCTGTGAGTGATACTGGGCTGGGCGCTGGGTTTTGGGCAAGCATCCGTTTAGGTAGCTGTTTCTTTTGGATGGGGGGTGGGTCCAGAGTCAACCCAATTTAGAACCATGATATGAGCCAGGAGCAGACCTGCTCTCACTGTAACTGTAGGTGAAAGAGAGTCTTTGAATTTAGCTCTGTATTTTCATGGGGCTTCAGAGACGCCTTCAAATATTGGATTTCCAACCATCTCAGGTGTGATTGTATCAGATAGTCTATGTCTTGTTATATTTACAATAAACCAGAATAGACACACATGCTCTACATTTTTATTCTTTTGGAATGACTGGTTCCTCTGTTGTTACCATCTTTCCACAGAGAGCTGTATGGGCATCAGTGTTCACAGTGGCCTTGAAGAAGCTGTCCGTCCTCTGTAGTTCCCTCTAGGATAGGCAGGCTTGTCTTGGAATCTCCCTACCTCTACTTTTACACTTGTTTCTTTTTTTCAGTCCTCCTATTCCTTTTCTCCTTTTCCTTCCCTCCTACCTGTAGTCTTACCTAGTACTTTTCTGCTGCCTCTTAGCTTATACCAGTTCCATAATGCTTCAGTACCCTTCCTTTTCTTGCCTCCATCAAGGCTCACAGAACTGAGTTCTAATCCTTATTCCTAACCTTACTCTCAACAAGATAACACACCTAATCCACTTATGAAAGTATTCTACTTATCTCTCAATGTTTTGATAAGGGACAAATATTTAACATTCAGGAATTACTTTTAAGTGCTGTGGACTAGAAGCATGGGGCAGGCAAGGCGTGGAGATCATTTTGGATGGGAAAGCCTTCCCATTTTCCTTACATCATACCAAGCAGGCAAAGCCTGAATGTCGGGCAGGTGTCATACCTGCCCATCTTTTCAAATAAAGTTTGAAAAGGGACCCTGGGACATCATCAGTGACGGTGGGATCTCTTCTTTTACCAAAAGACGCATCATCTAAATGAGTCCAGGTTGGATTCGGTAAAGAATGAGATGGAGAAGGAGATGTGTCCTTGGAATCAGCCAATCTCATAGCCTGGGGCAGGCGTTTGTGGTCAGCTGAGTCCCACTGCCTTGGGATTAGCCAGCTCTACTTTCTGTTTCAACAATAAAAAGTCTTGCAAAACTGCTGGCATGTGAGACAGAGGAATCCAGAAAATTTTGGCATCTTTTCCAGCAGCATAATGGGTTTTAGGGAAGAGACTTGTGAGAGCGTGGTCCATGCATTCCACCACCAGGGAGAGGTCCATGTTCACAAGGGATGTAGTGCCTTTCAGTTTTTCTAGACCTGTAAAAAGAGACAAAAGTACATTTGCTCTGTGGAAGAAGAGGAATAGGGGAGTGTGAGCCTATGTTGCAAAGGAGAGGATGCAGTGAGGGAATTTATTTTGAATTTGCCATTATAACTGGGTCCCCTTGTGATGGGTTTCTATCTATTCCTCAGAAAAGGATGCAACAGTGATTTCTTTAGACCACTGGCTCTCAAACTTGAGTGAGAAGCAGAATCTCCTAGAGGGCTTGTTAAAAGCCAGGTCCCACCTCTAGTTTCTGACTCAGTGAGTGTGAAGTGGAGCCCAAGAATTTGCACTTCTATCAAGTTTCCAGCTGATGCTGATGGCGCTGGTCCACGGACCAAACTTTGAGAAGTGCTACTTTAAACCAATGTAGGAAAGATACTTCACAAAGTCTTGG